>NC_060121.1:466488514-467113514 GCF_021461395.2 Schistocerca americana
CAACATTGTATGTTAGTTAAAAAAGTGCAGTGGAAAAACCGAAATAGGAGAGAATCGAAGCATTTGAGGGGTGGTGCTACAGAAGAATGTTAAAAATTTGGGGGGGGGGGGGGAGGGCTGGAAAGGTATGCAATGAGGAGTTTCTCTGTAGAGTCGATCAGGAAAGTAATACATGGAATACATTGAGAAGAAGAACGGAAAGGATGTTAGAACGTCTGTTAAGACATCGGGGAATAATTTTCATGGTACTAGAGGGAGCTGTAGATGGTAAAAACTATTCAGGAAGATAGAGTTTGGAACACATCCAGCAAATGATTCAGGACGTGGGTTGTACGACTTGCCCAGGAGAGGAATTCGTGGCGGCCCGTATAAAACCAGCCAGAAGACTGATGACTCAAAATACATAAATAAATACAAATACTGAGTCCAGCGCGAACAGCATGCGGAAGGGCTGTTCAAAAATGGCTCTGAGCACTATGGGACTTAACTTCTGAGGTCATCAGTCCCCTAGAACTTAGAACTACTTAAACCTAACTAACCTAAGTACATCACACATCCATAACCGAAGCAGGATTCGAACCTGCGACAGTAGCAGCAGCGTGGTTCCGGACTGGAGCGCCTAGAACCGCTCGGCCACAAAGGCCGGCGGAAAGGGTGTGCTGGATCGCACGTAGAGGTTAGGTTCGCCGTGCCTTCAGCAGTCCCACTATTCGCCTGTCACAGTTAGAAAATCTTCCATAAACCTGTCAACTGCCAGTACATCAACTAGTATTTATTTTTACACACGTCAAGAAAAGTTTTGCAACAATCCGGTTCACAAAATTCCTGAAGATAGACGTTGACTGTGGATATTGTATCACAGACACAATCTCTTTGACTGTTTAGAGATGTCACTAATCCCGCCCAAAGACGTAAACAACCATGCATGAACAGCGCCTATTAGACGGAGGGGGTCCGACAGTCGGTCAGTTCCAGTCATTCCCCCAGGAAGGAGGTATACGGCTCGTGTAGTCTGTAGTTCAACCATGCCTAGCCGGTCAATATTGCGGTTCGATCGCGTCCGCATTGTTACTTTGTGCCAGGAAGGGCTCTCAAAAAGGGAAGTGCCCAGGCGTCACGGAGTGAACCAAAGCGATGTTGTTCGGACATGGAGAAGATACAGAGAGACAGGAACTGTCGAAGACATGCCTCGTTCAGGCCGCCCAAGAGCTACTGCTGCAATGGATGACCGCTACCTACGGATTAAGCTCGGAGGAACGCTGACAGCAACGCCACCATGGTGAATAACGCTTTTCGTGCAGCCACAGGACGTCGTGTTACGACTCAAACTGTGCACAATAGGCTGCATGATACGCAACTTCACTCCCAACGTCTACGGCGAGGGCCATATTTGCAACAAGGACGCCATGTATGGCGGTGCAGATGGGCCTAACAACATGCCAAATGGACCACTCAGGATTTGCATCACGTTCTCTTCACCGGTAAGTGTGGCATATCCCTTCAACCAGACAGTCGTCGGAAACGGGTTTGGTGGCAACCCGGTCAGGCTAAACGCCTTAGTGTCCAGCGAGTGCAGTAAGTTGGAGGTTCCCTGCTGTTTTGAGGTGGCATTACGTGGGGCCGCCGTACGCCGATGGTGGTTATGGAAGGCGCCGTTGTGGCTGTACGATACGTGAATGCCATCCTCCGACCGACAGTGCAACCATTTCGGCAGCATATTAGCGAGGCATTCGTCTTCATGGACGACAATTCGCGCTCCCAGCATGCACATCTTGTGGATGACTTCCTTCAGAATAACGACATCACTCGACTAGAGTGGCCAGCATGTTCTCCAGACATGAGCCCTATTGAACACGCCTGGGACAGATTGAAACGGGCTGCTTATGGACGACGTGACCCACCAACCACTCTGAGGGATCTACGCCGAATTGCCGTTGAGGCGTGGGACAATCTGGACCAACAGTGCCTTGATGAAATTGTGGATAGTATGCCACGACGAATACAGGCATGCATCAAAGCAAGACGACGTGCTACTTGGTATTAGAGGTACCGGTCTCTACAGCAATCTGGACCACCACCTCTGAAAGCCTCGCTGTATGATGGAACAACATGAGTTGTGTCGTTTTCATGAGCAGTACAAGGGCGGAAATTATGTTTATGTTGATCTCTATTCCAATTTTCTGTACAGGTTCCGGAACTCTCGGAACCGAAGTTAGGCAACAATTTTTTTGATGTGTGTACATAACATACACCAGTGTAAATTATTTCTTCATTGGTAGATATGTAGGAATATTTAAAAGTATCCATCTGTTTACACACTTCGCACAGTCCTGAATGATCGTAAGGTTAGTAGATTCCTCGTCTAGTTAAATATTTTTTACGTTAAATGAAACAGTACTGTTTAGTAGACTTTAAATAAATAATCATGCTGCAATACAATACTTTTATTTACACATGGCGGCTGGTGTATTGTCGCCCTGCTGTCGCCCACAAACAGTCCTGACCAGTTACTTCATTTTCCAGCGCTCCCACACACTTCTTGGTGTCGTTGCAATTCTTTCCCAAAACATTTTTCAAACCAAATCAGCACATGATTGATGCCGTACTTGTCACTTCACCCTGTCACTCATCCATGTCTAATACAAAATCGTATCTTTATTAATTATTAGAGGACAGAGGATTAGGTACCAAGGATCAGCATAGGGGACACGTTACGAGCAGTATTCGTTACTATAAAAATCTGCAAGCAGCATTCGTCACTATACCAGGTTTGTAATATAATTCACCCATCGCTGCACACTTTTGCAACATTCGAATACAGTTAGTCATGTAAAACGTGCACTTTGGTATACACTGAGGTGGCAAAAGTAATCATATGACATAATGTACATGTACAGATTGCAGTAGTATCACATACACAAGCTATTAACGGCCAATGCATTGGCGGAGTTTCCACCTGTACTCAGATGATTCATGTGAATATGTTTCCGGCGTGATTATGGTCGCACAACGAGAGCAAACAGTCTATGAACGCGAAACGGTAGTTGCAGTTAGACGCATTGGACGTACTATTTTTTAAAACCATTAGAAAATTTAACATTTCGAGGTCCATGGCCTCAAGAGTGTTCCCATAATACCAAATTTCAGGCCAATCTTCACTTAAGGACCGAGAGTAGCATTGTCTTGGGTGCTAAAAGTTCTAAAAGACAAGCAACACTGCATGAAATAACAACATAAGTCAATCTTGGACGTAAGGCGAACGTTCCCATCTGGACAGTGCGGTGAAATTTGCCGTTAACAGGCAATGCTAGCTACGGCCAACGTTGTTAGCCTTTGCTCACAACTAAACATCCCCTAGAATGCTTCTCCTAGGCTCGTGACCATATGGGCTGGTAAACCGCGGTCTTGTCAGATGAGCCCCGAGATCAGCTGGTAGCATCTGCGATCTAGGGTTACCAATCTATTGCTGGATATCCTTGCACCACACTCTCTCTCACCACCTATCCAGGTTTCGCAAGTCCCGCCGCCCTTCTTTTTCTTTCGGCACTTTTTCCTTAAACTGAACTATGTCCGTATTGTGACACTGCCAGCGCACTTGACATCCGCGAAGGCTATCTATGGTTTCCTTCAGAAGCACAGGTCACCGAATGTGGTTGAGGGAAAGCTTCCCCACGTCGACCAGCGTGCCGTTTGGCGATCGGCGTGCGCTCCTTATTTTGACAATGACGTCCAGTCTGCATGGTACCTTACTGTCGATGGGAAGCAAATATGCCGTCACGCCATCACAGCACTCACCTCACAGACACCCCGTTGTGTGTCGCCTGTGATGTTTGGGCACAGACGAGCACCGCAGATCGGGCAAGAGGTGCATGGTTCTTGGTGCGACAGATGTTGTCCATAATTACCCATACGACTCCTCATCAAAAACCTACTAAACTACTCCTGTTTCTGGACGTGGATACTTACTGCAAACGAAGACGAAATCTGTGAAGTGGATTTTTGGACACGCAGCTCACTACTTGTTCGCTGATGGCGGGAAAAGTATCCTTGATTTTTGACAGTTCCCTAATGAACAGATAATTTTTCTGCAATTTCCTTTGCAGTGTCTTCCTTAACCCGCATCAGAGCTGAGATGTTCCTGTCATGAGGAGTTGATCACCGCCTCTTCCACGCCTAAAACCGAAATAGTGTGTGGTCATCGCAGTGTTCTTCTTGCAAAAACTATACCTTGATAGTCTCAATGAAAATGACTTCTTGCTGCGCCCTCCCCTTCACGACGCCGGTTTCCTGCTATTCTCGGTGGTATTAATGTTAAAAAAAGGAAAATAAATAAATAAAAGATGTTCATTGTACCTCTATTCCATGTTCCCTACGCTCCTTGGTTCCTGGAGAACGGGGACGGGACATGGTGTCCAGGACTCGGATTGCAGCCCCTGTCCACTTTGCCCCCACCCCTCCTTCTGGGCGCCGGGAATGTCCCAATAAAGAAAGGGGGTAGTGTCAACGATCAGTAGTCGTAACCTCTTCGGTCCCGGGTTTCAAACCGGTCACCGCTTAAATTATGACTAACAATCAGCATTAGCCGGTGAAGACTTCCGGCTTAGTGCCAATGGCCCTGTCAAAGAGGGCAGAGGAGCGGACAGAGTTTCAGAGTACTCTCCTGTCCTTGGGGTGGGAAACTGCCCCAAAAGGGGGAAGAATCAATAATTATCAACGGCATGAGGTGGTAGAAAGTAATGGAAACCATTTTACTAAAGATACATAAAGTGCACTCATAGGACATGTGGCCTGTAACTGAAAAGTGTCAGATGAGCTCTCCATTGGGAAAAGGGGACGGGACTGAAAAAGGGAAACTGACTATGAGAAAAGATTGAATAATCAACGAAAGAATAACATTCTATGGGTCAGAAGCTTGAACTTGGCAGGGAAGCTAGAAAATCTGAAAAGGGAAATGCGAAGGCTCACTCTATAAATAGACATAGAAAGGTTCAGTGAATTCAAATGGAAACAAGACAAGGATTTCCGGTAACATAACAGCAGCAGCAAATGGTATAACGGGAGTAGGTTTCATTAGGAATAGGAAAGGTAGGGCACAGAGTGTGTTAGTGTGAACACTTCACTAGCAAGATTATTCGTATCAGAACTGATGGCAAACCAACACCAATAACGATAGTTCAGTTATACAAGCCAACGTCGCAAGCTGAAAATGAAGAGATAGAGAAATTACATGAAGATAGTGAAAGGGTAATAACGCACGTAGGGGGAAATGAAAATCTAATAGTCAAGGGTTTCTGGACTGCAGTTGTAGGGGAAGGAGTAGGAGAAATGGTTACAGGAGAATATGGGCTTGGAACAAGGAATGAGACAAGACAAAGACTAATTGAGTTCTGTAGTAAATTTCAGATAGCAATAGCGAATACTCCGTTCAAGAATCACAAGAGGAGAAGGTTTACCAGGAAAAGGCTGGGTGATGCGAAAAGATTTCAGTTAGATTGAATATTGGTCAGACAGGGATTTCGAAATCAGATACTCGTTTGTAAGGAGTACCCAGGAGCAAATATAGACTCAGATGACAACGTAGTGGGGATGAAGAGTATTACGAAGTTTAAAAGATTAGTCAGGAAGAATCAATACGCAAAGAAGTGGGATACGAAAGTACACAGGAATGACGAGATATGCTTGTGGTTCTCTAAGGCTAAAGACATAGCAATATGGAAAAGCTCAGTAAGCAGTACAGTCGAAGAGGAAAGGACATCTCTAGAAACGGCAGTCACAGAAGTTGGAAGGAAAAACGTAGGTACAAAGAAGGTAACTGCGCAGAAACTATGGGTAACAGAAGAAATACTTCCGTTTTTGGATGAAAGAAGGAAGCACAAAAATGTTCAGACAATTCAGGAATACAAAAAAACACATCGCTGATCAATGAAATGAATACAAAGTGCATGGACGGTAAGGCGAAATGGCGGCATGAAAAATGTGTAGAAAATGAAAAAGATATGTTTGTCGGAAGAATTGATACAGTTTTTAGGAAACTCAAAATAACCGTCGTTGAAATTAAAAGCATGGGTAGTAATATTAAGAATGCAACGGATATCCCACTGTTAAATGCAGAGAAGAGAGCGGGTAGTGGAGAGAGTAAATAGAAGGCCTCTATGAGGGGGAAAATTTGTCTGATGTAACAAAAGAAGAATAAGGAGTCAAGTTAGAAAAGGTGAGGGATCCAAAATTAGAATCAGAATTTAAGAGAGCTTTGGAGAGCTTAAGATCAAATAAGGCAGAAATAATACACAACATCACATCAGAATTTCTGAAATCGTTAGAGGAAGTGGCAACAAAATGCCTGCTCACGTTGGTGTATAGAATTTATGAGTCTGGTGGCATACCATTTGACTTTCGGAAAAATGTGATGCACACAATTCCGAAGACTGCAAGAGCTGACAGAGGCGAGAATTGTCGCATAATCAGTTTAACAGCTCATGCACCCAAACTGCTGACGAGAATAATATACAGAAGAACAGAAAAGCAAATTGAGGATGAGTCAGATGACGATAAGTTTGGCTTCGGGAAAATTAAAGGTACGAGAGAGGCAATTCTGACGTTTCGATTGTTAATGGAAGCAAGACTAAAGAAAAACCAAGACGCGTTGATACGATCTGTCGACCTGGAAAAAGCGTTCAGAGATATAAAATGGGGCAAGATGTTCGAAATACTGAGAAAAATAACAGTAAGCTGTAGGAAGAGACGAGTAATATACAGTATGTACAAGAGCCAAGATTGACGAATAAGATTGGACGACCAAAAACCTAGTCCTCGGATTAAAAAGGGTGTAAGCCAGGCCGTAGTCTTACGCCCCTACTGTTCGATCTGTACATCGAAGAAGCAATCATGGAAACAAAACAGAGGTTCAGGAGTGGATTTAAAATTCATGGTGAAATGATATCAATGAAACAATTCTCTGATGACATTGCTATCATGAGTGAAAGTGAAGAAGAATTACGTGATCTGCTGAATGGCATGAACAGTCTAATGAGTACAGAATATGGCCTGAGAGTAAATCGAAGAAAGGCGAAAGTAATCAGAAGTAGCAGAAATGAGCATAGAGAGAAACGTAACATCAGGATTGATGGTCCTGCCGTACATGAAGTTAATTAATTGTGCTACCTAGGCAGCAAAGTAATCAATGACGGACAGAGCAAGAAGTACATCAGAAGTAGACTAGCACTGGCGAATAGGGAATTACTGGCGAAGAGAAGTCTGCTAGCTTCAAACAGAGGAAGAAATTTCTGAGAATGTTGAGATACGGTGCTATAAATGAATGTTGAAAATCAGGTGGACTGATAAGGTAAGAAATGAAGTGGTTTCTGCGCAGAATCGGAGAGGAAAGAAATATATGGAAAACACTGGCAAGGAGGACAGACAGGATGGTAGATATCTATTAAAACATCAGGGAATGACTTCCATGGTACTGCAGGGAGCTGTAGAGGGAAATAACTGTAAGGAAGACAGAGTTTGGAATACATCCAGCAAATAACTGAAGACACAGGGTACAAGTGGTACTCTGAGATGAAGAGTTTCGGGCAGGAGAGGAATACGTGGCGGGCCGCATCAAACCAGTCAGAAGAATGATGACTCAAAAAAAAAAAGGGGACTGATGGTAGAGTTCGAGTGTGGCGCAAATCCCACTAAGTCTTGGATCCAAGTTGTTAACAGGGCACTGAGCAAACTGTTGGTGGCTCTATAATGGTGCGATGTATGTTTCCAAGGAATGGACTGGGCTCTCTGATTGAACTGAACCGATCGTTAATTGGAAATTGTTACGTTCGGCTACTTGAGACCGTTTGTAGCCATTCATGGTCTTCATGGTCCCAAAGAGCAATGCAGTTTTTATGGATGAAACAAATGCACCCTGTCACCGGGCCACAATTGTTCACGATTGGGTTCAAGAAAATTATGGACTATTCGAGGAAAAGATTTGGCCACCCGAATCGCCCAATTTGAATCCCATCGAACATTTATGGGACATAACCCTCAACATTTTCGCGATTACAGACGGCTATAGAGACCACATGACTGAAAATTTCTGCAGTGGGCTTCCAACGAGTTACCGAGACCAAGCCACGTCCAGGTGCTGCACTACACCAGCCAAAAGGAGGTCCGACACAATATTAGAAGTTATACCATGACTTTTGTCATCTCATTGGTAGTGCACACGTCTATCTTACTTTCAAACACTACAATACCCAGTCCGATGAGTACAGATCAAGGTCTGCCACTGCGCTGGCAGAGTCCGCACGAAGGATTAACTGTTCTTATGATTCTTCTGATTTCATCTATCACTATAGGGCAGGAAATGGGAACGTATTACCACTCTGTTTCTCCCAAGTAGTACTATAGCGTCTGCCTGTTTATTCACCTTAACTCGAAGAGGAATAGAACGGTATCCATTCCGAGTTATGTGGAGGACGTAATCTCCAGGAATAGAAGCTTCAGAGTATACGATATCGATATCTTACAGTGGCACAGGGGGATCCTCTGAGTTAAACGTCGTAGTTCCTCCATAAGAGTCATGAATACTCTTAGGGTATTCTACAGAATGGAAGTCACTTTGTTGCTTTGCCCTTATATTCCCCTCATAGTGAAAACAGAGAGAAGTTAGGATTTGTTGAAGTCTGTTTACTCATTGTCTACACCTCAGAGGGATCGATATGTTCGTGGTCAGGTAGCACTAAAGACGTATGGTAAGGATACTTGACTGTGCTTCCCGTGCTTTGATCTTTACAGTCTTTATGTCGCTGGGAATCTGATCGTATCTGTAACTGGTACTATATTCGCCTTGTGAAGGATTTTTTAGATGTCAGATGCTGATTTAACTAATCGTACATAAGTGACAATAAGTTTTACGTCAATATATTTATAGCACGACACCCCTTCAAGTACGATTGAAGCAACGTTCTTTCATCGCTGTTTCCGTTACAGCATCAATCGAAGAAATAGACATTGCCTCGTGAGGATGTCTAGTTTCACATCGACACACACTGTCAGATCAAAAGTTCCCGGACACCAGCCGGCCGTTGTGGCCAAGTGGTTCAGTCTGGAACCGCACGACCACTACGGTCGCAGGTTCGCATCCTGCCTCGGGCATGGATGTGTGTGGCGTCCTTAGTTTAGTTAGGTTTAAGTATCTCTAAGTTCTAGGGGACTGATGAGCTCAGATGTTAAGTCCCGTAGTGCTCAGAGCCATTTGAACGAATCCGGACACCCATTAGTGTGCATGAACATGGGACATGTCCGCCCTTCGCCTTTATGAAGTCTTCAATGATGCTGTGGGCATTTTCAGTGAGGTGTCCGTATCTCTGTGAAAGAATGGATCATGCGGAAGATGCGGAACCAGAGACCTAGTGATGTTCGAACCTTGGATCTGTAGGCAAGTCGACCTTCTAATTCATCTCAGACGGGTTCCATAGCATTCAGGTTAGGAACTCAGGGCAGGCCAGCCCATTTGGAATTTTGACATCCACAAACCATAACCTCACAGATGCTGATTTATGATAGGGTGCACTGTCATGGAGTTATCCTCACCGAATTCATCCTCTACTGTATGCACCATGAAATACCGTAAATTATGATTATATTCTTCCGCTTTTAGCGATTCCTTTAGTGCAACAGAGGAACCGTACGCTAACTACGGAAAACACCTCCATACCATAACACCTCCTCCTCCGCACTTTATGTTTGACACTTCAAGTGATGTCAGATGACACTGTCCAGGCGTATGCTAAATACGAGGGCGGTTCAGAAAGTAACCTCCGATTGGTCACAGTGCGGGTTGTGGGGGGAGTAGCGACGCCATCTGTGCGTTCACGCACTCAACAGGTCAGTCGGCATCAAGCCGTGGTCGAGTGAACGTCGTACCTGCGCTAGTTTAGTTTTTGTGGCAGTTTGAAATGTGTGCTGCAATAGAAAACCCCGCCAAATGTGAAGTGCGTGCTGTCATAAGGTTTTTTACAGCCAAAGGATATTCCGCAGCAGCTATTCATCGTGAGCTTTGTGCCGTGTACGGACCAAGAGTTATGAGTGAAGGAGTTGTCCGTGAATGGGTACGTTTATTTAAAAGTGGACGAGAAAACGTTCATGATGAAGAAAGGAGTGGTAGACCATCATTGGTGACTGACGAACTCGTTCAGACAGTTGATGCAAAAGTTCGTGAAAATCGACGTTTCTCAATGTCGGATTTGTCTACTGGTTTTCCACAGATTTCTAAGACTCTCTTGTACGAGATAGTGACAGCAAGATTGGGTTACCGTAAGTTCTGTGCACGATGGGTGCCCAAAATTCTTACCGACCACCACAAAACTCAAAGAATAGCCTCTGCATTAGACTTTCTGTCACGTTATGAGGACGAAGGAGAACCATTGTTAAACAGAATCGTGACCGGTGACGAAACCTGGATTAAGTACGTGAACCCTGAGACAAAAGAACAATCAAAGATGTGGGCACATTCAAATTCGCCTACCAAACCAAGAAAAGCCTCGCAAGATTTTTCTGCCAGAAAACTGATGGCAACGGTGTTTTGGGATGCCAAAGGGGTGTTGTTGGTTGAATTCATGGAACGTGGTACGACCATTAATCAAGACGTGTACTGTGAAACAATAAAAAAGTTACGACGGGCTATACAGAACAAACGCCGTGGTATGCTGACTTCCGGTATCGTTTTTTTGCACGATAACGCCCGTCCTCACTCTGCTCGCAGAACAACGACCCTTCTTGAGTCCTTCAAGTGGGACGTTATCAACCATCCACCTTGACCTGGCGCCAAGTGATTATCACCTCTTCATGCATTTGAAGAAATGGCTCGGGTCACAGCGGTTTGATGACGACGAAGAGCTCAAAGATGCGGTCACAGGCTGGCTCCAGGCACAAGCGGGTGATTTTTATGCAGAAGGAATTTCAAAGCTTGTGAAGAGATACGATAAGTGCCTCAATCGCTATGGAGACTATGTAGAAAAATAGTGCAAAGATGTAGTTGTAAGATGTATATATTAAAATATTTTTATTTAACTTGGTGAATTTTTTTAAATCAACCGGAGGTTACTTTCTGAACGGCCCTCGTACAAACCCAGTCACCACATTGCCACCGGGTACAGCCTGATCCGTCACTCCAAATCGCTCGTATCCAGTCACCACCTCAAGCCTAGATTAGTACTGACTGCAGAAATGTGTGGCGAATGAGGAACTGCTCCATTCGTTTGAACTCAATATACTAGACTGTTCGTAGCAGTTTGAAACTCGAGAGAGATTCCCTTCGCTGATTTCATGTGATTTTTTACAACTACCGTTGGCACTGCTCGACGGTCCCGCCCGTGAGTCTGCTGGTCTTGGTTTAGCTGTGGTTGTTCGTGTTTACCTTTCAAAACCACATCACCAAAATTAGACATGGGCAGCTTTAGAGAGGTTCTAATATTCTGGATGGATTTATAACCTAGGTGATACCCATTGACTAGTCCACGTTTGAAATGACTCAGTTCTTCTGACCCAACCCTTCTCCTGTCACTGCTTCTCTGAAGTAAGCCCACCGCTGCAGCCTCTTTTTATATTGGCTTGCCTGCCTCTAGTAGCATCTAATGGTCAATTCGCATTACACTTTTAATTTCTCTTTAGTACCGGTTCCGTAACAGCATTTCACTTTCGTCTGAGTTGGCACGACATAGATGTTCCTATTTCATGTAGTTTTCCTACATCTGATGGTTGCAGACATGAGAGATGTACATAATACTGACGCTTAAGCAAACGTTTTAAGGATATAAGGTCTAATTTTAATATATATCTGGCTGTAATAGAAAACTGAAATACAGCAGTCAGTGACAGCAACTATTTTTTCTAATTGATATTGATCGAAAGCTCCTTTCCGCTGCTGCAGTTGCATACTTATTTAGTATGACCATCACACCAGTTCCTTAATGAAATTAAGAGTGTTGTGAAGAAAATTTTTAACTTCACGTGGCGTGAGGAAAAGTCCATCAAACTTCGGGCATGCAGCCTCGCAAATGCTACTTCTTCGATTGATATTTCTGCCACCTACTGTCTGACCATCCTTAGAGTGCGTCGCAAGATTGACGACAAGGTGTCAAGTGTGGCCTTATATACTCCACCGCGGCGGTGCTGCCCGTGTTGGTCGCAGATGCTGGTAGGCGGCAAGGAGGTTAACTTACACACGTCCCACCCGTGGTGAAACCGTTCAGACACTGGATTCGCTTCTCGGCGGCGGTAACATCTTGTCAACTTCCCTGCAATTTAATTACACCAAGAGCCCGATTCCGTGTCTTATGTGGCTGTTCTTTCTTGGAAGATAATCCAGTCTCGAAGAACACCGTATCAAGGTGATCTCCCGGCCTTCTGCAAAAGTTGCAGCCTTATTTGGTTTTGTGAAGGATGATTTATTCCTTTGTGAGGTGTATGTGTATGAGATATCTTGAGGAAATTGTGATAAGTCATAAATAGGTCACACAATAACAACCATTCATGAGATGTGCGTGGAACACCGAAGACAAACATGCTTACTACAGCCAGACATGTCAGCTGTGGCAGAAAATTGTATAGGTAAGTGCCATTCGATGACGAGAAAATGTTAAGAACGTGTCTTCCAGTTGGGTGTCTATCTTCAAGGAAGCCGTAAAAATTAGATTAACCGTCATCTCAAAAAATAAAGATAATTTTAATTTGAATAAGGCACGGAATCTGGGTCTTGGTGTAATTAAATTGCAGAGGAGTCGTCAAAATGTTACCGCCGCCGAATATACATCGACAAGCGAACTGAACATCTGAACGCTTTCTCCAATGGCGGCGCGTTTTTAAGTGAACCTCTTTGCCGCCGACCAGCAGCTGTGACCAGCATGCGCAGTACCGCCGCGTTGGAGCATAATAGGCCGCGCTTAGCACCTGATCGTCAGTCTTGTAAATCACTCTGAGGAAGGCGGACGACACGTGGCCGAAATATCAGTCGAAGCAGTCGTATTTGCGTATCTGCAAGTTTAAAATGTAATGGACTTTGAAGAACAGTTTCAATCAGGTACTCTACAAGTAATTTGACATCGAAAATTTGTGCATTTTAATAATACAATGTCAATGTTCCACTCCTCACGTGTTTTGTATTGCAGGCTTTCATAATTTAAATATGGCACACTTTTATAGTTTACTCTCCCCTTTCCACAAGTAGAAGTACCGTCACACACATCAAACGCTCATTCACCCATCATTATGACGCCTATGACATTAATTCACACTTCATTATGATCCCTATGAAAACAACAATGCAAAGACCACGATTTCGGCATGATAATGTGTTTGCTCACATATGCGCCAGCGTCTGCAATCGTACCTGTCAATGAAGCAGCAGGTACGATTAATGCCCACTGTCTTCGGTCCAAAAACTGGTTTCCCGTACACTATTACAAAATGGAACGTTTGTTGCTATTGTTATGAAGGAAACTCGTGTGTAAGATCGAAAGCAATTTATCTTACACCTTATGCCTCTGACGTAAGGTCTTGTACGAATTCTGTAGATACTTAGATTACTGATTCAGAGTAATTTCATCATTTACGTGAAGTATCGACCTACCCTTGGTTTGTGTATGCGTTTCAATGTTTGTATCATCACACGTTCGGATGTTCTTCAGGTCATAACAGCTCCATAAGATTACAATTTTGTAACACAGCCTTACTCACCATGATGATGAAACTCTGACCGGTCTCATACGGTCAACTTTCTTTCCACAACCACAGTTACTAATCATTTAACAGAACTATTTATAGTACGAAATAACGCTGGGGTGGAAATAATTGCTATGCAGATACATATTTTTTTTTTTTTTTTTTTGGCGCGATTGCAGCATCAATCTTTTAATCGTGCCTCTCCACAACCAAAATTCCTATTTACTTAAGAGAATTATTTTAGTGTATTAAGCAGCGCTACAATACAAGAGAACGTTGTATACAAGTTTTCACTTCTTTGAAGCAGTCAGTGACTTCACCTTTAATACTGACAGGTATCTAACAGACACTGGACACCTAATGATGCAGTAGGCCTTATGCATAATATTAGTAAACAGCGTACACGACATGGTGTAATAATTGTTCGAATTGCAAAATATTGCAGTGGAACTGAGAATACTATAGCTTGTTTTAAAATTCATTGTTTTAGTTAAAATACCGATTCCACGTGGTTGCTACAACTAAATCTTACACTATAACGTGTGACGCCCAATTCTGGAATTACGCTTGAAGTGGAGCTTGCTCAATTTCTTCCATAAGCGGCGAAGGCCAGTTCGACTACTAACATAAATTATTCACTAAAATTTTGTGAAGATAAAGAAGAACATCGTAGAAACAGTATCCAAATTTGTATCTAAACTTTTGCTGTACCAGTTTTCTTCTCTAGGTGAATGTAGACAGGGATATAGTCAGCACCACTTCCATGGACTGCGCAATATGTGACCTCTAGGTTGGACTGGATCTTTTAGAGGTCATTGACACTGTTGGCCAAAAGGTTATGGGGAGTGGAACGACTGAATATCACAATATCAGTTCATAAACTAGTTAAAGAAACACAAATGACTGAAAACGAAAAATGAAATGTAGAAAAACACTTAAGAACATGCACGAATCAACTTCTTGTGCCCTTTCTCATGTCAGTGAAGTCATTCTTTATCCTGTGATTATATTCCTCGCTTTCCATTGATTTGTATACACTGACGATTTACACAGTTAAGTCAATAAATGGCAGGTAACCCTAAGTGTGGAAAAATTACAGTTAATGCGGATGAGTTAGAAGATCAAACCTGTAATATTCAGATACAGTATTACTAGTGTCCTGCTTAACACGGTCAAGTTGTTTAAACATCAGGTTGTAACTTTGTAAAGCGAAATGAGATGGAATGAGCATGTGAGAACTGTGGTCTGGAAGGCGAATAGTCGACTTCGGTTTATTGGGAGAATTTTAGGAAAGAGTGTTTCACCTGTAAAGGAAACCGCATACAAGACGCTGGTGCGGTCTGCTATTGAGGACTGCTCAAGTGTTTGGGATCCGTACCGGGTCGAATTGAAGTAAGACATCGAATCAATTCAGAGTCGGGCTGCCTGATTTGTTACCGATAAGTTCGTACAACAGGTAAGTGTTACGGAGATGTTTCAGGAACTCACATGGGAATCCGTGAAGGGGAGACTACGTTCTTTTCGGGAAACACTATTGAGAAAATTTAGAGAACCTACATATGAAGCTGACTGCCGAACGATTTTTCTGCCGCCAACATACATTGCGCGTAAATACCACGAAGATACGAGAATTTAGCGCTCAAACAGAGGCAAATAGACAGTCGTTTCTCCCTCGCTCTGTTTGCGAGTGGAACAGGAAAGGAAATGGCTAGTAGTGGCACAGGGTACTGTCCGCCACGTACCCTACGGTGGCTTGCGGAGTATCTTTGTAGATAAAGATGTAGGTGTAGATGACACACATAATCTGCTTCTCCTGCTTTCTCCAGTCTTCTCCTACACCCCTCCACCGTCACGCGCTCTCTGTGTCAAAAAATGGTTCAAATGGCTCTGAGCACTATGGGACTTAATATCTGTGGTCATCAGTCCCCTAGAACTTAAAACTACTTAAACCTATCTAACCTAACGACATCACACACACCTATGCCCGAGGCAGGATTCGAACCTGCGACTGTAGCGGTCACGCGGTTGCAGACTGAAGCGCCTAGAACCGCACGGCCACACCGGCCGGCCTCTCTGTGTCGGCAGCAGCTTATAAGTGTTCTCTGAACCAGTTCCTATCTGCACATTTTCTGCATATCTATCTAACACGTATATTGTGGAATGCTCTGAAATACCTGCTTCACAGTTGTACAACGCATTTCCATTCTCAAGCACAGGAACTTTTACAGTCCACCACAATTTATCACAATAATCCATAGGACAGGATGGTTTTGGCAGGAGCAATGTTTTCTCGAGGAAATGAAAATATGGTACTATAACATCCCGGCAGGCTGCTGAATAGCCGAAAGCTTTTAGAACCAAACACTTTGTCGCGAGCGGATTAAATAACGACACGAGAAGGAAATTAATACTGACAGCGCAGAAATAATTTCAGAAGAGCTCACGTGGGAGTGAAAGTAGCAGAGAAAGCACAAGGGAATTCATTCAGAGTTCCTGTGAACATCTAAGATTATTAGAGAAATTGATCACAGCAGGCATTGGACGCTTTATGTAATATTCACAATATTTAACTTCAAATTTCTATGTCTATCGGGTGACAAGAACAAGGAAAGAAGATACGGCCGTTAGTTTCGAAAGTACTAAGATATTAGTTATATCGAGTTACGACCGTTTACTCCCATTATTGTTACGCGGTCTTACTTTTAGTGCAAGTGATTTTCTTGTAGTACTCAGCGATTACTTATACTATACAACGCCAATCACACTGTAATGCGTAATAAGCTTCTTCAACAACTAATATAGCCGGCCGCGGTGGCCGAAGGTTCTAGGCGCTTCAGTCCGGAACCACGTTACCGCTACAGTCGCAGGTTCGAATCCTGCCTCGGGCATGGATGTGTGTGATGTCCTTAGGTTAGTTAGCTTTAACTAGTTCTAAGTTCTAGGGGACTGATGACCTCAGATATTAAGTCCCATAGTGCCCAGAGCCATTTGAACCATTTGAAGAACTAATATACCTCCACGAACACTAAAAGTGCAATATCGCATTGCGGCACGTCCGGAAAGTGATTCATTTTATGTTAAAATTAGCCGACAGTTAAATGTTATCATTTTTTATTCTGCAATTCTGTTCTTTCCTTTGCCTCCGTGTATCATGTTATACAGCTCTGTAAATGTATGAAACACCGATACGATACTGAACTGCTGTTTCTGCTACATAGTTATCGAGTACCCTGCCTCATCCGCGAGGAAAGCGACTCGTCGATTGTACTCAAGTAATCGTGGCAGTCTGCAGAACCGATCATGATAGATGCGATTGAGGTCTAACACTGAGCCTGTCGTTTCCACGGATCGGGAAGATTAGTAGTACATGATATTAATTGTCAACCACGTTTGAAACTAACTTCTATCGCAAGAAATCGCCAATATTGAAATCTAGAAGCTGAATTCAAGTAAATCCGCGCTCCAACTCGACTGCCCGGAATGATCAGCAAATACTGAACCTGCAGAGAAAATGTTATGAATGATTATGAATTATGGCACAGGAGCTAACAACTAACCTAAGCAGCTCTGTATTTAAAAAGCCGAGATATACATGTTTCCGCCTATCGCTCTTCATCTCCATACGGTGCAGATATGACTGGGATAGCTCCAGAGATACATATATCTACCGTCATCTTTACCTAATGCTGTACGATTGAGGGAAAATTTACTTTACTCCGCAGTTCTGACGCGTCTGTAACAACAGTAACTCTACTGGATAAATGCAGACCTCGCGTACGTGACACAGGTATCTTCGAACAGCCACCACTGAACAATTTATTCAGTAAGCCAGTGTGAGTAGCTTCGAGAATTAAACTGCTTCATATTTCAAATTTCATGAAAATCATCCTTCTGTATGTGATCTGTTGATGGCATACAGATTCATGAAAGTAATTCGGCTGCCAGGCCAAATAGCGAAGGAGGAAGCTAAATCTTGAGAGACGTGTTAACAGCACAGTAGAAGAACCATCATAATTTAATTACTGAGTTAAATGGTTACCGCTGTCCAACTCAATAGCGAACGAACCAGAACACTAGATTCATAATGGTTGCATTTAGAGATAAGGAACGGTTATCTAGGCTGTCTGCAACATCGTTCACCTATCGAGCAGAATGATGATCTTTCTAGTCTACACTTGTACTCCACTTTAATAACCGAAATTTATTTACAAAGTAGCTACTTATCAGGTCAAATACACTGATGAGCCAAAACATCATGGCCAGTTGCTTAATAACTTGTTTATCCGGCACCGGAACGATTCTGCTTATCAGGCTTCCGACAGCTTGTTGGTAGGTTTGTACAAGCATTAGATATTTACATATAGGTCATGTAATTCGCGTAATTAACAAGCCGCTGATTTGCATACGCCGTGATGGGGTCCGATAGCGACCCAGATGAGTTCCATAGGATTTACATCAGGAGAATTTGGCCTCCGAGACGTCAGTTCACTATAATGCTTCTCAAACCAGTGTAGCACGGTTCTGCCTCCGAGACACGGACTGCTATATTGCTGCAAGATGACATCGCCGTCGGGAAAGACATCAAGCATGAAGGGATGCAGGTAGTTCGCAGCTGTCAACGTGTCTTCGATCACTACCACAGGTCCCATGCTAGCGCAGGAGAACGTCTACCGTAACTATACTGTTCCCACCAGTCTGCGTCCGTTGTGCGCTGCACGTTCCGAGACGCCGGGCACCTCGATAACGGCGTTTATGGAGATGGCCAAAACTACTGTAGCAAAAATGAGCAGACGTGCTTCCATTGCTCGCCAGACGAATCCTGATGGTCCCACGCTCCTGCAATCGTAACTGACGATGTGTTGGGTCATCATGTGAACACGCAGGGATGCAAGATGAACGATGTGCTCCGAAACACTTGTGCTTCCACAAGCATTGTGCTGCTTCGGCAGAGATATCACAGATCACCATCTATTGCACTTCACAGGGAATACGAGACTCCGAACCCATGATTCTGTGAAGAGTCGTGGACGTCCAACCATTTAGCGCCTAATGGTAGTTTCACTGACCTTACAACTCTTTTTGTAGATGCTCACGTCAATAGCATGTGAACATTCGACCTCCCTCGCCGTTTGCGAGATACTAATTCACAGGCTGTGGGAAATAATAATCTGTCATTAGTAAAAGTCACCCATAGCAATGAGTTTCCCCTTTGCAGCACATATTTTCTTTAGGGTGGTCCATCATCCGTGTCGGTTCCACTTACATACTAACTACATCGTTACCGCCGTTCACGTGCCCGCAGCGCTACGAGGAGGCATCCAAGATGGGCAAAGGGCATAATGTTTAACTTATCAGTATACATCACATTTCGTTGTACTTGGACACATTCTCGTTCCAGGGCTCGACATTCGCTACTGCTTAAATTTTGATTAAAAATCAGCCTTGGCTGCAGAAGACTTCTGGCATAAGAAGTCATCCTCGTTCTGCCAACGGCCTTCTCAAAGAGGGCACTCTCTTGTCCGTGGGGTTAAACTACCCCTAAAGGTGGAAGAATCAGCACTTATCAACGGCATCAGGATGCATAAGGCAATGGGAAACACTACATTAAAGACACATAACGTGTATCCACAAGACATGTGGCCTGTACTTGAGTAGTGTCGTGATGATCTCTCCATTAGAAAAAGATTCTGGGATAATCCCACATTCAGCTGTCTAGGAGGGGACTGCCAAAGGCGAGGTGACCATGAGAATAACCAAAGGATAATGTTCTACGCGTCCGAGTGTGGAAAGTCAGAAGCCTGAACATGATAGGGAGAAGTAGGGAGATGACGGTGCTGGTGCAACTTTGATACCAAATTGATATGCAAATTAAATAAATTGATCGATTAATTACCCCCACAACTAAGTCACACCCACACCTGGAATGACGTCACATGCTTTCGTCAGTCTGTACATGGGTCCCCTCTGCCGAACCCAATGTCCCCACCCACCCTCACCTATCCTGTTTGTGGTAATTTCGAATTATGACTGGCATTTCGAATTTTGAGCGTAATTTCGAATTTTGGTTGGAATTTCTACAATGGTGGGAGATTCAATCTTTGGAGGGAATTTCATTGTCCCAGGGGAGCGCTGCCGTCCAAGCCCACTCACAGGGCTGCACTGATGTCCCATCTCAGCCCCCACCTGGAAATGGCAGGAAGTTAAAGTCATGAAGCCCCTTCTGGCACTTGAACCCTGGTCCTTCTGAACGGAAAGCGCAAGCGCACAACAAAACACATGGAAACTGCCCAGATGCAGGAGAGACAGGTTACATTAGTGTACTTTTGGATGGGAAACTGAACTAAAGATTGGTTAATTGTGTAATTAGTCACAAACATCAGGCCTAATTACACAACTATATTCATAACGATACACAGGGACTGCCTAAAATCGCAATACAGCTCAAAAATTTATGACACCATGTAACTGATGTTATCCTGCTGCGAAAAAATCCATAATACGACTCGAAACTAGTGGCATATGCACTCAAATTCTACCCTGCACCTAGAAGCTGGCAGCAAAAATGCTGAGATGAGAGGTACTATCTCTTTTTTCTTTTTTCTTTTTTTTTTTTTGTTTTGCAGTAAATATATTCAACGCTCGAGATGCTGGTGTTGGATAAAGAGGAGTTTAGTAAGTATATTACGTGCAAGCATACAGCTGTTTGACATAATAGTTCATTACAGATGTCTGCTCGACAATCGTCTTGTAACCCAGGCAATCGAAGATAATACACTCTGACACAAGCGATGGAAAATTCATTACTGTTGGGTAGTTGCACATCGAAATTGTAGTGAAAAAAAAACAGCACTTGTAATCAACTGGTCACAATGCAACACATATACTGGGGATTGGGCCAAAAGATTGCAGACGGGCAGCAGTTGCGGCTGTGTCCTCCTCAAAGGGCGCTCATATACTAGCCAACTTAGAGGTAGTCTTAACCCCCGCCCCCTTCCATCACTCATACCTGCCCTCCCTCTACTCACCATAGATGGGGACGGAGTCCTACTCTGTCACTGGTGGTCCACAGAAAGACCCTTCTGGTGACATTCAGTCTGCAGAAATCAGTCACAGTCAGACGAAAGACAAGAACAAGATGCTTCATGTAAACTGTGAAATGTATTTCTCCGAAAGACTCGACCCTCATGGAAGAAAAATTAAATTGTGGAAAACACTCGAGACCGCTTTTTCAAATGTCCTCTATTGGAAAACAGAAATCCCTTCGTCTAAAGCGAGAGTAGACACCGTCTTATCTGGAAGCACAGCCCTCCTTAGTTGTGGCCAGAGCAGCCTGCAGCGTGTGGCACAAGCTCTGGATGCCTTTGAGGCGATGGTCCTTCGCTAACACAAAGGGAGGGAAATTTAGGGGAACAGCCCTACCCTAAATGCCATGCTCCTAGTCGGGTGCAGCTGCATTGGCGATCTTACACACGGTGGACCGTCCTCCATAGCACCTCAACTTAAGCGACCACCGTTCGATGATGGAGAACACTCTTATTTAATACCAACACATCTCTTATAATCAAGGAAAGGGAAATACAATCGCGACGATAATAAATGTCCTCTTTCCAAGGAAATAGGCACAGTACATTTTCTTTAGTTTATGAGCAAAGTCGGTACAGCTTTAACGTTCGGCTGCAGAAAACAATTCGCATCTCATTATTTTGCGACGTCCAACGAAGTGCACCATCACCGATTACAAATGATAAGAAACTTATACATGTCCATCATGCATAAAACTGGCAAAGAAAACATTCACCATTTTGCTATGAAAACTACCGATCACCACAGAATGTCATCGTTCTTTCGAAACCGTCTTTGGATTAAAGAAAAGGCGAGAACTTGAACTCTGAAGTATAGAAACATCTGTTTTAAGCAATTTCTTTAAGCTTGATGAACAAACTACACAATCTAAGAATGTCTCTTGCGTTCAGATCAGTGTCTGTAAATAAACTGTCATGCACATGTGTATTATAAACGTTTCAGACATGTTAAATAAGATTAAAGAATAAAGACATGGGTGGTACTGCGTTCACAGAATGGTTTAAACGTTTATTGTCCCTTCGTGGTTTTGCTTCATATCACGGTTTTCTTGTGATTTCGCTGAATGGGGGCAGAAACATTCGTTTCACTTGTCATTTGATTTGCCTAGAATTTTATGAAACAATGGTGTGTTCCTGCGAACTCCGTCACACCACGATTTATGTTGTCTACTCTGAGAGCATAACCAGAATATAATCAGCGTAGAATTAGAGAAACTATTCAGCGGTGATATGAGGAGCTAACTTGGCTGGGGCATCCGTGTTAACGATAAATGCCCTTTAGTCCCGTAAGAAGGACAGGAAAGAAACAAAAAAATAAAAATGGAATGGACATGTGAAATAACTGATCAGTGAGGCAAGTCTTTCAGCTTTTACAATAATCAAAGTTTGTTTTGCAAATCTTTCTGAAGTTAGAACATGAGAATTATTTGCCTCCTCTAAATAGCCCAAAGACCACTCTGAACATTATTTAAATGAATCCTTAGAACGAAAGGGTCAACATATGAGCAAGTGCTGTGGCCAAAGCTATGACGGAACCGTCATTTTGAATAGCGTATACAATATTGGGAGAAATGAAAAGAGTCTCAGTTTGAATATAGTTATTAAAATGCGCCCCTAAGACTAAGGTGCTCATCAAGAACTAGGCCCGTATTTAGAAACAGTTGAGTACATGTAAAACTGTTTAGATCTCAGCCTGTGTAAAAGCGATAAAAGAAACGTGTGCGACGTTTCGCTGAATTCGGAATGATAAGGGCATGTGGGAAGCCTGAAGGAGGAGGAGGAGGCCTAGATTTAGGTACTTACCCCAGGACTGTCAACATGGTAGTTACGCCCAAGCACTGGCCTCTGTTCGCTGGAAGAAAACAGTATAGATGACATCTCAAAACAGTAACGTCTTACAAGATTAGAAACGGTATGAATAATATGTTGAAGTATTACAATGGCTTGCGGTAAGAGCTTAGAGCTTCTTTCTGTTGTACAAGTTTTCTTGCTATTATTCTGCATGAATTTATTAATATTTTAGTCCAGGTTTAGCTATAATATGTCTTTCCTTACCTCTGATTTCCGATACAGAGATAGTTTCAAATTCTGCACCATCTGCAATAAAACCTATGTTGTTCTGTTCGAAACGGAGCACTGCAATTTTACATTGGATCTACTCACAGATATCCACATGTGTAATAGTGTTCCGTATGTCGACTCAGTGGATTATAAACAGAAGTATACTACTGTCAGAACAATATGTAATGCACACTTTAACTGTAATTACAACATTACGTAAACTCCAGTTATGCCCCGAGGATATTCCAGTCTAACAAATAGAGTTGTTAATGACTTTGCAATAACTGTTATAAGGTTGTTCAGGAATAACATTTATTGATGATGGGTTTTTAGACTGTTTGTCCGTTATCAAATCAGCCATAAATGTATGTCTTGATCCACTTCAGTCATACGAGGGGAATTCTGGCCGTAAAATGTTCCATTTGTATGTCTTGTGTAACACAAGAGATTTGACAATAGACCTACAGTCCGAAACAGGTCATGAATAAATAAATATTCTTCCTGTGCAACTTAACTCGGTATCATAACAATTATTGGTAACACAATCAAGGTGCGGTTCCATTAGAATCCCTGAATGATGGAGATACAGAACTCAATGACTTTGTTCACGACGTCTGTCTTTTAAGCATTACAATCGTCAGATAAGTATAATTATATCACAGTATTCTCAGAGAAACAGCTGTTCGGTCATACAAAATAACCTGGTTCTTCCATTGTTCGACTACCATCGTAAACCTAATAATTAGGTAGTTTTCGGATCGGGGGAAAATCCACCAGGCCACTGTCAGAGCAAGGAGGGCGCAGAGTGTGGGGGGAGGGGGGGGGGGGGGAGGTTGACAGTGAAGAAAGGAAGATCAGAATTTGACGACACATCGACGGAGCACAAGCTGGAATTACGAAGGGATGGGGAAGGAAATCGGCCATGCCCTTTTCAAAGGAATCATCCCGGAATTCCCCCGAGACCATCTAGGGAAATCACTGAACACCAAAATGTGGATGGACAGACGGGAATTTCAAACGTCGTCCTCCACAATGCGAATCCCGAGTGCGAACCACTCGGCACCACGCTCGGTTAGATGACAATGAGCGCCAATCGTTTCGAATGTAGAAAACTCTTACATCAAAGTGTTTCATCACAAAAGGAGTCACATTAAATGTATTAGCAGGACATTCATTATGCAATGCCGGTTTTTTTATGTCTTCAGTTGTAGAAAGTTCTGGTTCAGTTACGGTGGAGGAAAATGTAATTTGTTGTAAAGCTGAAAGTAGTACATTGAAGCACATTTTTCCTTTATTCTTTCTATAACGAACGGTTCAAGTTATGACACCGCAGTTTCCTTAATCCTTACACACAAATAGTGCCAACTGGTCTACCTGCCGAAACGGATTCCTTCGCAATGACCAACTATTTCACCCTGTGTAGCATCACAAAACGTCTACCTCTAAAAAGACTAATTGACTTGACGTTTATCTCACTTCTCTTTTTCGGAAGTAAAAATTTCAGTATTGTGCTGGAAAGCATGAATTTGTACACTGACCAAGTTTTGCGGCACTTCAGCTCAGGCAGGTGATAAATTCGTGTATAAGAATCTGTCTCATGACGTTCTTCAGCGGCTTGTAATTCCGCTTCGCAAAGTGGTGACGCAAACATAAGGTGCAGTAAACTAATAGCGACATGCATCAAGTTATAATGAAGCACCCCTTGAGGAACAAAATATGTTTGTGACATCATTATACGCTGTAACAGAATGAAGATGATCAGAGAAATTAAGCCTACCCGTAGTTCAGCGACGCAGCTTTCAGCGTTGTCTTTTCGACGAACTTAACGCTAAACAATTGCTAACCGTGTCAATGCTGGTTTTAATAGCTTGTCAACTGCAGTTAATATATATATATATATATATATATATATATATATATATATATATATATATATATATACAGGGTGGCGCAGATGGATCGGGTGGTTTTGAAGTGGACTGTACGTCTGGAGGGGGGGAGCCAGGTGTTCGGCGACTTCGTCCTGTGGTGGGGGGGGCACGAAGTTACAGTTGCAGGCTGGCAGTCAGTCGCGATGGCTACGTGGTCCGTTGAGCATCGTGTTTTCGCAGTGGAAAAGTTCATACGCAATAACGAGTCACTTGTTGCTGTGACGCGTGCCTTTCGCCGGCGTTTCAACATCCCACCTCGCGGTAGTGTTCCTAAGCGAGATACGATATTGAGTTGGGTGCATAATTTCCGCACTACTGGTTCATGTGCTCCAAAATGGACGCCTAGACCGCCAACAATAACAACGCCTGAGAACGTGGAGCGTGTGAGACGCGATGTCACTGCGAGCCCACGTCGATCAACGAGACGTCGTGCTCAAGCTCTTGGAATGTCACGTCGGAGCCTTCAAAGGATTCTTAACGAAGAACTGAAATTCCACCCCTATGAAATCCTGTTGGTACAGAAGATTCTCCCAACAGACCATCTTCAAAGGCTTCAGTTTAGCCAACAGATGTTGGAGTTATTGGAAGATGTAAACCTGATTATCATGATGTCTGACGAGGCTCACTTTCACATTGACGGATACGTAAACAAGCAAAATTGCCGTTACTGGGCCGACACTAACCCAAGAGATCTACACCAACGGCCTCTCCATAGTGACAAAGTGACGGTTTGGTGTGGGGTTTCTAAGGTAGGGACAATTGGTGCTTACTTTTTTGAAAATGAAAGGGAGCAGGCGGTTACTGTTAATTCGCAGCGTTATGTGAACATGATTGAAGATTTTCTTCTCCCACAACTTGAAGAGAACAATTACGACATGGGCAATATGTGGTTCCAACAAGACGGGGCAACTGCACATACCGCTAGGATATCAATGCAAGCTGTACGCGCTCTGTTCCCTGGCCGTTTGATTTCCCGTAATGGAGATGTCCATTGGCCCCCTCGCTCGCCGGACCTCACGGTATGTGACTTTTTCTTATGGGGCTATTTAAAAGCAAGGGTCTACATGAACAAACCCCGGACCATTCAGGAGTTGAAGGCAGCAATTCACACCGAAATCACATCAATTCCTGGTGATGTGCTTGAGCGGGCAATGCGGAACGTTAAGGACCGACTCCAAGAATGCGTCGCTCGAGAAGGAGGGCATTTGATGGATGTAATTTTTAAAAACTAACATTACTATTTTTTTGTTAATAAACTTCCATTGTAACTACACGTTTTGCACTTTATTTCAATCCAATACCTTTACAATTGACAGTTTGACAAGTATTTTAAAACCACCCGATCCATCTGCGCCACCCTGTATATATATATATATATATATATATATATATATATATATATACTCCTGGAAATTGAAATAAGAACACCGTGAATTCATTGTCCCAGGAAGGGGAAACTTTATTGACACATTCCTGGGGTCAGATACATCACATGATCACACTGACAGAACCACAGGCCCATAGACACAGGCAACAGAGCATGCACAATGTCGGCACTAGTACAGTGTATATCCACCTTTCGCAGCAATGCAGGCTGCTATTCTCCCATGGAGACGATCGAAGAGATGCTGGATGTAGTCCTGTGGAACGGCTTGCCATGCCATTTCCACCTGGCGCCTCAGTTGGACCAGCGTTCGTGTTGGACGTGCAGACCGCGTGAGACGACGCTTCATCCAGTCCCAAACATGCTCAATGGGGGACAGATCCGGAGATCTTGCTGGCCAGGGTAGTTGACTTACACCTTCTAGAGCACGTTGGGTGGCACGGGATACATGCGGACGTGCATTGTCCTGTTGGAACAGCAAGTTCCCTTGCCGGTCTAGGAATGGTAGAACGATGGGTTCGATGACGGTTTGGATGTACCGTGCAATATTCAGTGTCCCCTCGACGATCACCAGTGGCGTACGGCCAGTGTAGGAGATCGCTCCCCACACCATGATGCCGGGTGTTGGCCCTGTGTGCCTCGGTCGTATGCAGTCCTGATTGTGGCGCTCACCTGCACGGCGCCAAACACGCATACGATCATCATTGGCACCAAGACAGAAGCGACTCTCATCGCTGAAGACGACACGTCTCCATTCGTCCCTCCATTCACGCCTGTCGCGACACCACTGGAGGCGGGCTGCACGATGTTGGGGCGTGAGCGGAAGACGGCCTAACGGTGTGCAGGACCGTAGCCCAGCTTCATGGAGACGGTTGCGAATGGTCCTCGCCGATACCCCAGGAGCAACGGTGTCCCTAATTTGCTGGGAAGTGGCGGTGCGGTCCCCTACGGCACTGCGTAGGATCCTACGGTCTTGGCGTGCATCCGTGCGTCGCTGCGGTCCGGTCCCAGGTCGACGGGCACGTGCACCTTCCGCCGACCACTGGCGACAACATCGATGTACTGTGGAGACCTCACGCCCCACGTGTTGAGCAATTCGGCGGTACGTCCACCCGGCCTCCCGCATGCCCACTATACGCCCTCGCTCAAAGTCCGTCAACTGCACATACGGTTCACGTCCACGCTGTCGCGGCATGCTACCAGTGTTAAAGACTGCGATGGAGCTCCGTATGCCACGGCAAACTGGCTGACACTGACGGCGGCGGTGCACAAATGCTGCGCAGCTAGCGCCATTCGACGGCCAACACCGCGGTTCCTGGTGTGTCCGCTGTGCCGTGCGTGTGATCATTGCTTGTACAGCCCTCTCGCAGTGTCTGGAGCAAGTATGGTGGGTCTGACACACCGGTGTCAATGTGTTCTTTTTTCCATTTCCAGGAGTGTATACGTATATAGTGTGAAAAACAGATCACTCAAAATAATCCTCATTCAGTGTGAACAAAGCCTTGTAATAGGGTTAAGAGAAGCTGGATGTTCCCTCTGCAGTATTACAGAAATAGTTGGCAGGAAAATAGTCAATGTACATGATTGCTGGTAGTGGGGGCCACAAGAATGTACGGGCGCAAGAAGACCGGGCTCCGGAAGGCCACATGGCATTACCAAGGGGGAAGACCACCACGTTCGAAATATGGCTGTGGCACCGCACTGCAATTGCAGCAGCAATTTGAGCAGCAGTTGGCACCACAGTGACACAATGCGACCTCAATGGTGTCAAGCGAGGGGTCATTGGATGGGGGGGGGGGGGAGGGGTGGAGGTCTGTGGTATTATCTTATTAAAGCTGGTTCAGCCTTGGTGCCAGAGATATCCTGCAACCAACCTGCCTGTGTGCTAGACACTGTGCACCTGGAGGTATGGTCTAGGGTGCGATTTCACATGACAGCAGAAGCGCTCTCGTGGATATCCCGCGGAACCTTGTAGCGAATTTGTACTTTACTTTGAAACACGTATGTAACGCAGCAGCGTTGGCGAGGCATTGTAGCATCTGTGACCAGAGAGTATGCGCTTGACCGCGCGAGTGTTGCGAGCGGTTCTCAGTCAGTCAGTAGTAGTCGTGGCTAGTCGGTAGTAGTCGTTGTAGTCTGTCAGTAGTCGTCGTGGCGAGTCTGTTAGTAGCTGTAGGCCAGTGCAGTACAGTAGTCGTTGCGAGTCTGTAGCTCTGTCTAGTTGAGAGCAGTACTCAGTTAGTAGTCGTCGCGTGCGGTACGCTAATAGTCGTTGCGAGTCGGTCAGTAGTAGCAGCCCAGTGCGGTTGTGTGATGTAGGCGGTCGGCAACACTGGTCAAGATGGTGAATAAGGTATACCATTAATTAATATAATCATTAGATAATGTAAAAATTTATTTATTGTAATTATTCTCCAACAAGTCTCCCAATAATAATTTTTTATTTCAAAAGCAAAAAAAAAAAAAAAAAAAATAAATAAATAAATATGAAACACGTATGTAACGCAGCAGCGTTGGCGAGGCATTGTAGCATCTGTGACCAGAGAGTATGCGCTTGACCGCGCGAGTGTTGCGAGCGGTTCTCAGTCAGTCAGTAGTAGTCGTGGCTAGTCGGTAGTAGTCGTTGTAGTCTGTCAGTAGTCGTCGTGGCGAGTCTGTTAGTAGCTGTAGGCCAGTGCAGTACAGTAGTCGTTGCGAGTCTGTAGCTCTGTCTAGTTGAGAGCAGTACTCAGTTAGTAGTCGTCGCGTGCGGTACGCTAATAGTCGTTGCGAGTCGGTCAGTAGTAGCAGCCCAGTGCGGTTGTGTGATGTAGGCGGTCGGCAACACTGGTCAAGATGGTGAATAAGGTATACCATTAATTAATATAATCATTAGATAATGTAAAAATTTATTTATTGTAATTATTCTCCAACAAGTTCCCCAATAATAATTTTTATTTCAAAAGCATTTTTTCAAAAATTTAATTTTTATTGAACTAAAGATCTCGTTGCACTT
Organism: Schistocerca americana; assembly: GCF_021461395.2. Lineage (NCBI taxonomy): Eukaryota > Metazoa > Arthropoda > Insecta > Orthoptera > Acrididae > Schistocerca > Schistocerca americana. Next base: position 466,517,675 of record NC_060121.1, read on the forward strand.
CCCATTTCATTCCACTTCTTTTGAAGAAAAATTTCACTAGAATCAAAAAAAAAAAAGGAGAATATTATTATTTGCAATGCAGTTCCTCCAAGCGGTGCACAACAACAAGAGCAGATATGTGACATCCATTTATTCTGAGGTAAGACTTTAATTATGATTGTTTTACACAGGGCCAAAGACCGATATTTCGGTTTAATTGTATTTTCTTGTCACTGAACGGACTTTAAATTTTGTGAAGAATTTATATTTGAGTCAGATTGCGAATTTCACATTTTTGTTCCCATTGTCAGTACATTTGATTGTGGGCAGGTTACGCCTAGAGCAATGTCCATCAGCATTTATATTAAGTATTATCCATTTACTTTTCTTATAAATTGCGGTGGGGAGGTTACACTTGGCGACACCCAGTCCAGGATCGAATTTCGTTGAGAGTCTTTTGAGCGACAGTCAGATATCTGCTCTTATTTGCTTAAGTATAATTAGGATTTGGCGCTACGCTTTTATTAATCTTGTGACTTTCTCTCTACAGGTTAACGGCAATTTGTTGCTTTGTTGTATTTGTGTGTTGCTTTTGCACTGTGTTGATTTGTTTTGTGAAAAATTTTGACTATTGTAAAAATGCCGCGAAAGACTGTGAATAGTGTATCGCGAAGTATTGTGAATGAAATTACCGACTTAAACAACGTGACCGATAGTAATTGTGATACGCAACGTAATGATGACAATCCTGCGTTCACTAACAATCAGTGCATTCCAACCACTAATGATGACTTTCACCTTAGTGATGAACAAACGAACTCAATTGCCTCGTCTGTTAACTTGACGACAATTGATGACGCAGAATGCTCTATTGTAATGAGCGCTGCAGAGCTTAACACACCCGATTTGGAAAACCCAAGTAACGAACAGACAAATTTGTCTAACGAATATGAACAGATCACACAAAGTAGGACGGATTTATTTAATTCCGAAATAGTGAGTGACAGTGTACATCGGACTGATAATCCTTTTTGTAAGTTGCAAAATGACCAAATGGTCACACAAAGTGCGACAACTGCAGGTACATCATTAAACAGTACTGAGAATAGAAATGCTAATTTTGGTTCGGATCAAATTATGACACTATTGCTGCAACGAAACAACCAAATAATGGAAAACCAAGACAACAGTAGTAAAGATATCAAACAACAGAGTGAAAATTTCAAACAACTTAGGGAAGATAATAAACAACAGAGTGAAAATTTCAAACAACTTAGGGAAGATAACAGACAGCTTAGTGAACAAATTAGAGACGTTGCCGCGCAGTGCCATGACACTAAGGAACAGTTGCGCGTGGAAATTGAGGCTTGTTCACAAAAAAATAGCGAAGAAATAAAGTCGGTTGCGCAAGAATTAAGGGAAATGCAAACAGCCGCAACAAATACACTCAGAGACGAAATTAGCGGAGTCGCCAAACAGTGCTCTGAAAAAGCTACACAATTACGGGACGAGTTTAGAGCAATGACGGTAGAACTTTCGCGCACTATGGACGCAAAGATAGACGCGAAATTCGAACAGCAGAACACTCAGATTAACGAGCGCTTTAATCAGCACATACAGAACAGTGATACGCGTTTCCGCAGATTTATTCAGGATCAAAACAAAGTAAAACGACAAGTCATGGAAACAATCACTGCACAAAGACAAGAGGACAAACGTAAAATATTCGCGAAAGCGAAGACGTATGTAGACAATAATATTACTACAGTGTCCGACAAAATTAATACCATAGAACAATTGAACGCGGAATTACGGGATGAAATTTCTGATCTTAAATCAAAAACAGATACACACACAGTAAATATTCAAACAGTGACAGACAGATTCGAACAATTAGATCTAACACAGGATTGTGATGTTATCAAAGCTGATGTTAAAAAACTGAGCAAAACTACGCGCAAGTTGCAAAAACAGATTAATGCGTCTGATTCTAAGACCGATGATCAGGTTAAAATACTGACTGAAAAATGTGATGAATTGGCCAGTCGTATTGATGCTATCGAAAACACTAATGACAATAAATCAGACGATACTGCACCGGTTTCATTTATCCAAACGCCTGAATTTCAAAATTTACAGCAGACAATTAATGAGATCGATTCATCTAACAACACGTTACGTAGAAAGTTATCGAGTTTACAACAAGAAGTAACAGAGATGAAAAGTATTTCAGTTAATAACTCAACACAGCAGACGCCACTTTGCGAACATTTGTCTGACTTACGCAGCGCGTATAATGTGAGCAATTTACAGCAACTACGCGACTTAAAATCCGAAAAGCCACGCGACTTAAAATCTGAAAAGCTATGCAACTTGAAATCCGAAATGACACAGACGAACAGATTCACACACAAACCTGAACGTGTTATCAAACTGAGTGACGAGAACGTAGATTTCGAGCAATTTGCATTTGTAAGAAAATGTAAGGAATTTAATAATGACAGCGTACAGGTACACGCTTTGCACTGTATACGACAATTTGTTTTTGTACTTTCACCGCTATTATCTGTAATGGAGAAACCAGCTTTGAATCTGAGGCGACAATTTGCTATTGTATTTTCATCAGCATTATCTATTATGCAGAAATTGGAATTAGCAAGAATACAACAATTTGCCTTTGGAATTTTACTGCCATTGCCTGTAACGCAAAAGCTAAAATTTATTTGCAGTGCGTAAATGACCTCAGGGGATTCATTACGCTTTAATGAATATGTGCCGTAGCGAGCATAGGGCCCCGAGCTGTAGTAGTGCTATTTCATCTTTAGTTTTCTGCACTGCTGCCTTCTCTTCTACTATCCTTTATATCTATCCAAACTGCTCTTTAACTATTGCTCTACCTAGTATTAAGAAACGAGTAACGAAAACCGGATATGACAAATATTTTACCGAATGTGACAATTTTCATTAGGCACTCCCGTAATGACATCTACCGCCGTAACTTTATTAACAGATAAAGTCGTAATCATCAGTATGTACAAAATTTTCGGCAGTCGCAACCACATTTTTGTAACAATAGATGTTTTTCACCACAATAGCATGAAAGTCAACCGCTTAGCATACCTAACCAACAATGCAGTCTACAAGGTCAACCAAACTTTAATGTTTCGCCGCGTGCACGTAAAGTCTCAGCTACAACAAATAGTAACGCACGGCAGCAAAGAAACAACTACGTACAAAGAAGACAGTATTTCAATTCCTATCGTAATGCACCGTATAGGAATGACTATTACGACAGACGTAAAAATAATGAGGACAATTTTCAGCGAACATCTAACAACAGTCGGTCATACCAACAGCAAAATCATACGCAAGAGCATATTCTCATGAATGAACCCGACAGTAGGTACCATCCAGAGCGTAACACGCCTGGAAGAAGTAATAGGACAGTTCAAATAGTCGAAATGCCACAGAATCCTCCTAATAATAATAACACGTCAGATAGAATCTGACTAAATACTGCACAGGACGCATCTTCTAATAACACAAGCACTACCTTAGACACGCAAAATGTTGTTCACGAAAATGTAATTACTTTTGACGACATCAGAGACACTCTTTTACAGGAAAGACCAGTTATTCAGAAAACCATTTCACATCCTGTTATCGAAATTAAAATTGGTTCATCGAAATTCTCAGCAGTAATTGATTCCGGATCACCTATATCAGTAATTAATGAGGAGACTTTCAACGAGTGCAACAAAGAGAATACTTATCCGACGTTACCTTTGGGCAAAACAAAAGTGAAAGGAGCAGTATCGAGTAAAGGTGTAGACGTTAAATTACAAACGCATTTATCATTTTGTATTGGAGGTCATACTTTTCACTCTAATTTTTGGATTGTGCCTTTATTGACAACAGACGTTATTTTAGGTACGAATTTTCTGGTACAACACGACGCAGTTATTGATTTTCAGAATTCTTATTTAATGTTAAAGGATGAAAATGTACAACTTGCTTTAGAATTTCAGCACTCTTTATCTACGGAAGAACAAACAATTAACCGCACAGAGGTCATTTCCGCAACACGTAACTTAGACTTTAATCCCACATTGTTCACGGATACGTACGTACACAACTATAATACTCCAGACGAAGCTGACTTCGACGTAATGCAATTGATTTCTGATAAGGTTAAAGAAAGCAGTGCAACTACAGACGACGAACGAACGCAATTACACAAAATTCTTTTACAGCAAGCTCCAGTTTTTGACAACATTCCTGGTACTATGTCCGGCTTCATGTATGAATTTCAAGTCAAACCGCACGACACATTTAAAGCAAAGCATTATCCTATTCCATACATTCACAGAGAACAGGTTAAAAAAGAATTGCAGGATATGCTCGACCAAGGAATTATTGAACCAGCAGTTAGTCCGTACATAAACCCGCTACATATTGTTAAGAAAAAAGATGGCTCACTTCGCCTTGTACTTGATTCACGTCACATTAATGACATTATTATTAATGAAACAGATCGACCACAGACACTAGAGGAACTTTTACAGAAATTTCACGGTACAGCTATTTATTCCACATTAGATTTGAAATCGGGATTTTGGCAAATTCAAATTCATCCGAACTGCAGAAAATACACAGCTTTTCTCTGTTTCGGCGACTGTTATCAATTTTGCAAATTACCATTCGGCTTAACTATTTCTTCTGCAGCTTTTATTCGCGGTTTGAACACAATACTTCCGACAGAACTTAAGGTCAGAATCACGACGTATGTAGACGACATTCTTATTGCAGAAACTAACTGGTCTGAACACAATCTGATTCTTGAACAACTGTTACAAACTTTCCATGCACAAGGACTTACAGTTAACCTCAGTAAATCGCACTTTGGCAAAACTTCCATAAAATTTCTTGGACACGTGATTTCAGCAGAAGGCATTGCACCTGATCCGGAAAAACTTCAAGCTCTACGTGACATTACCGTTCCTACGACGAAGAAGCAATTACGCAGTTTTTTGGGCTTAATTAACTTTTTTCGTAAATTTATTCATCACTCCGCTTTAGACACGCCTAGATTATGTCAATTAACAGGTAAAAACACTATTTGGTCTTGGGACAAGCAAGCACACTCTGAATTCATGAACCTGAAACATGCTTTGTTGAATGCACCACTATTATCGCACCCAGATCTTACTAGAAATTTTTCCATTGCCACCGACAGTTCCAACACCGCCTTAGGCGTACATATTTTCCAGGAAATTGAAGAAGATGGTTCAATAGTAATCAAAAACATCGCATTTGCAAGTCGCATTTTGTCACCTGCTGAGCGAAATTATTCTGTTACAGAACTTGAAACATTATGTGTTGTATGGGCTTTTATGAGATTTAGGCACTTTCTTTATGGCAGACATACCACAGTTTACACAGATCACAGAGCGATACAATTTTTACTTTCGGCCAAATTCACGCACGACAGATTAAGCAGATGGAAACTATATTTACAGGAATTTAATTTTACAATAGTTCACATTCCCGGTACACAAAATGTTATAGCAGACGCACTATCGCGTTCTCTCGGCAACAATCTGCAAGACGTAGCAACCAACTTCTGTAAAACAAATTTCAGTGTCATGTACATTCAGCAAGTCGCATTTGAAAACTTTATTTCATCGTCACTACAGGACATAGCGCAAGAGCAAAATAAGGACAATGTGTGGAAAGAAATTAAACACCTTTGGCAAGATAGGAAAAATGTTACGATTAAGAACCACTACACTGTACGCAATGACATTCTGTTTCGCCGCTCTCATCCTGACAGCAACAACTGGTTATTATGCATTCCTGACGAACTGGTTAACAAATTAATTTGGTACACTCATTTAAGTTACGCACATTACGGAACACGAAAATGTTTTCTTATACTGAGACAGAACTGTTATTTTACTAACATGGAAAAACGTATACGACGAGTTCTAGCGTCTTGTAAAATTTGCCAGAAAGCTAAATCAGACACCACTTCACATATTCCTCCTTTATATCCCATTATACCTGTTAAATTAAGACACATGGCCGCAGTAGATATTTTTGGCCCGATTCCCAGAACTAACAGAGGTTTTTGCTACATTTTTGTCGCTGTTGAGCTCACTTCAAAATTTGTTACTTTCACTCCGTTACGCAAAGCTACTGCTAAAACTGTTTCAAATGCATTTGTAAAACATTTTCTATCTCATGTAGGGCATGTAATGAAAGTAATTTCTGACAATGGATCTCAATTCCGTAGTAGCGTATGGACACGCATGTTACGAGCCAGAAACATTTCTCCGATCTATATATCCAAGTACCACGCTTCTTCGAACCCTTGTGAAAGATTAATGAAAGAAATTGGTAAGCTGTGCCGAATATACTGCCACAAAAGACATATTGATTGGGATACACACATACTCTCATTCCAAGATGTAATTAATTCCATTCCAAATGAATCCACTATGCTATCTCCGTCTGTTATACTGAAAAACGTTGAACCACCAAACAAAATTAAAGAATTAGTAAAACTACCCAAAAGTCGTCGCCTACGACACCACGAAATAATTAACATTGCGCTGAACAACATCAAACGTGCCGCAGAGCGCCGGAGAAGACAGCAAAAACAGGTTTGTACACGCCGCGACTTTCACGTTGGACAGAAGATATTAGTACGTACACACTATTTATCCAGCAAATTAAAAGGTAAGTGCAGTAAATTTGAACTTCTATACACAGGTCCATATCGGATTCGCAGCATCCCTCACCCCAATGTTGTACACGTCGAAACTTTGAGAACCAGAAAATCGAAAGGCAATCACCATATCTCAAACATTAAACCGTTTATTGAATGAAACCACTGTATGATTCAACACACTATGATGTCATTTACTAATGCAATTAATTCACGTGACTAATTACTGATGATTATCGTATTTTTTCTTGGCAAGTGCCCGGCAAGGTAAGGTTAGCAGGTCGCTTTTCTTGTCGTTACACATCAGACCGTGCATATTTTTCCAGATGAACTTACGTACTTTATGACTAATTATGCAATATTAGCTAATGACGTGTTAATTTCATTACATTTTTTTCATTAAAGTCTTTAATTCTCGCCTCGATTAACTACACTACATACAAGCTGAACACAACGAACGTCACATTTTGTCTTTTTATGTATGATTGTATTCCAGTTTTGTTTATATGCACTGTGAAATAGTTAAGATATAACACACACCAGTCGACTTTGACATTTTTTTTTTGCCTTATGACATCTCAACATCGTGACTGTTTAACATTTTTTTTTTTTGCTACTGCATTGTATTATTCTGTGTACATTTTTGCATCTGAACACTGTCAACGTCTTTAACATATTACGTTTTCTGTCATGTTATGCTGTATGGTTAATTGTGTCACCATAAACCAGTCATTATTTAGTGGGTATATGATTTAAATGCAAGACATTAATCTCTGTTCATCAATTTCAGAAAGAAATGATGCATGTAAGAAATACATTCAACAGAAATGGGAATTTCACCTACGGGATAAACGAAAGGAGATGCAATAACTTTATGAGGAAGAGTAAATGGATCAGGATTAACAAACATTAACAAGAATATACTATACTCATCACAGAATAGCAGTCTTAACTAATTTTTTCTTTCAGAATACAAGGTGATTGATGCAGGCTGTCAGAGAGAACTACACATCTTAGTTTTAGTGATGAAATATGCTAGAGATAAGGAATAGTTATGTAATGAGTAATGAAGTGATTTTGCAGATGATAATGAATACTGATGAATAATGATGAAGGATATGGTATTATGAATAATGAAGTTTTTCTTTACAGATGATGATAATGGTGAGGTTATGATGATATGGATAATGAAGTTTTTTTCTTTACAGATGAGGATAATGTTGAAGTTATGTATTTATGCTACGTAGTTATTTAAGTATGTGTTGCAGTTTGCTTTGACAGCAGGTGTTACATTGCATAGTAGGATGACTGAAAGTTTTGGAAAGGACAGCTATGGAACACATTTTTTATACACACTTCACTGCCTGTTAATTCGAAGTTCACTACTTTTCAGCATAGTGTGCGTTTCTTCTTTCAGGTGAATAATCCATTTTGTATTTTTTCCAGGAGAAGTTTTTCATGACACTTACTAAACCTGTTACTTATTATACCTGTTCTAGTACTTGCATTTTTATATTTTTTACCCATTTGTGTCTATCGTTTATAAATGTGATCACATGTACTGCCTTGTTACATAATCTTGCTACAGCTGACTCATAACGAATGACGTTACCTATCCTCATTTGCTGCAATAGGTCAAAAGCAAATAGTGTTATGTTTCAGCAATTAATTATCGATCCCAACGCAATGCATTGCTGACAAAAAAAAAAATAAAATGTGTTAACAGTCCCAAATAGTGATACCAGTTTGAGAAAATTCTGAATAATACTGATCAACTCTGAATAGCATGGCACTTGATTAATGACCTCTTAATGAGACTATATTCAAAATGATGCTTTGTCACTAGCTAATAACTGCCACTGTTTATTGTAATGATACCACTTATAATGCCTGTGATTATTAATGATTTGACTGTAATTAACTGATTTTTAATAATGACTTCGTAATAATCTGAATAATACTGAATGATGATTCTATTCAATACTTGCTGGCCACTGAGTGCCAATAATTAATGTCACTCCACGAATTGTTATTAATTATGCCATTGATTAGCTCTTGTTTCCAATGTTGATACTTTGTAATTTGAAATGAATGTGACTGTTTAATAATGCTTTGTAATTAGGAGAAGGCTAATAATTCTTACTATATTGGAATTTCAAATGATTAATTAACGATGCCATACTTTGTTATTGGAAATGAATGTGACTGTTTCATAATGCTTTGTAATTAGGAAAAGACTAATGATTCTTAATAGATTGGAATGACACATAATTAATTAACTATGGTACTGTTTAATAATGCTTTGTAATTAATTAAGGCTAATAATTCTTACTATATTGAAATGACAAATGATCAATTAATTAACTGTAATTAGACAAATGATTAATTAACGACAAATGATTAATTAACTGTAATTAGACAAATGATTAATTAACGACAAATGATTAATTAACTGTAATTAGACAAATGATTAATTAACGACAAATGATTAATTAACTGTAATTAGACAAATGATCAATTAACGACAAATGATTAATTAACTGTAATTAGGAAAAGGCTAATGATTATTGGAATGACAAATGATTAATTAACTGTAATTAGGAGAAGGTTAATGATTCTTAATTATACTCTGTAACTGAAAAGAATGCGATTATTTCATAATGCTTTGTAACCAGGAAAAGAAGGCTACTGATTCTATGTACAACAATTAATGAACATTTTTCTGTAATACTACATACCTGGTACAGAAATGTTCAATAACTGGGCTATGAATGCCACAAACTACTAATTAAGTCTGTAATTGTCAATATTATGTGACTTGATGTCCTTCACCTCATAAGCTGACTACCCTGAATTACTGCAATGTCCATTTGTCCTGTTTATCCTAGTGATCATGGAGCACTATCTTTGGTTTTGCACTAATTCTACGTTGGTGTGCCTTGTAAGAGTGTGGTGTTGACACGACATGCTGTCCACCACCATGAGCGATGAAGACATTATTATGGTCCCACTGTTTGGTGTACGTAATGTACTGCCAAAATGAAAACATGGAACATTACTACGACAGTTCAGTGTCTTGGCTACACTGATAAATTCTGATGGGAAAAGAACTTCAAGTTGTGTCACTTGGTGTTGTACTTCTGTGGAAAGATATGGACTTTCAGAGCAGCTGTGTGCAATCTAAAGTGCTACAACCATGATGCAATCCTTCCCTTTCCTATCCTGATTCTTGTCACATAAAGAAAAAATTTTTTGGTAACATCATTTATGTTCATAGGTTATACATTTTTCGATTCGCTGAACTCCAATGCGAGTACACTTATGTCACTTGTCAACATAATATTTTTTGCCAGTCTGTTCATTTGTTCTGAATATGCTAAAGAATTTTCAGTGCCTGTGCACTTTGTTATCTGTCAAATAATTTGTATATACATTTTTCTGATTTGCTACTATGTTTTGTACTCACATTTTGTCTTTGTCTGATATATTTTGTACTTAGTGCGTGTGCACAACATTTAAATATTCTGTAAGTTGTAGGATTTTGTTAATTAATGAAAAATTTTGCCGCGCTTGGCAAGTCCAAATGACTCACCATCGCTGCCAAATTTTTGCCCCCCCAGTGGAGGGTTATGAAACACGTATGTAACGCAGCAGCGTTGGCGAGGCATTGTAGCATCTGTGACCAGAGAGTATGCGCTTGACCGCGCGAGTGTTGCGAGCGGTTCTCAGTCAGTCAGTAGTAGTCGTGGCTAGTCGGTAGTAGTCGTTGTAGTCTGTCAGTAGTCGTCGTGGCGAGTCTGTTAGTAGCTGTAGGCCAGTGCAGTACAGTAGTCGTTGCGAGTCTGTAGCTCTGTCTAGTTGAGAGCAGTACTCAGTTAGTAGTCGTCGCGTGCGGTACGCTAATAGTCGTTGCGAGTCGGTCAGTAGTAGCAGCCCAGTGCGGTTGTGTGATGTAGGCGGTCGGCAACACTGGTCAAGATGGTGAATAAGGTATACCATTAATTAATATAATCATTAGATAATGTAAAAATTTATTTATTGTAATTATTCTCCAACAAGTTCCCCAATAATAATTTTTATTTCAAAAGCATTTTTTCAAAAATTTAATTTTTATTGAACTAAAGATCTCGTTGCACTTCCCATTTCATTCCACTTCTTTTGAAGAAAAATTTCACTAGAATCAAAAAAAAAAAGGAGAATATTATTATTTGCAATGCAGTTCCTCCAAGCGGTGCACAACAACAAGAGCAGATATGTGACATCCATTTATTCTGAGGTAAGACTTTAATTATGATTGTTTTACACAGGGCCAAAGACCGATATTTCGGTTTAATTGTATTTTCTTGTCACTGAACGGACTTTAAATTTTGTGAAGAATTTATATTTGAGTCAGATTGCGAATTTCACATTTTTGTTCCCATTGTCAGTACATTTGATTGTGGGCAGGTTACGCCTAGAACAATGTCCATCAGCATTTATATTAAGTATTATCCATTTACTTTTCTTTTAAATTGCGGTGGGGAGGTTACAACTTTGATGATTCCTCCTGTTGTGCTGCCGTTCATGATCATCATTCCAGGTAGTGTTTTCCAACAGGATAATGCTCATGCACGTTCCGCTGTTGTGACACAACAGCCTCTACAGAGTGTTGACATATCACCTTGGCCTACTCGACCACTAGATCTGTCTCCAATCGAGCATACATCAGATACCATCGAACAACAATTCCAGCGTCATCCAGAAACAGAATTAAAAGACTGTATACTGACAGACCAAGTGAAACTGTCATGGAACTCCCTCCCACAAACTGACATCTGGCACTTGTACAACACAATACGAGCACACTTGCATGTTTGCATGCAACATTTTGCGGTTACACTGATTATTAATGTACTAGGATTACACATTAGCAATGACTTATCTCGCTCTTACATTAACATATGATCTTGAAATCTTAATCACTTAATTGTGTTTCCTAGACAAAAGTATTCCTAAAATTTCATTACTATACAGTAATTACTTTTTGGTGTTGCGATTTTTTTCCGTTAGTGTATTTTTTTGGTAATTTACGTAGCACTATCATTACAAGGAAATGAAGATTATTTATATCTGGTTTTTATAGACCGTGTGATAAAATGCAAATTGCTTACACGCTGCACGAATCATGGCAAAAGAGTTCTGCACGTGTATAAACTGACAATATTCATTGTATATCGATGCGAAAGCTGTGGCGCTGTAATAAGACAGTTCATTCGTATTCTGAAATTCTCATCCGACACCTCGAATTTGTTTTTCCATCTTTTGCAAAAGTCGATGAAAGTAAATGTCAGGATGTTTTATATGAAGAGTTCAGGCAGATCCCTTCCCTATATTTCCACAATATTTTGTTCTTTGAAGCCTGCAGTGCAAACTGTGTATTTTAATGACAAGATTATTACGAATATCAGTCAGCTACGCTGCTCTTTAAATGGTTTTCATTGTGTAAATTATTCACGATGAGCGCATTTCGGCACATTGCCATCATCAGATGCTCTGTAAATACGTAAGTAAGAATGGTCTTAATATAATGGTCTCTAATTATGATCGTGAAAGTTATAATTCCTCGATGGTGTTTTTACCTTACGTGTAATATCGTTGGGTGCAAGTCGTACCTTTTTTAGAATTTTTACTTTCTCCTCAGATGCACTGGTGATGCGTAACTGATTTTAGTTGGTTTTTATGTAAACTATTTTTCTTGACAGCTTGGATGAAAGTTGTTCAGCTATATTATATGTTTTAATGTACACCATTATAAATAAGTTTTGGGTGAATATTCGGTTGTTTTTTATTATTTTTATAAGTTTGCTTCAATTTATGTTTCTGTCAGGAATTTTTTTATTTTATTTGAGATTTTTACTTTAAATTTTTATTTTTTGGCAATTATTTTGTTATCGTCTTTGATTCAAGTTGGTTTTATGTCTTTGCTTTTTATACTCTTCATGTTGTCATAGCTCTTACTATGGATATGTGTTATTGAGCGTCTCTCATTTATTGCTTTATCCGTTTTCTTTTTTTATAATGTGAATAAAATTTCCTATGTACTATCTGTGCCTTAGGTCGGCCTGTACTTCCAGTAAATTTACTGAACGAACAAACCGATCTAAAACTACGAGCAGTTCAGCTGGCTGGTATTCGTAATGATCATGTCACTTCTACAGTCTGCTTACTTGTTAATTCCCCTTTGTGTTTTCTAGATCGATACAGAAGGATGTGAAATTTGATTCTCAAAGAACGGTCTAAAACAACACAGGGTATTCTCTTTTTCGAACAGGATGTAAATAAAGATTTTATTGTGCCTTGCTCTGTTTTTCCAGGTAACGTAATTTTTGGTTGGCTTCAGCTCGAACGGCTGCTGCTTCCGATAATAATCGCTGGTAGCTATGACCGTAAATGAGGTTGTTATTACTCTTTACGGTCGTTAGTGGCTCCCCGATGTTATCGATGAAACCGTAGTTGGCGATTCCCCACGCGTCTGTCTCTTTTTTTTTTTAAGTTTCCTCAATAAAATGTTATTACCAAAGTACACCAAGTACGCAAATTAATTCCACATTGATTACATTAATTAATTAAAACAGGATTAATAAATCAAAGCTTTAGATACAACATAATAAAATAATAACGGAACGACATTCGTTTATTTCTGCGTTTGTCGGATGTGTTCTGTGAATTCAGAGTAGTGGACGCAATTCCTATTCGTTCCTGTACCCTTTGCTAATTCAATCCCTGCCTGAGTGACTCACAGTTAGGGTTGTAGAATTTATTTGCTGAATTTTGTTGAGCTGGTGACACGAATGACGGGTAAAGACAAACAAGAACTCCATCCGAAAAATGTTAGTAACCAAGTAATGTCTCTTTAGGGGAAGGGGAGTGGTATGAGGGTTAGACGTTACAAAATACGTTGTCGCTGTGCTAAAATAGGCACTCATAGGTAGTTTTAATGAAAAAACATATCTGTTACGTGACGTAGGAGACAAGAGACCCTTTTATGTACGTAAGTGATTCGACGTCTCCAAAATTTGCCAAATCGGGAAATTACTCCCACATTCATAACCAGTGCAGATATCTACGGATACATTGTAATGCATTCGACAGCTTTATGGAAAGAGTGAATAAACTGCAATAGTGTCAAATATTCATGGTAAATGACAGCCGATTGATTACTTTTCTGAAGTAGTAATGTTAGTAAATTCCGGATTATATTAATTTTAGATTTGTACATTTGTTACGATGTCTCCATGATTCTTCAGGCTGAGAGACTGCTTTCTGACACTCATCTTCTGGGTAGCAGTGTGACACGAGTGAAGCCAACAGCTTTGCAGGAAGCGTGAATAAATATGAGTTTCGTCAAGCAGCCACGGAGATGTCAAATATCGATTACTTCTAGAATTTTTAATTTGCTGTTGTAATCAGTTCCAAACTGAGCAAGAACGAAATATAAACACTGCCGAAATGTGATGACTCTTGCACTGTTTGTGAAATAAAACATTCATAATGAAAAGCATCTTGAGATACGGAACAGCGGAATGTCGACAGCATGTTTCAAATAGAACCATTGTTAACTCTCCTCCTAGCATAGAAACATAGGAAACCCGTTGTGTTTTATCTGGGTGTACTGAAATAAAGAAAAGTAAGTGTCTATTTCGCTTTCGACCACATGAATATTAAGTATGAATAACAAGTTAGTTGCTGCAGTCGTTTAGTTTCCTCAGAAAACATAGTGGACTGTATAATTTTTCCTGTACGCTCACATTTTGCATTTTCGCTGCTGTCGAGGCACTTTTTGTGATCTTATTTCGAAAGAAATAATCCCCAATGGCTGTGGCATATTGCATTAAAAGTCACGACTGGTTTCACGCCGTTAGAGACGCTTTGGTGATAAAGATTGTTTTAATATGTCCTCGTCGAAAGACTGCAGCCTTAGAGCCACTGCCCATCATTCGCATCATGTTGTAAACAAACAGCGCGCTTAAATCGGTAGCCCCTATTTAAAACGAAAGGGGTAGCATAACCAAGCCACAAACAGAAAGACGGTTTAACGGCAGCAGACACGGCAGTACTCCCTTACCTGTTGCCTCTCAACCACCTTTCTGCTTGTGGCGCAGTTATGCTACCTCTTTCGTTTCAAATAAGGCCTAGCGCATTTAGGGCGTTATTTGCTTACAACATGATGCGAACGATGGTGAGTGGCTCTAAGGCTGTAGTCTTTCGGCGAAAACCTATTCAAACATATCTTTCAAAAATGTTCAAATATGTGTGAAACATTACGGGACTTAACTGCTAAGGTCATCAGTCCCTAAGCTTACACACGACTAAACCTAAATTATCCTACGGACAAACACAAACACCCATGGCCGAGGGAGGACTCGAACCTCCGCCGGGACCAGCTGCACAGTCCAAGACTGCAGCGCCCTAGACCGCTCGGCTAATCCCGCGTGGAAAAAGAATCTTTATCAAAGGAATCTTTATCACCAGTGATGGAGCGCAACCGGTTGTGACTTTTAATAAAAAAAACTTATTCTTTCAAAATATGGACGTTTGGCTGCAGATGCTAAAAATTTAAAGTAACATGCTCACGTTTGTGCGCTTAGTTCGCTGAGGGGCAATGCATGAAGGTTCAACATCCATGTGTAGACACACAGGTCTCAAAAAAATGGATATGAGCGTATTGCATTCTTGGCCGGGAGGCCCCATCCAGGTAAGTTCGGCTGCCGAGTGTAAGTCTTATTTCAGTGGACGCCACATTGGGCGACTTGCGTGCCGGTGATAAGGATGAAATAATGATGAGGACAACACAATACCCAGTCCAAGAGCGCAGAAAATCCCCAACCCAGCTGGGAATCGAACCCTGGCCCGCTGCAAGGTAGGCAAGCACGTAATCATGCAGCTAAGCAGGCGAATCTATAGGTCGTAGATACTCTACGACTGGCAGTAGTTTATAACATCAGACTGAACTTAAACTGATCTTGAGTGTTAAGTGCTGAGTTCATTAATCATCATACACTGAGGCGATAAAAGTCGTGGGATACAGCCTAATATCAGGTCCGGCCTTCTTTTTCGCTTCGTTATACAATAACGTGACGTGGCATGGACTCAATAGGTCGTTGGAAGTCCTCTGCAGAAATACTGAACCATGCTGCATCGATAGCTATCCATAATTGAGAAAGTGTTGCCTGTCCTGAGCGTTGTGCACCAACTGACCTCTCGATTATGGCCCATCAATGTTCAATAGGAATAATGTCGGGTGATTTCGGTGGCTAAATCATTCGATCGAGCTGTCCAGCACGTTTGGGAATATGAAGTCCATGAATGGCAGCATATGGTCTACAAGAGGCCGAACATAACAATTTTCAGTCAAGTGTGGTCTCACTTAGACCAGAGGAACCAGCCTACTCTACGTAAACAGAGTCCATACCACTATGCAACCACCACCAGCTTGCACAGTGCCTTGTCGAGAGCTTGGGTCCGTGGATTCGTGGAGTCTGCACCATAACTGAACCGTACCATCACCTCTCACCAGCTGAAATCGGGACTCATCTGATCAGGGCACTGTTTTCTATTGTCTAGGGTCCAACCCATATGCTCACGAGTCCTCAGGAGGCGCTGCAAGCCATGTCGTGCAGTGAGCAAAGGCACTCGCGTCGGTCATCTGCTGCAAGTAGTAAACTCTAAATTTCGACGCACTGTCCTAACGGATACGTTTAGCATACGTTCCACATTTATTTCTGCGGTTATTTCAGGCATTGTTACTTGACTGTTAGCTCTGACAACTCTACACAAACGCCGCTGCTCTCGGTCGTTGAGCGAGGCAATCAGCCACTGCGCTGTCCGTTGTGACAGATTATGTCTGAATTTGGTATTCTCGGCACACACTTGACGCAGTGTATCTTGGAATATGAATTCCCTAACCATTTCCGGAAGTGGATGTCCCGTGCATCTAGCTCTAACCACCATTCAATAAATATTAATTCCCGTCTTGCGGCCTTAATCACATAGGAAACCTTTTCACATGAATCACCTAAGTAGAAATGATTGCTCCGCCAATGAACTGACCTTTTATAGATTCTTTGTCACTCCCCTTCAGTAGTGCGCTTTCAGTTCTCGAACTAAGGACAGTATTGCCTTTGCTGTTTTACTGTAGCACGTCTCTTAACTGTACTGTCAATGTTACTGCTGGTAGTAAAATCAGAGTCTCACATCCGGAACTAATAGTTACCTAGCCTAGCAATAAATTTAGAGAAGAAACATCACCTTCCGAAAAAAGTCGCATTATCTACCTTAATCCCATGTAACATTCCTAACAGAAATTTCAGTAATTAAAGGTGAAAAATTCGTTGTTATTAAAGTAACGCCAAATGTTACCGACATTGCTCTTGAGACGTAATCTTGACGTGATCTTCGGCCTTCGATTAGAGATTAAAGAGTTTAAAAGAGTTCAATACTGGGTCACCGCACTCAGCCGTCCTATCACCAACGCTACACATCAGTGCCAGGAGCGCCATATTGGAATTGTTTTACTGCGGGAATAAGACAGAGTACCTACAGATTGAAGTTTCGCAGCTCGATGGATCGTCCGCCACTGCTATAATCACCTGCGTGCGTGTGCGGTCTCGTCCAGCGGACATTTGTCTCCAAACCGTCAGCAACATGGCGCCACACGTATCGCTACAAACGGCGTTTTATGAATTTCTGGCATATTTATAGCCAACAGCATGTCAGTCGTAATTAATGATTACCCGTAACAGTTCTTCTAGATCTGTAACATTTTTATGGTGCGTATGGCTTAACAACAAACCAAACTTCAAATCGAAACAAACGTGGCGAGTTCGCAACTGTTAAAATATTCTTTAGCTCTTGCCTCTTCCTTTGAGGAAAAGTTACTTTTAGAATAAAAAAAAGGAAATAAAATACTGAATTAAACAGAATATCGGTTATCAAAAACTGGCGTATCTAAATGAGAAAAATTGGCTCTTAAGACACATAATTAAATCATCAAACATTAAAACCTAATATATTTCTATATGGCTGCAAAAATTTTCTTCTAATTGTGGTTAAATTCCGTTATTAAGTTATATCTACACAGCTGGAGTAAAATAGTATGGTGTAGCTAATGAATGACCAACAAAAGATATAAAATAACTAAATTTAACTTTTAATTTCATGGGTTATTTCACAGAAAAAATGAAATGGTGTTGAGTCGTCTTCCTCTTTGTTGATGTTCAGCTCTACTACTAACATCTTGTAACTATTGATTAAGGATAACTTTCATAAGATTGGCCCGCGGAGACAACCGTGCCTTTGCGCGACGGAATTCATACGGATAATTAGCAAAGAGCTGCTCTGTTATCCGCTGACGAACTGTTGTTACTGATGTAGTACCTAACGGCCAGCTTCCCTTTCTATTAATGGAAATCATAAATCTACAAACATACATCTATCGATATCTTGCTTGTTATGTATGTGACTAAATTTCTTAGGTTTTCTTCTTGTCAGAGAAATTTGTTTGAAAAGCGTAAACTCTGACATGGTCTAATTTCCAACGCGGAGAATGTGCTCTATTAAGTTACTGTTGCATCCTGGGCCTTACAGGAAAATAAGATCTTGGTTTACACTACATATCTAAATAAAAATATTCACATATAACGTTAGATATGAGTTTAGTGGAAAACATTTATGTACACTATGTGATCAAAAGTATCCGGACACCTCCAAAAACATACGTTTTTCATATTAGGTGCGTTGTGCTGCCACCTCCTGCCAGGTCCTCTACATCAGCAACTTCAGTAGCCATTAGACATCGTGAGAGAGCAGAATGGCGTGCTTCGCGGAACTCACGGACTTCGAACGTGGTCAGGTGATTGGGTGTCACTTTGTGTCATACGTCTATACGCGAGATTTTTCACACTCCTAATCATCCCTAGGCCAACTGTTTCCGTAGTGATAGTGAAGTGGAAACGTGAAGGGACACGTACAGCACAAAAGCGTACAGGCCGACCTCGCCTGTTGACTGCCAGAGTTGAAGAGGTTCGTAAAGTGTAATAAGCACACATCTATCCAGACCATGACACAGGAATTCCAAACTATATCAGGATCCACTGCAAGTACTGTGACAGTTAGGCGGGAGGTGAGGAAACTTGGTTTTCACGGTCGAGTGGCTGCTCATAAGCCACACATCACCCCGGTAAACGCCAAACGACGCCTGGCTTGGACGACTGAACAGTGGAAAAACGTTGTGCTGAGTGACGAATTACGGTATACAATGTGGCGATCCGATGGCAGGGTGTGGGTATGGCGAATACCCGGTGAACGTCATCTGCCAGCGTGTGTAGTGCCAACAGTAAAATTCAGAGGCGGTGGTGTTATGGTGTGGTCGTGTTTTTCATGGAGGGTGCTTGCACCCCTTGTTGTTTTGCTTGACACTATCATATCACAGCACAAGCCTGCATTGATGTTATAAGCACGTTCTTGCTCCCCACTGATGAAGGGCAATTAGATGATGTCGATTGCATCTTTCAACACGATCGATCACCTGTTCATAATGCACGGCCTGTGGCGGAGTCGTTACACGACAATAACATCCCGGTAATGGGCTGAACTGCACAGAGTCCTGACCTGAATCCTATAGAACACCTCTGGGATGATTCGGAACGCCGACTTCGTGCCATGCCTCACCGACCGACATCCATACCTCTCTTCAGTGCAGCACTCCGTGAAGAATGGGCTGCCATTCCCCAAGAAACCTTCCAGCACGTGATTGACCTTATGCCTGCGAGAGTGGAAGCTGTCATCCAGGCCTAATGGTGGGCCAACACCACATTGAATTGCAGCATTTCCGATGGAGGGCGCCACGAACTTGTAAGTCATTTTCAGCCAGGTGCCCGGGTACTTTTGCTCACATAGTGTAATCTCCTGTCAGCAATTTCATAAAGGAATACTAAGAGTCATGTGTAACAAACTTTTCTATTTTCATTCAACGCCAAGATTTTAGTGAAACGTCCCGGCAGATTAAAACTGTGTGCCGGACCGAAACTCGAAATCGGGACCTTTACCTTTCGCGGGCAAGTCCCCTACCGGCTGAGGTATCCAAGCACAACTCACAATTCGTTCACACAGCTTTACTTTCACCAGTACCTACCTTCATAACATCACAGAAGCTTTTGGTGCTTCCAGATGGTCTACCTTCCAGACTGATACAGATGAGCCCAGCCACCTTATTCAAATTTTCCGAGATAGTTGCTAAAGAAGGAATATATTATACGAACGTCTTTATTACCTAAATCTAAAACACAAGAGCATTGAAACAAAAAATTTCTTGATAGGTGTATTCGGGAAGTCAGCGTATGGCCATCACACCTTTGAACAGCACGCTACATTCGATACTTGTCCAGATTTCACGGATTTTTTGTGGTCCAGTCGGCAGCTACTTTCAGCCTTACAAAAGGTCCTAATTTTTTTATCTTTTAGCATGTTGAACGTAGCTGGTGTGTAGTGTAGAATCCAAGTTTTTGATGTCGAGAACCCTGTGCTAACACGGGAAGATCTTGAAAACTGTGAAAGTTTGACAATTTCAAGGTATTTCCTTATAATTTCCTTCTCTTCTGTCCAACAACCAATCTCACTCAGTCCTACTGTGCAAAGCGTAAAATATTTTATAATTTTCATTTATCACATGTACCTTTGTACCACCTACTTGTCGAAATTCAGGACGTAAAAGAAACAGTAACATTCGCATATCATTAAAACAATTTGAAAAAGGAAAAATTTCAGCTCTGTAATTTTGACTTTGAAACTATTTTAAGTGATAGTGGCCTCTAATTGTCAACGGTTGACATCAAGAAAGTTCCCACACCTCACCCCCACCCTCAAAGGCATGCTCATTTCTGGTAAGGCTGCGGAAAGTAAAAAGAAGTGTGTTTTCGTGGTAGAGGCTTATAAACATCGAAGCTTGACAAACAAAATAACATCACCTCCTCCTAACATAAACTAATTTCTTAGCGGTTATATATATATCTCAGTATCCTTCTCCTAGAGTTCTACATGGACATATACTCGTATACATGGCCGCAATAGAACACCACAGTCCTAATTTTTCGAATCTACAAGTCCTTTGCTGCAACCTACCGTACTTTTGCAAAAAAAGATTTTCGCTAATGTGTCTGAAGACGCATTTGCGTTGTCGCTATGGTGTTTACCTCTGTTCTGAGTAGCGTCGAGCACCACACTAAAGGAATCTTTTCCTTACCCAGCAATGCTTGTACTTGATGGTGGGTAGAAAAGTGTGATACTGAGTAGAATCTCGAGTACTCAGCGGAATCTCCTTTAGACAGCCGCCTTGCAAGTATGAACTTGAGTTTTTCTTCAAGATTTAAAGAATTGTCAGAGGCAAACATCGGCCAGTGTATCTCTGCCCATGTCTCCACCGTACAGGGTCAGCAGAAACCATTCTCCTGCTTCAGAACTTTGGCGTTCTGTTGCGTCTAAATATTTGAAAATGCTAAGAGATTTTCTCATAAACGGTGCCGACTTTCTACTTCCCCTACACAAAGGGAATTGAAGAAGTGTCACACGTGCGTGATGTATGGAGGGAAATAATTTCATGTTGCTTGAACGTGCATGATGTTGATGAATAAGCTCCATTCCCTTCTTTCTTGTGTTTTGCTGTCATCGTCTTATGACTGGTTTGATGCGGCCCACCACGAATTCCTGTCCTGTGCCAACCGCCACCACCCCTTAACATTTTTGTTGCTGATCCTTCTGACTTCGCTGTTAATACTCTATGAAATAATTTTAACGAATCTATAATTCGTAATTAACTAATTAGCTTTGTTTGCTATTGTAAAATAACCGAAAATCTGTCTAGTAATTTTAAGAAAACGGTCGCCGTTTATTAATTTATTTACATTCAAAACTTCTATGTGTAGCATGAAAAAAGAACAGAAAAAACTCTGTTGTTAAATGATTATACAGTTGAGAGATACTTTGTCACAGCACGCAATTACTAACCAGATAATTGATGAATAGCTACAGTGTGCCTAGACGATGACTTAACTGACAAGTAGGCAGTCAGAATCCGAAGACCCTACACGATGTATGATCGTTGTAATATGATTCACTTCTCACAAATAATCATTTCCTCCAGAGCTCCAGTTTTGTGGGTCAGTGCAGCATGTATAGCGCTCACACAGGAAACTGTTAGTCATCATTAATGATTCCACCTAGAAGCCTGATATTCTTAGGCCTTCTTACTGTTATCATTAACTACAAAATTTATTAGTGTCTGAATCTTTAAGATTCGACAATTATCTTAAACAAAAACTGAAGTCTGCTGCTGTTTAATATAAGAGCTCTGTCGCTGTCATTTGCTATTATTTTTTATTTATGCAGTCTAAGTGTTTCTGTGTACAGTTCTAGATTCATGAGAGTATAAATGTTAGACTGCATTAACTATTTATTTTATCTCATTACAAGCAAAACTGTCTATTGTCATTCTAATTTTAATACCACTGTCATGAACGAAAAACAACGCCAAATCTGTCTTCATGAAATACTGATCCTATAGTTTAAAGTGTAGAAAAGGCAACTGTGAACAGCATGGATTCTGCGTTGAATGACTACCTTTAAGATATTTATGTTACATAACTGTGAAGCAAAATAAATAAATATTATTTTGAATAATTTTGTAAGATCACTGCTTGAGTTACTAGTACAGGTATTGATAGTGCATAGAAAAATGTTACTTAAGTTGTGGAATGAACGTTGCCTCTGTGAACTTTTATAACCAGGAAATTATTTCTTCGTTGTTAAGGATTCAGTGTACCAAAGGTAATTTTTTTATATTAATTAACATTTTGAAGATACAATTAAAGTTAAGTACGTAAAAAATTACAATCATTACAATTTATATTATAATATAGTAAATTTAGAAGAAAAATCTTTTCGTATTAATCAACAAAATTTTTAAATTGTTCCATGGTTCATATCATAGTGGTTTTAAAAATGTCAGTTACAGGTACATAACACATTGACAATTACGCATCTCATTCTTCTGGAAACTGAAGTTACGTTGTGACATGGAAAGCAGGGCCGCGTTATGAGCAGCAGGCTGGACACTAAGTGTGAATGAGTGGTGCAGTTGACCCTCAGAGGCGTCAGTGAGACTGTGGTGTCTGCAATAACCTTTATTTGTCGTGTTGAGTTAACAATGCTATACACTGAGATGGAGAAGTCATGAGATACTTCCTAATATCGTGTTTGACCTTTTTATGCCCTTCGTAGCAACTCGACGTGGCATCGACACATCGTTAGAAAGTCCGTGCACAAATAATGAGACATGCTGTCTATATAAACGTCCATAATTGCGAAAGTGTTACCGGTGCAGGAGTTTGTCTGCGAACTGCCCTTTCGATTATGTCCCGTAAATGTTCGACGGCATTCATGTCGGGTGATTTGGGCGAGCAAATCATTCACACGAATTGTTCAGAACGATCTTCAAACCAATCACGAACAATTGTGGCCCGGTGACATGGCGCTATTGTCATCCTTCAAAATTCCATTGTTGCTTGGGAACATAAAGTCCATGGCTGGCTGAAGATGAACTAGCCGAACATAACCATTTACAGTCAATGGCCTGTTCATATGGAACAGAGGAGCCTGTCCATTCCATGTGAGCTCAGCCCACATATTATGGAGCCACCACCAGCTTGCACAGCACATTCTTGAAACTTTGGTCCATGGTTTCGTGGTGTCTGAGCCACACTCGAACCCTACCATCAGCTCTTACCAAGGGAAATCGGGACTCAACTGACCAGCCCACGGTTTTCACTCGTCTTGGATTCAACACACAGAGCAGGAGAGGCGCTGCAGGCGATGTCCTGCTGCTAGCAAAAGCGGTCGCATCGGTCGTCTGCTGCCATAGCGTGTTACGCCAATTTTCAGAGCACTATCCTAACAGACACGTTAGTCGCACATTCAACAATGATTTCTGCGCTATTTCACGCATGGTTGCTCGTCTGTTAGCACTGACATCTCTACGCAAACGCCGCTGCTCTCGGTCGTTAAGTGAAGGCCGTCGGCCACTGCGTTATCCGTGCTGCGAGGTAATGACTGAAATTTTGTACTCTCTGCGCTCTCTTGACATTGCTGATATTGAATTTCTTGACGATTTTCGAAATGGAATGTCCCATGTGTCTAGCTCCAACTGACATTCCGCGTTCGAAGTCTGTTATCTCCCCTCTTGCTGCCAAAATCACATCGGAAACCTTTCTACGTGAATCAGAGATAACAGCTCCGCCTTCATCGACATCATTAGGAAAGGGTGTATGGTCATGTCATCTGATGTCCGACTAGAAATTTTCAGTACAGGGAATAGTGTGTAGCCTTCACCGGCAAATTTTTGAGATTTCTTGGATCCATTTTGTTATTTGGGCTGATCACGTTAGAACTCTTAGGATTGATACCTCCTGGCAGATTAAAACTGTGTGCAAGAACGAGACTCGAACTCGAGACCTGTCGCAGGAGAGCTTGTGTGAAGTTTGGTAACTAGGAGACGAGGTACTGTAGGAATTAAAGCTGTGAGAAGGGGTCGTGGTTCGTGCTTGGTAGCCCAGTTCTTAGAGCACTTGCCCCCGAAAAGCATACGTCCAGAGCTCGAGTCTCAGTTTGGCACAAACTTTTAACCTACCATGAAGTTTCATATCAACGTACATTCCGCTGCTGAGTGGACTCTTAGGATTGTTCAGATGACCAGCTACAAGGAAGTGGGGAATCATTTCTTTGATAAACTGGTTGTGAAGGCCCAAAACCCTCATCTGTTCACATTTAACGAAGATTTTTACTAGCGTACACATACTTGATTGCTTAATCCATAGTGTAGCAATAAGAACGCAGTGCTGTCTAAAGAGGTACCGTTTTCAGCAGAAGTCTCGGCGCCGATGAGCGAAGATTGAGCGTAACGAACGCTTTGTGTCTCCCAAAAACACCTATACAACTGGCCAACGAACCCTCCATGGAAATGGAGGAGGCTTCTTGCGGATGATAAACCTTGACAGTTACAAGCACGTATCGTATGCGTTTTTTGATTAATGCTGTAGAATTACAGTTACATCGCTAAAAGACGTAATTTTTTCATATATTTGTGATTTCAGAATACTGCCTATCGTTTGAAGCTCTGAAATTTGATAAATATCTGGCACAAAAAATGTTCAACCAGTGCTAATCCTAGGAAGTTGTTTCTGTCGCAGAAGGTAAGGGAAAAATTATACAGAACTAACTGAAGAAGTGCAATATTTTAGTGGTTTTTCGGCTCCCTCCTGCCTGGTACAGTATATCTAATGCTCGGAAAATTCTGACAGTTTGTGAGGCACCCGCCTTTCTTTGGAACCAGCTGATTGGACTACAGCAAATACTCAGAGTGAATGGTGACTTGTTTCTTGAAGAACACATTTCAATCTGTATACAACGTATGAATAATGGATATGGAAAACGAAACTTTTGAAGTAACATCTCTTCGAAACATGTATTTTCAGTGTTATTGAGTTACCAGTAGTTTGTTGTACGTCCCTAGACTTGGTGTAGGTGACAAAGATGGAAAAAACTTTAAACATGCCTTAGTAAATAGCCCATAGTCTTTATACCAAGCAGTGCTCCTCTTTGGAGTTCCCAAATTTCTAAGATATGAAGAGTAGCTTTTGTTGATTTCAGTTCTACTAGTTAAAATTCTAATATTGTATTTCTGTACTTTGGTTTCCACAAAAAAGACGTAGTGCTTCATTATTAACGGCATTTGGAACAAAGATTCTCTTTCTACTATTCCGTCAAAAATAGATGTCTATGAGACCGTGAATGTCGACCAAATACAAGCCCTTTCTTACAGAGAAGAAAAGGACAACCAGGCAAAAACAGCCAACAATTGATGTAAACTAGAACAGCAATCTGAAGATAAACCTGTCAGGTGGAAACTGGTAACGGTGCTATTTATGTAAATAAATAGCGTTATTATCATTGACAGGTTGTTGATTTATTGCAAGAATCAATTCATAAAAACTTTTCATTCCAAGAATTCGTTTTTAAACACTTCCCTATTGGCATCTAGAACCTGCCAGATCTCTCGTACGGCACTTAGAACGTTCATAATATAATATTTCTTTTCTAATTTGTTTCATTATTTTTGTAGTGACGTGGTAGGTAGTATAATTCTGTCATATCATAATATATTCTCAATTTCTGGCTAGAAAATAGTTACGAACAAAGAGAGATACATCGTTTTTTTCATTCTCCAGACAAATGGCACATTTTGCACTTTTCAATTATCCACTCTTCGTATGTATTCGAAAACCACTATACATGACATCACAAATTAATATTAGTCGAAAAGGGTATTCGTGATATATATTTACCATTATTCAGCAAACAAATTTCAAATATCCAATTTTCCTATCCTCCTACTAGTAAGCTGATGTTAGCATGGTAGCAAAGGCTGTACTAGGATGTTTGTTTCTCTGTGTCATTACTCCTTATTCAAGAGTGTAAATGCTGAGCTGAGTGATGTTCTCTGCAATTTAAAAAAAAAAAAGCTGGGTAAATGAATCAGCGATTAACTTGCACGGATGTAATATGACGTCCTCCCAGACCAAACAAAAACATCAATACCGAACAAAATTTTAAAAAAGAGAAGTAGTAAAGTACTTGTCTACAATGCAGCGGATCTGGGTTCTGTTACCGGCCGGACTGGAGATTTACTCCGCTCGTGGACTGGGTGCTGTGTTGTCTTCATCATCATTCATCATCACCGGTAGCAAGTCGCCGAATGCAGCGTCACCTGAAATAAGACTTACAACTCGGGGGCCTCACTTCCCCGGACGGGGCCTCCCGGCCATCAGTGCCATATGGTCAAATGGTTCAAATGGCTCTGAGCACTATGGGGCTTAACATCTGAGATCATCAGTCCCCTAGAACGTAGAACTACTTAAACCTAACTAAACTAATGACATCACACACATCCATGCCCGAGGCAGGATTCTAACCTGCGACTGTAGCGGTCGCACGGTTCCAGACTGAAGCGCCTAGAACCGCTCGGCCATAGCGGCGGCAGCCACATGGTCATTTATTCAAAAGGGGGGTGTACATCATTACTTTACTAAAAGAAAGACACTTCTTCTTACATTATATTTTACTGAAACTGCATTCCAGCATCTTATACTGTTTAGAAGTTGACAATGTACTGAATAGTTTCGGAAGCCCCATGAGGCTATTTGTGTATGATAATGTTATATACGAAGAAGCTGTCAGACTAGAAAACTGATAGTTGCTGCAGAACTGAATGTCGCATCCGCGAACACCGTCAGCACCAAAACAACACGACGAGTGCTCTAACATGGGAATTGCCTGGCGAGCTAGAATTCGAAAATAACTCATCAGTGATAACAAATGTATGTGACTGGATAATGTCATGTCGAAGCCATAAAACCAGGATTAAGGGGCACCGGAATAAAGTTTTTTTCGGATGCGTCCTCTTTCACACTGTTTCCAGCTTCTGACCGAGTGTGCGTCCCAAGAGTGACACCTTGCGCGGGCTCGGTGACGATTTTGGCAGCCATATCATGTTATTCCATGAAATCCGTTCTTACTCTGCCAGGCCTCGAAGGCTTCTGTAACCGTTTCGGCTGAGCAGATCCTTTCCTGGGTACAGTGATTGTTCCCCAGCTACTGCTGCTGTTTTCAAGACGACAGGATCTGTGTTCACACAGCTCGCATGGTCCAAGACTTGTTTTGTGAGCACGGGAGTGAATTTTCGCATTTCCGCTGGCCACCATAGTCATATCATCTCAGTATTAATGGGCCTTTGACGTCAACTTTGGAGAGAAAGATACGTGTTCGCTATCCACTTCCGTCATCGTTGCAGGAAGAATATCCCCACGAAAACGGTATAGGACTTGTATTTATCCTCTCCGGGGTGAAGCTGTTTTGAACGCCAACGGCTTTCCTACACGGTATTAGACATGCAGTATGTTGTGCTTTTGATGTTTCCACATTTTTATCCAATACCTGTATATTAGGAAGACCATCAGGAACTGCAGTTCGAGTATCGATTGAACAATGGCATTGTAAGAAGTTTTCTTCGTAAGTTGATACGAAGAAAGTTTCTTACAATACCATTGTACGATCGCTACTCGAATATTGCTCGTCATTCTGGCACCCGTACCATAAAAGGATTGATAGAGGATACAGATAAGATTCAAGGAAGAGCAGAGTGTTCATCGCAGGGACGTTTAGTAAGCGTCACAGCGCCACGGTGATAATAATCCACTTCTAGCGATGGACGTTACAGGAGAGAGAGTGTGGTCTAGCGTAAAAATTCCGTGACAGCGCATTCATAGAACAGTCAACTAATTTACTGCTTCCTTTTCGTTACATAGGCCAATGTAGACCGTATGGTCACTCACCTCTACAGCAATGATGTTCAGACTGAGAGCCACAGAGGTGCCTTGTTATCAGTATTTGTGTCATGACATGCTGTTACGCGCCGCTACTGTACGGCAGCGTAGGGCTGAAACACAGGCATCAAGTTGAACAGATGAGCACAACATGAAGATGGCTTTACTCGTAAAGGTTTGTATACCAAAATAACGGCAGTAGTACTGCTGCTCTTCGCGAATATCGACGCATTCACGGAATACCTGGAGGTCCTCTTTCCTCACCTGCGTTGAAGAACATGATTAGGAAGTTCGAATATACTCGGTATTGCTGCTGGGAGAGGCCGAAGATCTATTGCGCCAGAAGTTGTTGAAGAAGTTACTGTTGTGGTTGCTGAGAATGCTGGATGCATTGTTCGATCTTCAGGCAGTACACGAGCTGTGTCACGACAGTTCAACATTCCGTGGTCCACCGTTCGATAAGAGCTCTCGAACTACTGTGAAAAGGTATCCAGACTGTCGATGACGCAAATGACATACTGAGCAACGTTTTTTACCTGGAGCGTAAACATGGCTCGCTATTAACAAATGTCATCCACTTATGTGGAAATTAAAATGTCTCTCTTTCAAAAGTTTATTCGTTATCTCTCTTCCGCATGTCCTTTCTAAAAAGTTTCATTGCCCTACGATCGTTTTTCATATCGATATGGGTCTTCTCAAGTAGAGAAAGTACAATTATAGCCACCCTGTAAGTGGAATATATAGTGGTAATAGCGGTAAATATGGTAAAGATTCTTCGCAAACAGTAGCGATAGCAAGGAAGTCATTAGGCACGTGTTTCTGCAAGCGCATCTGGTGTAATTCACACAGTAAAGTGATTCGTGCTTTACGTGGAATGAACGTGTGTGTTTGGCCAGTATCTTTCAAAGCCAGCCATGTCCTTAGGCTCGCCGCAGTACCACACTGCACAACATCACTCATGTTCCATCACCCGATACCAAAGCGCCACTCATACTAATTATCACACCCTTCATCAACAAGGTGGACGTAGATTTTCTGGTGAATACCGGTGCTTCCGTATTCATAATTGACTTTTAAACATATTGACTTACCAGCTCCTCACATATGGATGCATCTAAACCTCATTTGGTAATATGCAGTAATCTGTTTATCGATTTAAATGGCTAAGTATCAGTTAACGTTACGTATAAACATGCATTTAGACCAATAACATTTATATTTTCTTCCCCAGGACAAACTAATACTTTTGGTCTAGATGCTTTTATTGTATATGGCCTAGAAATACAAGATACACTTCACATCAGTTGTAATACACTCCTGGAAATTGAAATAAGAACACCGTGAATTCATTGTCCCAGGAAGGGGAAACTTTATTGACACATTCCTGGGGTCAGATACATCACATGATCACACTGACAGAACCACAGGCACATAGACACAGGCAACAGAGCATGCACAATGTCGGCACTAGTACAGTGTATATCCACCTTTCGCAGCAATGCAGGCTGCTATTCTCCTATGGAGACGATCGTAGAGATGCTGGATGTAGTCCTGTGGAACGGCTTGCCGTGCCATTTCCACCTGGCGCCTCAGTTGGACCAGCGTTCGTGCTGGACGTGCAGACCGCGTGAGACGACGCTTCATCCAGTCCCAAATATGCTCAATGGGGGACAGATCCGGAGATCTTGCTGGCCAGGGTAGTTGACTTACACCTTCTAGAGCACGTTGGGTGGCACGGGATACATGCGGACGTGCATTGTCCTGTTGGAACAGCAAGTTCCCTTGCCGGTCTAGGAATGGTAGAACGATGGGTTCGATGACGGTTTGGATGTACCGTGCACTATTCAGTGTCCCCTCGACGATCACCAGTGGTGTACGGCCAGTGTAGGAGATCGCTCCCCACACCATGATGGTGGGTGTTGGCCCTGTGTGCCTCGGTCGTATGCAGTCCTGATTGTGGCGCTCACCTGCACGGCGCCAAACACGCATACGACCATCATTGGCACCAAGGCAGAAGCGACTCTCATCGCTGAAGACGACACGTCTCCATTCGTCCCTCCATTCACGCCTGTCGCGACATCACTGGAGGCGTGCTGTACGATGTTGGGGCGTGAGCGGAAGACGGCCTAACGGTGTGCGGGACCGTAGCCCAGCTTCATGGAGACGGTTGCGAATGGTCCTCGCCGATACCCCAGGAGCAACAGTGTCCCTAAATTGCTGGGAAGTGGCGGTGCGGTCCCCTACGGCACTGTGTAGGATCCTACGGTCTTGGCGTGCATCCGTGCGTCGCTGCGGTCCGGTCCCAGGTCGACGGGCACGTGCACCTTCCGCCGACCACTGGCGACAACATCGATGTACTGTGGAGACCTCACGCCCCACGTGTTGAGCAATTCGGCGGTACGTCCACCCGGCCTCCCGCATGCCCACTATACGCCCTCGCTCAAAGTCCGTCAACTGCACGTACGGTTCAGGTCCACGCTGTCGCGGCATGCTACCAGTGTTAAAGACTGCGATGGAGCTCCGTATGCCACGGCAAACTGGCTGACACTGACGGCGGCGGTGCACAAATGCTGCGCAGCTAGCGCCATTCGACGGCCAACACCGCGGTTCCTGGTGTGTCCGCTGTGCCGTGCGTGTGATCATTGCTTGTACAGTCCTCTCGCAGTGTCCGGAGCAAGTATGGTGGGTCTGACACACCGGTGTCAATGTGTTCTTTTTTCCATTTCCAGGAGTGTAGTATCCCGTTTAATTACTTGGACGCTTTAGGTCGAATCTTACCAGCTTTGGGCAGATATAGTTAAAACCTAATGCTACTCCTCTCTTTTTGTGCTAGGCCCGTATACTTTGCAGCGAAGGAAGCACTCAAGTGGAACTCGATCTACACAATCATCAGGTGTCGTAACACCTATTGCCTCTGTTCTATTGTGAGCACTGGTCCATGATGATAATTAGACAGCCTAACTGTATAATTCTGATTTTCAGAGACGTTAAAACATCTTTCAACAACCAGTCTAATATACAGGTGTATCTGATTTCACCTCCAGAAGATATACCACCGAGGTATGCCAGTTCTATTCTAAGAAAGATTTAGCAGCTGCTTTTCAGCGTTTACACACAGATGCAAACTCAATACTTCTTATGATTAATATGCCTTTGTGTATAATAAATTCCGCTTTAATAACGCTAGTGCCCCTGTAATATTTAAAACTTATTTGCACAAGTTCATGAAGCTGGTACCGTAATATGTGAGCTATCTGATGAAAAATTAGTCATTGATTCTACCCAAGACCAGCGCTTCAACGAGTGTATAGTAGCGTCAGAGGCTCAAATATCAACAAAGAAAGTGTAGTCTCTTTCCAAGAGGCTACAAAGTACTTTGGCCATATAATGATCAATGATGGTCTCGGGCCTATGTTGAAGCAACTGATAATGCACATGTGCCCAAGGATTCGAAGCAATTTCTGTTCTTCTTAGCTAGGTAAGTTACTATAGTATATTTATAACGAATACTGTGCAGATAGCGTACACTCTTGAGAATGCTACCTGTTCCAGGCCTGTCCTCACATAATTCCCTTTTCTTTGCATATGTGAATAATTGATTTAAACTTCGTCTCTTTCTATCTTCAGATGTCAGTGGAAGGTATGCAACCGGCTTCGAACTTCATTCCGACACACAGTTACAATCTGTCACAGACAATCAAGTCAGCATATTCTCTGCACTTGTAGATTACGATAAATCACTTTTAGAACAACATCTAAACCTAACTTATTACGAAAAGGAACAAAGGCGTTGATATACCACACGACACAATATTAACTACATTTATCGTGAACATATGCACAAAACAACATAGGAGACAAGTCGTTCTCTTCCATTGCAGAGGACGTTCCTGAAGCTGCTTCAATATGAAACCTTATTGCACGATGCCCAGCACTTATTGTAGTACATTACATGGTGTAACATAATCAGTACACGTCTCTTTTCTATGCTGTAACAGTTCAGTTACATTTGTTTCATAAACAGCGTGAGCAGTACTAACTATTTGGTGGTGGCTGAAAGGTTTTCATGCAAAGTTGCGGATTTCGGGACGTACCGTGTTTGCTGTGAAGTCCAGCAGAAAACGTTTTGATCAAGTTGGATTGCATTCTGGGGTGGTTCCTAGGGCATACCCGGGGTATTGTGGAGTTCCTGTTTGCGGGCGGCACCCATAACATGCGCCCACGGGGTGCTTTATCCCCCAAGTGCTCACTCGAGAGTACTAAGTATCTATTTAGTGTGGATCTCAAAAAGAATCTTCCCTCTCCGTTAAATATGAGGAATTTGGCCAACACTCAACAGTATTTCTATTCGGTCATCCCTGTGTATCACCTCCTCTTCTAGGTACTGTATATGCCTCACCAATTAATAGTAAATGACCATTCAAACGCGGTACCAATCTTTGAAATTGTTGATACGTATTTGTACACAAGACCATCGAAACTTTGACACTATTCCTTTCTATTTTCATGCTTCAAGGCCTATTTACATCTGTCAAATTAGATACAAGCTTGCTGCCGTCTCTCGAAAGAGAAATTGCTCTGAGATCGAAGAACTTTGAATTCTAAGTATTATTTACCTAGAAGTCTTCTCGTGGCTGCTTACACTCACTTCTTGGCTTTCATCCCGTGCTGACGGAGCAGCTTGAACATGTAAGTGTCGCTTTTTGCTGTGCCACGACGTGTTACTTTCATATTTCAGCGTCTGCATTCTAACCAGGTCACAGGTCAACTGATTCTTTGCACAAAGTGCACGCAAAATTTATTGTGTCATTTCACGTCTTTATGTGAAGCTGTGACTTACGCACATGAACTCTGATTTTATGCTGCTTTTGGCTTAACAATCCATGTCAATCCAACTCCCACATACTAACTTCAGTATTTCACGTTAGCTTTCTGTATTTTTGTTTTTCGAGAGTCACATTCAAATATAGGTTGCCCATAAATTATCTCGACTACTGAAGACTTTAAAACAGTACTAGATACTAACAGGCGGTTTTAAACGTATTATGGATAAGTCATAAAGTTTCTTTTCGCCTTACAGGTGACACAATTTTGACGCAAAATTGAACTTGAATACCTAATGTGGGCGCCACAGGTGGTTCATAGAGATGATGTCCGATACCTACGTGCAACGAAACTTTAGAACACGTAACGGAAGGCAACCACCGCCCAGAATAACTCTTTGGAGTTGGCTTACGTCTTATATAGAAACAAGTGGCACGCCTCCCAACTGTTCCAGCCCATCAAAATCGACGCATACAGCTACCAGAAAGTTGGAAATGAGACTATAAACAGTGAACAGCGTCTTGAATGAGAGGTTACGGCTATGTCCCTACCAGATGCAGCTGCCTCAACATGAAAGCCTACGGACAGACCCCAGCGCGAACAGTTTGCAGTGGATATGTTAGCCAAGACTGATGCAAACAGGGACTTTCTGGAATAGATTTGCTTCTCTGATGTCGCAACGTTTCATGTATACGACAAAATAAATCGTCATAGCGTTCGTATACCGGGTTCACAGAGTACTCATGTTACACATGAAATGGAAAGATACAGTACCAAGGTCAGTGTTTGGTGCGGACTGATGCACAATTCCATAACTGCTCCATTCTTTTCCAACGAGCCTGCCGTCAACGGTGGTGTTTACGTGGACATGTACCAGTATTTGCTGTGCCACAATTGGAACGCCTGAAACCTCATGTCATTTCAGCATGATGTGGCACCTCCCCGCCGATTCATAAATGTCCTTCAATATCTAGATGAGACGTTTCCGAATAGGTGGATTGGACGAGATGGTGCGCTTCGATGGCTGCCAAGATCACCTGACCTCACATCATTCGACTTCTTCCTATGGGATTTTGTAAAGGATT
Source organism: Schistocerca americana (assembly GCF_021461395.2). Classification (NCBI taxonomy): domain Eukaryota; kingdom Metazoa; phylum Arthropoda; class Insecta; order Orthoptera; family Acrididae; genus Schistocerca; species Schistocerca americana. The sequence continues at coordinate 466,551,760 of NC_060121.1, forward strand.
TGGTGTAACGAACCAAGGTCAAAGACCTTCAGAAAGCGAAGGCATGCATTCGCAATGCGTTAAAATATGTAACCGTGGAGATCTTGAGTCGTATGTAGAGAGAAATGGAAATCCAAATAGACATTATCCGTGCTGCTAAGAGTGCACACATTCATGTGTATGAAAGACGAAAAAATACTTCATGAGTTATCTTACCACATGTTGAAAATCATTTGTTAACTTTTTGAGTCATCAATCTTCTGACTGATTTGATGCGGTCCGCCACGAATTCCTCTCCTATGCTAATTCATTCATCTCATAGTAGCAGTTACAACCTACGAACGTCCTCATTTATTTGCCGGTTGGATCCCACTTCTACAGTTTTTACCTAGTACCATGGAAGATATAGTGTGATGTCTTATAATGACCCTTCTTCTTCTATGTTTTCCACATATTCATTACCTCGTCGATTCTCTATAGAACCACCTCTTTTTTTATCTTATCAGTTGAACATCCGCCCGTACCACAACTCAAATTCCATTCTCTTCTGTTCCTGTTTATCCACAGTCCATGTTTCACTACCATACAATACTGTGCTCCAAAGGTACATTATCAAAAACGTTTTTCCTCAAATTAAGGTCTGTGTTTGATGCTAGCAGACTTCTAGTGACCAGGAATGCTCTTTTTGCCAGTGCTAGTCTCCTTTTCAGGTCCTCACGGATTATTCTGCTTCCTAGCTAGGACCAATCCTTAACTTCATCTACTTCGTGATCACCAATACTGATGGTAACGCTCTCGCTGTTCTCTTTCCTACTGTTTCTTATTACTTTCGTCTTTCTTCGATTTACTCTCAAAGCATATTCTGTACTTATTAGATTGTTCATTGCCTTGAACAGATCCTCTAATTCTTCTTTACTTTCACTGAGAATAACAATGTCAGTAGCGTATCTTAACACTGATATCTTTTCACCTTGAATTTTAATTCCACTCTTAAGCCTTTCTTTTATTTCTGTCATTGTTTCTTCGATGTATAGATTGAACAGTAGGGCTGAAAGACTACGTCCCTACAATACACTCTTTTTAATCTGAGCACTTCATTCTTGTTCTTCCGCTCTTATTGTTCCGTCTTGGTTCTTGTACGTCTTGTGTATTACACGTATTTCCCTACAGCTTATCACAATTTTTCTCAGAATTTCGAACATCTGGCACCGTTTGACAATGTGGAACGCTTTCGCCAGGTCTAGAAATCCTTTGAACGTATCTTCATTTTTCTTTACTCCTACTTCCATTATCAACCGCGACGTCAAAACCGCCTCCCTGATTCGTTTACCTCTCATAAAGACAAAGAATCGTCATCTGAAAAATCTTCGATTTTCTTCTCCTTTCTTGTGTATATTATTCTTGTCAGCAACTTGGATGCATGTTAAACTGACTGCGATAATTCTCCTACTTTTCAGCTACTGCAGTCTTCGGAATTGTGTGGAAGATGTCTTTTCGAAAGTCGGATGGTATACCGCCAACCAACGTAAATAGTCGTTTTGTTGCCACCTCCCCCAGAATTTTAAAATTTATGATGTAACAATATCTATCCTCACTGCCTTATTTGATCTCATGTCTCCTAAGGCTCTTTGATTTTATTATATTTCTTCTTCTATCACTTCATCAGACAAATCTTCCCCCTCATAGAGGCATCCAATGTACAATTTTGTAAAGGTAATTTATGAACACCCTGAATACCAGGAAAACGCTTATGTTTCGTTACAGTGTGATGGTGTTTCTGTTGTGTTCAGTAGCCAAATTATCAACGAAATGTTGCACAACATGCAAATGTATTTGTTGCGGTGGCGAATGGACAGCGCTCGTACGCTTTTATTTCGAAATAATGCACGGTACGTAGTCTATTTCTTCACTAACTGTAAGTGTTTTTTTCTTTAAGCGGACACAGTCGCGAGGGAACTCCCATAAGGAATCAATGCTAAAACGAGCAAACGTCAGGTACACTTTCTGGAGTAACTAATGGAGACAAAGACCTGAAACTTTTACAGTGTACAGCTGAAACTTCATTCTCAAATCACATAAAAAATGGTTAATGTATTATATATATTTCATGAGTAATCATTTTTTGTTCTATAAGACAAAAAATTAAAACTTTTCTAAACACCTTGGAGCTTGTAAATTTGTTCTTTTTATCACTACTGGTCTATATTTTCATCTAATTAATCATCGTTGTATTAACAAGATATACTGTAAGTCTGATGTCTGTAGTAGTCATACTTTTTGAGAAAAGTGTAGCAGAGGGTCAAAAAATGTAGTTTTGAGAAAAATGGTATTAAAGTTTTACATGCAAGAAAGTAATGTACAATGTCATACAGACACACTTTTAAAATATTCCAGGGCTATACTGTGGCTCAGCTTCTTGATCTTTATCTTCTTTTCTTCTTTTCTTTGATCTTTTGACTATCCTCGCCTCCTTGGTAGCATTTCCTGCAGAAATATCAGCATAGCGGATACGGTTCATGTTAATCTTTTTCAGTCCCCTTTCAGTATTGATACCATCCTTTGCTCCCGAGAGTCTTAATACATCAGTCTTCTTTGACACACCAGCATTGAAGCACATCACTGCATCGTGAAGACCAAATTTTAGTGTTTCTTTTCTAACGAAAACAGTTTTTGGTAGCCTTGTCCAAACGACAGAATTCTAACTTTCATTTGGGTTTTGAGTTTTTCCATGGAGACACTTTTTCAGGAGCTCTTGTTGGCTAAGGTCTCTGAAAATAGGTTTCACAGCTAGCAGGATTTTTTCTGGAATTGAATGTTTGTGCTTATAGCTATCAGGTCCCCGTGGGCAAAGATTATGTTGTGGTTCCTCGTCTGTTGAAATTTTATGAAAGAATATAGCCCAGATGGCTCTCCTCATTGCTTCTGCATTGTTGCAGTTATTTCTAATGGCCATACCACAATAAGTCTGGATCCTGTCTATTTCAGCCTCTGGCAGGCCCCCTTTACCACCTAACTTTTTTTCTTTACATATCTTTAGAAGTCGTGATCCCATTCTTTTCTGTACATGTCCTATACATTCCAGTTTATTAATTTTGACTCTAGGCCCATAAACCTTATCTTCTACCACTTTCTGCCCCCGTCCCCAAGATAGTCTGTATAGAGGATACCTCTTGACTCCACAGACCTTTTGAAAATGTTAGCAACACCAGCCACTTCCATGCCTCCACTGGAATCATCATAGTCCTTTTTGCACACATGTTGTATAGTGGGATTTTTGCTACAGATGTCACAGAACTTAGTAATAATTTCAATATCCAGAACCTTCCCAGTATCAAAAGAAGTTGCTGATACAATGTGAATTAGGGATGTATGCCCACGTTTCTGCCAACTGCCATCAAAACCAGCAGAAATTTGCCTTGGGTCAGATTTCGTATCATTCAACTGAACTGCTTCTTTGGCTGCTTTCAACATTGTAGATTCACTTACCTCAGCTACAACTGCACCAATAGTCTTGTTGTAAACATCAAACTTTCTTGGAGGTGGAGGAATGTTCATCACTGCACAAAGAAAAGCACCTGCACTTCGGCATTTTCCCATAGATCTAAGTGCATTACACTAATCTTATATTATTTTCATACAATCTGCTTCTTGTTAAGTTGGATGACATTGTATTGGCAGCACAGCTACATTCCAAACATGTCAAAACTAAATTACAAACAATTCCCTTGGTTTTCACCACATCTTCGTGTAAAGTAACGTTTCCACCACAGTTTTTACAATTTGTGTATTTTTCGATAAGTTCACGCAATAACCTCATGGAGATCAGAATGTTTGTGTCAGTAACAACAGGAACACTATTCACACCACATATTGGATTGTCACGCATTTGAGAGGCATTTGGAAAACCGGCAGCACCTAGAAGCTTCTTGCTTGAAGCACTGACACTCGCACTGACCACTTTCAGTATTATTTTCTGCCCTCTGTTCAAAACTAGCAGTTTCGCGGTTTATTTTTATGTATTTATTTCCACGAAACTTAGGCTTATAGCCAAACTTTCTTATTCAAGCCATTGTGTTATAACGTTTCACAAAATCATTTCATTTGTATCACCAAAACGTAAACAACTAGGATGAAGAAACTGACAAACGATAGTCGACAATGCAGACAGGCCGGCAAACATCAGAATAACAATTCTCTCTTGCAACCCAAATAAAGAGTATTTATATCCATGGAACATAAATGATTGTTGTACTATAGTCAATGCTGACTACTGCGCAAGACACAGCAAAAATGGAGGTGGCGCTAGTTACCATGCTTCACGAACAAATTAATAACTCCGAATCTAATAATCAGATTTGTATGAAACAAACGGCATTTTGTAGCCAAATAATTGGAGCATAGATTAAGACTAAATAAAGAATTCGATTTTTTTGAGCCTGTTCGCGACTGTGTCCCCTTAAATTCCTTGCTTTTACGACTGCTGCCTTCGTCTCTCTTTTATGAATCTGTTGCCCATTCAGGATTTTCAGGCACCACAGGTTATTCTGACAGAGCCTCTCAGCAGCTACACTATTAACGTAAGGTGTTAACTCTGGAACACGCGGTGTTAGTGCTGCAGCGATGCTGGCGGCGGGCCAACGCCAGCGCATGGCACGCTAAGCCCTTCACTCGTTTAAAATTCTCGTTACACGGCGTCCGCAGCTCAGTAGAATTTAGTAATAAAGTGGAATGTAATAACTATTACTCAGGACGCCGTTGCGCTGTGCAAATTTAGTTTGTAGTAGTACATAGCAGAAAATATGTGTTCTCCGCTTCGGGTAACGTAATTTGCGGGGTGTTTATGTGGAAGTACATTATGTATGAGCTTACTGGGCAAATGAGCAGCTATACATTTTCTAGAAATTGGTATTATGATAGGATTTTATTGTATCCTATGTTTCTGCCTGATATTTGAGTGTTAAGAAACGAAAGTTACAGAGCACTTCACGATTTCCGGAACTCCACTCCAAAAAGTCAAAATATGAGAAGCACAATAAAAATCACATTACGCAGAGAAGTCGGGAATCTCTCAACACACGAAACTATACGGGGTCTAGAAAGTGTCACATATCCCTAATAGAGATAACGGTTCAAATCGTTCAAATGGCACTAAGCACTACGGGACTTGAAATCTGAGGTCATCAGTCCCCTAGAGTTAGAACTACTTCAACGTAACTAACCAAAGGACATCACACACATCCATGCCCGAGGCGGGATTCGAACCTGCGACCACAGCAGCAGCGCGGTTCCGGACTGACGCGAATAGGACCGCACGTCCACAACGGCCGGTAGATAATGGTGGGTTTGTAATTATATGCCTGAAAACCCAACACATCTTTTATATGGACCACTTTTGCGATGAATAAGATGTAGTATTCGGTTGTGCAGGCCGTCAGAAGAGATGGCGTACTAAATTATCACAATTAGCAAGTTTGAGTACATGCAAATGCTCGATCAATCGTAGAGGTGATGCGTCAGTATCGCGTCACTATCAATGTCTTTTTTTTTTTTTTAATTTCTTTCATTTTTGAGTCCTCAGCCTTCTGACTTGTTTGATGCAACCCGCCACGAATTCCTCTCCTGTGCCAACCATATCAGAGCAGAGCTTCCAACCTTCCAACCTATGTCCTCTATTATTTTCTCCTCCTGTAGAGTTTTTATCCTCTACAGTTCTCTCCAATACCGTGGAAGAAATCCACGGAAGAAATCTTAACAGATGTTCTATCATCCTGTCACTTCTTAGTGATTTCAGTATCTTACTTTCTTCACCTCATTCCCAACCTTATCAGTTACCTAATTTTCAACATTCATCTGTAGCACCACACATTAAATGCTTCTATTCCCTTCTATGGTTCAAATGGCTCTGAGCACTATGGGACCTCAGGTCAACAGTCCCCTAGAACTTAGAACTACTTAAACCTAATTAACCTAAGGACATCTCAAACATCCATGCCCGCGACAGGATTCGAACCTGCGACCGTAGCGGTCGCGCGGTTCCAGACTGTAGCGCCTAGAACCGCTCGGCCACCCCAGCCGACCATTCCCTTCTGTTCCAGTTTCCCCGCAGTTTGTGTTTCAATAACAGACACTGCTGCGCTCCAAAGGAAAGTTTTTAGAGGTTTCTTACTCACATTAAGGCCTATATTTGATACTAGAAGACTTCTTTTGCCCAGCAATAGCCTTTCTGCCAATACTAGTCTGCTTGTGATGTCCCCCTTGCTCCGTCCTGCTGTCTAGATAGAGGAATCTCTTAGCTTCCATCTAAAGGGTGTTTCAAAAAGGACTACACATCTATAAAAATTCACATAAATACGGTTTAGTGTTATTTTGTACGGAAATACATCAAGTTTTTTTACCTTAAACTAAAGAATTGGTATGTGGTTTCCGATGATTATCCTGCACTCATCCCATTTGAAGTCATTTCTTCCCAAACTCGCTGTAGCATTGCAGGTGTAACTCGCTCAGTGGCGACGTAAATTCTAGCTTCAAGTTCAGGTAGAAAAGCCGGCGCAGGAGGTACAAACACAAAATAAGGAGTAGACTACCTTGCACGCGGGCCGCTGTGGCCGAGCGGTTCTAGGCGCTTCAGTCCGGAACCGCGCTGCTGCTGGTTCGAATCCTGCCTCGGGCATGTTCGTGTGTGATGTCCTTAGGTTAGTTTGGTTTCAGCAGTTCTAAGTCTAGGGAACTGATGACCTCAGGTGTTAAGTCCAACAGTGCTTAGAGCCATTTGAACCATCTTAAACTACCTTGCACGACAAGTTAATGAACTACTTAGAGCAAGTTAGAAAGCAAGCCCATAACTCAGGTAGAGTGGATCATGTCCGTATAGACGGGGATGCGGGCAACTGAAGGGCTTTGAGTAAACTATAGAGTTATTTAGACTATACTTCGTATATTGTTGTATACCGAGTACTTGTACATTCTGGTGTGCCCTCGCAGAGCTCAATGCCATTTAGCCAGTCAAGGTAGTCATAGTCCTCACAATTAGCAGAGAGGGAAGAGATGTTTCACATCTAGCTATCTGAAAGCTAGAGCCGAATAGAGAGAATCGTTGAAAGAGCGAGGTTCGATCACAGAGCAGGTGAGATAATTTTTGGGAATTTCTAGGACAAAAACGTTTCTCGGCCTGAACTGGATTGGTAAACATAATTATGACGGAGAAGAAAATTAAACAGATGTGGCCAACATATGGTTGGTAGACATAAGAAGCTCTTTGCTGAAGGCAAAGAGGTAGAAAACGCTGGGACGACGACGTAATGTAATATGCGTTGATGACATTAGAAAGTATGCCAAACAAACATACACGTGTACAGCTGAAATGCGTAAAGCATGGAAAAGTCCGTAGACGCATATGTTGAGCAGCTGATGATGACGCTAGTGATGGTACGAATAATACTACACTGTGTGTAAATGGACGAACGTATGAAATAAGACGGACGCAAGGTGAATCAAAGACATAGATTTGTTGTAAAGATTGTGGAAAAGTATGGTGCTATAGCTGACGAGACCGAACATAAGACGCAAGTGGAATCTACTGGTGCTGCAGTGTTTGGGTTACTTAACCCTTTAGTCTGGTGGCAGACGTCAGTTATGTTTGTGTAGGTGGTGCTTTAATTGTAGCAGCTCAGCACAGCTCTCATGGAAGCTCTTTGGGAATTGAAATTGGAGATCATTCAAAGAGTACCAACTGTCCCTACATATTCTGTTGAGAAAATTTAGACATCCTGTATTTAAAATAGATTGTGCAATAGCTCTGCCGATTCCACTGTATACCTCGCTTACGAATTCAAGTACAGTCTTAGAAAGATCGGTTACTGAAATTTTAATGGACGTTTATAAATGGTTCCTAGGCATTTGTTTGTCACTAAACTTTGGAAAAATACACCATATTCGGCTTAGAACTTGTAAGAGGTTTCTCACCAGTATATGCCTAAAATACGACGACAAACAGATCGAAGAAATTGACAGCATCAAATTCTTTGCACTACAATTCAGAAGGGAGCAGCATCCCACAGAATTGCCGAAGCGCCTTAAACAAATCTCTAACGCGAATGTTGTGTCAGACATAGTTTGGAACGTCCCCTTTGAACAATTATACATGACTGTGCTTAAACTGACACACAATATTTTTAGCGCAACGCAATCTGACTTTCAATAATCCCTACAAAAGAATGGCCCTGACTAACATTAACCTATACCTTTCGCAAATCACTTACCTCACAAAAATCTTCGTTACTCGAACTACTGCAATACAGCGAGCGCCACTACTGCCAGCTAAATAAAAGATTCAAACTAGGGAAGGCACTAATTACTGATAGGCATAGTTAGCAAATGAAAGATTTTAATAGAGAACAAACAATGTATTTACCTTAATAGTGTTGAAAAATCATAATATACATAGCAGTTCATGACATCCAGTCTTAAAAATTGTGAACCTCCGCCATTTCTCTCCCCACATCCACCACTGCTGGCGGCTCACCTCCAACCGCGCAACGGTATGCGCTGTTAACATCCGGCTGCCCAACACTACAATAGCCAACAACAATGCAAACCAGCCACAGACTGCACACAGCACAGCCAGTGATTTTCATACAGAGCGCTACGTGGCGTTATAAATAAGAAAACCTAAACAGCCTACTTACATAGCCCCCACGCTCCCCACAAAAAATTTTACAAATTGTTTTGGGCAGTGGCCAATACAGATTTGAAAAAAAATTTCCTAATTACAATAACAACAAAATCAAATGCACACACTTATTGATACAATGTTGGTCAAAAGCTAAAATTTTCTCACAGTCCATAAAGACAGTCTTGATCGTTCATCACAGTAAAATAGGAAAATGCACACGGAAGTTGTGGATTTCCATGCAGTCTTGAAGAAGTAGTGTTGTCCTTCCTACTAAAAGACAGTGCTGGCTCTTGACATGCAGACAGGTAATGGGCCACAACACAGCAAACCCACCGCAGAGTCAGTCGAAGTTTTGAAGAATATTGGTAGGTAGGTCATCACAGAGTAGACCCACTGTAGTCCTTGTAGAGATGGCCAGCAGCCATCTGCTGCGGCTGTGTAGGTGCACAACCACCATCGAAGAGTCTTGCGGAGAATATAGCAAGTCCATAAACCACCACTCGTGCACTCACACAGTTTTTGGAATTGTCCTTAGAACCAGCAATGCTGTTATCCAGTCCCTTGCTGAATTATTAACACATGTGCGAACACTAACAGTCCCTACTTCTCACATATTGTCCATATACTATGACCAACAGAAATGTGTGCAGTGAAATGTAACTTACAAGTTACTTAATTTGATGAACTGGTGTCAATTACAATTTTGTAACATAAGAATACAATTACAAAGGTACAAAATACATCATTAAAGAACATAACAATACAGATAACATTTGTAGTGCAGGCTTTACAAAAGAATCGAAATAAACATGCACATCAGTGTTACAAGAATTATGACATAAGTTCATGCATAAAAGATCAGAATAACTTTCGAAATATCAACTTCACACACGAGCACTAAAAATGAACAGAATAAATAATGTCTAAACATTATATTATCAGAAAAATTCTACAACATAACTCTTATTAGCTAAACACATTAAGACAGGAAAAACACAAATTCACATAGTGTAATAACACAAAAATACAGGACAGGGATTGTTTTCAGTGTGACATTTGGTACTGCAGTCCACCCCATAACTTCATTCCATATATCTTTCCTCTTATTTCAACATTTGTTTCTACCAAAAAGTTCTATCCAAGCATGCTTTCTGTATTTATATGTTCACACATTTCTTACCTCATTATTTATTTTCCATTATCTTACCTCATCATTTATTTCCAAGAAAATCCTACCTAAACCTGTTGTCCCTAAACCCTATTTTTTTGGTTCATATCCTCTTTCCAAATAATTTTTTGGCCAAATCATTTTCTTATAGCTTCTCAATGCATTTCTTCCAATTCATCACAACTTGTTCTCTTATATGGCCTTATAAGCCTTATAAGCTAACTTAAATCTACTGAGCTCAGATGCATAAACTAAGGGACGAGGCAATGCCGCAGCACAAAACAATTAACACAAACAGCAATGACAAAAAATTCAAATTGGCAAAGCAAGCTGCAGTATATATAAATTAGCAAAGCAATTGCAATATTACAACTAATATAAGGCAATGTGCAGCAAACAAGAAAAATAAATCCGTAGTAAAACTGGCTTAATAGAGTAATACAAAGTCAAATTTAGTAGCACTATGCCTGGCAAACAGCAGCAGAAAATGCAATAACTTATATCTAAACGTGACATAGCTCAAGCAAAAAAAAAAAAAAAAAAAAAATAGTACACAAAAGACAACAATGCAGATAAGGGAAATGTATATTCACATCTTAATGTCTATATAATTAAAGTGGTGCACCACAAGAAGTTATTGTGCCAAAAAAATTACCAAGTAGTTGAAAAGAAAATTCTGTATGCAATTCGTATGAAGGGAAATGTCTTTTTATGCTCCTTTGTTTTTATGAATAGATCATAAAATTATATACTTGATCTGTAGGCATAAAATATGTATATTAGTACATCTATTAAATTTTATTTTAACCAATGCTGCAGTGAAGCTAGAAACTAGATATTAAACAAAAAGAGTAAATAAATACATAAATCAAGCCATATGGAATTTCTCTCAACTAGCAAGACAATAGCCGTGAAATGTTTCTCATCATTTCATTAGGCATTTTAGTAAATATTATAAATTAAGAGCTCCACAGTATAATCACATGTTTTCAAGTTTGAGCGTGTCGTATTTGTGATGCTTTCTACAAAGGAATGTCAATAGCGAGGATAACGGCCTCTTTTTTTTTTTTCACCTGATGGCTTTCTTTTCTCAGACGACTACCTCTCAGCTGGGCGCCCAAAATGCATTACGTCAAGGTCACTTACCTTTCTTACTGACATATTTACGACATCAGTTTCTGCTACAGTGGCAGTCTCATAAAAAAAATTTCACAGGTCGAGAATTTGCGTTGCAAACGTGTAGAAACAAAATCCTATGAATATAACAGTGTTCAAAAAGTTTTCGTCGGCATTGTGATACATTCGCGCTTTTACACACATTTCGTAACTCTTAAAGTACGATTCTTGGTTTCCAACATCCTTTTCCACAAATCTGAGTCCCTAACCACTACTCATTATTCATACACGTATTCATCGACACTTCTTCAATATTTATCATAATAAATACGTAGCTTAATCAAATTCCTCATATACGGTAGCATCATTTTATTGATCATAAACATACCTCAACAGCATAATACACATCGTCGTCGTAAAAATAATATCATAACACCTCAGTCAAATCTCAAAAAAGGCGTAGCTTTCTGCAATAAGGTGAAAACCTAAAAAAAATTCTCTGCTCATTTCAATAGTGTCTTCTACCTCAAATGTACTTTAAAATCGTGCTCCCTTACCAAATACATCATTCAAAGCTCTCATAGAATCACAATGGTTCCTAAAAAATATGAACAGTTCACAAAGTACAGACAAAATACAATTTCATAAGTGTGAAGTTACCCAACTGTGTAATTGCGTAAACATGTGCCACTGATGTAGTAAAAAAATGTTTATCTCTTAGTTAAAAGATCAGATAGCTATGTAATTTGTGTGTTAGAGAAATATGGTACCGATGTGTAAAGTTGTATAAGCAAATATCATATTAGCTAGGGCTCCTTGTGCTTGCCAAACACATGGTACTCAAAGTAAGCGTGTACCCCCCTGAGGATTAATGTAATACCCTCAGGTGTTACAGATTACACCAATGGAATGAAATGTATCACGGAAAACCTTTGTATCATTGTACTTCAAATATCTTTAAAAATAAATGATTTAAGTACTAAATTAATCACTCAAATACGTGTCCTTTAGCGCTAATTGTGCGTCTTGCTGTAAGATAATCTCTGTGGAAGTGTCGTAGTTATTGTCCTCCAAAAACTAAGCTCTGCAGAAGTCAATGTACTTACCTCATGATACACAAAAGTGAAATGCTTTGCGTATAGATATCTTAGTTATTACGCTTATTGACGTGATGAAGAAAGTACTGTGCTGTAACGTATTGTTGTCCTACGGAAAAGGCTGTCTCCTTGTAGCTATACCACAAAAGTTACTACTAAAACATGTTTTACTTTACAGAAGAATTCAGAAAACCTGTGCAGATATAAAACAGATACACCACAAAAGCAACATTGTAAATTGTCACTCATTAGTAGCGTCATGACATAATCGTGTAGCTGTCAAAGAAACCAAATACTAAGTCATCTTTAATCTCACAGAAAGTACTTCAAATAAAGAATGTATTTTCAAGTAAACCAAAATGTTGCATTAAAATCTCATTAGCAGTACTGGTAAATGTTATAAGTATGTGAGCCTTATAGACGCTACGTAATCGTATAACTAACAAGCAAGAATGTACACACACAATAACACTGTGCCATCTGTTCACAATAACAATGCATTCGTAATTTCTGTCTAAGTTCCCTTCGTTCTTGACTGGATATTTAACTTCAAACATTGTTGCATATTAACAGATTCTAGGTCTGACAAAGCATACTAGTAATGTAAAGTGAAAAGTTTTATGGCAAAGACTAAGTTAAAAAGCAGATTATCTCTCAATAAATGGTTTTACATGTGAAATGTGGTGGAACCCTTTGCTCTTCCTAGTATGCAGAGTTTCAACTTTAACGCAATTATCATGTGGTATACGTCAGTAAAGAATACTGGAATTTTTCTCAAGGTTAGCGTCTATGTTATTTTTCCCTGAGCCACCGGGCGCACGTGGCTGCCTGCGGTGTGAGTCATTGTCTGTTTCTTTGTTGGCGACCGTCGTTATTGGGATTAGGAGGCCTAACTTCTACAAATTCACCTTGTCGAGAGTGCCCTGCTCTGTTTGAATCTCGCCAGTTCTGATGCAATTCAAGTCTGTCGTTACGATCATATCGTCTGTCGTCATGTCGGTAGATTCCATAGTTTCTTTCTTGTCGGTAACGTGGTGGAGAATTTCTCCCTGAATCGTAACTGCGCGCTGGACCATTGCATCTAAAGTTATTCTTTCTCCCTTGATAACAATTATTTTGGTTCCCATATTGTCTGTTTCTCTGATTGTCTCTGTGATAATCATTACTTCGGAGAGGTGATCTTTCCCTGTAATTATTACTACTCTGCCAACGGTTGTCATATGGGTGGTGTCTGTTTTGGTCACGATTTACGTTGTAAGAATAGCCTTGTCGTGTATTATTTCTGTCATCGCGGAATTGTGACAGATGTGACCTGTAATTGTTGTGCTCCTGTTTTCGCGTCACGCGATTGTCAGTGTCAATTTCCAGTTATTGTAACAGTCCCTGAAAAGCTTCAATGTCGTATTTGCAACGTCCTGCCAAAATAATATGTCGTAAATGTTCAGGTAGTTTTATTAAGCAAATCCGGATGAGTTCTGAGGGACTGTATGGGTTTGACAGGTACTGATTCATCTGCAACATGTCTTCAAAATATTTCATAAGACTGGAAAATTCAGATTGTTCGAAACGTTTCATCATTATGATGCTATGTTTCACTCGGTCTTGTGTAGCTTGAGACCAATACGCTGAGAGGAAGGCATGATAAAATTCTCCTTCACTGTGGCAATCGTGAATGACCGATCGCATTCTTACAGCTGGTTCATTCTCTAAATAGCCACACATAAATTCTAACCTGTCCTCCAATGACCAGTTGGGAGGAAAACAATGAGAGAATTGATGAAGCCATGCTTGTGGATGAATGTCGTTGTCAGAAGTCTTGAACGTTTTGAATTTACGTGTAGTAATGAACAGCTTATAGTCAAAATCATGGTATCGGTGAGTCGCACATCGCTCATTGTTACTTCGTTTCGGCGGTTCCATCTCAAAATCCAATGCGCCTTGCCAATTTCTTTCATAATTTCCGAAGTGTCCTATGTTATTATTTTGTGGTTGTTCCGTATTTCTATGTCCCTCTTCCCGTACTGGAGCGCGAGTGTCCTCTGAAATATGTAATTCTTGTATTACTTGTGCCAACTGATCTTGGACTTCCCAGATTTCTCTTTTATACTGTGTATTGATTTGATTTTGATTTTGTTTGAATTTTCTAATTTGTTCATACTCTTCAGTGTCTGTGAAGGCTACAGGTCTTGTGTCATTCAAATCATCATCTATCTTTGTTGATAAGTTAGTGAATTGATCTGAAAGTTCGGATACTTTATCCGTTAGTGAAATTATTTCCTCTGTGTGTGTTTCTCCACCAAGTTTCAGAGTGTCGATTTGTGCTGAAATCGTATCTACTTTGTCTTTTAAGTTTTCCTGAGTTTTTGCAAGTTGCGTAACCGAATCAGAAGATGCAACTGAGTCAATTTTAGCTTGCAAGATGTAGTGATTTTCATGACCAATAGTTTGCAGTTTCTTTATGGCTGCTTCGTGATTCTGTAATGCATTTTCATGACGTGAAAAAATAGGTGGGAAATGTTCACAAATTTGTGTTTTCACGTCTTTACAGACTTTTTGACATTTCGATTCTATTTTATGTAACTCAGTAGTTAAATCTTCACGTGTTTGTTCAAGTGTGGTGTGAAGATTTTGTTACATTGCGTCTAACTTTTGAAGATTTTGTCCCATTTGTTTCTGATTTTGTTCAAGCGTTGTGTCTAACTTTTGAAGATTTTCTTCCATTGTGTCTAACTTCTGTAGCCTTTGACCCATTTGTTGCATTAACTGTAATAACAATGCCCTGGTGTCTGAAACATGTTCTTCGGTGCTTTTCGGCACTGAATTTGCACCGGGAACATTCACATTTTGACAAATGGAAAATGTGTCTTGACTCATTTGAGAAAACGGTGAGAACCCAAAACCTGAGTCTACAGTATTTGCAATATTGTGTCCTGTCATTTCGGAATCCTGAGGCGAGCTTACTACGCTTACTTTCATTCCATAATATCATACGGGAACGGGTTTTCCGATAACTCAACAAGCAAGTTAAAGTTTCCATGGTAAGCTTAAGTTTTGGGCGTCCAAAAACATGCAATAGGAGTTATTTGTAGTGGCAACTCAAAACTTTCCGTCACGGCCTGTGTAAGAAACGAGGGATACTAGGTACTGGTTCCCAATATATTTATTTGTTAATGAAATTTGTCATTAAAATATATCTATTTTTCAAACCGACAGCTCGGCTCATGGAATCAGTACCATAAATAAGAATAATGTTCACATAGATTTAAACTCACGTAATTAGTCCGGAAAGGTGTCCATTATTCAGGAACACACACTTTCAACCACTTTCCAGCAGCTATAAGAAATTTAACTACGAATGAAGTTCAGTTTAAGAGGAGCCTAAAGTATTCGTCGGTGGCCAACTCCCCCCATTACACTGATGAACTTCTTAGTAGATAAGAAGTACGCAAGGTACCCTCCGCCACACACCGTAAGGTGGCCTGCTGAGTATGGACGTAGATGTAGAACCTACTGATGTGTTTGTGTTAGTAATAATATCAGATGATGCTACTATTAGTCTGATCCGACTTATGTATAAATTCAATAGATTAATGCGATCATTGTAAATAACTCTTCTTAAAGGGTTTTCACTTTCATGATGCATGGCTGCAACACAACAGCCTAAGAATTACTGTGTCAACCTCGTTGTATGGCACATGTACATGTTTTGTAACAAGTTTCTTATTACATTTTAAATTAAGATATGGTTAAAAGTTTTTGATGTATTCCACACCCGTGAAGACTATTTCACTTGGAACCTGTGAAACGTAGATTAACATATTTGTTTTTCTCTGTTGTTGTTGTTTTTGTAAATATTACTGCCTATTCGTGGTTCTCTGACATGTTCAACTTTCTGGAGGATCTGCTCACTATGGATTTATTGGAAAGAAAACTACATCCAATCTAATGTAATCTAGAGATTCTTGCAGTGAGACAACAGAGGTGAAATCGCTGACGTCGGCACCCAGTTCACTTTTCCCCTGCATACACCAATGAAATATGATATGATGATTGTACTGTAATGACTTTCACATTATTAACGTAGGTATACACGTAAACATCTGACATTCATTAGAGCACTCCACTCACGTAAACTTCTACGTTCAAGTAACGTTACAACCGAGTTTCTATGCATCACTGTTCAAGCTGCTCGTATTAGGCTAGAGTGGAAACAAACAGAGGAGCGCGTGGCTCGAGTGTGAGCTATCAAGAGAGCGCTAGCTGACTGCCGTGTGCGTGAGCGACCATATGCTAATCAACTGAGCCATGTCTGATGCGTTGGTCGCGATTTGCCTCGCTGTACACGGCCTCTGGCTCTCCCGACACGTAACAGCCGCGCTCATACCTGTGACGCAAAGCGCTGTGCAGTCCCTCTATGCAGTAGCAGCCATACCATTGTCGAACCATTAGCGCCTTTGTAGTCAGTGTAATAATTTTTATGATTATTCGCTATCTGCATTGTTATTTAGCCATCTCTCCAGTATAGCAACAGTGATCTGGAAATATCCCACTACAATCAGGTACGCATCACAAGGCGAATCATGTTGGGAATAGCTGGACAGGGCTGTAACATCAATAAGTGGGGGGAAAGAAAAACCTGAGTTTATAACGTTACGCGGCAGTTATAAAAGTTAAATGTGTTTGTTCATATCATGTGGCCAGACCTACTGACGAAAACAATTTAAACAGCTGTCTCAAGGATGAACAAAGACGACCACCTTAATAAGTGGAGAAGTTACGAAGACGTCCTTACACAAAAATGGATTAGAAGTGACTTTTCATACTGTTTAAAACAATTTCATGATTATACTGAAACGGGGAGCGTTAAACTATACAGCACGAGTCCGAAATTTATTAAATTTCGTGAAAAAAGTTTCTGGTACCAAACGTCATGGGATGTGGTGTCGGATCTCATTTTGCTCTGCGTAGTACAGCAGTTCGACGTTGTATGGACGCAACAAGTCGCTGGAAGTCCCCTGCAGAAATATTGAGCTATGCTGCCTCTATAACCGTCCATAACTGCGAAATTGCCCCGGTGCTAGATTTTGTGCACGGACTGACCCCTCGATTGAGTCTCAAAGCCGCGCGAGATTAGCCGAGCGATCTAAGGCGCTGCAGTCATGGACTTTGCGGCTGGTCTCGGCGGAGGTTCGAGTCCTCCCTCGGGCATGGGTGTGTGTGTTTGTCCTTAGGATAATTTAGGTTGAGTAGTGTGTAGGCTGAGCGACTGATGATGGTTCAAATGGCTCTGAGAACTACGGGACTCAACATCTGAGGTCATCAGTCCCCTAGAACTTAGAACTACTTAAACCTAACTAACCTAAGGACGTCACACACATCCATGCACGAGGCAGGATTCGAACCAGCGACCGTAGCGGTCATGCGGTTCCAAACTGAAACGCCTAGAACCGCAAGGCCACAGTGACTGATGACCTTAGCAGGTAAGTTCCAAAAGGTTTCACACACATTTGAACATTTTTTTGCGTCTCATAAATGTTCGATGGCATTCATGTCGGGTGATCTATGTGCCGAAATAATTTCTCGAACTGTCCAGAATTTTTCTCAAACCAATTGCCAACAGTGAAATGGCACAGTGGCACCCATAAAAATTCCATCGTTCTTCGTAAACCTGAAGGTCATGAATGGCATCGTGTCCAAGTAGCCGAGCATCACCATTTTCAGGGAATGATCGGTGCTGTTGGGCCAGAGGACCCAGTCGGTTCCATTTAAACACAGCCGACACCATTATGGAGTCACCAGCAGCTTGCACTGTGACTTGTTGACAATCTGGGTCCATGACTCCGTGGGGCTCCCTCCACACTCGAACTCTACCATCAGCCTTTACTACCGAAATCGGGCACGGTTTTATAGTGTCTCGGGTCCAACTGATAAGGTCACGATTCCAGGAGAGGCGCTGCAGGCGATGTTGTGCTGTTAGCAAAGGCACTTGCGTCGGTCGTCTGCTGCCATAGGCAATTAACTCCAGATTTCACCGAATACGGATATGTTCGTTGTATTTCCTGCATTGATTCATGCTGTTATTCTACGCAGGGTTGCGTGTCTGTTAACACTGATGCCTATAAACAAACTTCATTGTTCTTTGTCATTACGTGAAAGCCGTCGACCACTGCGTTGTCTGCAGAGAATATTAAATTCTCTAACGTTTCCGAAATTGAATGCCCCAAGCGTGTAGTTCCAACTACCACAACGCATTCAAAGTCTGTAATTTCCAGTCGTGCGGCCATAGTCACGTCGGACACCTTTTCACATCAATCATCATGTTACGAATGACAGCTCCGTCAACGCACTGCCCTTTAAACCTTGTGTACGCGATACAACCGTCATCTGTGTATGTGCACGTCGCTGTCCCATGACTTTAATCACTTCAGTGTACAGTCAGCAACTACTAATCTCTTTCTTTTTGCAAAACTATGTACGTTTTGAAATATAGACTTTTTGATTCTTATAAAAGATATTTAGTGAATCAATGTCTTTGGAAAATTTCCCGTAACATCTTCCTATTTACCTTGCTAAATTTGTCTTCAAAATTGCTTCCACTTGCCTTTCGCCAGGTTTCTCCTTTTTTCTTTGTTATCGGCCACTTTTGGCAAACTCTTGAGATTTTCAACGTCGAAGGTATTAGCTTTAGAGGCCCGAGGGTGCCTATCACTCTCTTTTTTCTCTTTAGTGGTGTAGTGGAGCATATGCCAACCTCAACAGCAACTTCGGCGGAGAAGGGGAGCTTTAGGACGACATAGATGACGAAAGAGTGCATGGGGGCTTAATTAATTTAATATGAATGCAAATACTTTTTATTTTTTAGATTTAGTAGCTGTCTGTTCGGTTACGCTGTCTCGTAAACGGTAGGCCCTGACTGGTATTACTCCGCAATCTGACTGCATAGAATAACAACAAGGAATGAGAGAAAACTTCCGTTAACACAATTAATTAATTAAGTCCCCAGTAACTACAAAACCTACAAAACAACAAAACACAAGTGTAGCTGTTCTGTGTGTGGAAGTGTGATTCAACGTACACATCTGGCACGGTTCTTCCTCAATAAGACCAGATGTTTTAAACATCATTTATACTGAAATAATTTAAAAAAAAACCAGAAATACTATAATTGCACATAGAAACCAGAAATACAGTCTAATACAAGAACACGAGCCAGATGCTTTGTTGACTGAACCTGTAACCAATAGGCATTATTGTTCAAGACATTGATATAATACCAAAAAAAGGAATTTTTTACCTTCATATATATTGACGAAAAGCACATTACAGCATCCCTAATCCAACAACACCTGGTGTCTAGCCCATCAAAACAATATGACAACATCTGAACAAGCATTCTCCATGGGAACCTCTCAACAAAGACTCACCACTGCTACATCTCAACAAGCACAGCCTTCTGCTACTTCTCAATAAGCACTCTCCACTACGACTTCTCAGCAAGCACTAACTACCACACCTTCTGAACAAGCACTGCCAGTGGAGGCGGCAGAATAATACTCTCTGGCGCAATCTCTGGCGCCGTGGCTCAGTGTAGCCACCTTTCATATGCCCCTCCTCCACTGGCCAGAATTTGATGGTATTTTTGCCAGCATTGGTGGTGAAAATACCACCAAATTCGTCCAAAAGAAAAAAAATACAGCCAAAAATGAAAGATAATATTAATAAGTAAATATCACTTCACTAAATAAATTTTGGCTTTGCACTGACCCTTCAATAACCTAATATATAAAATATATTGCCTTGGCATACGGAGCTCCATCGCAGTCTTTAACACTGGTAGCATGCCGCGACAGCGTGGACGTGAACCGTATGTGCAGTTGACGGACTTTGAGCGAGGGCATATAGTGGGCATGCGGGAGGCTGGGTGGACGTACCGCCGAATTGCTCAACACGTGGGGCGTGAGGTCTCCACAGTACATCGATGTTGCCGCCAGTGGTCGGCGGAAGGTGCACGTGCCCGTCGACCTGGGACCGGACCGCAGCGACGCACGGATGCACGCCAAAACCGTAGGATCCTACGCAGTGCCGTAGGGGACCGCACCGCCACTTCCCAGCAAATTAGGGACACTGTTGCTCCTGGGGTATCGGCGAGGACCATTCGCAACCGTCTCCATGAAGCTGGGCTACGGTCCCGCACACCGTTAGGCCGTCTTCCGCTCACGCCCCAACATCGTGCAGCCCGCCTCCAGTGGTGTCGCGACAGGCGCGAATGGAGGGACAAATGGAGACGTGTCGTCTTCAGCGATGAGAGTCGCTTCTGCCTTGGTGCCAATGATGGTCGTATGCGTGTTTGGCGCCGTGCAGGTGAGCGCCACAATCAGGACTGCATACGACCGAGGCACACAGGGCCAACACCCGGCATCATGGTGTGGGGAGCGATCTCCTACACTGGCCGTACACCACTGGTGATCGTCGAGGGGACACTGAATAGTGCACGGTACATCCAAACCGTCATCGAACCCATCGTTCTACCATTCCTAGACCGGCAAGGGAACTTGCTGTTCCAACAGGACAATGCACGTCCGCATGTATCCCGTGCCACCCAACGTGCTCTAGAAGGTGTAAGTCAACTACCCTGGCCAGCAAGATCTCCGGATCTGTCCCCCATTGAGCATGTTTGGGACTGGATGAAGCGTCGTCTCACGCGGTCTGCACGTCCAGCACGAACGCTGGTCCAACTGAGGCGCCAGGTGGAAATGGCATGGCAAGCCGTTCCACAGGACTACATCCAGCATCTCTACGTTCGTCTCCATGGGAGAATAGCAGCCTGCAGTGCTGCGAAATGTGGATATACGCTGTACTAGTGCCGACATTGGGCATGCTCTGTTGCCTGTGCCTATGTGCCTGTGTTTCTGTCAGGGTGATCATGTGATGTATCTGACCCCAGGAATGTGTCAATAAAGTTTCCCCTTCCTGGGACAATGAATTCACGGTGTTCTTATTTCAATTTCCGGGAGTGTATTTTGATGCCAATTCCACTGCTACTAAAATGTACGCAAAACCATTAGTAGAACGAACCGCTGGACCGAACAAATCGACTGCAGCCATCTCCTTTAATTTCGCTGGAATGATAGGAAACAACGGTGCTCTGTGAGAAATAGTTGGCGGCTTAGCCTTTTGACATAATTTGCATTTGGCAAGAACAGATCGGGAATAGTTTTCTGCACGACAACGCCGTTATCTTCTATCTCTTGAAATAAATGTGCACCTAGGCCTTTGTATGATGAGTCCGTCGCCAAACAAAAATCTTTAGATAAATCCTGATGTGAAAGAAGTGGAGCAGCAACTAAGGCATCACGAAGTTGTTCAAATTCTGATTGAGCTTCCTCATCCCAACACCAATTAGAATTCTTACCAGATAGTTCACATAAACGAGGTGTGGCCAAATCGTCCAATCTAATGAGGCGTCTAAGAAAATTACAGACACCAAGGAAACTACAAACATCATGTTTTGTAGTAGGAACAGCATAATTACGAATAGCGTCTAGTTTCCCTGGATCAGGAAGAATACCTTCTGTTGAAATAATATGACCAAGATATTTTACCTGAGAACGACCAAATTCAGATTTTTTCAAGTTCACTGTAATGCCAACTCTTACTAAAACACGTAATAATGAATCCAACATTTTGTTGTGCTCTTTCCAAGAACGTTTAGCAATAAGAATATCGTCAACATATGAAGTAATATTGTCCCGAAGATAAACTGGTAAAATTTCGTTTAAACTATGAATGAATGCTGCAGAAGATATAGTAAGTCCAAACGGTAATTTCCGAAATCACTTTTGGGTAAATTAGTCATATCTGGTTATTATTTACCGACTCTCGAGATACATTGATAGTCGAAGAGTTGTTTTGATAGATACAAAGAATAGTAAAAGAGTAGGCAGCGGTGCAGAAAACTAAAAGGGAAATAGCACCACTACAGCTCAGGGCCCTGTGCACGCTACGGCACATATTCACTTGGTGTAGCGAATCCCCTGAGGACTTTAATAGCCGCACATAAATTCCAATTTGTGACTTAGTAGCCAATTTGGTGGAAGTGCGTACATAAATTGATCTAACCATGAACACGGATGTATGTCGTTCTTAGAATTGCGAAAGATCTTAAATTTCCGAACAGTTAAGAAGTGTTTATAGTCAAAGTTTTCTCCTCGTGGCGACAAAGACCTACCGTGTCTGTCCCAGTCCCAATGTCGATTATTGTCAAGTTCGCGCGCCTGGCGCTCTCTTGTTGCTTCCCGTAAATGAAATAAATTATTGTCTTCAAAGCACTCTGCTATCTGTGATTCTAAATTTCTTCTGCTGTCTTTTCCTACGATTTCACCTTCAATTTGCTTGACTTGCTCTTGTAATGCTTCAAATTCCCTTTTAACGCGTTCATTAAATTTTCCCTGATTTTCAACATGTTTATTTATGTTCTGATACTCTTCGGTTTCTGCAAATGGCAATGGAGCTGTATCATCTGAATCTCTGTCCCCATTTAAACTAAGACTTGTCAATTTATCTGCAATCTCCTCAACTCTTTCCGATAAGTCACCTATTTGTTCTTTCTGTTTATTTACGTCTTCCGTAAGTGTCGCGACTCGGATTTCAGTATTGACACATTTAGTAGCTAACTGTTCATATTGTTGTGTTAGGTTATTGATTCTGTCATTTGGTACGGATTCCTCGATTCTTTCAAATATTTCTTCCTTATCGTGTGCACATTGTAAATGTAACTCTAAAAATTTTTGTACTATCACGCGATCTCTTTCTTCCTGTTCTCTATCCTGTTCCTTTTGTCTAATTTCTATTGCAATTAATCTGTTATTGTGAGCATTCAAAATTGGTTGTACTTCTTCTCTAATTCCGTTCTTTAATTCATCTTTCATGTTTTTGAAACATGTCCCTATTCGTGAGTCTAACCGTGTTTCCATTGTTCCCATATCAGTTTCTAACCGTGTCGCCACTGTTTTTAATTCAGATCCTAACCGTGTTTCCATTGTTCCCATATCAGTTTCAATTGTTCCTATCTCTGTTTTAATTGTTCCAATTTGTGAGTCTACCCATGATCCCACTGTTTTTAATTCAGATTTTAACTGTGATCCCAGTGAGTCTAACCGTGTTTCCATTGTTCCCATATGTGATCCCAAATTTAATATAGCACCCATCAACTGCTCCATGTTAATTGGTTCGAAATTCTTTTCACCCCTAACGTTTCCCGCAAAACCAACTTCTTTCGTCATAGCTGTAAAGCTATCTGTGTTCGATACTATTTCAGTATCTTCTATCGTTAATCTCGTATTCTGTGAATTTTCTGATTGAGAAAAATTTTGAAATGTTTCCGGACTATTTTCCCGACTTATTAAATTGTTTTCCACTTCATTATGCATCATACTGTTCTCCTGTGTTGGCGAGTTCGCCATGTCAACAATTTCGTCATTCTGACTATCCATCATTTTTGCCTTTTTCATCGATCGCATAATCATTTACAAAACATACAAAATTCGTCACTATACGAAAATTACACACAATGAGACTTTATCTCCAACAATACCATTCACACGAAATGCTTCCCGACAAACACGATTAACGAACAACTGAAATCTTCATAATTGCACAAAATTGTCTAACCCGTATACAGACAACAAAAATTAAATTCTGCAAAAAATACCATTAGAAGAAAGACAATTACCAAATCTACACATGCAATATAGACTACAATTACTAAACTACAAATTACTTCACCAATACTACTGTCTGCTATTTTTACAATCAAAAGAATTCCAAGGGACGATCCGAAGCAGCGGTCGCCACGTGCATGGGGGCTTAATTAAATAAAATGCAAACACTTTTAGTAGCTGTCTGTTCGGTTACGCTGTCTCGTCAACGATTGGCCCTGATTAGTATTAGTACGCAATGTGACTGCATAGAATAACAACAATGAATGAGAGAAAACTTCCGTTAACACAATTAATTAATTAAGTCCCCAGCAGCTATAAAACCTACAAAACAACAAAACACAAGTGTAGCTTTTCTGTGTGTGGAAGTGTGATTCAACGTACACATCTGGCACGGTTCTTCCTCAATAAGACCAGATATTGTAAACATCATTTATACTGAAGTAATTTAAAAAAATCCAGAAACACTATAATTGCACATAGAAACCAGAAATACAGTCTAATACAAGAACACGAGCCAGATGGTTTGTTGACTGAACCTGTAACCAATAGGCATTATTGTTCAAGACATTGAAATAATACAAAAAAAAGGAATTTTTTACCTTCATATGCATTGACGAAAAGCACATTACAGCATCCCTAATCCAACAACATCTGGTGTCTGGCCCATCAATACAATATGACAACATCTGAACAAGCACTCTCCATGGGAACCTCTCAACAACGACTCCCAACTGCTACATCTCAACAAGCACAGCCTACTGCTACTTCTCAATAAGCACTCTCCACTACGACTTCTCAGCAAGCACTAACTACCACAACTTCTGAGCAAGCACTGCCAGTGGAGGCGGCAGAATAATAGTCTCTGGCGCAATCTCTGGCGCTGTGGCTCAGTGTAGCCACCTTTCAAGAGGCTTCCCTCGATGTGAGATAGGAACGTAACCTGAGATGTCTGGCGGCAGCACGTTAGACCTTTAATATGGTGGAAGAGGAGCTAAATTAAGACCACTAAATTAAGAGCAACGGTGGCACACAAAGGCCGAGTCCAGCTTACTGCGTGGGTAGGCAGGCCTCATAAGCCGTCGTGAGTGCAACCTGTTTAAGGGAAAGAGACCCAAAAATAAAAGCCCCTGGTCCTCCAATTTATTGTTGCAGGAGCGGTTGATACCATGTCTATATAAAACATATAAACACTAACAACTGTTACACCAAAAAGCCAGACGGATCTAATGTCTGTAATCTCTGCCATGATTTCAGATTTCGCCATCGTATATTCGTCGAAACAATCTACATCTACATCTACATCTATACTCCGCGAGCCACCTTACGGTGTGTGGCGGAGGGTACTTATTGTACCACTATCTGATCCCCCCTTCCCTGTTCCATTCACGAATTGTGCGTGGGAAGAACGACTGCTTGTAAGTCTCCGTATTTGCTCTAATTTCTCGGATCTTTTCGTTGTGATCATTACGCGAGATATATGTGGGCGGTAGTAATATGTTGCCCATCTCTTCCCGGAATGTGCTCTCTCGTAATTTCGATAATAAACCTCTCCGTATTGCGTAACGCCTTTCTTGAAGTGTCCGCCACTGGAGCTTGTTCAGCATCTCCGTAACGCTCTCGCGCTGACTAAATGTCCCCATGACGAATCGCGCTGCTTTTCGCTGGATCATGTCTATCTCTTCTATTAATCCAACCTGGTAAGGGTCCCATACTGATGAGCAATACTCAAGAATCGGACGAACAAGCGTTTTGTAAGCTACTTCTTTCGTCGATGAGTCACATTTTCTTAGAATTCTTCCTATGAATCTCAACCTGGCGCCTGCTTTTCCCACTATTTGTTTTATGTGATCATTCCACTTCAGATCGCTCCGGATAGTAACTCCTAAGTATTTTACGGTCGTTACCGCTTCCAATGATTTACCACCTATGGCATAATCGTACTGGAATGGATTTCTGCCCCTATGTATGCGCATTATATTACATTTATCTACGTTTAGGGAAAGCTGCCAGCTGTCGCACCATGCATTAATCCTCTGCAGGTCCTCCTGGAGTACGTACGAGTCTTCTGATGTTGCTACTTTCTTGTAGACAACCGTGTCATCTGCAAATAGCCTCACGGAGCTACCGATGTTGTCAACTAAGTCATTTATGTATATTGTAAACAATAAAGGTCCTATCACGCTTCCCTGCGGTACTCCCGAAATTACCTCTACATCTGCAGATTTTGAACCGTTAAGAATGACATGTTGTGTTCTTTCTTCTAGGAAATCCTGAATCCAATCACAAACCTGGTCCGATATTCCGTAAGCTCGTATTTTTTTCACTAAACGTAAGTGCGGAACCGTATCAAATGCCTTCCTGAAGTCCAGGAATACGGCATCAATCTGCTCGCCAGTGTCTACGGCACTGTGAATTTCTTGGGCAAATAGGGCGAGCTGAGTTTCACATGATCTCTGTTTGCGGAATCCATGTTGGTTATGATGAAGGAGATTTGTATTATCTAAGAACGTCATAATACGAGAACACAAAACATGTTCCATTATTCTACAACAGATTGACGTAAGCGAAATAGGCCTATAATTATTCGCATCTGATTTATGACCCTTCTTGAAAATGGGAACGACCTGCGCTTTCTTCCAGTCGCTAGGTACTTTACGTTCTTCCAGCGATCTACGATAAATTGCTGATAGAAAGGCGGCAAGTTCTTTAGCATAATCACTGTAGAATCTTAAGGGTATCTCGTCTGGTCCGGATGCTTTTCCGCTACTAAGTGATAGCAGTTGTTTTTCAATTCCGATATCGTTTATTTCAATATTTTCCATTTTGGCGTCCGTGCGACGGCTGAAGTCAGGGACCGTGTTACGATTTTCCGCAGTGAAACAGTTTCGGAACACTGAATTCAGTATTTCTGCCTTTCTTCGGTCGTCCTCTGTTTCGGTGCCATCGTGGTCAACGAGTGACTGAATAGGGGATTTAGATCCGCTTACCGATTTTACATATGACCAAAACTTTTTAGGGTTCTTGTTTAGATTGTTTGCCAATGTTTTATGTTCGAATTCGTTGAATGCTTCTCTCATTGCTCTCTTTACGCTCTTTTTCGCTTCGTTCAGCTTTTCCTTATCAGCTATGATTCGACTACTCTTAAACCTATGATGAAGCTTTCTTTGTTTCCGTAGTACCTTTCGTACATGATTGTTATACCACGGTGGATCTTTCCCCTCGCTTTGGACCTTAGTCGG
Organism: Schistocerca americana; assembly: GCF_021461395.2. NCBI lineage: Eukaryota > Metazoa > Arthropoda > Insecta > Orthoptera > Acrididae > Schistocerca > Schistocerca americana. Next base: position 466,578,750 of record NC_060121.1, read on the forward strand.
TACGAACTTATCTAAGGCGTACTGGACGATGTTTCTGAATTTTTTCCATTTTTGTTCCACATCCTCTTCCTCAGAAATGAACGTTTGATGGTGGTCACTCAGATATTCTGCGATTTGTGCCCTATCACTCTTGTTAAGCAAATATATTTTCCTTCCTTTCTTGGCATTTCTTATTACGCTTGTAGTCATTGATGCAACCACTGACTTATGATCACTGATACCCTCTTCTACATTCACGGAGTCGAAAAGTTCCGGTCTATTTGTTCCTAAGATCTTCTCTTGGTGATCTTTTGGAAGATCCTGTGGATATTCCTCTTAGCATGCTATCACACGTCTTTGCGGAGTCATTATACCACAGGCCAGCCTCCTTGCGATCTGTTGGTATAAACTTTCCACGTCTCTCATTCCACTCTCTCAAATTTTCTCAGACTATGAAAGGTGGCGACCAGCTACAACGTCAGTTCTTACTTTGATCTGAAGTGAATAGTAGTTATGTATTAATTTCAGTTTCCTTTCACTTTACTCTTTATCATATTTTTGGGGAAAGTGTACGTATCAAGTCAGAACAAGCAATAATATCCTAGAGATTCCTTTAAACATGAACGACATGAGCTAAAGCGAACTCTGTGAACGCTGACAGGAAGTTAAATTATTTGCCGATGAGCACAGATTACAACCCACAGACTATAAACGCAAAGACGAAACCCCTGGAACCATACGGATTACTAACGTACAATAGTGACAATGTGTGGTGTTGGGAGTCTAATGAAGTTCTGTGAATAATTTGAAAACAGAATAGTGAGGAAGAAAATTAATGGAATTTGGAGAGCTAGAAATGAACCTTACTATTTGTGAAGTTTTATAGTTTTAGTTAAGGCGTTACTAAATCTGAAACAAAAGGAACACTCATATTCTTACGAAGAGAAAAACAAAATTGCTGCGTATTTTTATATACGTAATTAATAGAAAATTATTCCAGAATCATATTTTAATATACATAATGAATGTTTATTCCTTTTGAATCTCTGTTTAGGTACTGATATGTAGCATAAATAGATTTAAGTAAACTAAATCTAGCTTTCATTTACAGTTTTGTAGCTGAGTGCGTGTGTCTGATAATAAATGTTTGGTTTAGCATCCACATACGGAAAGTACATGTAAGCTGTTATCGAATGGCCATAATTACTTTCATAGACAATACGATAAGGGACAGTGATCTCAGGGGAATCATATATGACTTTGGTAAGCAAGCTATTGTATTGTGCCTGCTATATCACCAGGGATTTCAGTTTGATTACTAACACTATAGAAAGAGGTTATCTTAATTCTTTATTTAAATACAGGGTGTTACAAAAAGGTACGGCCAAACTTTCAGGAAACATTCCTGACACACAAATAAAGAAAAGATGTTATGTGGACATGCGTCCGGAAACGCTAAATTTCCATGTTAGAGCTCATTTTAGTTTCGTCAGTATGTATTGTACTTCCTCGATTCACCGCCATGATTTCATACGGGATACTCTACCTGTGCTGCTAGAACATGTGCCTTTACATGTACGACACAACATGTGGTTCATGCACGATGGAGCTCCTGCACATTTCGTACGCTTCTCAACAACAGATTCGGTGACCGATGGATTGGTAGAGGCGGACCAATTCCATAGCCTCCACGCTCTCCTGACCTCAACCCTTTAATTTATGGGGGCATTTGAAAGCTCTTGCCTACGCAACCCCGGTACCAAATGTAGAGACTCTTCATGCACGTATTGTGGACGGCTGTGATACAATACGCCATTCTCCAGGGCTGCATCAGCGCATCAGGGATTCCATGCGACGGAGGGTGGATGCATGTATCCTCGCTAACGGAGGACATTTTGAACATTTCCTGTAACCAAGTGTTTGAAGTCACGCTGGTACGTTCTGTTGCTGTGTGTTTCCATTCCATGATTCATGTGATTTGAAGAGAAGTAATAAAATGAGCTCTAACATGGAAAGTATGCGTTTTCGGACACATGTCCACATAACGTATTTTCTCTCTTTGTGTGTGAGGAATGTTTCCTGAAAGTTTGGCCGTACCTTTTTGTAACATCCTGTATAATTATTTAGAATATAATTATTTAGACAACTTGAATCTGCACCGATTGTACAGCTTTCGACTAAGCTGAGAAAGTATTCGAGACATACATTTTCTCGTTTTGAAGAGATGGGGAATACTAGTGGAAAGGACTGTTTGTCACTACAAGAAAATGAGCAGTACGAAACAAGACGGAACTTGGAGTTGGGAAAGAGCAAATGTAATTAAATACTGATCTTCTCTTTTGGCTGTAGTGCATGCGTATGGACAAGTACAATTCAAACGGCTTTAAATGGTGTGATAAAACTTTTTTTTTTGTTTGTGTGTGGCTCTTATAGTACATATGTAACTGTAACTGAATTAAGGCAGTGTTTAGAAGGCAGTGTATGAAGAAGTAGTTTAGTGGAATTACTTTTCGCAGTGACCCTATGAGTTGATATGAGGATGACACACCCGGTACACAGGGTGTCCATAACCAAAGTTCCAGTTTCGAAAAGCTGTAGAAAGAGAACCAATGCTCAGAATGACGTCATAATTGAACAGCGTATTACTGACCGCGGGGAAAAATTATGGGACAAAACATGTACGGAAATTTTACCATTATATGGCACTGTAAGCGTCTTAACACAAATGGGGCCGGGTGCCAATGACAGATGAATCGCAATACGACGCCTATGATTTGAGTTGCAGCGTACACCATCGGTACTCTTCAATGTGCACTACAGCGCAGGTGCGACAGTCAACAGTTATGATAATATTAGTTAGGTACGCCCATCCACCACGGCAAGGTCCTCCCACATCGAAGGGGAAGAATCGGTTTTTAACTGTCCTGAAACCAAACACCGCATAAAAAGTAAAATGAAATCGGTTTCTAATCGTCGTGAGACTGGCGTAAGACAGATTTAATGTGCAGTATGCTGTCCACCATTTTCTGCTACAAGTTGAAATTGAGAAACGGCTTGTTCTATAATATATCAGAGGGGGTCACGTTGAGAATGCGTTGCGCAATGCATGCCTTCAATTCAGCTACGTTAGTAATCGGAGCACTGAACCCGAACTCTTTCAGATAACACCACAGCCAGAAGACACGCGGATTAAGATCAGGGCATCCAGCATCACGCTGCAGGGAAATCACAGCTGAAAATTTTAGCACTTCCGAAATGCATCTACAGCAGCCGTTTTACTGGCCGTGCAATGGGCGGAGGAGCGCCATTATGGATGACAATGAACATGCTCATACATCCACGCAGCTAGAGGGTTGGAAGGTTGGTGCGCTTAGGGCCCTCATACCACCTACACGTGACGGTACAGGAACAGGACCGCAGGATTCATTTCCCGGAAAAGATACAACTACGCGATAACAGTGCCGTCAACTCGCAGAATTATATCTTATCCGTTGATGTGCGTGCGGATTTTCCATTGCCCATATTCGGCAATTCTGTGCATTGACATGTTCTTGGAGATGAAAATCGACTTTGGCGGTTCACAGAATGTTCCTCGGCCATCCACTGTAAGCTTCCATGTTTTGATGGCAGGTCAGCAGGAAGCAGCTCCTGAGAATGAGTGATTTTGTATGGACAGCAGTGCAGGATGTTAGGTGCGATTTTATGCACCGTCTTCGTAGGCACGTACAACATTCGGGCAATTCCCGGGCACTGCATGTCAGCACGTCATCACTCGACCCCTCCTGCAATATAGCGGCCACGTCTTCCGCAGACGTCAGATAAGCTGCCTTGCTCCCTCTGCCACACTGCGCTTTAAAAGAACCTGTTGTTTCGAATTCTGCAATCACTTTCTCCAGACCCTTAGCAGACAACGGACCAATGTCATTTTTCATACCTTTGATTGTTCGGAACTTCTGCGGGGCTACCGGCACACAGTCACTGTTCTTGCTTTGCTAGTAGCGCGCGATCTTTCATGGAGACAGTCACGATGGGCATCTCGGACTCAAAATGAGGAACAGCCATGTGTCACTCGTCTGTTAGTGCCCCCCCCCCCCCCCTCCGCTTCGTTAATAAGATAACTTGCAAATTCGACATTATTCTGAGCAGTGGTTTTCCTTCTACAGCGTTTTGAAACTGGAACTTTATTATGGACGCCCTCTATACTGGTATCCCAAATTAAAGCAACAAAAGAAAATTTTGCAAGTATGTGTTTATTTCGGCACAAAACAGATATAAATAGATTATGGTAAGGAAGAAACAATGTAAAGATTACAGAACGCAAATAAGTATAACACGTGTAACGGTAGACAAAAGCGTTCATCGTTTTCTCCAACTTAACGGATCTGCACACATAATCCGACAAATGGTTAATGTGCTCAGCACGGGGTGTCACCACCTCAGACAGCGATATAGGCCTGACAACGACGAAGCATGCTGTGAATGATGTCATCAGTCTCATGTTGAGGCAGTAACGCCCATTCGTCCTGCAGAGCTGCTCGCGGTCTTGGAGAGTGGTTGGTGGGTGATGACGTGATACAAGACGTTTCCCTAGTTCATCCCAGACATCCTCTATGGGATTTAAATCGGGAGAGCGAGCAGGCCACGCCAGGCTTGCAGTATCTTCCGTTTCCGAGAAATCATCAAGCACCTGAGCTCTATGAGGTCGAGCATTATCGTCCATTAATACGAATTCCGGGCCCACAACATCTCGCAACAACCGTACTTGATATCCCAAGCTCTCGTCACGATACCTGACAGAAGTTAAACCCTGCCGATTATATCGCACAATTTCATGAAGAGGGGTTTGAGTGGTAAACATAATCCCTGCCCACACCATTAGGGATCCTCATCGGTCTTGGTCTCTTTCCACAAATGTTTGGGTCCAGAAATCGTGTTCCACGTTCCCTACAGATGCGAATCCATCGAAATCACTCTCCAGACTAAATTGGGACTCATCTATGAAAACAACATTCGGCCACTGTTCGATCGTCCAGGTGATATGTTGATGACTCCACTATACACCTTCACCTGTTCACTTCTGTGAAGACGCGTCAGAGGTAGACATACAGCAGGTGTCTGACAATAAAGGCCACTCTGCTGAAGCCCTCTGCACACCGTTAGCCTCGATACAATACGTCCAGTAGATTTTGTGAGGTCACATGCCAGTTGCCGTGCAGTAGTAAGGCGGTAATGTCATGTCCTTACAGCCAAATAAAGGTCCTCTCTTCTGAAGTCACAAGTGAACAGCCCTGCCCTGGTCTTCGGGATACAGTTCCTGTCTCTATAAACTGTCGCCACATCCGAGAAACAACATAATGATTCACATTAAGTAACCATGACAATTCAGTTTGCGACTGTCCAGCTTCCTTTCTTTCTATGGCCCTCCACCGCAGAGTGTATGGTAGACATCTTCTCTGTGCCATATTGCATCGTGTGTAACTCTGTAGACAGCGACTGTGGATGTGGGGCTTCCCGGCAAACACTACGTCGTTTCGTGGTTGGAATGGTTGTCCGTTGACTGGAATGCCATCTTCCGTGCAGAACAGGTACGTGTGGACCCCTGGTTTCCTGCTGGTGTGGCTGAGCGGTTCTAGGCGCTACAGTCTGGAACCGCGTGACCGCTACGGTCGCAGGTTCGAATCCTGCCTCGGGCATGGATGTGTGTGATGTCCTTAGGTTAGTTAGGTTTAAGTAGTTCTAAGTTCTAGGGGACTGATGACCACAGATGTTAAGTCCCATAGTGCTCAGAGCCATTTTTTGAGCCCAGAGAGCTCAGAGCCATTTGAACCATTTTAAGACGTTGTATGATTATATCGTTGGACACCAGTATATATGTAGTATTCAGGGCGTTTTGGTCAAGTGAACAGAAGATCAAGAGCAAGAGACGGAAATTGAAGACAGATGAATGATAGTCTTAATCAGTAATTAATGAGACTAGACAATAAAGTGGTAGCGTTGAATGCTTCAGTGATATAGAGGAACCATGGTTAGGGATGGGATCAGAAATTTAGAAAGAAATCTGTTTGAAAGGTAAAGTCAAAGTCTCAGATGGTGATTTATGTAGATGATGATGATGATGATGATCATGTTAGGTTTGGGGGGCGTACAACTGCACGGTTATCAGCGCCCGTACAAATTCCCAACCTTTGCTTAGTCCAATCCCGACACATTCATGAATGATGATGAAATGATGAGGACAACACAGGCACCCAGTCATCTCGAGGCAGGATTTATTTAGATCAGAAGATAAATAAGCACATTACTCACGTGCTAACTCGGTAATTAGGAAAATAATTTGGCTGTGGACAATCTCAGCGTCACTATCGGTGAATTCTGCCGTGATATGAAGGTAACAGGAAGCTAGAACAGTGAATGGTAATGACACCCTACCACTCTACAGATATCGGAGAGGTTACAGTAGACTAATAGGCAAACTAAAAGAGCCGGGAGTAGAATTGAGGGACAGTCAGAGAGGCTGTGTGGACAGTCTTAATTCATAAAGTATATTCTGATTAGGAGTTACGATTCCGTCTCCTATGAACTGCCCCTATGCGCCAACGCTATCAGAACCGTATCAACAAGTGTCTACGAACTTATGTTTTTCAATTACTCTAACAAGCCACTGTACGACCATTCTGAACTTGTATCAGTTAGTCATTCAGTAACTGTGGTTCATGTAGTGTGTTCTGGACAGCAAGTCCGGGCGTGCAGTTTCATACCTACAGCCGAGCCTAGTGAGCAAAGACAAATTTCGTTGTAATTAATGACAGTTTCAATTGTTCATAGTGTTCTAATTACTGCTAGCAACCTCAGTGTCCAGGAAGTCCGACATAGCAATCTGTTTTTGCCGGACGAAGCAATGCCCATGGGCGGAAGCACCCCACCACTACAGTAAAACTGAGTTTATTATGTTTATAGCGTTTAAAGCGTTCAGCCTGCAATGCATTTTTTTAAGAGAGTGTTGCGTTAATGAACTTACTGTAAGTCTTTTGCATGAATGACATGCCTGAGGTGCTAAAATTTCTCACAAAGCAGTACTCGACCTCTACGACGTGGCCAGTGTAGCCCAAATTTTCAGCCCTGTGTAACACAGGACGCTCCATTGTCGAGCTCGTTTGCGGTCACTGAAATATGCACATTATTTACTATGCTAGGGGAGCGGCGTCACATTGCCAAACTTTGCCCATGGAACACAAGCCGACCACTATGAGGTATCTGACAGGCAGTACCACGCGTTGGTGGAAACAGGTGTTCCCTCCACAGTAATGAAGTATATTAGCTTCCACTGCAGTGAGCTGTAGTAAAGCTTATATTCAGTAGCAAATAACTTTTATTCTGAAAATGTTGTGCGTTACATGAAATTGCAGCTACTTTCGCTGCACTTCTTTTTTTCACGACGAAATAATTTGTGGAACATTAATCACTGTCCTCTCTGTGGAAAAAAAATTGTTGCTTATAATGCGATGGTATACGTGTAAGATCATAAAACTGATGACTACAAGATTAATGAATTCCGACTTTATTATTTGCTCGTTCTTATCCAAAGTGTCGTGCGTTTATTCTCCTTCTTCTAAAAAACAAGTTTAAATCTCTGGATATATTTTCGGAAGGGCTGGTCTTCAAATATCCGTATGGCCTTCGGGAGTAAATTTTTTTTTTTTTTTTTTTTTTTTTTTTTTTTTTTTTTTTTTTTTTGTTACTAGTATTCGATAAGTTGCTTCAAAGTTTCTTCAGGCTCTAAAACTGACGCTTTTACAGAGCTGAGTATAAAGCTTCACCATCTCGTCTAGAAGAAGTAGCGAATTATGTATTAAGATCTCAAAGTCGTTCTCTTTGGTGTACAAGGGCCGTAACATTAAAAACATCTAAAGAGTCATAAATGGTATAAAATAAGGCCGAAACCAAGTCTTATTTTATGAAAGGTAACATACATAATTCATTTCTTGTTATTATTTTTATTACAATTGCTTCTCTCATAGGGACAAGGAAGGAACAGGCAAAACTTATGAAACTGGAACAATGATATGTGAGAAGCGCTCGCCGAAAAAACTTGTCTCAGATGCCGAAAAGCAGTCAGTAAATTAACTGTCTGGAGAAATTTATTCTTCAAGCAGGGAATTAAAGTCACGTTATGTAGCTACCTAGTGCGCCCCAGTTACGAAGGACGTCTCACTCCTATGAGAAAGGTTTCTTCCAAGGTACATAGAATTAAATGCACGATGTTAATCTTGTTGCTAGGAAGATTCTCGTCCATAATGAACGACTTCTTTTGCTCTGCTCTCCAGATTTTTGAGTTAACAGCCGAGTTAATTTCTTCTTTTTATGTGATCTATCGAAATCTTACTTTGCTGCATCCTTCGAGGTTAGAAAACAGTTTATGTAGTTGTCAACTGATCGTTTAAAATGATATTATCTAGGAAGAGAACATGAAGCACTGTCGATTAAAATCACAACTGGATCTTTTTCCTGACCTCACAACTTAGATGATACAGTTGCTGAAAGATTCAAAGAAAACTTGAGTCTAATTTCAAACGCGTACCCGACTCATACATTTGCAATTGGTAGTGACTTCAATTTACCCTCGATATGTTGGTGAAAATACGTATTTCAATCCGGAGGAAAGCATAAAATATCATCCGAAATTATCCATTCTCTGAAAATTATTTCGAGCAATTAATTCATGAGGCCACTGGCATAGTAAACGGCTGTTTGACCATACTTGACCTTTCAGCAACAAATAATCTTGATCTAATAACGAGCATCAAAACGGATGCAGGGATTGGTGAACTCAAGGTTATCGTAGCGGAACTGAATAGCGTAACTCCTAAATCCACCAAAAGTAAACGAAATATATATACATTTTAAAAAGCAAATAAAAATTCGCTTGGTGCGTTACTGAGAGACAGTCTCCAACCCTTCCAAACTAAAAATTTAGATGTATGTCAAATGTGGCTTGAAGTCAAAGGAACAGCATTGACAGCAGTTGAGAAACTTATACTTAATAACTTAATAAAAGACTGAGCTGGTCCCTCAAGGTACACAAAACAGATCAGAACATTGTTGCAGAAACAAGAAAAACATATGCCAAATTCAAATGTACGCAAAATTCTCAGGGTTGGCGATCTTTTACAGAAGCCTGAAATTTAGTGCAGACTTAAAGTCCAAATGCTTGAGATAGTTTTCACAAGGAAACTTTGTCTCCCAACCTGACAGAAAATCCGTAGCGATTCTGGTCGTATGTAAAGTATATTAGCGACAGGGCACAATCAATGCCTTCTCTGCATGATAGCTATAGAGACACTATCGACGACAGTACTGCTAAAGAAGAGTAACTAGACACAGCCTTCCAAAATTCTTTTACCAAAGAAGAAGAAGTTATAGAATTCGAATCAAAATTAGCCACCAAAATGAGTAAATTAAAATTAAATCTCCTCATAATAGTGAAGCAACTTAAACAAGTTAGTAAAAGCAAGTCTTCCGACCCAGAGTAAGCTCACGCAGTAGCTCCATACTTAACAATCATATACAACCGCTCGCTCAACGAAAGATCCGCATCCAAAGACTGGAAAGTAGAACAAATAACACTAACATTAAGACAAAATGAGTAATCCACTAAATTATAGGCACATATCATTAACGTCGATATGGAGCAGTATTTTGGAACATATACCTTGTTCGAACATTATGAATTACCTCGAAGAGAACGGTCTATTGACAAATTGTCAGCACGGATTTAGATAACATCGTTCTTGTCGAACACAATTAGCTCTTTACTCACACGCAGTGTTGAGTGCTATCGACAAGGGATTTCAAATTGATTCCGTATTTCTAGTAGGACACAATCGACTTGTAATCAAATTGCTTGTTTATGGCATATCGCCTCAGTTATGCGACTGAATTCGTGATTTCCTATCAGAGAGGCCACAGTTCGTAGCAACTGACGGAAAGTCAACGAGTAAAACAAGCGATTTTCGACTTCCAAAACGTAGTGTTATAGATCCTCTATTGTTCCTTATCTATATAACCGACTTACGAGACAATCTGGGCAGTCGTCTCAGATTGTTTTCAGATGATACTATCGTTTATCGTCTAGTGAAGTCATCTGAAAATCAAAATCAATTGCAAAACGATTTACATAAGATATCTGTACGGTGCGAAAATTTGCAATTGATCCTAAATTATGACTGCTAATAGGAATTCGTTAAACATCGGTTATACGATAGACCAGTCAAATCTAATGGCCGTTAATTCAGCTAAATACCTAGTTACGATCATCTTAAATGTCAAAGAAATCATAGAAAATGCTGTGGGGAAGACGAACCAAAGACTACGTTTTATTGACAGAACACTCAGAAGATGAAACAGATCTACTAGAGAGACTGCCTACATTACACTTTTCCGTCCTCTTTCAGAGTACTGCTGGTGTGGGATCCCTACCAGATAAGATTAACAGAGATCATCGAGAAAGTTCAAACAAGGGCAGCACGTTTTGTATTATCGAGAAATTGTGGAATGAGTGTCACGGATATTACACAGGATTTGTATTGCAAATCATTAAAACAAAGGCGTTTTCGTTGCTGTGGGATGTCCTCACGAAATTTCAATTACCAACTTTCTCCTCTGAATGTGAAATTATTTTCTTGACACCGACCTACATATGGTGAAGCGATCTTCATGGTAAAATAAGAGAATTCAGAGCTCGCACGGAAAGACATAGGTGTTCGTCTTTCCTTCGCGCCATTCGAGAGTGGAATAATAGAGAACTAGGATGTAGGTGGTACAATGAACTCTCTGCCAGGCACCTGAGTGTGTTTTGCAGAGTAGAGATGTAAATGTAGATGAACTGGTTTGTGACTCAACATATCTCAAGCGCATTTAGTTACCTTTCTATTGGTGTGCCCATTCTCGTCTTTTGCCGACTGAGGTATAGAAACAAGCATCTTAACCAGACAACTTTGTGATCTGGATAATTGTGAAGTATCTAGAACGTGTTCTATCACTTCCAAGTGACACGTGTTGTTCGCTTTCGTGTTACGTTAGGTTGAATGCCAGCAGCTACCTAAACCTCGTTGTGTACTAATGTGCGTCAAATACACCATTAGAAATTTTAAAGAAGATTTAGTTTCCTTTTCAAAAGTGTATGTACTTGCTTTCTGATTAATGTTTAAAATGGTGGCCTTCAGCATCAATACATTCCTGAGTGCGAATCACCATTGACACTGAACATCGTACCAAAGTATCCACCACTTGAATTTCATTTCAAAGTGTATCCAGTTTAAGTGGTTTACACTTGCACTCATTATCTTTTACTGTGCTCCGTAAAAATAAATCGAGCGGCGTAAAATCGGGGAAGTATGGAGGAAACTAGATTTCCCCCCTGTGTCCTATGGATTGGCCTCACAAATTTTGATCAGGTATGTTCGTACATTCCTATGATGGTGCAGTGAAGCGCCATCTCGTTGGTGTTAAAACTTGTAATTACCATATAGTGAAGTGCACTGATGGCATCAACAAGCATTGTTTGATACTTTGAAGCGGAAAGACCAAAGGAGCCCCATTGTAGACAGACCACGCCACACGTTTACACCAGGAAAATTCACAGCCTTTTCAAATTTACCCCTTAAAAGGAAATATGTATACGACGGACACGCATGCACTTTTATTTCATTCGATTGGCAAGACTGTTAGCATTATTGGCGTGAATGCCTCTGTTGCTTCACATAATTTCTTTGTAGATCTTCTGTTGTGATTGATTGTTGACAATGACGGTTATACGTGACCTAATTGTTGTTTTCTTAGATACCAGAGTGTCTGTAAGACACATATTTCCAGTAACGCATGTTTCGTTGCGTGTCTATTAGACACGTATTCCAGAAATCCACAATTTTACTTCTGGTAAGTAGAACTCCTCCTCATGAACCATGGACGTTGCCATTGGTGGGGAGGCTTGCGTTCCTCAGCGATACAGGTAGCGTACTGTAGGTGCAACCACAAGGGAGGGGTATCTGTTGAGAGGCCAGGCACAAGTGTGGTTCCCGAAGAGGAGCAGTTTTTGGTACTTTTAGGGGCAACAGTCTGGATTATTGACAGATATAGTCTAGTAACATCAACTAAAATGGCCTTGCTGTGCTGGTACTGTGAGCAGCTTAAAGCAAGGAGAAACTAATGTCGTAATTTTTCCCCCGGGCATGCACCTTCACTGTATGGCTAAATGATGATGGTGTTCTCTTGGGTAAAATATTCCGTAGGTAAAACAGTCCTCCATTCGGATTTCCGATCGGACTCTACGCAGGAGGACGTCGCTATCGAGAGAAACAAAACAGGCGTTCTACGGAATGGATATCAGCAAGAGGTTGCGGTGATATAAAGAAATTGAACCCGTTTCCTACTCATTACTACAGCGAAATACTGGAGAACGCATCGCTTCCGACTGTTCGTCACAGATTTTCGAGGGGCAGAATAATCTTCCAACGCTACCCTCCTCCTGCCCACACAGCGAATTGTAAAACACTGGCTTCAAATCAATGGAGAGTTGAGCTGGTGCACTGGCCACCCAAACGTGCTGACCGCAGTCGCATACAGTGCGTACCGGCAAAGATGGAGAAAATTATTAGGTGTAGAAGAACAACATCGCAATCAAGCCAGCGTTGTCCGAAGCAGTTCGTGACGCATGGGAAGAGTTGTCACAGAAAAACAAATTCATCCGGAAACTTGTTGCCTCTATTCACCGGCGGCTAAATGTGGTTGTAGAGGAGGAGGGAAACTGGACACGCTACTAAATTATAGTGCTGTTAGGGAGAAAGTTTAGCTTATGACAAGTGAACGGGTTGTTTTCCTCGAAGAAGAAGATAATGCGTCTGTCTTACATCTTTTTTTAAAAAAAAAAAAAAAAAAAACACCACGTTATACATAAAAAGTAGGCCGCCTACTTCAGTCTTTTCAGTCGTTTAATAAACCCTTGATTTTAAATTATTTTACGACCATTGATCAAAAAGACTGAGACAAATGGGAAAATATTTGTTTTTGTCACATGGCGCAAACGACAGTGCCGATGAAGGCATCAAAGAGAAAGTATTTAGTCTTTTACTGTTTTTACGTCGAGAAAAAGCATCGTATTAACTTGAGTTCTCTTTATTTATATGCTGGCAGGACTCCAGTACCGACGAGAGCACATAGGAGATATATTTTTTTTTTTTAATGCTGAGCAGAAATTACAATGCACGAAGAGGAAAAGTGGTGCCAGACCTGCGGTGTAGCCGTGAAGTCGAGCGTTCGGGTCCACTACATCCATGTTATATGATTAGCAACATTTTAAAATTATTAATATTTAATCATTTTCGTTGTCCTCCTAAACTAATACCACGCATCAATGTTAATGAAAGTGCAGCATTCGAATCCCTTGTTTGAAGATTATAAACTGCCCCTTGAACCAATAAACGGTTCTACCAATTGCGTACGCTACGCTTGCGGGAAGGTGTGGTATGGTTGCGATGGCATATGTTTTCCATGAAAAAAAACAGATGTATAGGGTGAAAGCGACAGCACAAAGCGGCTCTGAGCACTAGGCGATTTAACTTCTGAGGTCATAAGTCACCTAGAACATAGAACTAATTAATCCTAACTAACCTAAGGATATGACACACATCCATGCCCGAGGCAGGATTCGAACCTACGACCGTAGCGGTCGCTCGGCTCCAGACTGTAGCGCCTAGAACCGCACGGCCACTCCGGCCGGCGCGACAGTACGTCTTCGGTGGAAATCCATATAGTCCATCTGACTTAGAATTCTGTAAACGGAGTTTGAAGATCATAAGTTTATTGAAAGTTACACAGTAGGCATTGTACTAGGTTTTATCAGACTTTCCTGTAAGCTGTGCGTGGGAGACTACTTAATATCTGCTAACGCAAGTGTCACAAAATTTCGATACAGTGATGGCAAAGTTACTCGTGTGACAATTGCTCGTGCAGAAAACGGCTTGAGAATCTTTGAACCAGATATTCTACCACCAAGATTGAAATATATCATAAAATGCAGTTGGAATATACATTTACCCGGTCTGTCTTACAAAGAAAGTCTTATGTAATGTAAGGAAACTGTTTTTTTAACAAAAAATGGATGCAATTCCTATATTCAATACGTTATTCACCTCCAGATTTACATTACTACGTTTACTGCTTCCCTAACGTTTGTTTCCGGTGATGATATTCAAAATGACAAACAACACACAAAATTACTGTCATTATTGGTCCCTAGGAGGCTATTCTGAGTCTTTCTTGTCAAATAACTCTTTATTTCCTAACAGACACCCCTATAATAAATTGAATGTAATGGTGAGACGGCTTACGATGCCCAGCTAATCTTATGATATAATCACCGAATTTGGCTCTGACCGTTTTCAGGTCGAATAAATAGGACGAGAAAAAGACTTATAGACGTCAGTGTCTCTTCAGCAAGATCCGAATCGACTTCTATATCGACAAGTGCACTGGAAATCGGAGTGTTACCCCTACGTCAACACATCACTACTACAGTACACATTTTTGATTAAGTCCATGTTTCCTAACGTAGATTACTCACAAACCGACATTAGAGAGGAATCGTAGCCTAGGGCCAAACGGCAAACCTGGGTTCAAGCAATGAATTTTACTTATCTAGTGTAACATCTTAAATGAAAGCCATTCAAAATATTTCATCGATATGACTAGAAAGACATAAAACCAGGCCGCCAGTCAACCACCGCAAACACGAAGTCATAACAGTTCACTTAAGGCAGACAATATTCCTAGCCACCCCACAGAGTTCTAAGTCTGACTGTTGAAAGGTGGCTACACTGAGTCACAGCGCCAGAGATTGCGCCAAAGAGTATTATTCAGCCGCCTCCACTGGCAGTGCTTGTTGAGATGTGGTGGTGGAGAGTGCTTGTCGTGAAGTCGTAGTGGAGAGTGTTTGTTGAGAAGTGGTCGTGGAGAGTTGTTGTCGAGAAGTCGTCGTGGAGAGTGCATACTGAGAAGTGGGCAGCAGGAGTTCCGATGTAGCGGTGACTAGTTGTGAGCATGTTGTATGCAGTTGTTCTGATGGGCTAGACAGCCGATGCTGTTCGATTGCGGATGTTGTGATGATCAGAGTGTATGTTTCGTCAATATATATGAAGGTAATAATTTTTTTTATTTTTGTTTCAAATGTCTTAAACAATAATGCCTCTTGGTCACAGATTCAGTCAACAAAGCATCTGGCTTGTGTTCATGTATTACAGTGTAATTCCGGTTTCTATGTGCAAGTATAGTATTTCAGTTTTATTTAATTAATTCAGTGTAAATGTTATTTAAAATATCTTGTCTTTTTGAGGAAGAACCGTGCCAGATGTGTACGTTGAATCACACTTCCACACACAGAACGGTTACATTTGTGTTTTGTTGTTTCGTAGGTTTTATAGTTGCTGGGGACTTAATTAATTAATTGTGTTAACGGAAGTTTTCTTTCATTCTTTGTTGTTATTCTATGCAGTCAGATTGCGTACTAATACCAGTCGGCCAACCGGTTACGAGACTTCGTAGCCGGACATACAGCAACTAAAAATAAAAAATTATTTGCATTCTTTTTAATTAAGCCCCCATGCACTGTATGCACGATCTGCAATTCTCTAGGATGTGGAATTGTATCGAGGAGGTTCTACCAATCTACTCGAGCTCTTTTGGAAGGGTATTTACTCGTGGTCTAGTGATAAGTTTTGTCGTCTGTAAACATAAAGTCGTGTGTTCGTGTCTACTCCATTCCCTACTTTCTTAAAATTGGAGCCGGCCGGTGTGACCGGGCGGTTCTAGGTGCTTCAGTCTGGAACCGCACGACCGCTACTATTGCAGGTTCGAATCCTGCCTCGGGCATGGATGTGTGCGATGTCCTTAGGTTAGTTAGGTTTAAGTAGTTCTAAGATCTAGGGGACTGATGGCCTCAGAAGTTAAGTCCCATAGTGCTCAGAGCCATTTGAACCATTTGATTACAAATGTAATTAATCATGGAAATGTGCAATGATGTCTCGTACAACGAAGAAAATCTCAGTTATAGCGTCTATTACGAGTCTCAATTTATGACTGGAAGAGATGGGATCGTAATGCCGAAACAGTGGTGTCACCGCCAGACACCACACTTGCTAGCTGGTAGTTTTAAATCGGCCGCGGTCCATTAGTACATGTCGGACCCGCGTGTCGCCACTGTCAGGGATCGCAGACCGAGCGCCACCACAAGGCAGGTCTCGAGATACGGACTAGCACTCGGCCCAGTTGTACGGACGACGTAGCTAGCGATGTACACTGACGAAGCCTCGCTCATTTGCCGAGCCGATAGTTAGAATAGCCTTCAGCTAAGTCAATGGCTACGACCTAGCAAGGCACCATTAGTAACATTGCATGTATCTAAAGAGTCTCACTTGTATCGCCACAATCTCCAGATGTACCAAAAGGATGAATTAAAGTTACGTATTCCAGAAGCTACGTACTTTTCTTTATAGTATTCATTACGTATCCTGTTTCAGACCTCACGCCATCCTGCTTTAGCTTAGCGCGTGCCTTTCGGCTTCCTCTCATTGTGTCTAGGCTGTCTTGTCTAGACACAACAGAAACCATTCACTGATGATGATGATGACATTTGGTTTTTGGGGCGCTCAACTGCGCTGTCATCAACGCCCGTGCAAAGTCCCAATTATTCACACAGTCCAGTTTAGGCACTGTCACGAATTATAATGATGATGATGTCCTTAGGTTAGTTAGGTTTAAGTACTTCTAAGTTCTAGGGGACTGATGACCTCAAATGTTAAGTCCCATAGTGCTCAGAGTCATTTGAACTATTTTTTTTTAAATTGGACTTCTGATGTAGCTGTTACTCTGATGGAACCTCAAACATAATTCGTTTCATTTTGTAATCCACCAGCAGCGCTCGTGGCTGCGTCAAGATCAGAACAGTTTACGCTTGGGAGTTTGCTTACCTCAGAGCAGCCAGGGACTATTAACGATACGCCGCCCGCCGCCGAAGTCAGACCCCCACATCAACGTGGCGCGGCTCTTCCAGTCCATTTATCATCGGTCATTTTCTTATTTGATGTTTTAGTATTTTATCTCGCAGCTAAGATTCGGAATTGGCATGCCTGAAACTTGTGAACGTTGCTCAAGTGTGATAAAATATAGTCGCAAGTGGAAAAGGTCTGGTATTTGCGACGTGTTGTAAGCTTTGGATTTAGCGGAGGGGTGAAAGCAGCGAAGGCAGCTCGGAACCTTTGGTCAGTGTGTTGAACGAGCGATTTTAGGCGCAACATGTGGGAAAAACATTTTTCTGGTTCAATAAAGATCGGTCCGGCATGAATGATTTTGCACTCTCAGGAAGCCTCGGTAACAAAAATATGTGGTGAAGTATGTTCATTTCAGCATCCTGCAACATTTCCATTCAATAAGCAAGGTTCATAAGTCGGGAGCACTCTAATTTAAAACAACAAAAATGAAAGGGTGACTGTTAATGCACTTTTGCCTTGATCGCCATCAGTCGGCTTATTGAGGTTCCATTGCAGTATCCTAATGGTGACTAGTTATGATGTCTTTGCATTAACGGATTAATGGCTGAGCCCCGGTGAAAGACACATACGAGCAAGGGGCAGTGTGAACATAATATAAAGACTTTTCCCTCTGGCAGCTTAGAAAGGAAGTTCTGCATTGCGAAAACCTCCCAAAGGAAGAACATGCTCCAACTGGTATGTTTTGCCAACAATTAATTCACAATAGGTCGCAGTATAAGGAAAACGACGTTCAAAACTTCATCACATGTTGATTCTACATGACATCGCATTATGCGGATTTCACTAACAATATTATCCAGTCGTTTAGAAAGTTATCTCTTACGCGCTTAATCGTCTCATCTTACACCCTCAAATGTTTACCTTTCAAGTTCCTTACCGAAAAACAGTCAAGGATTTTCTCTGGACGAAAATGTGCTTCAAACTTGGTCTGACGCCATCTTTAACTCTGATCCAGTAGGTTTCTACAGGTGTGGAATCCATAACTATGTGAATGTTGTCAGACTGTTTTACATAATGTGAGAGAATGTACTGTTGATTAATTTCCCTTTGATGTTTACCGTTTTGTTCAATAAAATGATGGATTAAGCTATTAAAATGATATTCAGATTATCGAAATATCCTTACGACGAAAGCCTATTTTAATAAAATAAACAGTAGCTCTTCACAGACGTCAGATGACTGAGGCAGTATGTCAAATTTCACTAAATATTATATATTAATTCACACTCTGTCACTTATTTTTCTCAAAGGACGAGCTTCACAAGGAATATTCGTATTAGTAAGTACTTCTTTTCAAAGAAACGGCAGAATACTCAGTCAGATAATCTGATAAGACGCTAGGTAATTTAGGTATAAATCAGTATTCGCTGTCATAATTTATGACATTCACAGTTGGTGTCAGAGGTGAGGGAAGCGAGTGGGTGTGAACGAGGGTGTGGTAGACCATAACACTTGTTTATAGCCTCGGTAACAGGGTGACAGGCCTGCGATAGATGTTACGTCGTTGGCAAAAAGGGACTGTGTTGTGTGTAGAATGAGCCAGCAGTTCTTTGAAAGGCAGAAATTATGGCCTAAAGTCTAATGTAATGGTAGTTTGGCGTTATGATACAACAGCATATTGATAGTCTCAGCAAGTTCTAGAACCTTCTGTCCATGTGTGCCGCCGCAATAGAACTCGTTAATTCTCATATGACTACTATGGTAGCCCAGACGCGTCGTTAATATTTAAACGTTAAGGGCTAAATTAATAGCACTCTGCGCAAGCTCACCTTGGGGATACTATTGTTATTGGGATTTATCTCTCTCTTCAGCATACTACACATTGAAAATTTCTTCAGCATAGGCGCTTTCCCCTTTTATTGACAAAGCTTCAGTAGCCGATACATTTTAATCATAACGAACAGATGATATTTATCTTCCTTTTAGTTTTAAGGATTGAATGACAGTTTTACTCAAGAATTACTTATGCTACACATTACTGTTAGCGTTTTGTGTTGCTTGTTTCACTTTCTGATGGCAATTGCTTCTCCACTCGCATTAGCGGAATCTGGAATCGAAGCTGCCCAGCATTCATTCGCTAGTTTAAATTTCAACGGAATTTTTAGCCAGAATTTTCAGTCATTTGCTATGGTTTCCTTCAGAGTAGCTTTTCTTGATTTGGCACTACATGTTACTCATTGCTTACAAAGTCTCATTCTGGATGTTACGTTTTTCAATCACCGGCCGGGGTGGCCGAGCGGTTCTAGGCGCTTCAGTCTGGAGCCGCGCGACCGCTACGGTCGCAGGTTTGAATCCTGCCTCGGGCAAGGATGTGTGTGATGTCTTTAGGTTAGTCAGGTTTAAGTAGTTCTAAGTTCTAGGGGACTGATGATCTCAGCAGTTAAGTCCCATAGTGCTCAGAGCCATTTGAACCATTTTTTTTTTCAATCGATGCTGTGTTGTTGTTTCTTCATTTGTGCGCCTGTCTTTCATGAGTAGTGCCATTGATATCGATGTCAAGAAAAATATTTTCCAAGCTTATCATTATCAGCAAGATGTGTTGCCTACTCATAATGTTTACAGTATAGCCACTAGAGAAGCTTTAAAAATGTGGAACATGTCTGGCGATGAGCTTTATAGTTTCTGTGCACTACAGACAGAAAAACAGTAATAATTGTGACAGTTAACTATTTGCGTTGCTAAATTTGCAGCCAGCGCAACTGAGTATTGTTAGTGCCGAAACACAGTTACATAAACGAAAATAACGCTCATTGACATATACTTCGGGTGTTTCGGTGCTCGGCCACCACGTCTTTTAGACACAAACTGTAGTCACTTCCTGGGCCGCTCAAGCCTGGTACATTTCCTACTGGAAGTATAATGATTCCTGGCAACACCGCAGTATAGGTTTGGCAAACCTGTGTCCGACGAGTCACTACCTGGATGACACAGAAGTAGCGTAAAGAATGCATTTGATATATTTGTAAAATCTCATTAAATAATCGGAGTGATTTTACCATAAGAAGTGAAATACAGTGACGAAACTATGTTACTGAGCCCAGGAATGCCATTACATGTAGACACAGCAATTAATCTCGTCTTTTGTGTTGTGAGCTTATCTATCCTAGCTAGTACTGAAGCAATAAGGGAGAGCACAACGCTGCGGTATTCCGCTAGCTGTGAGGGAACAGGGTCGCCTACAAAGTGGAGGCCGCTTTGGTTCCCGGTTCAGTTTCCCTGGAGGATATATTTTTAGCCGTTTCACGGCAGAGTTACAAGCAATCAGATCGGAAATCAATAAGGAAATTTTATTTATTACGTACCACATTTCCACAGTACTTCATTGTGACTATGGACTCCAAGTAAAAGCAGACCGTTTGAAAGTCCAAATTTAGTAATACCTTAACAATTTCTGGTAATATAGGTACGCTCTTGTGACAGATAGTGTAAGTTTTATTTAAATTGTGGTAATCTGAATTTCATTTTAATTAATCCAGTGCGTGTTTAACAGCATTGCCATTTACTTTATTGAACACAGCAGTAAACATAAAAGAGAAATTGATTATCAACAGCATATTCTCTCACTTCATCTAAAATGGGCCGCGCGGGGTAGCCATGCGGTGTGACGCGTCTTATAACGAGGCGCGCAGCTCCCCCCGTCGGAGGTTCGAGTCCTCCCTCGAGCATGAGTGTGTTTGTTGTCCTTATCGTAAGTTAGTTTAAGTTAGCTGAAGTAGTGCGTAAGCCTAGGGACCGATGACCTCAGCAGTTTGTGCCGGCCGGGGTAACCAAGCGGTTCTAGGGGCTACGGTCTGGAACCGCGAGACCGCTACGGTAGCAGGTTCGAATCCTGCCTCGGGCATGGATGTGTGTGATGTCCTTAGGTTAGTTGCGTTTAAGTAGTTCTAAGTTTTGGGGGACTGATGACCTCAGCAGTTAAGTCCCATAGTACTCAGAGCCATTTGATCCCTCAGCAGTTTGGTCCCATAGTCCTTAACACAGATTTCCTATTTCTAAAATGGTCTGAGAACACACAAGTTGTACGACATCTTTAACTCAAACCCAGTAGGTTTCTACAGGTGTGGAATCCATAAAGATGTCGTTAAACCAAGTTTGAATTATGTTTTCGTCCAGAGAGGGGTTTTCTTGGCTGTGTTCTGATAAGGATCCTGAGAGATAAATATTTGAAGGCCTAACATCAGAAGAATAAGTGCATGAGGGATGACTTTACAAACTCTTGGATAGTTTTGTTAGTAAAATTGTCAAAGTGGGTTATTGTGTAGTACCAACACGTGATGAGGTTTTGTAGGTCGTTTTTCTTACACTGTGACAGATTCATGCCTTAGCTGTTGACAAAAATTACCAGCTGTATGCTCTTTCCTGGGGTGGATTTCGTAATGCAGAACACCCTTTTTGAGCCACCAGAGGCAAAATACGAGTATTATGTTCAGACTGCCTCTTGTTTGAGTATATATCTTTTGTTGGGACTCAGCTATGAATTCGTCTCAAGAAGTTAATATAAAGACATCATAACTAGCCACCAGTAGCAGTACTGCATTGGAATTCTCATTAAGCTGACTAATGATGATCAAGAAACATGCATTTACGCTCACACTTTGATTTTTGTTCTTTTAAATTGGAGCATGCAGTATTATTGCTCCCGACTTCTGAAACTTGCCTATTGAATGAAAATGTTGCAGGATATTTAAATGGTTGTACTTCATTCATCACACATGTTTGTTATCGAGGCTTCCTGAAAGGACAAAATTTTTCATGCCAGTACGATATTTATGGTGCAAAAAATTTTTTTCTCACATGTTTTGCCGAAATCATTTGCTCTACACCCAATACAAAGGTTCCGAACGGCTTCCGCTACCTTCACCCCTCTACCAAATCCAAAGCGAATAACACGTCGAAAATATTAGACCTTTTCCACTTGCCACTACATTGTGTCACACTTGAACAACGTTCACATGTGTCAGGGATGCAAAATGCATATCGTAACTGGGGGATAAGTAAGAGAACTTAAAATAAGAAAATGATTGTCGATAAATGCACCCACAGTGCCGCACCACGTTCGAGTGTCCTGAGCGTCTGATGTTGGGTACGGACGTTCTGAGTAATCCACATTAGGAAACAGAGACATAATGAAAATAGAACCGAATTCAGTGACTACACCGTAAGGAAAGCTACGCCATCTCATAGCTTCCATTCAGTGCATTATAGGGGTGACTAGAATTGTCTGTTTGGAAATAATGAGTTGATTGACAAGAAAGGCTCAGAAAAGTCTCGAAGGGATCATTAATGACAGTAATTCGTGTGATACTTGTCATCTAGGGTATCACCATCTGAGACAAACGTTATGGAAGCAATCAACATACTGGGGTAAATCTGGGATGGGAAATATATTGAATATAGTAAGCGTACGCACTTTCATATCTTTCCTTTTGTATCTGCATCAGAAGGGATGTATTGTCATTGTAAATATAAATTTTGATTCCTGTGTGTTGTACTTGAATCATTTCACAACTGTGCCTCTAAAAAACTTTCCTTTCATTACATCAAACTTTCGTCGTGAGATATACGTCTTAAATGTATAATCCAGATGCATTACCTACATCTACATCTTCATAAATACTCTGCAAGCCATAGCACGCTGTTGGCGGAGGGTACCCTGTACCACTAGTAGTCATTTTCTTTCCTGTTCCACTCACAAATAGAGCGAGGGAAAAACGACAACCTATATGCCTTCGTTTGTTATCTCTGTGGTCCTTACGCACAATATATGTTGCCGGCAGTAGAATCATTCGACAGTTAGCTGCAAATGCATGTTCTCTAGATTTTGTCTATAGTGTTTGTCGGAAGAACGTTGTCTTCCCTCCAAGGATTCCCATTTCAGTTCCTGAAGTATCGCCATAATACTTAGGTGTTGTTCGGACCTATTGGTAACAAATCTAGCAGCCCAACTCTGAATTTCTTCCATGTCTTCCTTCAATCCGACCTGGTGCGGATCCCAGACACTCGAGCAGTATTCAAGAATAGGTCACACCAATTTCGTATATGCAGTCTCCTTTACCGATGAACGACCTTTCCCCTTCGGGTCTGATCCAGCTCTCAGTCCCAGGAATAATATGAGCTCGAGAGCTTTCCTGGAGTGCAGTAAATACGTGAACTTTGTTAGGAATACTTCGACAATTTACTGATAAAATTTTACTAGTCGAAGTCTTTCCACTCTGAACGTGGTCTGACTTCCCTTGCTGTGGCCGGCCGCTGTAGCCGAGCGGTTCTAGGTGCTTCAGTCCGGAACCGCGTGGCCGCTACGGTCGTAGGTTCGAATCCTGCCTCCGGCATGGATGTGTGTGATGTCCTTAGGTTAGTTAGGTTTAAGTAGTTCTAAGTCTAGGGGACGGATGACCTCAGATGTTAAGTCCCATAGTGCTTAGAGCGATTTGATCTCTTGCTGCGTGTCAACTGGCGAGTGTTCATCAAAGTACCTCAAATTAGTCTAGAATTTAAAAAAACCCTCATTTACCCTACACAAGTATTCTGTGTAGTGCACCCCTCACCTATCAAGGGGAGTGCTACAAATCCCCACACGATAACACAGGTCTAGAAATTTGAAGGGAAGATCTCCACAGAGTCTTTGGGTGAGACGCTCTACTTGGCTGGAAATTGCGAGCTCCTCTTGCCCCACGTATGCGAGGCCAGCAGTCTTCACCAACTCCGCCAGCCGCCTGTATGAACTCAGGGTGGCCGCAGAAACCATGTGACAGACGTCGCTGGTGCCAAGTGAGCCACAACTTGCAGACGGCTGCAGCCTGCACGCTCGTTAGCTTAGTCAGGGCTCCTCACGTCTCGGATGAGGCCCGCAGTAGACATACCGTGTGCACACTGGCTTTCTTTCCAATTCTGAACCCCATATGTCTAAAGGACTCCGTAACACGCCTTGCATTGGAGCTCCCGATAATCAGGAAATCCCCCCCCTCCGTGTGCCTGATCGGACACTGCTGACACGGTGAAAGGGAGAGATCAGACGGCCAGTCTCCACATTGACCCTCAGACTTGAGCGACACGAACGTGTTACCACCCAGCACTTACCCTGCGGTGAGGGCGGGTTATCCGCGTCAGTTGCACTTGTAGGTGCCTCGGTAGCGTGGCCAGTAGGAAAAACTAACGACACCCGAGGTGTCCCAAGCAACGCTCCAGATTCTCTGCCGCCTTCACACCCTGAGGCAGCAGCCTGAAGGTGACTGAACACAGCCAAAAGTGCGTTCACCTGTTCGTGAACTGCAGCCAGCTCGTCCTGTCAGCACATGGCATGCACATATCCCAGAAAGAGTATCCAAGGAAGTGAAGTACAAAAGCAGACAGAATCCCACAAGTGCAGCTTGCTACCTTCCTGATGTGTCACCAATGGAAGCTGATGCGTTAATGAATTAAGTAGCTGGCTGTTCAGGGAGTAGCTACCGCGCCACAGACTGAAGAGTCTGAATGAATTTACGGTCACAAAAACATGAGATTAACCCTCTTCAACAAAACAACACCCACGAAATTTAATAAATATACTACGAGGAAAAGGCAGAAAAAGATGAACACTCAAGTTGCCGCTCTGTAGATATAAATCTGCAGACAGCTCCGGCCTCACTGGAGTGGTCAGCGCGGCAAAATATCAATCCTAAGGGCCCGGGTGCGATTCCCGGCTGGGTAGGAGATTTTTCTCCCGTCATGGAATGGGTGTTGTGTTGTTCTAATCATCATCATTTCATCCCAACCGACACGCAGGTCACCGAAGTGGCGTCAAATCAAAAGACGTGCACCCGGCGAACGGTCTGCCCGGCGGGAGCCCTAGTCACACGACATTTTCTTTTTATCATTGTGATAGAATATACGCTTCTAAGATTCTCAAGTCATTTTCTGCATGAGAAACTGCAACATGATTAACTTTGCCACCACTATGTCTTAATTTTTTGACAGTTGCGTTAGCAGCTGTAAGTACTAACACTCTCCCACAAACACAGCTTCTCCAAAGCAGGCAGATCTGATAAAACCTAACAGAATACCTACCGTGTCACTTTCAACTTTCAATTAGCTTATGTTCTTCATAGCTCCATTCACAGAATTCATAATCCGATGGATTGTCTGGATTTCTGTCGAAGACGCACTGTGTCACTTGCATTCGATCTATAATTTCATGGAAAAGGTGTGACATCGTACACCATATCATACCTTTCGTGTAAATGTAGCGTATGAGACTGGTAGAATGGTGTTGAGGTTAAGATGGGCAGATTCTAATCTGCAGGCAAGGGATACGAATCCTGTCACTTTCATAAACTTTAATCCGTGGTAAGAGTCATTAGCTTATGAGCACAACGAGAATTAAGTATTCACTATTTTAAAGTATTCATAATTATATAACTGAGGATGTTGTTGACCCAAACGCTAGTTCACGACTACACCGACGGTCATGCACCATTTTTCCTCTTTACGTATTCTGCTTGCCATTTAAAAGAAAATCTCCTTTGTGCTTTTGACGGTACTTTAAAAAAAGAGGGATAAGACAAACGAATTTCCCTCTTCTTCGAGGAAAACAACACGTTCATTTATCATAAACAAAATTTCCTCACGAACAACAATAATTCAGTATCGTGTCCAGTTTCCTCTCTCCTCTACAAGTGCATTTAGCCGCTGGGATTAGAGGCAACAAGTTTCCAGATGAATCTGTTATTCTGTGGCAACTCTTCTCATGCGTCATGACCGGCTTCGGACAGCGCTGACTTGCTTGTTGGTGTTGGTTTCTACAACTAGTAATTTTCTTCATATCTGCTCATACGTGCTATATGGGACTGAGGTCAGCACTTTCGCAGACCAGTCCAACAGCTCAACTCTCCGTTCATTTGAAACCAGTGTCTTACACAGTTCGTATTGTAGACAGGAGGACGGTCATGTTGGAAGATTATTCTGTCTCCCGAAAATCTCTGACGAACAAAAGGAAGGAATGCGTTCTCTAGTATTTCGCAGTAGTAATGACTGGAAAACGTGTGCACTTTCCACAGATCGCCGCAACCAGCTGTTAATATCCATCCCCAAACTGTGACCGCAGTTGGGCCACACTTTTGCCTCTGATGGACACATTTGCTGTCGAATCTCGCTCCACTTGGTCGATATTGGTGTAGTACGAAAGCGGCTTCCTTCCGTACCTCGATACTGGTACTCAGTGCAGTAGAAAACATCTTCTCGTCCATAATCATAAGCCGCTCTCAGTATACGCCAGCATGAAATTTAATCTTGCAGCGTGATGTTACTCTTTCAACATTTTCATCCGTATCTTCCTTCCTCGTTGAGGCAACGACTAATTATTGATTTTCTCACTCCTAACTAGAGGATGTTCCTAATTTCTGTGCTAGTCCTGAAAAGTTCTTCATCACTGCAGTGAGGGTACTATTGTCTTCATCCTCCGTGTTTGTCTGTGTTCGTCCTGGGCGGCGATGATGGTTGACGTAGCGTTCCTCCGCCATCCTTTTCACAAAGAGATGTATCGTAAGTTTGCTGTATCCTAGGGCACAAGAAATGGAGCTGATACAGTATCCGTCTCCATAAAGAGAAAGAATACGACCTTTATGAAATTCCTTGAGCTGTGACGTATCGCAAATAAGAACTTATTGATAAGGCAGGAGGAAAAGAAGTGCGATAAAAGCTGGAAAGCAATTACTTCGCCTCGGAAGTCAAATTCATTCCCGATTTCATGTTTTGAAAAAAGATTTAATAAATTATTTCCTTGTAAGTACTGTTTGAACGTACTTTATCTGCAAACATCTTACATAGTAATAATAATGGCATGGTTTCTATTTATTAAAGGTAAATTTTATTTTCTCGTTGTGATGCATGTCATGTTCCCCCTGCTGTAGTATTTTAGTCAGCTGTGTTACTCAAATATTACGACACAGAAGACTGTAACAGCGCTCAACACAAGTGGTATTATAGTGTAGTAGGTAAAGCGGTGAGTCTGCAGTCACTTGTTAGCGGGTTCAAATCCTACTACTTCTGAAAATTATAATTCCTTGTAAACAAAGAATTGTTATTTTAAGACAACGTCAGTCGTAACGTTAATCAATGTACTCGTAGTATTGTGAACCTTTTCTTGATGCTGCTTCCAATGCGTATTAGGGGAAGGCAAGGACAAACCGTCTCCCTTAGTTTCCCTATTATAAATACCTGGATTTCAGGATGAACCAAGCCTTCAGTTTTTAATCGTTCTTTATTTTCATTAGTACCGTACACTTAAATGTTAAACTCGGCTTCAAGTAATGATTTCAACAGCTACAGGACCACATCATGTGATACCTTTCAGGCAAACTATAATACAGTGATATCAGACGAAAAGATCTATCTGGCCCAGGTTGTGCAGAGAATACTTTTAAACGCTTTCCCTTCTGGACAATGAGCTTCACTTTATACACACATTTGCCGAGTAGTTCGGCATTTCTGCAATGTTGCCGGGATAAGGAGATGGTGCTCAAGTTTGCTGTGGTAAAACATCACATAAGGTCGGCAGGAGTGAGTAATTTTTTACGGAGGACATGCAAGGTACGAACTGGATACTGACGCACGCAGATTATGTAATTGCCATCTCGTTTTATCTGAAGTCCTCTCATCTCCCGACTGAGAATGGGTCGATATGTCAATGGCAGTTCATCAAAGAGCTAATCATACCAATACAATTGTGTCGGCCGCTGTGGTAGAGCGGTTCTAGGCGCTTCAATCTGGAACCGCACGACCGCTACGATCGCAGGTTCCAATCCTGCCTCGGGCAGGGGTGTGTGTGATGTCCTTAGGTTAGTTAGATGTAATAAGTTGTAAGTTCTATGGGACTGATGACCTCAGATGTTAAGTCCCATAGTGCTCAGAGCCATTTGAATACAATTGCGAAACAGACAAAGAAATCTGAGAGACTTGCAAAGACGTGAAGATCGGTGTCATCTCATGGAACGGCACGCACTGTCATCAACCTCTTGGGCAAGAACCAGGACGAAGGAGCCATATCGGCCCTTAAGAAAGGATTGAATTTCGCTCCTACACCACGCACTGTAGCTATACTGGAGTTCATTAGTGGAGTGGAACAGACGATGCGGCATCTCTCACAGGACGACACCGACGACGTACAACTTACCACGAGTCGCATTTTAGCCTCATCCGAGCCGCCCAAATCCAAGATCAGCAGCGCACAGAGAGAGGGGCTCCGTGCAACGCGTCCTGGCTAGGGAAATGCCACGGTTATTCTTAATGCCACAGAATATCACAGCAAAGTGGTATCGTTGTGGGAAGATAGCACGTACAAATGCCTTAAAGGGGACCCCACTCTGTCATCGGTAGGAAAACGGTCGAGCTCCTGAAGAATTCTGGTCTACCAGAGGATGTCATCAAAAATCTTAGACCTCACGGACTGTACAGATTTCCTACGTCGACAAGGTAAGTGTCCCATTGAGGCCAATTGTTAGTGCCATAGGTTTCCTACCTAACGGCTGGCCAAACATTTAATTAAGTTGATAACTGCGATAGTCGACCACTGTGAACATCACATCAAACCTCTCAGACGTTCATTGAGAAAATTAAACAGATTAGAGTTGGCCGAAACGATATTTTAGTCAGCCTGTATGTGGTATCACTATTTACAAAAATTCCTGCGAATGACACATTCAGACTGCAGGCAGAGCATTTTCCCTCTGAAAGTATGAAGTTTGTCCTACATTTTATGATGACCACGTACTTCTTGTACGGCGGCAAATTTCGTGAAATGACTGGCGGAATGGCTATGGGTTTTCCGTTGTCTCCAGCAATCGCCAACTTTTTTATGGAACATTTTGAAGACCGTGCATTAAATTCAACTCCCCTTCGTCCATATTCACATTATCGTTACGCTGACGACTCGTTTATGTTCTGGCTACGTGATGTAGAAGCTCCTTAGCACTTTGAGGAACATATGAAAAGCATGCATCTAAACATCCCGTGCACAGTCGAGACAGAGAAAGATGAACGGTTGCTGCTTTCAGATGTTCTGGGTCAACGAAACCGACGCACTCTGATTTATATATGATACATGAGCGCCCAGAGTTTTCATCATCCAGTAGACAAGAGAGCGGCCTTAAACATATTGGTACACAGAGAAAAAACTGCTTCTGACGAAGACCAATTCCATTCCGAAATCAATCATCTGAAATGTGTGTTCTGGAAGACTGGCTATGGGTCACGTGATATCAAGTCAGCATTCACCAAGAAAAGAAAACATGAAAATTGCATGGGGGCTTAATTAAATACACTATTGAAAATATATTTAGTTTTAGTATGTCCGATTACGCAGTGTCTCGAGATCGGTTGGCCCTGACTAGTATTATTACGCTATCTGACTGCAACAAACAATGTAAGTAGATTCTCGTAAACACAATTAATTAATTAAGTCCCCAGCAACTATAAAACCTACAAAATCCAAGCACAAATGTAACTGTTCTGTATGTGGGAGTGTGACTCAACGTCCACATCTGGCACGGTTCTTCTCCAACAAGACAAGAATTTTTTAAATACCAACTATACTGACGTGACAAAAGAAATTTAGAAAAACTATAATTACGCAAGAAAACCAGAATTCACTCTAATACAAGAACACAAGCCAGATGCTTTGTTGACTGAACCTGTAGTGACGCATTATTTCAGACACACAATTAATAAAAGAACATTGTAGTTTTTACCTTCATATATATTGACGAAATGCACTCATTACAATAACATCTGCTATCTCTCCCATCAAATAACTGCATAAAACATGGAACAACACTCTTTACTACCACATCTCACTCCGACTTCACGACAAGCACTGACTGCTACGGACTCTTAACACACACAGTCCTCTACGAGCTCTCTACTAGCACTCACTTCTACGATCTCTTCACAAGCACTGACTGCCATGAACTCTCGACAACCACTGACTTCTCCGATCTCTTAACAAGCACTCTGCTATGAGTTCTTAACACACACTGTCCTCTACGAGCTCTCGACAATCACTGACCTCCACGAACTCTCAACAAGCACTGTGGAGGCGGCTTAATAGTACTCTTTGGCGCAATCTCTGGCGCAGTGGCACAGTGTAGCCACCTTTCATATGCCCCTCCTCCACAGGCCAGAATTTGATGGTATTTTTGCCAGCATTGGTGGTGAAAATACCACCAAATTCGTCCACAAAAATACAGACAAAAATAAAAGATAATATTAATACCTAAATATCACATAATTAGTTAAAAATTTTGGCTTTGCACTGACCTTACAGTAACCTAATATATGAAATACAGTAAGCAATACAACTTCTTTTCATGCATGTGGCTTTACATAATAGTTTACACAATATACAAAAAATCAGTTTATACAAATGTTCACATAAAATGCCTTCAATGATTAGTTTATACAAAAAAAAGATACTAACAGGTGACATCTTTTCAGTAGAAGCAGTCCATCAGTTGCACCCAGTAAAGTTTAGCAGGTACACCCAGCAACAAGTCACATTAATTCAGTAGAAGCAGTTCATCGGTGGCACCCAGCAATGTTAAGTAGGTGCAGACACCAACAAGTGACATCATTTCAGTAGAAGCAGTCCATCAGAGGCACCCAGCAATGTTGAGTAGGTGCAGACAGCAACAAGTGACTTCATTTTAGTAAAAACAGTTCATCAGTTGCACCCAGCAATGTTGAGCAGGTGCAAACAGCAACAAGTGACTTCATTTCAGTAGAAACAGTTCATCAGTTGCACCCAGCAATGTTGAGAGCAGGTGCAGACACCAACAAGTGACTTCATTTCAGTAAAAACAGTTCATCAGTTGCACCCAGCAATGTTGAGTAGGTGCAGACAGCAACAAGTGACATTATTTCAGTAGAAGCAATCCATCAGTTGCACCCAGCAATGTTAAGCAGGTGCAGACACCAACAAGTGACATCATTTCAGTAGAAGCAGTCCATCAGTTGCACCCAGCAATGTTGAGCAGGTGCAGACACCAACAAGTGACATCATTTCAGTAGAAGCAGTCCATCAGTTGCACCCAGCAATGTTGAGAGCAGGTGCAGACACCAACAAGTGACATCATTTCAGTAGAAGCAGTCCACCAGTGGCACCCAGCAACGTTGAGTAGGTGCAAACAGCAAAAAGTCACATCTCTCAACAGAAGCAGTTCCATCTGTGGCACCCAGTAAAGTTGGGTTGGTGCAGACAGCAACAAGTGACTTCATTTCTGTAGAAACAGTTCATCAGTTGCACCCAGCAATGTTGAGCAGGTGCAGACACCAACAAGTGACACCATTTCAGTAGAAACAGTCCATCAGTTGTACCCAGCAATGTTGAGCAGGTGCAGACAGCAAGAAGTAACATCATTTCAGTAGAAGTAGCTTCATCTGTGCACCCAGTAATGTTGAGCAGGTGCAGACAGCAACAAATGACTTCGTTTCAGTAGAAGCAGTCAATCAGTTGCACCCTGCAATGTTGAGTGCAGGTGCAGACACCAAAAAGTCACATTTCTCAGCAGAAGCAGTTCCACAAAATTCACTAAAACTGATCACACTGTTCATCAGAGTTTATGAGCAGAAATTAAACATGTCCTAGTGGCACCAATCATGAAGGAAAGGTACAAGTAACAGTCCATAATTTTTTTTACAATCACTGATCACACAGTTCATCAGCAGAAATTAAACACGACCAAATGTCACACATGATGTTGAAAAGTGCAGGTAACAGTTCAGAATATTTATCTTCACTAATCAGACAGTTCAGGCATGAACAATACTTTGAATGCACATACAAATGCTTTTACAGTAAGATACAAATCATAACAAACACACAAATGATATCAGATAATTATCCTATTAACTATTACAATACACAAATACCAGTAAACCTATAATATTCATGGGTGTCAGTGCAAGCCACTACAAACAAATAAAATAATATTTAGGAGATAGGTGGGTAGGATTAGGAAAGGAAAACACACAGAACACACTCACTCATCTCTCATCCACATTAAATACTACTGTGTAATTGAATAGTGTTAATTGTGTAAATGAAATTCTGTCTAAATCTGATGTTCATCATGTGTATCAAGTAGTAGTGGCAGCAATGTATAACAGTCAATAATAGTTAGTCAACGTCATAGTCATCATGTCAAGACCAATGTTTGCCAAGCCAGATCAAAATGTACTGTTGTTGAACAACTGTCAGTGAGCCAAGATATGCAATTACTTCCTCTCTCCAAAAAAAAGTATATACTGCTTAGTTATTTAACAAAGTGTGTGTATAGACTATCTTCCTTCTATTTTAATGTTCTAGTCTGCTCTCTTCATCCTCCTTGTTCCATAAGACCAACAAAAAAAGAATATGCTTCTCACTTACTTTACCTCTTATACACCAAAACTCCAATAATCATCAGCATCACATAATCTCAATACTTCACTAATGCTTCTTCAATACGTCGATACATATAAACCTCATCATCAATAGCATTTACCTTACCTCTTGTCCACAAAAACTCCAATAATCATCAACTTCATATACTCTCAATTCCTCAATAATACGTCGATACATATAAACCTCAGCACCAATATCATTTCACTTCCATAACAACTCTTTCCTCTAGTCAGTCTCCTCGAACAAGTACAGATAAAATCCTAATGCAACTTCAATTCAGCATCCCATACAATCCGAAGACACAGTGTCCACACACAACCTCTGTGTAATCCATCTAACCCAAATTTTCTACTCATTATAAATTATAAACAAAGAAATGCATACATGACCTCTAACAGACTTATTTCGAATAACTCTCAGTAATTAAGTACGATTACGGAGTGCGAATAATCATAATATTTCACAGTGTGTACACACTTCAAGAATCATAGCAGAAGCAAACATGTGGAGTATTTCTTGTATTAAGTGTCACTTCCTATTTCAATTGCTCACGAAAAATGCAGTATAATACTGTCAATGGTCTAAACCTAGTTTTGGTCTGTCATGTCGTTAGCTTCCTTCCTATTAGCATAAATTTATACAGCTTCCATAAAACCTCCAGCTCATGTGACTTCAACGAAGTTCTTTGTACCAATGTCGTTCGTCGAATTATTTTCTTATCTTAAAAATATAAGGCACTGAGCGTAAGCAAAACATGCAATAGCGAGTAAAAATACCAGTAGAGAACAGAATGTCAACAAGTGGATGCAGCACAATTCCTACAACGAGGCTCTGCCAAGCGAACAATCTATAATTAATATAGTAGTGTGACCTAAACTCTCTGTTTGTACACAGTATATCAGCATTTTATACACCAGATTAAAGAGTAGTTATGACAACAAAACAGAAATGTGTAAATATGTAATCCCTACAAAAAGCAGCAAACATATATCTTACGTAATAAACAAGTCATTAGCATCATTTCAGCCTAAGCAAATAAATGTTCATATGTCATCTTAATAAGTAAACATGAAGGCGCAAGCAGATAAATCACAAAGTATAACTTACATACATAATCACATCAGCACAATAAATCAGGTTACAATTATAATTTAAATAAATAAGCACAGCAGGCACATAATTAAAAAATATGACATCAGTGAAAAAGCAGTGCAGCTAAGCGATGCATAATATATACAAATTACAACCCAGTTCATTAATAATCATTGTCAAAATCAGTTAACGTACGCAAGCACGTCGCTTTACACGTAAATTCATAGAACATGAAAGTAGCACAAAGTATGAATCACGTAATTGCGAGCAGCAAATTACGTCTAAGTACGTACCTAAGTGGAAATATGTTACCTGAAAATGAACTCAATTAATAGTTACCTTTTTTTTTAGTTTATTACTTTCTTCTTCGAAATTACATTCTTCCTGAAATTTTCTCGATAGCAAGTCGTCTTAACGTCGGAGACACACAGAATTTATCTGAAGTTCTTAAATATTTTATAGAACCGTATCCTGAAATATACTGAATGTTAATAACATAATTCATCAAGTCACTATAGCTTTATACTGAATTTAGTCGGAGAAATTAAAACTGTGTATTTGTTTACGGCTGTCAGTGCATTCGCACTGAGCGCTCGATCAGCTGTAGGCGCGTGACGTAGGAAGCAATTGTTTGCGGTCAACGACTGCCTTGTGCGGCGCGCAGACTTGACTGTTGCTTTGAGTATGTGCCGCCGCCAAAACACAGCGCGGTATCCTTGTACTCTCTGCGTGTTTACATCTAGCTGTTAGTTTTTCACAAGTATGTCATTCTACAAAAATTTTTCAAAAGTATATCATTCCACAAAAATTTTTACGTTAGATATATGATGTATTCCTTTAGAGCGTCGAGATTTAAGAGTTTCTACTTCGACAGTGTTATCATGAATAATTTTGCGAATTCTATATGGACCGTTATAAAGCAGAAAAAATTTGCGACACAAGCCTTTTCCTTTGTGAGACAAACGGTGGGACTTAATTAATACCTTTTGACCAACTGAAAAAGTTTTTAAACGACCAGGACGTTTCGCTGATTTCTCTCTTCTAGCAGCCGCAGATGCAATATTTTGTAGAGCCAGGTTGACAACTTCAGAATGTCGCAGTTTCCGTGAAGGCGGAAAAGGAACTATTTCAGAAATGCGATTTGTTGGTGCTTTATTTTTTAATATCAATAGAGGCGGTAACGAAGTTGAGTCATTAGGAAGTTCATTCAGAATGTTTTGAAAAATATGAAGATACTGATCCCAAGTTCTGTGATTCTGATGACAATAAAGACGGCACAATTTATTGATTTCCTTCATCCATCTTTCTGAAGCGTTAGATTGAGGGTGAAAAAGTGAAATGAAAATTGGTTTAATTTTACGACGCTGTAAAGTACGAAGCCAAATTTTAGAACGAAACTGTGATCCATTATCTGATATAACCTTATCAACATGACCAACTTCTTTAAGAAAATGTTTGATGAAAGCATTAGATACTGAACGAGCTGTTGCTTTGCGTAAAGGTGTAAAACACACATATTTTGATGTCAGTTCCACTGCAACGAAAATGTACGCAAAACCATTAGTAGAACGAACCACTGGACCAAACAAATCGACTGCAGCCATCTCCTTTAATTTCGCTGGAATGATGGGAAACAACGGTGCTCTGTGAGAAATCGTTGGAGGCTTAGCCATTTGACATAATTTACATTTGGCAAGAACAGATCGAATACGTTTTTCCATATTACTGAAGTAACAATTTTCTCGTAATTTATGAAAGCATTTTCTGGGACCAAAGTGTGCATAACTGAAATGCGTATACCAAATCAATTTATTGACCCACTCATCAGGAATACAAACTAACCAAACAGAGTTGTCGAGCGATTTTCGTTTATAAAGAATGTCATTGCGAACTAAATAATGCTGTCTAATCGCCACGCTTTCCTTTCTCCTCCACTTCTCCTTAATGTCCTTCCAGATTGGATCCTTATTTTGCTCCTTAGCGATGTCCTGGAGCGAAGACGAAATAAAGTTCTCAAAAGCAACACCTGGAATATACATCAAACAATAATTGTTTTCTTTGCAGTCCTCTTCAGCACTTCGTTTCAAACCCATAGGTGCACGTGATAAAGCATCAGCAACAAAATTTGAAGAACCCTGTATGTAAACAATTGTTGTTGTTGTTGTGGTCTTCAGTCCTGAGACTGGTTTGATGCAGCTCTCCATGCTACTCTATCCTGTGCAAGCTTTTTCATCTCCCAGTACCTACTGCAACCTACATCCTTCTGAATCTGCTTGTAAACAATACTAAAGTCAAATTCCTGTAGGTACAACGCCCATCGTGACAATCTGCCGTGAGTTAATTTTGTTGACATAAGAAATTCCAGAGCTCGATGATCGGTGTAAACCTTAGTATGTCTGCCAAACAAAAATGTGCGAAATTTTGTGAAAGCCCAAACAACCGCCAAAGCTTCAAGTTCCGTAATCGAATAATTCTTTTCGGATTTAGAGAGAACGCGACTTCCAAATGCAATAGTCTTCTGTACTACAACGCCGTTTTCTTCTATCTCTTGAAATAAATGTGCACCTAGGCCCTTGTATGATGAGTCCGTCGCCAAACAAAATTCTTTAGATAAATCCGGATGTGAAAGAAGTGGAGCAGCAACTAAAGCATCACGAAGCTGTTCAAATTCTGACTGAGCTTCCTCATCCCAACACCAATTAGATTTCTTTCCGGATAGTTCACATAAACGAGGTGTGGCCAAATCGTCCAATTTAACAAAGCGTCTAAGAAAATTACAGACACCAAGGAAACTACGAACATCACGTTTTGTAGTAGGAACAGCATAATTACGAATAGCGTCTAATTTCTCTGGATCAGGAAGAATACCTTCTGTAGAAATAATGTGACCGAGAAATTTCACCTGAGAACGACCAAATTCAGATTTTTCCAAGTTCACTGTCATGCCAACTCGTGCAAAGATACGCAATAATGAATCCAAAATTTTGTTGTGCTCACTCCAAGAACGTTTAGCAATAAGAATGTCGTCAACGTAAGAAGTAATGTCGTCACGAAGATAAACAGGTAAAATTTAATTTAAACTACGAATGAAAGCTGCAGAAGATACAGTAAGTCCAAACGGTAATTTCCGAAATTGGTAACAGTTACCAAAGGCTAAAAAGGCGGTGTATTTTCTACATTCAGGGTGGAGTTCCATTTGCCAAAAACTTGCGCGCATATCAATCGTGGATAAAACTCTAATTCCATGGAAATGTTGAAGAAGTTCATCTAAATTTTGTGGGCGGTCAGTTTCAGGAATGATGATGTTATTTATCTGTCTGGAATCCAGAACCAGACGAATTGATCCATCCTTTTTAAGAACAACGTGTAATGGGCTAGTATAAGGACTGACTGCAGGCTCAATAATGCCCTGATCTAACATGTACTGAAGTTCATTCTTAACCTTGTCTCTGTAAGCCAAAGGAATAGCGTACGTTTTCCCGCGAAATGGTGTGTGTTCTTTTACTTTAAATAAATATTGTAAGCCTTGTATAGTTCCTGTGTGATGACTAAACACTGTAGCATGTGAAGTCAAAATGTGGTGCAGCTCTTCTCTTGCAACGTCATCTGGCACTTCAGCTTTCTTAACTTTTCATTAATTAATTCTTCGCTATTAATTATATCATCCATCGCGTCTCTGTATCTATTGTCATTATCATGAATAAACACATTGTCGTCATAATGCTCAACGAAAACATCAGAAGTAAGAAACCTTAAACATTTTGTATCTGACTCAGATCTTGTTAAACACTCGAAAAATTTTAAACATTTCGGCATTCCAGCAACAGTCAAATTTACACTTCCTTCTTTAAAGTTCAAAATTGCCTTATGTGCGTTAAGAAACTCCATACCTAATATAATTTGTGTATTGAGTAATGGAACAATAATAAAATTAGCAGAAAATTCGTATCCTTGACAAATGAAATTTAAATTGGTCTGTTGTTTGACTTCCACACTTTTTCCAGAAATAGCACCTCGAATTGTAGTTTTAGAAATAGGTAACACAGGACAAGCAATAGTTCTTTCACATATACGAAAAACTGATTCACTAATGACATTCAATGGGCTCCCAGAATCTAAAACTGCAGTGAACTTATTCTTACCCACACATACTTCAATAACAGGATGTAAAAATGCGTCTACATTATTTTCCTTTTCATCTAACAAAATATCTCTCATGTCTTCCAGGCGTACGTAGTGTAAAGTCGTAGTGTCATTACTTTCTGAACCGTCTATATTGCTGCCAGAAGCCGAAGCTGCAAGTCATTGTCGATTGTTTGCGTCACGTCTTTGAGTATTCGCGTCATTTCGCGGATCAATTTCTACGATTTGCACTTGTCTCTCAGAAGTTCTGTCACGTGGAGGATGCCAATTAGGTCCCTCCTGTCTGCTAGATGCAAAGTCTGGGTTGTGTCTGTTATTAAAATTTCTATTTTCCTGACTGTCTGCATAACTACTTCTTGTGTAATTTCGACTGTCACTTCTAAAATTATTGTTGTATCTACTACCCTGATTGTTTCTGTAGTAAGAATTTCTATTACTATTTGAATAATTTCTGTCTTGATAATACCGATTACTGTTTCCGTATGATTGATCATTCCGATACGAATTACCGTCGTTATAGTTGTCTGTGTAATTTCTGTTAGAACGTCTGTTATTGTCATAGGGCTGGTATCTATTGTCGTGTCTGTTACGTCTGTCATTCTCAAAATTACCCATATAACGCCCCTTCCGATCACTATCTCTTTTCTCTGAAAGTCTATTGTAATTACTGTTAGTGAAAAAGTTACAAGAGGTCCCGTCGTCGTTGTCATACTCAAGTTCTTGCAACAAAGTCTTAAAAGTCTCAATGTCGTCTTTACATCTTCCGGCCAAAGCAATTTGTCTTATAGATTGTGGCAGCTTAGTTAAACAAATGCGAATTAATTCAGTCGGGCTATAAGGGTTGGACAGGAACTGATTCTTTCGAATCATATCTTCAAAGTACTCTGCCGGCGTGCGGAACTCAGACTGTTTAAAATTACGCTGCATAATCAGACTATGTTTGACTCTGTCTTGTGTGTTTTCGGACCAATATGCCGATAGAAATGCATGATAAAAATCATTTAGATTATTACAATCTCTAATGAGTGCGCGCATCCGCGTCGCCGGTTCGTTTTCTAAATATCCACACATAAATTCCAGTTTGTGACTTAGTGGCCAATTTGGTGGAAGTGCGTACATAAATTGATCCAACCATGCACATGGATGTATGTCATTCTTAGAGTTGCGGAAGATCTTAAATTTCCGAACAGTCAAAAAGTGTTTATAGTCAAAGTTTTCGCCTCGTGGCGACAAAGACCTACCGCGTCTGTCCCAGTCCGAATGTCGATTATTGTAAAGTTCGTGCGCCTGGCGCTCTCTTGTTGCATCCCGTAAATGAAACAAATTATTTTCTTCATACCCCTCTGCTACCTGTGATTCTAAATTTCTTCTGCTATCTTTTCCTACAATTTCGCCTTCGATTTGTTTGACTTGCTTCCGTAATGCCTCAAATTCCTTTTTCACGCGTTCATTAAATCTTCCCTGATTTTCAACATGCTTATTTATGTTCTGATACTCTTCGGTTTCTGCAAATGGTAATGGAACTGTATCATCCGAATCAATGTCCCCATGTAAACTAAGATTTGTCAGTTTATCTGAAATTTCCTCAACTCTTTCCGATAAGTCACCTAATTGTTCTTTCTGTTTATTTACGTCTTCCGTAAGTGTCGCGACTCGGGTTTCAGTATTGTCACATTTGGTAGCTAGCTGTTCATATTGTTGTGTTAGATTATTTATTCTGTCATTTGGTACGGATTCCTCGATTCTTTCAAATATTTCTTTCTTATCGTCTGCACGTTGTAAATTTAACTCTGAAAATTTTTGTACTATCACGCGATCTCTTTCTTCCTGTTCTCTATCCTGTTCCCTTTGTCTGATTTCTACTGCAATCAATCTATTATTGTGAGAATTCAGAATCGTTTGTACTTCTTCCCTGATTTCTTTCTTTAATTCATCTTTCATATTTTTGAAACATGTCCCTATTCGTGAATCTATCCGTGTTTCCAAAGTTCCCATCTCTGTTTTAAATTCAGATCCTAACCGAGTTTCCATTGTTCCCATCTCAGTTTTAATTGTTCCCATCTCTGTTTCTAAACGTGTTGCCACTGTTTTTAATTCAGATCCAAACCGTGTTTCCATTTTTAATATAGCACTCATCAACTGCCCCATAGTAACTGTTTCAAAATTATTTTCGCCCCTAACATTTCCCGCAAAACTAACTTCCTTCGTCACAGCTGTAAGGCTATCTGTGTTCGATACTATTTCAGAATCTTCTGTCGTTAATCTCAGATTCTGTGAATTTTCTGATTGAGAAAAATTTTGAAATGGTTCCGGACTATTTTCCCGACTTATTACATTGTTTTCCACTTCATTATCCATCATACTGTTTTCCTCTGTTGGCGAGTTCGCCATGTTAACAATTTCGTTATTTTCACTATTCATCACTTTTGCCTTTTTCATTGATCGCGTAATCATTTACAAAATATACGAAAGATTCGTCACTGTACGAAAATTACACACGGTGACTCTTTATCTCAACAATACCATTCAAATACAATGACTCCCTCAAACACGATCAATCGAACAATTGAAATAATTGCACTAAATTGTCAAACCCGTTGACAAGACAACAATTTAAATTCTGAGAAAAAAATATCATTAGAAGAATGCCAATTACCAAATCTACACATGCAATATAACCTACAATTACTAAACTACAAATTACTACAACAATACTACAGTCTACAATTTTCACAATCAGAAGAATCCAAGGGACGATCCGAAGCAGCGGTCGCCACGTGCATGGGGGCTTAATTAAATACACTATTGAAAATATATTTAGTTTTAGTATGTCCGATTACGCAGTGTCTCGAGATCGGTTGGCCCTGACTAGTATTATTACGCTATCTGACTGCAACAAACAATGTAAGTAGATTCTCGTAAACACAATTAATTAATTAAGTCCCCAGCAACTATAAAACCTACAAAATCCAAGCACAAATGTAACTGTTCTGTATGTGGGAGTGTGACTCAACGTCCACATCTGGCACGGTTCTTCTCCAACAAGACAAGAATTTTTTAAATACCAACTATACTGACGTGACAAAAGAAATTTAGAAAAACTATAATTACGCAAGAAAACCAGAATTCACTCTAATACAAGAACACAAGCCAGATGCTTTGTTGACTGAACCTGTAGTGACGCATTATTTCAGACACACAATTAATAAAAGAACATTGTAGTTTTTACCTTCATATATATTGACGAAATGCACTCATTACAATAACATCTGCTATCTCTCCCATCAAATAACTGCATAAAACATGGAACAACACTCTTTACTACCACATCTCACTCCGACTTCACGACAAGCCCTGACTGCTACGGACTCTTAACACACACAGTCCTCTACGAGCTCTCTACTAGCACTCACTTCTACGATCTCTTCACAAGCACTGACTGCCATGAACTCTCGACAACCACTGACTTCTCCGATCTCTTAATAAGCACTCTGCTATGAGTTCTTAACACACACTGTCCTCTACGAGCTCTCGACAATCACTGACCTCCACGAACTCTCAACAAGCACTGTGGAGGCGGCTTAATAGTACTCTTTGGCGCAATCTCTGGCGCAGTGGCACAGTGTAGCCACCTTTCAAAATGTTGAACATTCACTTGATTCACTTGATGAGCCAGCGGTTGAATTCCTTCCCTTCTGCGGCGCTACATCCGGCACAATAGGCAGAGTTTTGGCAAGACCAGATAGCAGATCTGTTTTCCAACCTCCTAAAAAGATAAGGCATATGCTACACCGTGGTAAGGAGAGTCTCTGCCTCAGCATTCCTGGAATTTACAATATCCCGTGTGATGTGGAAGCAGATACATCTGTCAGTCCATCCGCACCGTTTTCGACCGCTATGCATATTATCAACGGCGCATTATAAATAGTGAGGTGGAGAACTTGGCAGTTGCTTAGCACAGCCTCATAAACAAACATAAAATAGAACGAGATTTTCACTCTGCAGCGGAGTGTGCGCTGATATGAAACTTCCTGGCAGATTAAAACTGTGTGCTCGACCGAGACTCGAGCTGTTTGACGAAACGAAAGTTCTGTCCCCGACTCCCACATAGTGCGACTCAATAATTAAAGAAGCTGTAGAAGTAAGAATTTGTGAGAAAATCTTCAACTGTGACAGCGGATATAACCTTAGCGGTGCATGTAAGCGGGCTCTCGATGCACAGAGGAGCCCTAGACGTTCATCGCAATGTTTACGACATGGCAGGAGCGTAACTACCGACCAGTCAAAAGACGTCTTTGGGCTCTATAAGAGCACAACAGCAGTGATTTTTACAGTCTGTTGCTCCTGACGATGGTGATCGTGGAAATCGTCGAAAGGTTGAGGTTTTGCCCTGAAGTCCGGAAATGCTTCTAAAAATGATCAAGAAGATTTAAATGCTTCCCTCAAGCACAAGTTGCTATGATCGAGTCTCGGTGAGGAGCGAAAGATTTGCTTAGTTCAATGGCTAGAAGTGCTTGGTTTCAGTCCAGATCCAAAACAAAAATTTCGTCATGTGGTTTAAAGTTCAAACATGTACACAAAAAATTACTCAATCACGAGTACAGAGAAATTACTGGTAATAAAACGTTAATTTTGAGGTTTGCATAGGGCGCTTGCCGCTATTGCTTTATTTGGTTAATTCAAGATCCAGGTTGTGATAAGCATTTCGTATGAGGAACGATGTTTCACAGGGATGGGAAAAACCTTTTAAACAGCAAAAATACTTCGAATTGTCATAAAAGTTTAGTTGTCTCAAAAATCTCTTTTTCATAAAAAAATTTCACTTCCCTCAAGATTCTTGGAATGCCTTTTGTGACGGCGTTAGTCAACTCAAAGTCTAATGAGTGTGGTAGTGATTTTGAAATGTCACTTACTGAAACAAAATTAAGTTTATAAACGTTCAGGGCTGTCTAATTTGTAATGGCGCGTTTCTTTCTGTTTGCGTTATCGTAGTGTTTATTTATATCTGGACTGATTATCTTAAATAACAGTATTCTCTAGTGATCGCCTGGGTATCCATTTTGTACAGTCAAACGACTGTAGTGCAAAGAGATCAGAGAACCTGCAAGACTGCTACGTTATGTGGGCTGTATGCAAATCAGGCGAAATGCAATCAGGTCATTCGGACACTTCTAGGTAAGTTAGTACATGTTACCGTTAACCAGTAGTGATAATGGCCATGCACTTCTTATATCTGA
Organism: Schistocerca americana; assembly: GCF_021461395.2. Classification (NCBI taxonomy): domain Eukaryota; kingdom Metazoa; phylum Arthropoda; class Insecta; order Orthoptera; family Acrididae; genus Schistocerca; species Schistocerca americana. The sequence goes on from NC_060121.1 coordinate 466,621,712, forward strand.
AGTATTATATGCAATGATTCTTTCAAGTGTGAACGGAGCTAAAAGTATTAAGGACGTGTATAATGCTAAGTTATAATAAGTTTGTTGTACTGTATCAAGCACTGTACCAATAGCACAAATGAGCAGTGAAGAAGTACGATTATTTATACGATCTGACACTAAGGTATCTCTAGATAGTTTGTTACAGTGTAGGAAACATTTTCTTTTCATGCATTTTTTATGTCTAATTTCAATATAGATACGTATGTCTTGTATCTAAGTATATGAGGAACATGTGTACCCACAGCAAACGACAGTAATAAGTACGAGAACTCTTAACCGAAACAATTTACATTCAGTGTTTCATAAAGTGTGATACAGATGTATGTATATGGCGATCAATACTGAAATAACGTCAAAAGGTTTCTCTGTAAAGTATACGGAAAGAACTGTAGTAATAAAATTAAGGCTGCAGTTAGTTTCCATGAGTTAGCAGCAGTAAGCTGTCAAGGAAGATGAAGTACCCAAAGGGCAAAGTGATGCTCACTACTAAGAAACAGAGAAACGGAAAATGCTATGATAGCATTCCTCTACACTTTAAGATTCACTGACAGATCGAGTACGCGATTACATGTTTGTGCTATTGGGACCTGTTTTTGGTGCATCTGTAGTATGTTGTTACTATTGAACGCTATTTTACTGGAGGTAAAGGTTTTTAAGTTTGTGTGAATGGCCAATAAGGCCCTACTCGAAAGAAAAGAATTCCTTAAGATGTATATGCGTATTTATAAAAAAATTACTAACTAGTACGTGTCTTTAAGTGTGGCTGAACAGATTATAATTTCCGATGGAAATATTAGTGTTAAAGTTTCAGTTTTTTGGTAAAATATTTGAAAATATCTAAATTCAGAGAACTGTGACCAGTTGGGGATAGTACTAAAACAAGAATTGTCAGACGAAATTTTAAAATGAACACAAAGTGTATCAATATAAAGACAAAACCAGGTCATGTTTGAATTATGAGGACAAGTGCAGCGATTGAGTTAGTACAATGAAAGACAGTCATGTACATTCTAGTGGGTGCTAATGATTAACAGAGATCTGTATTTTGGTGCAAAGAACAGTGAAGAATGCAAATCAATATAACCTTCACTTCTCTTTGGCGAATCGTGAACTGTGATTTATGAAGTAAACCACGTGCTGATTCTGCAACGGACGAACTATTTGAATAAAAGTGATGTACTTCTCACGACGGTTTGCTGAACCTTTCGAACTGTGAACACTGCGTACTACTGTCGTAACCATGAGCAGCTGGGATGACGCCGTACGTTTTCGACAATGCGGTTAGCATCACTCGGTAATTGTCACATTCAAAATGCGAAAGTATGTAAACACAGTGGCAATTAAAAAAGACAACTATCAAGCAAGGAGGCTTGTAAGTAACGCTTGTGGTGGTGCATTCAACGTGCTTGGACACAAACTGACAACGGACATAACACGTCGTCTGAATAAAGAGCTATATAATTTTTCTGTAAAAGCACAAGAGAATAAACTTTCAAGAAACGTTATAATAACAACGAATACGCAGTGAGATTCCCTAATGCCAAAACACGGATCGAAAGGAATAAATTTACATAGATAAAATAAATATATAAAAATTTTGTGATCTGAGAAAGCGATGTACTAATGATACTGTCATTCTTTCCATAGTACACTTAATCATGTTTGGTGGAAAAGTGCACTGCTGTATGAATTTTTCATGTATTTAACAGTAGTAGGGAGATAGGGTTACGACTCCAATTTTGATATCCAATTGATATGCAGATTAATTAAATTGACCAATTAATTCCCCAGCCAATCACACCCACCCGCAATCCGGACCACACCCACCACCACCTCCTTAGACATCATGTGTTTTTCTGAGCTTGCGCGTCGGCCCCGGCCCCATAGCCCATCTTCGCCCTCCCCTACCCTCCCCCCCCCCCTCCTCCCTCCAGTTGGTGGTATTTACAGTTTTGGAGAGAATATATTTGTCTGAGGGCTGTGCTGACACCCCATCCCACCGCCCACCTAGGAATTTGCGGGAAAATAAAATTGTCAGCACCCTTTCTTGGACATGAACCCTGGTCCTACCGGACAGAAAAACCAGTGATCCCCCATAACACAATTATAGCCCACGAGGCGCTTGGAATAGACGGGAAAGTAAAAATGGCAGTGCCTTTTTCCGGTCTTACAAACTCTGATCCTTCTGACAGGAAAGCCCAAGTGCTCCCCCTAACACATGGAAACTGTCTAAGTGCAGGAGAGGAAGGTTAGGGTACTGTATTTTATTTATTTTGTTTGGGAAACTGATGTAAAGATCGGTCCTAATTACTTAATTAATCTTAAGGGTCAGGCCTATTTGCACAACTATACACACAGTGCTACACAAGGACTGCCTAAAATGGCAATACAACTAAAAAATTGACGATACCATGCACTGATGTTATCCTGCTGGGAAAATATTTCACAATACCAATCGAAACTAGTGGCAGATAAACTCAAACTACATGCTGGCAGGAAAAAAGGCTGAGATGTAAGGTACTATATTTGTTCCTTTTGGCAGGGCGTATGTTCAACTGACGAGATGCTGGTGTTCGACAGAGAGGAGTTTAAAAAGTATATAACCTGTATGCATAAAGCTGGGGACAGTATCATTCGTTATTTGATGTCCAAGTTCGCTACAGACGCCTGCTCAAAAATCACCCTGCATCCTAGGTAATCGAAGCCAATACATGCTACCATAACTGATGGAAAAATGTGTCACAGTTCTAATTACACTACGAAATTGTCATGAAAAAGTTTGCACTCATTATGAATGGGTCATAATGCAACATGCGTACTACAGAAAATTGTCGTACCCAAAAACTGCAGATGGGGCAGCAGTTGAATATGCATTCCCCTCGATAAGATCTGACAAACTGCTGAAATTAAAGGCCCTCTTACGATCCGTCATCCCTCCTACCCTTCCGTCCCTCTATCCAACCACCTATGTGGAGGACATAGACTTTTTGGAAGAGTCAGCTGCTTAGCCGTGCTTTGAGCTCTACAGCACTTCTGCCTTCAACGCAGTCACGCACCGCCTTGAGGTGAGGCCCCTTCACCAGCACAACAGCATGTATAGCCAACTAAAGAGTAGAGATAAAAAGATGGCCGCTCCAATTGCAGCTTTTTTGTCTAAAATATAGCAACACAGCCCCACCTCCACATACTGCCTCTAATGTTTAGGGGGTGCACCGGCGGCCGCGACGTCACACGGGCTAGACGCGCACCCATTGCCTCCAATAGGTCTGTCGTTCCGTGAACACTTTTATTTAACGTCAAAATGTTCACAAGTGTGTAAATTCCTGAGGGACCAAACTGCTGAGGTTATCGCTCCCTAGACTTACACAGTACTTCAACTGACTTATGCTAAGAACAACACACACACACCCATGCCCGAGGGAGGACTCGAGCCTCTGGCGGGTGGGGCCGCGCAGTTCGTGACATGACGCCTTAAACCGCACGGCCACTCCGCTTGGCTAACGTCAGTGTAATCCTTTATTGCAATCTGTAAATGTATTTCTCAGAAAGACTGGACCCCTCTGAAACACCAACGAAATTCTGGAGAACGCTCCAGATCGCTTTTTCAAATGGCTAGCTGCTCCGGCGAACAATTCGCCGCTCATTTGCGGCCCCACTGCCACCCGTCTTCAGCCGCTGGCTTCTCCGGCCTTTTGCCATTCTCCGCGACCGACCGCGGTACGCAGCCTACCCTTCGCCAACACAAAAGGGAAATTTAACAGCACTGCCATCCACCACCCCTCCCCCCCGAATCAGAGACTCCCACGACCCCAGCAGTCTGCCATTCTGTGATGGAGAACAATTGTATTTAACATCAATGCGTCTCTTAGAATCGGGCACCTATTCAAGAAGGAGAACACAATCACGACAATAATAAATATCCTCTTCCGACGAAAATAGGCGCAGTTCATTTTCTTTTAGTTCTATCACCAAAATTGGGATAGCTTTTTACGTTCAGTTACAGGATAAAATTCGCATCTCATTATTTTGTGACGTCTAACGAAGTGCACCGCTATCGATCATAAATGATCAACAGAGACATGTCTACCCTGCATAAAATCGGGTAAAAAAAAACTTCGACTATTTTGCTGCAAAAATTACCGATCCTAGAAGAATGTCCTCGTTATTTCGAAACCATCATCAGAGTAAAGAAAAAGGGAGAATCTAAACTCCAAAGAAAAAGCATGTATATTAACCAATTTCTTTCAACTTTATGGACAAATTTCATGACCTGAGAGTGTCTCTCGCGTCCAGTGGCTGTAAATAAACTGTCAAGCATGTGTGTATTACAAACATTGCAGACGCTTGAAATAACATTAGAGAACACAATTTTTCACGCCATTGGGTCACATGTCGCAAAAAATACAATCTTTTACGTTCGACACAACAACATATAATTCAAGAGAATGTAGCTGTTTTGTACACTATGGGAGATCCCCTTTTATCAATGCCATGCTATATCATACTAGCGTTTACGAAACAAATACACAAATCGTGAATGCCTGTCTCGCTCTGTGTAGATGAGACTGAAATTTCATCAAAACGCATCGCCATACCCAAAAGAAAGAAAGAAACGCCTGCCAAGAACCATTCAGTGGCACTCTAGCCATCTCCTCAACCCATCGGGTAGCACATCATTTATATGAAATTGATAGGCTAATTAATTAAATTGATTATGAGAGTCACTTTGCACGGCGAGAAACTTTTTCTCTTTTTCACCAGTCGGATTACACTCGCCGGGTATGTCAAATGGAAATCCATGGAGGGAAGGCGATATTCATTTTGAGGAACGCTATTGAGAGCTAACACTTGAAGCTGACCACAGAGGGAATCTACAGCACTCACCACACATTTCGCGTAAGGACCGCACTGTTAATACACACAATCATAGCGACTATGTTACGGTCACCCTGCACAAAAGGAAGTCTTGAGTGTACAGGCACACACGAGTCACTGATAGCATTATTCTTTCTGGTACAGATGCTGTCTGTGATTTGGGATCAAGTCTATCCATTCATCCACATACTTCCATTGGATCCTGTAGAGAAGTCTTTTAATGATTACAGCAATTGGTGAACCATATTCGTGTTACTCACTTAGGCCTATCTCAAAACAAGTCAATGTTTTCGAACCTATCCTCTAAGGATGCCATAGAGCAAAACCTACAACGCTGTTTTTTATACAGTTCCTCGGCATATTGTAACTGCTCCTCAGTCTCTGCCCTGCACTCCCTCCAGCTTCGTCCATGTGATTGTCCCAATTTAAGTCGCACCTGAACGGAAGTCGGAGAGTGCTATACCTAAGGCTTTCTATAGCTCGTGGAGCAACAAGACAAGGTTACTTATTGCGACAGAACTTCATTTTGACCACTCGTTGGAAATGGGAACATGTTTTCGTAGCACTGTGAATAAAGTGTAAGGCCAACGCCAAATGAATCTTTCCCCTGCACCACGAGGTAGTAGAAAAGATAGTACGAGCATTTATGGTAGTGTTTCTTATTGGGAAAATTAGAAGCGCTCCACATCATACAGGGCATGGAAGAAAGGCGAGGATTTTGCTACAGCATTGTGGTACATCTCCAAACTACATACAGGTACTGCAGTCTGAAGGAGATCTGCGTCTCTCAGGGTGCATTCATGTCTGTCACCTAAACATCCCCTTCCCCTCGATATTTTGTACCTTCCAACAGAGCGAAACTACAAGCCATGAAAACTCCGCTAATGTCATCCATTAGAGAACTCGAAAAGATATTAGCATCTGGTGTACCAGGGCTCTAAAATAGGATATATTGTGTTGGCTGGTATGACATGAGGAGTTGTCAGTGCTGACTTCTGTAGATGCTTATGGAAGTTTATGATTAATGTTACAGATTCTAATATCAAGAAGATTTATGCCCTTATTTGTTTCATGCTCAACTGCGAATTTCTCTACTAACAACAAATTACAGCAAAAAGTTATCAATGATGTAAATCATTTCTAGGCCCCATGCAGCAAATCTGGAATGTACAAGCTCTAATGTGCTTCATGCCCAAAATTCTACATTGGTGAGACAGGCAGAAGTTCTGAGATTAGATACAAAGAACACTTCGATGCCTTAGGGCTTGGAAAGTTAAATAAATCTACATATGTAGCCGACATTGCAGAAGAAAACCATTCAGTGACAATCATTGAAAGCAAAATGAAAGTATTATATTTATGAGATAAAGGATATATATATAGAGACAATAGAAATACGTACACACAAAAACACTTCCCCTGATATCATCCTTAATGAGCAGACTGAATTGGATAACACTACTTTCCTGAAAAAATTAGCAGAAAGTTCATTCCGTACTCCAATGTAAATAATATTTCTACTTATAAATGAAATTTATACACCGATATGCAGATAATATTATATGTCCCTACAACAGTCACTATCATTTATGGCATTAAATACTAATAAATTCGAATGTATAATTCGAACCTGCGACCGTAGCGGTCCCGCGGTTTCAGACTGAAGCGCCTACAACCGCTCGGCCACTACGACCGGCCGTATAATCGTCATCGAGGTTAAAATAGCGCATAAGATTTCACTCACTTCTTGGCCACACATGTATCTCTGTTGTATAAAATAAGTTTATAGTGCTGTAATTCTCAAAATCCCGAACATTTATCGTTTCTGTCTGCATTTAATGTTACATTTAATGTAAAACAGTATTTTAATGTAACAAAAAAGTAATTCGCGCTTCCTTCACCCTCCCGATATAAATGCCATATCTCTTTATCACTGCATCGTAACATCTTTAACACTCACGTGTTTTACAAACTGTGTATTTGATTTCGTGCGCTAAAAATCAAAATATGCGGTGCACAGTGAAAAGTCGTTTTGTGACTGAACGAAAATGGATTAAAGTGCAGCGCAACGTTCATGACTGTGAAAATACAAACATACCTGAGATCGTATTTAATTGCAAGAAAACTGCTAACACAAATGCGCCAGGTTGACTTTCACGGAAGTTACATTCCAACACAAATATGCAGCGCAACCATTTTGGTTACACATTTGTAATTTGTAAATTATTATTTATCCTGGAGCAACTCACAGGAAACCTCTGTGTAATCGGTATTGATGATAACAAGAAAGTACCGGTAACGGTACTTTATTCAAAGTAACGAAACACCATTTTGAGGCTGATTGCTGTTGACCATCAACAATTTATATTATACAAATGTTTTAACTGAGGCCATCCGCATACCTATGACTTCTGCCTGATTGGTGGATTACCTCAAAATCGAACTTGCTACATATCAGCGTTACCTTCCTTGTTGTATGTTTCATCCGTAATAATCACTTTAACGCTGCAAGATCAATTATTGGCTTAAGATTTCTAACATATAAATAACATACAAGGTATGTTGCACCATATATGAAGCTCAGAATTTCCTATTCTGTTGTAGAGCAATTTATTTCCAAAAATTCTGAAAGCACTTCTGTCGCGCTGATGGTACTCCCAAATATTTTACCTTCCCCTGTAATACAGTTAAACTGACATGTTACTTAAGCTTTGGGTTCAAATTTATTCTATGCAAATCACTTTACTATACAATTTTCCAATTAGCAACCATCATCCCTTGAGACAAGCCCATGTCATCAGTCTGTCATTATCAGTTCACAGTCATATTCCGGCACACTTACCACACCCCTCTGAACGAAATATAGTTCCTTATCCAGTTCATCATTCTATGTTAGTAACTCAAGCACAAATAAATTGTTTATTGTCAAATGAGCTCCTATGCCCACCCATAATAGTTTCCTTACATCTTGCGGTACTTGATCACTGCGGTACTTATTGCCCTTACATGCAGTCTAATTGGTTCCCTTTTCCTCAGAAACGAACTCTGTGGCAGCGTGGCACTGATTGCAGTTTCCCCCATATATTGTCCCGTGTCATTTTGCCGTATGGTGACAGACATCAGTTTTTACCGTGACCATCATATATGAAATCTGACCCTAACATCATGCAGTTACCATCACCTACATGAGGCACAACTTCCATTCATACCTGGAAACGTTTTTCCGCCCACGCAAGAACCCAACATCGTTGATGCTAGGGAACCCAAGTTCCTATAACTCGCTCAGGGTACGGTGGTCGATGCGCAGTGATCAGTTTTCGTCCAAAGCGCTGCGCAAATTCATTCGTTTGTTCAGAAGGTGAGGCCGACTACCTTTCGGACCGTCAGCGATGACAAAGTCAAGGCGCATGCCGTGCAATCTTTTCCATACGATTTTACAGAAACTATTCGGTAAAAGATTTCATTTTTGCTTTACTTATAGTATTATATGTCAGGTTCATGATGATGTGCCCATCATTTCGTTAATGGTCATAGTTATTGTGATATTTACGTGGAAGTAAGATACTACCTGAAATTCGGGAAAGGGTGTAATGAAAAATAGAGGTCGCAATGATGTTGCGTTTAGTGCATATTGCATAACATGTTGCTGCGTATGAAATTTGGCTAATGTATTCAATTTTTCCCGAGACTTAGACAGAAGACTCTATCCGTTACCAATCTCGAGAAAATTGATCTGATGTAGAACACTTATTTGCGATCGCGTTGGCCCAGTGATAAAGCCAGAGTGCAATATCCACAAGATTTAACATATATAACTAACGTTTTCAGATATCTAAATGACGTTTTGGCAAAGGATAGCATGTAAAGAGGGGAGTACTTTACTCTGGATCACAGGGTCCCGAGTTCGATTCCTGTCCGGATTGGGAATTTTCTCTGCCTGGGGACTGGGTACTTGTGTTGTCCTCATCATTTCATAATTATCAACATCGTTCGTGACGGTGGCTACATTGGGCAGTGTAAAAAACTGGACTGTGAAAAAAACTGGACTATGTAAAAAAACTGGGACTTTGTATGGCTGCTGATGACCTCGCAATTGAGCGCCCCACAAACCAAACATCATCAAACATCATTATTATGTAAAATGTCATTATCTTCCGTGTTATTCTTATAACTATAGACTTTTCAAATGAAATAATGTAATTTTTAAGGGCCATACACAGCTGGTGAAACGAGAAATGCTTTGGGTTTTCGAATGATATATATGAAGACTATACACGTTTTCTTGTATCGACGATGTGGTTTTTCATGAACTACTGACCTTACTTTTCATCAGTTCTTCACTCAATAAACTTTTAAAACAACTATTTTAGAATTTTCTCGCAATTGTGTCTGCACAACATGTTAGGGAGATGAGATTGAGTACACTCTGCTCTGTTTTGGCAAAAGAAGCAAATTTTAACATGGTAAGCAGAGAACTGTGTAGGTTTTACTCAAAATTCGCCACTCATGATGCTTATCCGAAAGTTGCAACTGGTTAACAAGCCAGCAAAAATCAATCGCTTCATTTCCGACCGAATTCCTTTTAAGCGCTAATGAAAGCAAGGGTGACAGCAGAAGTTTTTGAACAATCTCCATGCAAGCGTGCCCCATTTAATATTTACAAAAATGTGAGTGTAGGCTTCAGCTTAGAACTGCACTTCTCCTCCAGCCCTCGGCATTTTCCCTACAGTGCCTGACTGTAAACCCCAACATAACTACAGTCACCTTGTATACCCTCCCACCCGTGCAACTACCGGACATGGCATTCTGTGCAGAATATACCACTCACCTCCCCTAATCTATATAGTAGGCAGGCCAACCTCCATTTCTCCAAGTTGTCCAACGTATCATAGACACCTGCGAACATACCTCCAATAGAAAATTATGTTCTCTTCCATCCACTAAGCCATTAAGCAAAATTCCGCCATCGCAAATGTTTTAATGTGCCCCAATTTACTGAGAGTGACACTCTGCGGCACTGGGGCCCACAATGCCGTTCAGAATTAGGTTTCCCTTCCCATTTCGTGATCTTTTCTCTGGCCCAGTATTAGGCTTCTCACTACAGTCTCATTATTGACGTCCTACACGCCCATATCTCCAAATGTCTTGCTGACAGCATTCTTCACCACGTTTGGTCTGACCAGCCACAACAATAACATTTCACATCTATAATAAAACTTCCTCTTTTATCATAGACATGGCTCACAGAGTCTACCTCCATCAACACTGTTGACTTTGCTATGGCTCCTGCTGAAGGTTCAGTATTTTTCTCAGTCCTCCAGGTGGCGACCTCCATGAAAATGCGTCTAATGCTCTTATTCCTTCCTTCTCGAGTAGAGGCCTATTAATGGCATCACTTTCCATCAATTCATACGGACTGACATTAAGCGAGCAGATCTTGTCACGAAATTATCAATCGACTACCAGTATTCATTCGACGCATCATTCAAAAGCCACGCCTAATGTTGTAATTTTTTTATAATAATTAACTTTTGATACAAATGCTGTCATGAAAATGACAGAACACATGTCAAAATAAATTGTGTCTCTTTCAGTTGTTGTTTTCATACACATGCGCATGAAAACAGAAAAATGAGCAAGGTAAGAGAACAGACCTGCAAGATTCTCCCTACCGAGCACGTTGACACCTAATAAAGTGCTGAATAATAAACGAAGCGTGAAAAACGTACCAATAGAAATAGTTTAAGCATGGGAAATGTATCGAGTAAAAGGTCAGGTGTGTTTTACAGTTATGTGAACTGGTGCGTAAAATCAAAATAAGCATAAGTTGAGATTTACTTGTAATACAAATAACGTCTTCTCCAAGACAAATGCCAAATATCATATGTCCTGAAATATTTTAAATACAGGCTGAAAGGCATAAAATAAATAGTTGTGGTATGTTATCATCAAAATTCTAACTACATGAAACGAAGCAAAGCGAAAGTTACTCTATAAAGTGCTTGACGTAGCTGATGTGAAGATTACCTCTCAATTTTTTTGTCCGTAAAGTTTAAATATGAACCACATTGCGTATCCTAAAAGGTCCAGAATATAAAAGTTCGAATGTACTGCAACTACGTTTTCCTCTGTTGAGTCGGTAGTGATTGCATACCAGCACTTTTTGTCCTATGCGATATTCCTGCAGGTTACTCACTTGTTTTGGTTGATGTTTACGGCGCTGTGCTGCACTCTTTATATTGTTAAGTGCGATGTCTATAATTACATGGTGACGTAATCTCCTTGTAGTAGGAAATAAACAATTTAACGAATTTTGTTAGGTGCACCTGTAATTTTCAACACTAGATACGGTGAAATCATGGTGGAGTCGTTTCGTATGGAATTGATGATGTCCTGAAAATCTGAAATGTACTTGTCCCAATCAATATGATTTTTGTGGCAGCAAATACGACAAAGTTTTCCAATCTCTATCATGATGTGCTCTGATGGGTTGGAAGAGCCATGGTATCTGGAGATAAAGATGGGTATTATTTCTAGCGTTTTCACAATGCTGATCGAAATTGCTGGCAGTTGTCGAGGATTACCTTGTGAACACCTCCAACATGAGGCAAAAATATTTAGAAAAAGCATTACAAACAGTTCTAGCAGTGGCTTTTCGTAAAGGAGTTCGAAGTTAATTCTACAGCAACGAATATGCAACAGAAACCTTCATTAGCTCTTGTAATGGATCCAAATAGATCAACAGCTGCCATGTGTCTTTTCGTGGCTGCAATGGGCACAAAGGGACAATATGGTGTACTGTAGAAGATTTAGCTTTTTGACCAATTTTGCAAGTCGCCAAGACTCGTCGAATACGCTTCTCCGTATTTGTGAAATAACGGTTCTGTCGTAGATCAAAAAGAATTTTGAGTACTATAATGGCCCTAGCTCAAGTGCGTACACCAGATTAATTTATTGAGAAGTTCCTCAGATATACAGGCAATCCAGTTATCGCTGTCAGGGCGAGCACGGAGAAACAGAATATTATTGTGCACGGTGTAGTAATTTCTGATTGTTGTTTGGCTCGTGTCACGCCACTGAAGTTTGATCTCTTTCCAGGCGTCATCTTTGCTCTGCTGTCTGCCGATGTCTTTTAACGAAGCTGAAATAAAACTTTCAAAAGCTACTTGTTTAATGTAGAGAAGGCTGAAATTGGTTAGACACAAATTAGCGGCGATTTCTTGCCGGTTCACTGGACTCGCATTCGGGAGGACGACGGTTCAATCCCGCGTCCGGCCATCCTGATTTAGATTTTCCGTGATTTCCCTAAATCGCTCCAGGCAAATGCCGGGATGGTTCCTTTGAAAGGGCACGGCCGACTTCCTTCCCCGTCATTTCCTAATCCGATGAGACCGATGACCTGGCTGTCTGGTCTCCTTCCCCAAACAACCCAACCCAACCCTCTTGCCGGTTACTGTACAGTGAGCGAGAAAGCGCAGCTTTCCTGAAAATAAAGCTTCCAACGACTGAGTCTATAATGTATGAATATTAGCTGATAAAAGAAATTGAATAGATCTGTGATCCGCGTAAACTGTTTTGTGTCTGCCATAGAGAAAGTGACGAAATTTAATGAAAGCCCAAACAACACATATTTCGAGTTCGGTGATACAGTAATTTCTTTCAGCCGATGTGAGTATGCGACTAGCAAACGCGATGTTTCTCTTAACAGTTGTACCAGTTTCTTCTATTTCCTTAAATACATAGCCACCAAAAGCAGTCTTTAAACTGTCTCCAGCAATCGAAATATTCTTTGTTGGGTGAGGATGTGATGCAGAATTGAAATTTCACGAATGGCTTGTGTTTTATCGGAATCGGCTGCAACGCCGTCTGCCGAATTTACGCGACCTAGAAATTTAATGGGAGCCTTGCCAAAATGAGATTTACTAAGGTTCACGGTAATACCTTCTGTAAGAAAAGTTTGCAATAGCATGCGAAGAACGAAATTGTGTTCCGACCAAGAAGGTTCTGTAATTAGAATGTCGTCAATGTACGTGGTGATTCTGTCTTTTATTTCATTTGGAAAAATAGTATTCATTGCGCGTTAGCGGTTACCGAAACAAAGGAAAGCAGGGTATTTTCTGCAATTAGGTTGCAGTTGAATTTTCCAGAATCCATATTTTAGGTTCAAAATGGAATACAACGATGCTCCGTGAAATTTTTGCAAGAGCTCTTACAGTCTTTGCGGACGATCGGTTTCTGTAACGATGATTTCGTTGATCTGACGTGCATCCAACACAAGACGGAGTGAGCCATCTTTCTTGTTAACAATATGAAGAGGGTTAATATTATATTGACAAACGTCTGGTTCAATGATACCCTGGTCTAACACAACCTGAAGTTCTTGCTAGACTTGATCTCTGCAGATGAACGGAATATGACGTTTTGCCTCAAATGTATCATGGGTTTTACTTGGAATTCGTAAACGAAACTAGACATGGATCCTGGTACATTGTTAAATACTTCAGAGTACTGTGAAAGAATATTCTGTAACTGATGGCGCTATTCGTCGGTCGAAGCTTCACATTCATTTACCTTACTGTTGATTGTCTGCACATCGTAGTAGTCAAATTTATCAGGTATATTGTTACTACTGAAATACATGCCTGTAAAAATTGTTGTGTTCCAATTAGTATTCTTAGATGCTGAAATGACCTCTTCTTTGATAATGTCTTGCTCCTCAGCTGACAAAGTTTCGTGAAAAGTGACAGCTAGTTGCTGCGAATCTGATTCGATATAAGCAACGACTTCTTAAGTTTTATAACAGCGTCATGCTCGACAAGGAAATCCATGCCAAAGATGACGTCGGTTGTTAAGAGGGGAACACTCAGAAACAGCATGAAATGTGTGATCAGCAAGTGTAAAAGATAGATGGGCCTGCAGTTTCACATTCTACCCCCTTGTTGGAGACTGAGCCGCGAACTTTCGTTTTACCAGGTGGAAAGGTAGGAGAGGTACTGCCGGCGTTACATTTTTGGAATGCTGTTTCTTTTATCACTCTTTTGTGGGCTGACTGGTGGCAGAAGATTGCTGTGGCAGTTGAATTATTTGTACTGTATGTTTGTTGTGGTCTGTAGAACGCTGCGTTGGATGGAAATGGACATTAGGTTCATTAAGAATGAACTGACACTGCTGAGGCTGATTCTGATGACATTTGCTATTACCGAAATTACCCTCAAATTGTTGGTTATGCCCTATATTGTTTGTGGAAAATTACTTTGTTGTTGATCGTTTCAATGTGACTGCAACCATTGGTTTTTACAGAAGAAATTATTCGCTTGCGGTTGCGTAAAATTATTAAGACTGGGCTGTACTGGCGAAGCTGAGCGGCGGCACATTGACCTGTGGTTGGGCTTGTAGACCGTATTGTTGAATATTTCCTGGCTGCGGCAGAGCTGCAAGAATTTTGGCAGGAAACTACTATTGTTGGCGTCGCAATTCCAATATTGTTGCTGCTGCTGAATATACTGGTTATCAAAATGTTGTCTCTTATTAAATGTCCATGAAAATCGTTATCGGAACCAAGTCTTTTATTTCCCGTTTTGTGAAATGGGCGCGATTACTCATTGTAACCGAATGAGTTATTCCCTTGATTGCTGTTATTAAAGTTCTTATCGACGAATAAGTACTCCGACTGCTGAATTTCTAATAATTTTAGTGAGTCCCTGAATGCTGAAATTCTATCCTTTTGCTGTCCAGTGGCCTGCCGGTGTGGCCGAGCGGTTCTAGGCGCTACAGTCTGGAACCGCGCGACCGCTACTGTCGCAGGTTCGAATCCTGCCTCGGGCATGGCTGTGTGTGATGTCCTTAGGTTTAAGTAGTTCTACGTCTAGGGGACTGATGACCTCAGATGTTAAGTCCCATAGCGCTCAGCGCCATTTGAACCATTTTTGCTGTCCAGTGAGAAGGAAAACTAGTAATGAGAGCGCGAGGTTTCAGATGCATTACTGTATGAGCGCAGATTGGCTATATGGTTTGGTCAGGTTCTGTTTCTGTTGGACCATATACTCAAAAAACTGGGTGATAGTGGGAAAACTGGAGTGTTCCAAATTTGGTAAATTGATTAGGTAGTCTTTAATGCCTCGCTGTGTCGTTTCCGACCAATATGCAGATAAAAATACAATTTCGAACTCTTCGAAGGAGTGGCGTTGATTTGTTATGGGTCTCCTACGCATCGAACGTTCTCTTTCTACATATAAATTCGAACCTATGTGTCACTGGCCCATTTGGGGCCAGAGAAAATGTAAATATCTGCGCCCAGTTAAGGAAGTGCAGATCTGTGCGGTTATTCCTAAATACCTTGAATTTCTTTGCTGATAGGTAATGTTTATAGTCGAATCCTTTGTGTTGCAGATTTTGAGAAGGTTCGGCGGCGTAAAATAACTTATTGTGAGATGACTGGCTTGCATCAATGTCACACACTCTTTGTAGTGTGCACATTTTATTGTGAAGTTGTAAAGTAGGTGGTGTTGCTGTTGCATGTTAGTTTGAACCGATTACGTCGAGAAAAGTTTCTGATATCGACTACTTCCTGCCGCGCGGGATTAGCCGATCCGTGTGAGGCGCTGCAGTCATCAAGATCCAGAAAATTTGAAAGCAGATCTTAAGAAAGTAACCAAAAGTAATCGTAAATTGCGAAACAAACTGACAGAAAAGATCAACGAACTCACTACAAGAATAGACCTGTTAGATACTACCAATGACAGTAAATCGGATGACACTACACCAGTCTCAGTTCAACAGACTTCTGATAGTAAAGATATGCAAATTACAAATACAAACAATCGCATTCCTAGAATCACATCAGAAAATCAATTCTTTACAGCAAGGGATAGCTGACACAAGAAACAACTGCAAACAATCAATTCCAACAGAACACACAACACCACCACGAGATGCCTCACATGCACAATACATATAATGTCGGTAGACTTCAGAGGGTAAGAGATCATAATCAGGTAGAAAGACACATAAATTCATATGCACAACATTACGAAAATAATTACACACAAAGACATCACGGTTTCGACTACAAGCATTTAATTTCAGCGAGAAACTTTAAAACATTGGTCTGCCAAATTTCGAGAATTCTGCAAGATTCGCAGGAGAACTTCTGTAAAGTTTGGAAGGTAGGAGACGAGATCCTAGCAGAAGTAAAGCTGTGAGTACTGGGCGTGAGTCGTGCTTCGGTAGCTCAGATGGTAGAGCATTTGCCCGAGGAAGGCAAAGGTCCCGAGTTCGAGTCTCGGTCGGGAACACAGTTTTAATCTGCCAGGAAGTTTCGTTTCCGCGCACACTCCGCTGCAGAGTGAAAATCTCATTCTGGAAACCTCCCCCAGGCTGTGGCTAAGCCATGTCTCCGCAGTATCCTTTCCTTCAGGAGTGCTGGTTCTGCAAGGTTCGCAGGAGAACTTCTGTAAAGTTTGGAGGTACGAGACGAGATACTGGCAGAAGTAAAGCTGTGAGCACTGGGCGTGAGTCGTGCTTCCGTAGCTCAGATGGTAGAGCATTTGCCCGAGGAAGGCAAAGGTCCCGAGTTCGAGTCTCGGTCGGGAACACAGTTTTAATCTGCCAGGAAGTTTCATATCAGCGCACACTCCGCTGCAGAGTGAAAATCTCATTCTGGAAACCTCCCACAGGCTGTGGCTAAGCCATATCTCCGCAGTATCCTTTCTTTCAGGAGTGCTGGTTCTGCAAGGTTTGCAGGAGAGCTTCTGTAAAGTTTGGAAGGTAGGAGACGAGACACTGGCAGAAGTAAAGCTGTGAGTACCGGGCGTGAGTCGTGCTTCAGTAGCTCAGATGGTAGAGCACTTGCCCGCGAAAGGCAAAGGTCCCGAGTTCGAATCTCGGTCGGGCACACAGTTTTAATATGCCAGGAAGTTTCGTTTCCGCGCACACTCCGCTGCAGAGTGAAAATCTCATTCTGGAAACCTCCCACAGGCTGTGGCTAAGCCATATCTCCGCAGTATCCTTTCTTTCAGGAGTGCTGGTTCTGCAAGGTTTGCAGGAGAGCTTCTGTAAAGTTTGGAAGGTAGGAGACGAGACACTGGCAGAAGTAAAGCTGTGAGTACCAGGCGTGAGTCGTGCTTCGGTAGCTCAGATGGTAGAGCACTTGCCCGCGAAAGGCAAAGGTCCCGAGTTCGAGTCTCGGTCGGGCACACAGTTTTAATCTGCCAGGAAGCTTCATGTCAGCGCACACTCCGCTGCAGAGTGAAAATCTCATTGCAGTATCAAGAGCATTTGTAAGAGTTTTTCTATCAGTAGTAGGACGTGTACAGAAGGTTATTTCAGATAATGGACCGCAGTTTAGGTCAGACATATGGAAACAAATGTTAGAGAGTAAGAACAGAACACCAATATACGAGGGTTATTCCAAAAGTAAGGTC
Organism: Schistocerca americana; assembly: GCF_021461395.2. Taxonomy (NCBI): domain Eukaryota; kingdom Metazoa; phylum Arthropoda; class Insecta; order Orthoptera; family Acrididae; genus Schistocerca; species Schistocerca americana. Next base: position 466,639,051 of record NC_060121.1, read on the forward strand.
CGATCGGTCGCGAAATGGAAACGACTATGAAAATCCGATAAAGCTTTGCACAGATGTGTTGGGTAGTGTCTCTAGTATAACCCCAGTTAGCATCACGTCGCTCTTCTCATTTCTGACCTCGCAGTGAGTGCGTAAAGATGTCTAGAAAATAGTGTCTGCCGCCAAGTACGAGGGCCTGGTGAGAAATTTCGCCTGAAGCTATGCAGCCAACATTACATAACTGTCATGCTGTTTCGTCTTCACGACAATTCTCAGCCGCATTCTGCAGGGGCAATGAAGATGCTCCTGCATCGTTTTCAAATGGAAATGTTAGATTACCCACAATACAGTCCGCAATTGTCTCCCCCTGAGTTTCATCTCTGGTCACATGAACCGCTGTCTTTGACGACAACATTTTGACACAGACAACGAGGTGTAGGCCAGCGTGGAGAATTGGCGGAAAGCACTGGCGGCTGCCTTCTATGATGAGGCTATTGAAAAGTTGGTACAACGCTATGACAAAAGTCTAAGTCAGAACGGCGACTACGTAGAGAAGTAGCTGAAAGGTGTAGCTAATTGTTACAAGTAAAACATTTCTGATGTTCACTGTGGTTTCAATTTGGCAATCAATCGGACCTTACTTTTGGAATAACCCTCGTACATATCAAGATATCATAGTTCTTCTAACCTGTCAGAAAGAATAATGAAAGAGATCGGCAAACTATGTAGAATTTATTTCCACAGAAAGCGTACAACATGGGACGAATACATTTCACAGTTTCAGGAAATAATAAATGCAATACCTAATGAGTCAACGATGCTCTCATCAACTGTAATACAGACTTATAAAGACCCACCGTATAAACTTACTGAAATGATTACTTTTCCAAAGAAGCGTAGACTTCGCCATTGTGAGATAATAGACATGGCACTAGCGAACATTAAACGAGCTGCAGATCGTCAGGAGAGACAGCAGACGCAGGTAAGTAGTTTACACAAGTACGAGATTGGTGATAAGGTACTAGTCCACACCCATTATCTGTCACATAAAGGGGAGCACCGATGCAAAAAATTTCAACTTCTTTGGGCAGGACCGTACAGAATTGGAACTTGTATATGCAGGACCGTACAGAATTCGAAATATTCCGCACGCTAATGTAGTACACATTGAGACACTCAGAACAAAAAACTCGAGAGGAAACCAGCATATGTCAAACATAAAGAAATTCTTAAAATAGAAAAACCTTCTTACGGGGATACATATAGCCAAAGTAAAACAATGAGCTTTTTGACACATTCCGGCAAGCCCGAACACAGTCAGCTGCTAACGGTTTTACTAATGGGTTATTTACGTGCACAACAGGTCGCCTCCACTCGACCGTTGATAATTACACTGAACATTAACAGCAGTCTTAGAAGCTTTCTTGCAGGACATTTATTTCACATTATGTAAGATCAGTGAAGCGATTAACAGGACTACTTTCAATGTAAATGTATAACACGTACAAATGATTTTCGTACAGTAGTAGCAATTAGATGTATTCCTTAACCCGTGCATGCAGTATTGTTGTCATAGTTCACCAAAATAAACGTAGTTATAATTATAATATAAATATTGAACATGGAGAAATATGGATAAATGCTTTACAGGTCATGCCGAGAGCTGACCCGATTTTCCATATGCAGAGAGATGTTGAAGTCATGCCGTGCACTGACGATTATTAACCATGAATATTTTATTATAGGCTATGCAGAGAGATGACACGAGGTACAAAGGAGAGAGGAGAATGACTATGTTAGTATGTAAGTAATATAATTTAGTGATGATTTATTTTGATAACAGGTGACACCGCAGCGCAGCACTATGGATGGAGAAACCACATTAAATTGCTTACTACATGTACTTTGTTATTCGAAAAAAATTTTCTGCATTAAACACGATATCTTTTACATCAGATACATGCATAGGAAAAACAGATCAAGTCAACTGTCAGCATACCGATTCACACTCTCTGTAAAATACAAATGTTTTCTCTTAAATAACAATGATGATTTGTGCTACACAACTCAAACATATTTTATAGTTGACTGACAATATGACTCATAACTGACGACCAAATTACCGAACAGAACACACAAAAGGAAATTTATCTACTAACGTCGCAGAAAGTGACACAGTTTGTCAAAATGTACTTGCATATTTCAAAAACTGTGAAGTTATACAGGGTGTTACAAAAAGGTACGGTCAAACTGTTGTGTCTAGACAAGACAGCCTAGACACAATGAGAGGAAGCCGAAAGGCACGCGCTACGCTCACGCAGATGGGCGTGAGGTCTGAAACAGGATACGTAATGAATGCTATAAAGAAAAGTACATAGCTTCTGGAATACTTAACTTTAATCCATCCTTTTGGTACATCTGGAGATTGTGGCGATACAAGTGAGACTCTTTAGATACATGCAATGTTACTAATGGCGCCTTGCTAGGTCGTAGCCATTGATTTAGCTGAAGGCTATTCAAACTATCTGCTCTGCAAATGAGCGAGGCTTCGACAGTGTGCATCGCTAGCTACGTCGTCCGTACAACTGGGGCGAGTGGTAGTCCCTATCTCGAGACCTGCCTTGTGGTGGCGCTCGGTCTGCGATCACACAGTGGCGACACGCGGGTCCGACATGTACTAATGGACCGCGGCCGATTTAAAGCTACCACCTAGCAGGTGTGATGTCTGGCGGTGACACCACATTCCTCCCCCGCAAATCGGCGAACGGTCGTGTTATAAGGCTTCCGCCCGCCGTGGGGAGGACCCCATGTTGACGTATGCGATGAGGTGGGGAGCCTAACAACAGGCGAAGCTGTGCCACCCGCACCCGGCCATTCGGTCCGAGGGGAGCTAGGAAACGCCTGAAAACCTAGTCCAGGGTGCACGTCAACATGCGGTGTATGCGCCCGTAAAGAGACAGGAGGGGCCGAAGGGTCGACCTCCATTGCGTCGGGGGTAGCCGACGCGCGATGACGTCATGTGGTCCGGAGCGGGCAAGAGTTCCATGGCGGAGGACAGCTGGTCACGGGAAGCGATCGGCGGCGCGTGACCCAGGGAGGCGCTTGGCGGCTGCAGCGAGGCGTCCACTGCGGGCGGCGCCGGCGGGAGAACAGGCGGCGGCGGCGGCGGAGGCGGCGGCGGCGCGTCGCCATGGGGCAAAGTGGAAGGCATAGTCGGTAACACCTGGGGATGAGGCGAGCCAGTAGATGGGTCCCCAGGGCGCTGACCGGACGGCACCGTCGCTGAAAGCAGACGGGGAGCGGCAGAACCCGTGCGACGACAGAGGCGCAGGTGATTGAGATGCCGTCGCACCTCACCAGAGGCCCCCAAAACGAAATACATCGCGCGGCCGAGGCAGCGAAGAATGCGCCCTGCGAGCCAACGCCGTGAAGCGCGAAAGTTGCGATAGAATACAACGTCGCCTGGAGCAAAAGCAGGAGTCTGCCGCTGCACAGGAACCTGATGCGGCGGGTGCAGCAAAGACATCAAGGTTCGATGAGGACGACCGTGGAGCAACTCAGCCGGCGAGCGACCATCTCGGGGCTGAGAGCGATACGATGACAAAAAGAGCAACAACGCATCCTCCCGAGAATGCGACTCTTTCAACTTCAACATCTGTGACTTGAAAGTCTGGACCAACCGTTCAGCGGCACCGTTTGACTGAGGGGAAAACGGCGAGGATGTCAGATGTTGAATACCATTGGCCTGGCAGAATGACTGAAATTCTGCGGACATGAATTGTGGGCCATTGTCGGAAATAATAGTCTGCGGAAGACCTTCAATGCAAAAGATAGCAGACAACGCTTGGATGGTGGCAATTGACGTCGTGGAAGACATCTGGACAACAAAAGGAAAATTACTGAAGGCATCTACCAGAACCAACCATCGAGCATTCCAGAATGGACCAGCAAAATCGATGTGCAAGCGTTGCCAAGGGGAAGTGGCTTTTGGCCATGCAAAGACTTTCCGCGGCGGTGCGGATTGTTGTTCGGCACACGCCATGCAAGAAGAACACATATTCGTAATCGCAGCATCGATTCCGAATCAAGTACAGTGCTGACGAGCAAGTTGTTTAGTTTGCACTATACCCCAATGTCCTTGGTGAAGAAGCCGTAAAACAGAGGAATGTAATGAACGTGGGACCACGACTCTGGACTGATCATTATCAGAACGCAAAACAAAACACCACGTCGAACAAAAAGTCTCTCCTTGTGAGCAAAAAATCGGCGAACCAACGGATCCTCGATCCGAGACTTTGACAAAGGCCATTGCGTAGCAACAAAACGCAAAACGGTAGCAAGGACCGGGTCAGCAGCTGTGGCTGTAGCTACACGACGAAAATCAATCGGAAACGATTCGACCACTTCATCAGTTTCCGAATCACTGAACATGCAAGCAAGTTCGGAAGAATCGAATGCTCTATCCTCAGCAACAGGCAAACGGGACAACGCATCGGCGTTTCCGTGCGTAGCAGTGGACCGATACAAGATATCGTAGCGGTACTGCGAGAGGAAAATAGACCAGCGAATGAATTTCTGCGCTGTACGTGGAGGTACAGGCTTGTTCGGATGAAAAAGCGACGTCAAAGGTTTGTGGTCTGTGATGACGCAAAGTGACGACCATACAAGAAATCATGAAACTTTGTAACACCAAAGACGAGAGCCAAAGCTTCTTTCTCTATCTGCGAGTAATTTCTTTGCACAGACGAGAGCAATTTGGACGCAAATGCAATAGGGCGATCATGCGATCCATCTTTGTGCGCAAGCACAGCACCGATCGCGAAATCCGACGCATCCACCATCAACAAAAGGGGTTTCTTGGGATCGAATGGCGTAAGGCAAGTATTAGAAAGCAATGCCGATTTCAACTGGCGAAAGGCGCGTTCGCATTCCGTCGTCCAGACGAACGGAACACCTGTACGGCGTAAGCGATGAAGCGGAGCTGAAACGGAAGAGGCATTGCGCACATTCACTCACACCTTGTGATTCTAAATCTTGTAATGTTCTTGCGACCTCATCACGCAATGCGTGAGGAACATTGCGCGCTCCGAAAAATTTCGGTTGCGCGTTGACTGTCAGTTCCAAATGTGCTTCATAGTTCTTAGCGCAACCAAGGCCCGGTGCAAAAATGTCTGCAAATTCTTCACATAGCCAAGAAACACTGTCTGAAGGCACAGTCTGATTCACTGATAGGACCTGATTTACTATAGACATGTTAAACAACTGAAATAAATCTAAACCAAACAAGTTCACTGCAGAAGAAGAACGAAGAACGTAAAATGACACAAGTTTTGTTTGTCCCTTGTATGTTGCAAGAAGAGTGCACTGTCCTAACACAGGGATATTCTGACCTGAATAACTATTTAACTTAACAGTTGCAGCATGCAACGGAGGTTTGCCCAGTTGTTTGTACATGTCATGATTGATCAATGAAACTGCAGCTCCGGTATCGAGCTGGAATGGTATGACCTTGCCATTAAAGTCCAAATCTACAAAACGTTGGTTGTCCTGCTGACAAGAGCGACTGTCTCGTGCAATTTGAACTGACACTGGTACAGAAGCACTTGCGACTTGACGCGGTTTCCGGCGACGTCGACGCACAGTATTTGTGGGATGAACACAGTCACTGTTAGAGACAGTGGCACTGGACGAAGTGGAATCAACTACATGAATGTCCATGGGCGAAGGTTCACGAGCCTGAGTATTCTTGGTTCGATTCCGGCGCGAAGCAAACGGCCTGGAATGGTTGTGATTGTCTGATCTGAGCTTTTTCTGGCAAACACTTCGAACATGTCCTTTTTTATCACAGTAAAAACAAATAGCTTGGCGTGACGGGCAATTGTCACGCGAATGTCTAGTTGCACACCGCAGGCATGATTTCACTGCATTTGTATGCTGGCGCGGCACACCTGGTTTAGAGCGTGGCGGCAGCTGCGCAGATGTGTGTGAGGGCAGTTTACCGGCCCGTGCAGCGCGCCCGGCGGGCCGGTTAATGTTACACACGGCTGGCGAGGTTGCAAATGATTCCTGAGCAAAGTCAAGCGTGTCTTGTCTATCCATTATGTCCATCACTTGTTGAAGGGAGGGATTGGCGAGTTTCAAAATCTTTTCCCATATGCGAACATCAGAAACGTTCTGTGCTATTGCATCCCTACAAACGCCAATAAATGAGGCTGCCGCTCGTTACCTTGAATTCTGTAGGCGGCGAGATGAAATCCAAACTGGCGTGACCACTCCGTCCACGTTTCCACGTCTGCGTGAAAATTACGGAATGGAGGCGCCACAGCTTGTTGTGGCTGCGGTAGCGGTGAAGCGGCGGCGGCCGCATCGGTTTGCTGTGCACGGTGACCCTGGACGAGCTGTCCAAGGGCATCCAATAACGCCTGCGTCTGCTGATTCTGCAAGCGATAAAATTCGGACAGTACATCTGGCGAAGCCATGACACAAGTAAATGTAAGCAATTAGAAAGAACAAGACCCTTTCCGCTGACTCGTCGCCAAAAATGTTGTGTCTAGACAAGACAGCCTAGACACAATGAGAGGAAGCCGAAAGGCACGCGCTACGCTCACGCAGATGGGCGTGAGGTCTGAAACAGGATACGTAATGAATGCTATAAAGAAAAGTACATAGCTTCTGGAATACTTTAATCCATCCTTTTGGGTACATCTGGAGATTGTGGCGATACAAGTGAGACTCTTTAGATACATGCAATGTTACTAATGGCGCCTTGCTAGGTCGTAGCCATTGACTTAGCTGAAGGGTATTCTAACTATCTGCTCTGCAAATGAGCGAGGCTTCGACAGTGTGCATCGCTAGCTACGTCGTCCGTACAACTGGGGCGAGTGCTAGTCCGTATCTCGAGACCTGCCTTATGGTGGCGCTCGGTCTGCGATCACACAGTGGCGACACGCGGGTCCGACATGTACTAATGGACCGCGGCCGATTTAAAGCTACCACCTAGCAGGTGTGGTGTCTGGCGGTGACACCACACAAACTTTCAGGAAACATTCCTCACACACAAATAAAGAAAACATGTTATGTGGACATGTGTCCGGAAACGCTTAATTTCCATGTTAGAGCTCATTTTAGATTCGTCAGTATGTAGTGTACTTCCTCTATTCACCACCAGTTGGCCCAATTGAAGGAAGGTATTGTTGACTTCGGTGCTTGTGTTGACATGCGACTCATTGCTCTACAGTACTAGCATCAAGCACAGCAGTACGTAGCATCAACAGGTTAGTGTTCATCACGAACGTGGTTTTGCAGTCAGTGCAATGTTTACAAATGCAGAGTTGGCAGATGCCCATTTGATGTATGGATTAGCACGGGGTAATAGCCGTGGCGCGGTACGTCTGTGTCGAGACAGATTTCCAGAACGAAGGTGTCCCGACAGGAAGAGGTTCGAAGCAATTGATCGGCGTCTTAGGGAGCACGGAACATTTCAGCCTATGACTCGCGACTGGGGAAGACCTAGAACGACGAGGACACCTGCAATGGACGAGGCAATTCTTCGTGCAGTTGACGATAACCCTAATGTCAGCGTCAGAGAAGTTGCTGCTGTACAAGGTAACGTTGACCACGTCATTGTATGGAGAGTGCTACCGGAGAACCAGTTGTTTCCGTACCATGTACAGCGTGTGCAGGCACTATCAGCAGCTGATTGGCCTCCACGGGTACACTTCTGGGAATGGTTCATCTAACAATGAGTCAATCCTCATTTCAGTGCAGATGTTCTCTTTACGGATGAGGCTTCATTCCAACGTGATCAAATTGTAAATTTTAACAATCAAAATGTGTGGGCTGACGAGAATCCGCACGCAATTGTGCAATCACGTCATCAACACAAATCTTCTGTGAACGTTTGGGCAGGCATTGTTGGTGGTGTCTTGATTGGGCTCCATGTTCTTCCACCTACGCTCAGTGGAGCACGTTATCATGATTTCATACGGGATACTCTACCTGTGCTGCTAGAATATGTGCCTTTACATGTACGACACAACATGTGGTTCATGCACGATGAAGCTCCTGCACATTTCAGTCGAAGTGTTCGTACGCTTCTCAACAACAGTTTCGGTGACCGATGGATTGGTAGAGGTGGACCAATTCCATGGCCTCCACGCTCTCCTGACCTCAACCCTCTTGTCTTTCATTTACGGGGGAATTTGAAAGCTCTTTTCTACGCAACCCCAGTACCAAATGTAGAGGTCGTATTGTGGACGGCTGCGATACAATACGCCGTTCTTCAGGGCTGCATCAGCGCATCAGGGATTCCATGCGACGGAGGGTGGATGCATGTATCCACGCTAACGGAGGACATTTTGAACATTTCCTGTAACAAAGTGTTTGAAGTCACGCTGGTACGTTCTGTTGCTGTGTGTTTCCATTCCATGATTAATGTGATTTGAATAGAAGCAATAAAATGAGCCCTAATATGGAAAGTAAGCGTTTCCGGACACATGTCCACATAACATATTTTCTTTCTTTGTGTGTGAGGAATGTTTCCTGAAAGTTTGGCCGTACCTTTTTGTAACACCCTGTGTAAGTGACTCTTGATGTAATTGCTTATACAAACACCAAACTATGATTTAGCTAAAGGAAATATAACTACTAAATTCACAGAAAGTGGCACAGCTTGTCCAAATGTATTTGTATAATTCACAACCTGTGAAGTAATATAACAGTGTCTTTATGTAATTATTTATATGAGCACCAGATTATGATTTATTTAAAGGAAATGTATCTGCTAAAGTCACAGAAAGTGACGTAGTTTGTATAAAGGTAGTTGCCTATTTTTATTTAAAATGTTGATGTCTAAATGTACTACTAAATTGCACTTACAAGAATATTTGTTTATGTTATTGACTGTCACGTAATGTCATATGTACTGTAGGCTGAATTCACCACATGTGAAAAATGTGTTTTGTATGTAATTGTTTAAAACCATAAACTTTTTCTACAGTCACACAAGGTGACGTATTTTGTCCTTTTAAACGTACAATAAGAATACGACAAAGAAACTTTTTATGAGCACAGAGGAAAGAGATGATGTAAAATTTGGTAATAACGGTATCAACCATATCCGTGAACCTTTTAACAAAATCGTTATACCTGTACCTTAATTGCTGTGCATCCCCATGGTTATGAAGCACAAAGTGAATAGCGATCCACGTTACTTCAACTTACGATGTTTTCTATGAGGTGTTGGCATACCAAGCTGCACACCACAGTCATGATGTACGTCAATAGGTGCTTGCGTACCAAGATGCACACCATCGCTACTAATGGACGATTGCAGTTGGAACTTGTAACTGATGTAGCTGCGCCAACTCAGGCAAGTCGACGGTTACACTAAAACTATGGATCAAAGAGACGACGGAATCACATGGCGAAACCTGGTGTTGTGCTTTTTGAGGGAAATAGACGGACTTTTCAGTGCATTCACAGACAGTTGCCAGTGCTTTGACCATGCTGTCCGATTCCTTTTTTTTTCCCCTTCCTTGAATATGGTACCTAATAGATGCCAATTTTACCAGTGAAACAAAATTATAATGAAACATAAACGATGTTCTAATTTTTTACCATTCATTATTATTAAAGATATAAATAACTTTCACTACCTGATGTACACTTCCAACTTACTGACTCATATTATTTGTATATTTTGATGTATACTCTTTTGAATATTCTCTTTGTTAGACATAGGAAAACATATTCTTATGACGGTATATTTATGTGCTTTGTTGAAAGAAATATTTTATCATTAACTTACTTATCACTACACATATTTCTATAATCAAATTTTCTCCTTACGTCAAGTCCAAATGACTTAACGACCTAGGAAAATTTTAAGGAAACCCAGTGAAGGGTTATGTAAGACGTGTATATTTCTATTGTCAACCCACAATTTATGAAAGATGTTTATATTTTATTAATAGGATTAAGCAGGAATAATTAATATTTGTCATGTTGGAAATAATTGTGATAGCAGGGAATGTCAGCACCAAAGTATTGTTGGCAAGAGAGACCGTAAATTGATATAATTTGAAAAGGGCGGGAGAGACCGCGTATGGATACATTTTAGGAAAAAAGCGGGAAAGACCGCGCATTGATACATTTTGTAATCGTAGCAGGGATTGTCTGCACCAGAAAGCATTGTTGGCAGGAGAGACCGCACTTTAGCGTTCGTAGGAAGTCAGTAGTAAGCGAGATGTGAGTTGGTAGCAGGTCTGAAGCGAGAGGTTGAGAGGAGCGGTGTGCCTGCCAGCCATCAGCTATGATTTACAAGAGATTATAGACGGATATACAGAGACATCAGCTAACTATTATCATAAGAGGAACTAATATTACTGTTTTTCTTCTGAGAAACTCAAGACTACTGAAGGTGTGTTAGCGCAATGCTAGTTGTAAGGTTATTGTAAAAAGTAAGTCCCATTTGAGCGTTTGTAAAATCATTTCATTACCAACAGTAAACATTTGAAGAATCCTTTTCAGAACATAATCAATTTTTGCCAGTAATATTGCATTACTGATTATAATCCATCCCAAAAACCATCAGCGTAAAACTTTGCAAAAATTTACTGTTGTCAAAAAAAAGTTTAACTATTAATTACGTAACTGCAGTCAAATTAATTAAGGACTACATCTACATCTACATCTACATCGATACTCCGCAAGCCACCCAACGGTGTGTGGCGGAGGGCACTTTACGTGCCACTGTCATTACCTCCCTTTCCTGTTCCAGTCGCGTATGGTTCGCGGGAAGAACGACTGTCTGAAAGCCTCCGTGCGCGCTCTAATCTCTCTAATTTTACATTCGTGATCTCCTCGGGAAGTATAAGTAGGGGGAAGCAATATATTCGATACCTCATCCAGAAACGCACCCTCTCGAAACCTGGCGAGCAAGCTACACCGCGATGCAGAGCGCCTCTCTTGCAGTGTCTGCCACTTGAGTTTATTAAACATCTCCGTAACGCTATCACGGTTACCAAATAACCCAGTGACGAAACGTGCCGCTCTTCTTTGGATCTTCTCTATCTCCTCCGTCAACCCGACCTGGTACGGATCCCACACTGATGAGCAATACTCAAGTATAGGTCGAACGAGTGTTTTGTAAGCCACCTCCTTTGTTGATGGACTACATTTTCTAAGCACTCTCCCAATGAATCTCAACCTGGTACCCGCCTTACCAACAATTAGTTTTATATGATCATTCCACTTCAAATCGTTCCGTACGCATACTCCCAGATATTTTACAGAAGTAACTGCTACCAGTGTTTGTTCCGCTATCATATAATCATACAATAAAGGATCCTTCTTTCTATGTATTCGCAATACATTACATTTGTCTATGTTAAGGGTCAGTTGCCACTCCCTGCACCAAGTGCCTATCCGCTGCAGATCTTCCTGTATTTCGCTACAATTTTCTAATGCAGCAACTTCTCTGTATACTACAGCATCATCCGCGAAAAGCCGCATGGAACTTCCGACACTATCTACTAAGTCATTTATATATATTGTGAAAAGCAATGGTCCCATAACACTCCCCTGTGGCACGCCAGAGGTTACTTTAACGTCTGTAGACGTCTCTCCATTGATAACAACATGCTGTGTTCTGTTTGCTAAAAACTCTTCAATCCAGCCACACAGCTGGTCTGATATTCCGTAGGCTCTTACTTTGTTTATCAGGCGACAGTGCGGAACTGTATCGAACGCCTTCCGGAAGTCAAGAAAAATAGCATCTACCTGGGAGCCTGTATCTAATATTTTCTGGGTCTCATGAACAAATAAAGCGAGTTGGGTCTCACACGATCGCTGTTTCTGGAATCCATGTTGATTCCTACATAGTAGATTCTGGGTTTCCAGAAATGCTGCTTTGGTAATAAATACAGCCACTTATTATGACAGCCCACCAGCAGCTAATAGATAGTAAAACAGAGTAAGTATATTCATGTCGCAGTTCGATGAAGCAGTCAGATGGCGATCCAGTAACAGTAAAAAAGGTAAGGAACAGTTCTGGGTTATTGCAGGTAACGACTGGGGGCCACGATGACGACACGTTCTATGTTTCGTCGAAATAATCAGAAAATCACTTTTAATTAGCAGCATTTAAATTTGTATGCGAAGAATGCACTTATTATTCTTGGGAAACAGAATTAATTTCAAAGGGAAGATTTCATTTGTTATTATTAAGCTAGAGATAGAAATCCTAATTGAAGATTTCATAGGTTATTGTAGATGGGAAGGTTGCATAACAAAAGAGATATAGAGAAGGGAGGGTTTCACACTGTCCACTCACATTAATGTAGACGCTGCCTATGTTCGAGGTCAGCATTTAGTAACCACTCACAGATATCAGGTGGTATCATTGCCAGTGGAGGCTATATAATGGATGTTGGAGGGACGTGGAGAATGAGTAGTCGTTGTAATGGTGAAACGGAGCAATTTATCTGACGTCCAAAACGTCACCAACATTATCTTTCCGGTCAAATTGAAAGAATTTATGAAACAGCTAACTTTCCAAACTGTTCGCTTGCCACCGTGTTTAAGGTATATCGTTCATGGCAAAATGACGCTATCAAAAACCGGCGCTGAGGCTACTATGGTGCACCACAGGCCATAGATGACAAGGGTAAACGACGGCTGCGTAGAGGTGTACGGGCCAATAGACGTTTAACTGTTGAGCAACTGTCCAACCAGATGAAGCAAAGGACTACCAATGCTATCCCCTCAACGACCGCTCCGCGAACATTGCTGCAGATGGGCCTCCGCTGCAGGCGCCTGGATCATGCATCGACGCTGACTGCTGGTCCTCAGCGACGAAGGCTAGAATATTCATGCCAGTGCCGCAGCTGGACGTCCACTGAGTGGCGAGAAAGGCCCCTTTCAGGTGAATAACGTTTTGTGCTACATCGGACAGATGACAGTAGGCCTCTACAGCGTGAAACGTCCAAATGCAAAGGCCCTGCAACAATCATCGGAAGGGAACACGTCCGATGTCATTCCCCGTATGATCTCATCATTCTGGAACGCACTATGGATCAACACAAGTATCCCTCTATCCTTGGGCACCATGTCCACCCCTACAAGCGATTTGTTTATGCTCAGCGTGGTGTCATTTACGAGCAGGGCAATGCAACATATCACACAGCTCTCAGTGCAAGTATGTGGCTCGAAGAGCACCAGGATGGCCACTAAATTCCCCGGATGTACATCCAGTCGAGAATCTCAGGAACCTCTTCGATTGGGCTGTTCGCTTTACGGATCCTAAGCCGAGAAAGGTAGTATAAGTAGGCTGTCTAGGTTTTTATGTTGGTAACGTCACGTAGCGCTCCTTATGAAAATCACTGGTTGTGCTGTGTGCAGTCTGTGGCTAGTTTGCATTGTTGGAATAGTTGCCATTGTAGTGTTGGGCAGTTGGATGTGAACAGCGCGTAGCGTTGCGCAGGTTTGAGGTGATCCGCCAGCAGTGGTGGATGTGGGGAGAGAGATGGCAGAATTTTAAGAGCGGACGATCTGGACGTGTGTCCGCCAGAAAGAGCAAATTTGTGATACTGGATATCATGAACTGATATATATTTTATGACTTTTGAACACTATTAAGGTAAATACATTGTTTTTTCTCTATCAAAATCTTTCATTTGCTAACTATCCCTGTCAGTAGTTAGTGCCTTCTGCAGTTAGAATCTTTTATTTAGCTGGCAGTATTGGCCCACGCTGTATTGCAGTAGTTTGAGTGACGAAGATTTTTGTAAGGTAAGTGATTCATGAAAGGTATAGCTTATTGTTAGTCAGGGCAATTCTTTTGTAGAGATTTTTTAAAGTCAGATTGCGTTGCGCTAAAAATATTGTGTGTCAGTTTAAGCACAGTCATTTATAATTTTTCTAAGGGGACGTTTCAGTAGCGCAGCTGGCCACGGCAATGAAGTCACCATGGCTCCACATCTCAGTCAGTAACTTCAAGAATCTCACTGACTGCACGTCTCGCAGCGGTCCGGGCTACAAAAATGTAGTCATTCAGGATTTCTGCAGGCGGACACATTATTGTAACTGGACACTGCATTTGGGGCAGCTGAGCTGAGCTGTTTCCTTACTGTGGTTATTTTGCCGTGATTTAGTTCACCTAACTGAGCAACGGTTGAGGTGTTTCGTTGTGTTACTAAGGGTAATAGTTCAGTGACGTTCACTAACATCACGAGTATGTGATCCAGTGGTCTCTTATTTGTACCTTCCCCACGGAAGTGTTCTGGGCTTCCTTACTAACTCTCCAGTTTTCCGTGATTGGCAGTTCAGCTCTGTATCTCTCAACCTACAGATTTCAGATGCAATGAAACCGCAGCATAAACCAAAAGTTCTCTATAGAACAAGGCGACCCAAGGAAACCAACTGGTGTCAATGCTGGTAGCAGTAGACAGAACAAAATAAAGACAAAACAGAACATTAAAAAACAGCAACACACTACACATTCTAAAACAGCATGACAAACTGCAGATGATGTAGCTCAGATGATCTGCATACTACATAAGCATGGCGACTTACTTTTTCCCTACTCGTGTGTAATACTTTCAAAGTTCTTCTGCTAGCAATGAATGGAAGAAGCGATCAAACTGAAGCACCAAGCAAAGCATAAAAGTGTAACAAAATTCAACAAACAGATATACAAATCATTGAAACTAATAAGGGGCGCCAAAGCGTAGTTCAAGTGAGTTCAATAAAAGTCGCTCCACTCTGAGTGCAAAAATTTAGTAAAATCAATTACGAGATTAAAATACTGAAACAACTACGTTTAGTGTTCTATCTGCAGTACAAATATAAGTCTGGGGCCAGTAATTGGGGAAGTAAGGGGTTGGGGAGGGCAGGAGGAATGAATTATCTCGTCTCACCATTTGACAGTCAGTTTTGGATGGTAATGCCCATCGCCTCCCGAAGTCCATCCTCCAAGGTGCTGAATTTTCTGTCGTATCGTCTTTGTCATTGGTAGGTGCAATTTGCAATATAACGCTACGCTATCGACGCAGCATAACCCTGCCTCTGTCTTCTTACAAGGTGAAAATTTCCGATTTTGCGGTAGCTGGCATATCGCGAACTCCTGCCTCCTTCTCATGCTGATCCCTGTTGTCGCAGATCCCGGTGATGACTTCAGTCTTCTTCGAGAGTTGTACATAGTTAGGCATTGCTTTAAGTTGTCAACAGTGCATGCGCGCAATAACTAAACCCCTCTTGTTCGTAATGGGAATGTCTGTCTTGCTCAGTTGTCCCCAGTGCATCTCTCTTGGTATACGTCACATTTTACATGGTATAGACTCTTCCCCATCGACACAAAGTGTCCCCATCATCCTCAGCACCCTGTGGCGAACTGTTACCGCACCACGATATTTTAGGTATTATCTCTACAACATAGTCAACATTACCATACTAAAAGTAAGCTTCGAAGTTTATTGTTATTGTGCACAATAGGTCTCTATGTTCCACTAGTTAAAGATAAATTAGAAACGCTGCCTACTGAGACCAAGCATACACTCAAACTATGTAACCAGAATGCTCTTACTCTCGCCTTCACTAAGAGGGAAAGGTAAAGTAATTACTGTACCAGATTTTTACTACCACTTGAGTAACCATCCAACAGAAATAACAGTTTCTCAGCGATTCAGGTTTCATAGTGCAGTTTATACCTCTGTATAGAACAAAAATTGTCGACAGAATTCATTGAGCTGTGCGCACTTTAATATGTTGTAAGACACGGAAAAGCGTAATCTGCGTTGTGCATAGCAATGGATATTGGGAACAAGCTTCAACATTCGGCTAGACAGAGTGTGAAGACTGGCGTGTTTGAATAAGTTAAATATTGTGGTATGTAGGAAATCTTTGTCGATATGCTTTGAACCAGGGTACAAAGACTTACTTAAAATGCATAGTGCGCCTAATTTCAAAATCACTGAAAGCAACGTGAAACAGGGTCGCAAAAATAGCAGTAAGTAAGCTGGCTGTTAGTAGCCTTCATTCAAATGAATAACTCAATGTCCAGAAGAAAAACTGGCTTTCTAAAACTATTTGCGTAATAGTGACTTTCGATTACTCGACGATGCAGCTGCCTCATTATACACAACGAACTCAGATCCAGTTAAAAGTGTTCGCATCACACAATAATACGAATGCTTGTAAGGAATTTTATTTGACATTATATTTATAAAATCCACGCACAATTTAATATCGTGAAACTACAGAGCACTTACATAGAAAGCGTAGGTGCCCAATCCGAGACAGCAGTAGTCTCTGTATTATCGTTTTCTTTGGTGGCAGATGGGTCATGAGATCAGTAACAAGAGCTGTGCTATTATTTTTCATCCTGCTGGATTCCTATGGACAGTTCTTAAATCTGAATTAAAACCTGCTATTTTCTGTTGTTTATTGGTTCATTGCTTAGGAAGTCGCAGTAAACAAGCGTCCTAAGCAGATTTCTTATATTGATCCAATCAGTATTTATCCAAAGAAGAAAATAGTCCATCAACGAAGCCTATAGAGGAAGATTGCTTTAAAACGTAGCCTAACGTGGAGGATCTATAAATCTGTGCAATAACGAAGTTGAGTCTTTTCTGTTCTTTAGGTTAAGGCAGCAGAGGATCAAGTAGGTAAAAAGACGAGGGCTAGTAGAAATCCTTGGGTAACAGAAGAGATAATGAATTTAATTGATGAAAGGAGAAAATACAAAAATTCAGTAAGTGAAGCAGACAAGAATGAGTACAAACGTCTCAAAAATGAGATCGACAGCAAGTGCAAAATGGCTAAGCAGGTATGGCTAGAGGACAAATGTAAGGATGTAGAGGCTTATCTCACGAGGGGTAAGATAGATACTGCCTACAGGAAAATTAAGGAGACCCTTGGAGAAAAGGGAACCACTTGCATGAATATCGAGAGCCCAGATGGAAACCCAGTTCTAAGCAAAGAAGGGAAAGCAGAAAGGTGGAAGGAGTATATTGAGGGTCTATACAGGGGCGATGTTCTTGAGGACAATATTATGAAAATAGAAGAGGATGTAGATGAAGATGAAATGGGAGATATGATACTGCGGGAAGAGTTTGACAGAGCACTGAAAGACGTAAGTCGAAACAAGGTGTCCGGAGTAGACAACATTCCATTAGAACTACTGACAGCCTTGGGAGAGCCAGTCTTGACAAAACTCTACTATCTGGTGAGCAAGATGTATGAGACAGGGGCAAAATTCCCTCAGACTTCAAGAAGAATATAATAATTCCAATCCCAAAGAAAGCAGGTGTTGACAGATGTGAAAATTACCGCACCATCAGTTTAATTAGTCACAGCTGAAAAATACTAACGCGAATTCTTTACAGACGAATGGAAAAGCTAGTAGAAGCCGACCTCGGGGAAGATCAGTTTGGATTCCGTAGAAACACTGGAGCACGTGAGGCAATACTGACCTTACGACTTATCTTAGAAGAAAGATTAAGGAAAGGCAAACCTACGTTTCTAGCATTTGTAGACTTAGAGAAAGCTTTTGACAATGTTGAGTGGAATACTCTCTTTCAAATTCTGAAGGTGGCAGTGGTAAAATACAGGGAGCGAAAGGCTATTTACAATTTGTACAGAAACCAGATGGCAGTTATAAGAGTCGAGGGACATGAAAGCGAAGCAGTGGTTGGGAAGGGAGTGAGACAGGGTTGTAGCCTATCCTCAGTATTATTCAATCTGAATATTGAGCAAGCAGTAAAGGAAACAAAAGAAAAGTTCGCAGTAGGTATTGAAATACATGGAGAAGAAATAAAAACTTTGAGGTTCGCCGATGACATTGTAATTCTGTCAGAGACAGCAAAGGACTTGGAAGAGCAGTTGAACGGAATGGACGGTGTCGTAAAAGGAGGGTATAAGATGAACATCAACAAAAGCAAAACGAGGATAATGGAATGTAGTCGAATTAAGTCGGGTGATGCTGAGGGAATTCGATTCGGAAATGAGACACTTAAAGTAGTAAAGGAGTTTTGCTATTTGGGGAGCAAAATAACTGATGATGGTCGAAGTAGAGAGGATATAAAATGTAGACTGGCAATGGCAAGGAAAGCATTTCTGAAGAAGAGAAATTTGTTAACATCGAGTATTGATTTAAGTGTCAGGAAATCGTTTCTGAAAGTATTTGTATGGAGTGTAGCCATGTATGGAAGTGAAACATAGACGATCAATAGTTTAGACAAGAAAAGAATAGAAGCTTTCGAAATGTGGTGCTACAGAAGAATACTGAGGAGGTATTGAACAGAATTGGGGAGACGAGGAGTTTTTGGCACAACTTGACTAGAAGAAGGGATCGGTTGGTAGGACATGTTCTGAGGCATCAAGGGATCACCAATTTAGTACTGGAGGGCAGCGTGGAGGGTAAAAATCGTAGGGGGAGACCAATAGATGAATACACTATGCAGATTCAGAAGGATGTAGGCTGCAGTAGGTACTGGGAACTGAAGAAGCCTGCACAGGATAGAGAAGCATGGAGAGCTGCATCAAACCAGTCTCAGGACTGAAGACCACAACAACGTAGATAATTAAATATTCAGCATCGTAAGCTCCGGCTCTGTATGCTTACCGCACTATTTACTTGGAAATTGTATGCCGTTAAAAAGTGGCTTTTTCATGGTTTCGTTTATGAAATGACTAATACGTTGTGTGCAGAAGCGTCAGACAAATATTTAATCAAGAAATTGAGGCAAACAACAAATTCATCAGATTAGTGCCTCTATACTCATCAAAGCGCAAGTGAAGTGGTTTGTGCTTATCTGCGCTACATCGCAGATACTGTAGATACGTAACGTATTATCAAAGCAACGCAATGTATCAGTCTTGGTCCACACGCTCTATTCTAATTTTTGATGTGTCTGGATTGGTTGATCGGCTTGTCAGAATAAAATGAGAGTGATGTAGTAACTCTTGAACGCAACTACAGGTTAACTTCCATTACTCATTTTTAGTGATAGTATGTCGCAAAAATAAGGAAACACGGATACTACAGTCAGTGAGTAAGTACTTTATCTAGCTACCAGTCTAACGCTGTCCACCCCTACTTGCCTCTATAGCGCCCAATATTATACATAAATGACAGTAAAATGTGGCTATAACTGTTGAAGCGGCTGCTGCAGTGACAATGGGCTTCCGTCAAGTAATGGTCGCTGGTGCAATTTCCATTGGTACCGACGGAAGTTATCATTCTTCTCAGTTTCAGTGGTATTTTTGCTGTGTATCATCAGAAGCCACTCATTTGATGGTCTAAACTGGGATCACTGCAGTCGAGACGGTTGATACATAATCCGGAGAATCTAGCTGCAGCTCTTCTCCATTCAGACTTAGTTCTTTTGTAGTTCACGTTATTTTTGCCAATAAAGTGAAGCGATATTTCCTTCGCATAGAATTCCAACCGTTATTTTCCATGTCCTGAAGATCGATACTAGAATGATCATTTGGAAAGTAAATGGCGGACATCGATCTTCTGCATCAACGGCTATACGCCGCAAGTTACGTTACGCTGTTTGGCGGACGGTACTTCGGCTGCCGTTTTATTTGTCGACTTCCCAGTTCCGTTCTCAAACGGTGATCAGGAAGAACCATTGTGTGTATGTCTTCGAAAGAGCCTCAGATTTCTCTGCTTTTCCATAGTAATCATTTTCCGAGTTTTTTGTGGGAGGAAGTAAAGAGTTGACTGACTCCTCTTATGAATTTTAACACTAAAACTCTTCTCGATGTACAACGGATCTCTTATAGCATCTACCATTTATGGTAAATGAGCATCTCAGTGACTCTTCTTAAACAAAACAAGCATGTGACGAAATGCAGTTTTTCTTTGGTTTTTTTTTTTGTTTCTATTCTGGTAATCCATACTACCAAGGGTTCGTGCCTGAAGACAAATACTCGGTCGATCGAGGATTTTGTAAGCTACGCCTTCCTTAAGTCAATTACATTAATTGATTCTTGCTAACATAAATTTAAAAAGGGGAACTGAGAAAAAGAGTTGACATTTTGACAGACTCTAACAGAATCGAAATCTAATACACTGATGAAACCGCAACGTTCGTTTCTATGACGATTATCTTCATCAGTAGCCATCGATTAATATTCGACATCCTCCCCTCCATGGTGTATGCGCCATTGTACATGGGATTGTGACCTCATCGAGTGTAAGCAAGCCTGTTGTGGTGCTGTTTTGTTTTGATTTATAGGTTTTGATTTATTTATTGCACATATTTCACCCCAATGAGACCTTTGTTTCTTATTAGCCGTTAAGACAAACTATCAAATTCTCTCCACTTCTCAGTGTTGCAAGATTAGCAAAACACTTACAAGAGCATTGCGTGAGTTCACCATACTTCCTTAAATGTGTCTACGGGCGACTAAACAATTTCACACGTAAGCTATTAGCAGCTGTTCGTTATACCACATTCTCTATTTTATATCTGAACTCCTCTATAGCGCTTCCCTCTACGAAGCGTAATTCCAGGCGTTTCATTATTGACCGTTCACTTGGCGATTGCCATTCGGTAATGGGATGTAGTGGTCGCAATTATAACGTCCAATGGAACTTAATCAGAGCGCTGTTCTCTAAAACAGATGTCTCATTTCTTAATGGGCGCAGTGCGTGTGCAGTTGTTTGAAGGGGAGCTTGATGCCCGGTATTTATTGGTGCAAATTGATGATTATTTACTGGTACATCAACTAGGGCGCTCGTTGAGACTGCTTTATTGGCCATTTGCAATGATTAGCTTGTTTGACGACCAATAGTTCTGTGTATAAATGCTAAAAGTTTGTCGTACTGATTCCACGCGAACACCTGTAAACGCAAACTGTTTGTGTAACTCCAAGACGCTAAATTCATACATTAAGCAAATACAGAATTTGGGTATCGACAGAGCAGCAAAAATTTGAAACTGTGTGAGTCGGCGAGTAGGACATGAACTGCCTCATTGGGAGCGTGACTCAATGTCAGGAGAAAAGAAAGAAGGGTTCCGTTTCAGCCTCTCATTTCAGATGGAGCACACAGAATGTGTAAGGATCTACCGTTATGTATGTGCACACACAAATATGCATACGCTAAGTTACAGCAGTTACCGTTATAGTTACCATAATTGTGTTTCAACAATATTTTTTGTGGCCATGTATTGTACTTTCGTTGAAGTTTATTCAGTATAGAGCGTGGGTGGTATGATTTGTTAGTCGACTTCCTAGTAGTTGCTATTAGTCTAATTTAAATTCAGGGTTTTCACGAGTCTGATACGTAGGGACTGGACACTGTTCGTAGTTTCCTTCCTGACAGCCGGTTGTTGGAAGATTTAAACCAGGTTTTTACAAGTTATAAAGTGTCTTTCTTCGTGTGCGTGCTCTAGAGAGCAAATAAGACTCGATCTGAAGCATACCTTTTACATTCTATACGGCTTACGCAAAATAGCGTGCTACTCTTCTAGCACAAATTTATCCCATATGGCTACAGCAACGAGACTCGGCCTGTCTCGGATGTGTTCCGTTCTTCTTCGAAGTATCCGGTACAGCACGACATTTCATTTAGTACTGCAGTGCGACATTTTTCGTTTAGACTATGGTCTTTAGTTCGGCAGAATAGTGGTGTCAGCTCTTTTTATCCGTCGCTATTTGCTCGTGGTTTGAAGGATATTCACAGATGTAGTGCCCGTTCGCACAAAAAGAGGCAGTCTAGCTATCTGCCTCTGCAAACTTAAAAATGACTGTAAATGACGCGAAGAATGAGAATTCTCAATATCCATTAAGCAGTTGGATAACGACATGCAATGCATTTGCTATGAAACGACATTAAAATACCATGCAGAAAGAATTAAAAGACTTATTTGACAATGATGAGTAAAGAATTACAACGATCAACAGATGGAGTTCATTGGTCTGTTCATCAAGAAGCACTTTATATTCTTTAAGAAAGTGAATTGAATTTCTGAAGTTGTACGCATTATTCCATCGTCTGTTGCAACAGTTTGCGACGAAATAAAAAGAAGAATATGGATACATTATATATTATTTGGTTAAATCAAGAGACATGCCTGCAACGATTTGTAGATTTAAAACATACTATTGCTGAATTTATGAAGGGAAAAAGAGTGCAGGTACGAAAATTATAACATCCGGAGTGGATAGTAGGTCTCATATTTCAAGCGGGATTGACTGCGCACTGCTCACAATGAGACAGTGCAAGGAGAGAAACATCTTATTTCTCATTTGATGAGAAGGCATTTAAAAGGAATATTCCATTGTAGAAGAGAAAATTCTGGCGAAAATAAAGTCCAGTTCCCAAGGTCATTGACGTTATCAAAAACGCGAGGTTTGAAGAATTCATTGTGGCCCTCAAGTTATTACATAGTTTTCTATATGTCGTGATTGCACTGCCATCTTATTTGTTCTTGAACTGTTTTGAGACTGTTTGTATGTATGTTAAAGTGTCCCTTTACACGTGTACATGTAACTAACTGATGCGCTGTGCAATTACGGTTTTGTAGACAACTGCTGTTACGTTAAAACGATCCAGGAGTTGTACATTGTTTTCCGTAGGAAAAGTTTCCAGATTTCTCCGTGACAAAATATTTCGATCAACGTATGTGTCACAGGCTTTTTCTCTGTTATGATACTAAGTCACGATTATATGGCAATCAGATAGCAAAACGCCGTCAGAGAGTCTCTGTCTGTCCGTGTGCCATCAATTTGTATCCGATAGAAATGATATTATGCCTTCAGTGCATCCAAAAGAATTAAGTGATACCAAAAATTCGTTTCGTTTATCGTCTGTGTTGTTGAGAAATATGACACATGAAACCAAGTCGAATGCAGGGTGACTGCATTGCCATCTATACTCTCTTCATCACAAGAAAAGCCTCATGTAAACGTTACGCCATGTATTCTTCCGCGTTTGCTTGAATCTAATTGGGTTTCATTTCATGTGGAGCGGAAGCCAAGTTGTGACCACTACAGTCAAGTACCATCATAACGATACGTTTTATGCTGTGTTACACGCACGTAGACTGAACGATAATGTGGGACAACAGCTTTACCGGCGCATAAAATCTGGCCAATCAGCGGTCCAACTGTTGTTGTTGTTGTGGTCTTCAGTCCTGAGACTGGTTTGATGCAGCTCTCCATGCTACTCTATCCTGTGCAAGCTTCTTCATCTCCCAGTACCTACTGCAGCCTACATTCTTCTGAATCTCCTTAGTGTATTCATCTCTTGGTCTCCCTCTACGATTTTTACCCTCCACGCTGCCCTCCAGGACTAAATTGGTGATCCCTTGATGCCTCAGAACATGTCCTACCAACCGATCCCTTCTTCTAGTCAAGTTGTGCCACAAACTCCTCCCCAATTCTATTCAATACCACCTCATTAGTTATGTGATCTACTCATCTAATCTTCAGTATTCTTCTGTAGCGCCACATTTCGAAAGCTTCTATTCTCTTCTTGTCTGAATTATTTATCGTCCATGTTTCACTTCCATGCATGGCTGCACTCCATATAAATACTTTCAGAAACCACTTCCTGACACTTGAAACTATACTCGATGTTAACAAATTTCTCTTCTTCAGAAACGCTTTCCGTGCCATTGCCAGTCTACATTTTATATCCTCTCTACTTCGACCATCATCATTTATTTTGCTCCCCAAATAGCAAAACTCCTTTACAATAATGTGACCAGTTGCAGTTCAGACGTAAAAAGAGACAGGCAATGAAACAACATAGCTTAGAATGTTATTTATTTTTTAAAGAGAATGAAATCATATTGGGCGAAACTGCAGCACTACCAAGCGCTTCTTGGGTGACCAGATGGAAAGCATAAAATGCTTTCGTTGTCACCTGACTTAATATTCTCAAGAGTGATGAAAATTCCTAACGTAAACACAGGGTAATTTTTCTGAGCGACCTATATGTGACTCAAAAATCATACTCCAAGGCTTTCACCGTACTGTTGAATACTGAAGCCACTGAAGGTATTAATTACAGTCAGTCGTCTGGTACTCTCTTAACTCGTTCCTTATCCGAATCCGAGAAATACACTTCAGTACAGGAACTGTCATATGCTACGTTGATAATGGGTCGATCAACAACAAAATCCACGAAGCCACCCACGCGCTGCATTTTCTCCTCTTCTTTTCTGACGTTTCATTCTATATCCCGACAACGTTCGGCTGTAACACGTGACGATTTGGCATATAGGGGTTGAAGCCAGGGCATATGGGGCGACCATTGTAATTGTGGCATCAAGAGCTGTACAAAGCGCACATGGCTGTGGCTTCTGCTTTCTATATTTCTTTACGATTTATTTTACCATTAACTATTTTACAAGCCAGTGAGGGCTCACCATCAGTTGGGCGTGTTACAGGAACATTTTCTGGAGCACATACAGATGGACACTATGGTCGTAGTGATTGAACTACCACATGGTATTTATATCAGATACATTCTGTTAATGCACTTTTTGCCAGATCAAACGCACACATACCAGCACGTAGTCGAAGCGAAAGACCTATGTAAGAAACATGGACTGGGCAAGGCACCGTCTTATTTGAAACACGGAGCGTTGTGACGCAGTGGTTAGCACACTGGGCTCGCGTTCGGGAGGACAACGGTTCAAATCCGCGTCCAGCCATCCTGATTTAGGTTTTCAGTGATTTCTCTAAATCGCTTCAGGTAAATGACCGGATCGTGCCTATGAAAGGACACGGCCTGTTTCCTACCTCATCCATGTCTAACCCGATGGGATGGCAGTTTGGTCACCACACCCAAACCAACCAACCGTATTTGAAGCCTATTGGAAACTTCGTCACCATGGCCGGCCGAAGTGGCCGCGCGGTTCTGGCGCTGCAGTCTGGAACCGCGAGACCGCTACGGTCGCAGGTTCGAATCCTGCCTCGGGCATGGATGTGTGTGATGTCCTTAGGTTAGTTAGGTTTAACTAGTTCTAAGTTCTAGGGGACTAATGACCTCAGCAGTTGAGTCCCATAGTGCTCAGAGCCATTTGAACCATTTCGTCACCATGTTTTGCAACGTCAGATAGTAGTCGACTGCTGGCAGGGAACTGTACGATTGTATTTGCTGTACAAAAGCATTTGCTGCAGCCAGACGCAGAAACTACGCGTTTCGGGAAATAATCTCTATTTTGAAATCCTTTTATCGTGTGCTGTGTCGTCTTTACCTTGATATTTGTGATGTGGGAACTGCTGCATTATTTTGGTGATTTTACTATAATGTAAATAGGCCTAGCTTTGTATTTACCTATGCATTTTTGTAATTACATAAGTGTCTGTAATTACTTCTCTCGAATTCGATGGAAAGTTTTTAATTCGGTTATTCCGCTTCTGACTCAGATCACGTTTGGAAGTTGGAAGTACTATCTTACACAATAATCATCGTTAGTTGAGCAGCATTCCAAATATGTAGGCGAAAATTATGTTTTGTTTTATGTGGCTTTGAGCATTTCTAATGGGAACCAGGACCGTCGTGTTTTCTCTCATGTTTCGTTAGGATATTTGTTTCTCAGAAAAGAGCAGTTACCAGATCTCCTCAAACCAGTTCAAGGGTCGAATGTGCATACATTTGTGTAACCTGCTGCATGAATCAACATCCCACAGGACATCATAAATCTAATGTCAGTCTGCTGCTATCATTGTAAACACGTAAAAGCAAGTGTTAGTTTAACAAGCAAAACTGTTGTTTTAACAATTGTGCGTTTTCTATAACCATTCAATAGTGGATAGCATACAAGTGAATCGTGTTATTATACGCTGCGCACGTAACTACAAAACAGATCTCTGCTTAGATTCTAATATTTACTTTGTAATGCTCATGGGACTAAAGAGAAATAAAATGAAACACGGCTATGGTGCACGATAACCGAAAGTTTAATAATAAATAGTCTTTGTACCTACGCCTACAGTTATTTGACATTAAGATAATCTGAGACTATGTTGTTACATTCAGTAGGCCAGTTTATACACAAAGCCATCATTGTCCTCGAAAAAATATTAACTTTGCGTACAATTCTCTGACCTGTTTTAGTCTGTCATTCATTGGGTTAGTTTTGTACAAATGACGTAACCTAGAAGTGAAGAAATATTTTAACGGTTTTATCAGAATGGGACTGCTGTTTAAATTCAGAGAACACGAATGGGTGATCAGCCAGTAAATAAACTCAGTGTTACTTCCCTACATTCAGAATACAAGTCGGCCGCTGTGGCCGCGCGGTTCTAAGCGCTTCAGTCCGGAACCGCGCTGCTGCTACGGTCGCAGGTTCGAATCCCGCCTCGGGCATGGGTATGTGTAACGTCCTCAGGTTAGTTAGGTTTGAGTAATTCTAAGTCTAGGGGACTGATGACCTCGGATGTTAAGTCCCAGAGTGCTCAGAGCCATTTAAACCATTTTTGAATCAGACTACAAGATCTGAAGAGAAAATTCTTCTTTGCTATTGACGTTTGACAGTACCGTTTCTATTTCTTTGAACGTAAACTGGCCATAATAAATGACTCAGAAAAATAAATGTACGTCAGATTTCGATCACACAACTTAATGTTACATCCACCTAACTAATATGTTCGTTGTGATGACATTACAAAATATTGAGCTTAGTGTTCTGTGTTGCTGGCACCCAGAGCGCTGTTAGGTTATCGTACACTTCTTTGGATGAAGCCATTTTTTGTTATCGCGTATTATGTAGCGAGACAGTCGAAGATCCGTAGACGTATTTTATTTGCTTCTGATAAAAAGTCTGTAAAGCGCCGTAATACCGGCAACACACGTACCGACGGGAATCCACACTAACATTGGCAACGCCTGGACATCAAACTTGGCTTAGTGTGATCTCTTCCAGTCACAGCAGAAGAGTGGTCCTTCATTGGCTTGGCCGAGGATGGGCGTCTTCATTTCCGGTTTCTTAGTTTTGTTGGCGGACGACTATTATGACTAAATATTTCATGTTGTTGTTGTTGTGGTCTTCAGTCCTGAGACTGGTTTGATGCAGCTCTCCATGCTACTCTATCCTGTGCAAGCCTCTTCATCTCCCAGTGCCTACTGCAACCTACATCCTTCTGAATCTGCTTAATGTATTCATCTCTTGGTCTCCCTCTACGAATTTTACACTCCACGCTGCCCTCCAGTACTAAATTGGTGATCCCTTGATGCCTCAGAACATGTCCTACCTACCGATCCCTTCTTCTGGTCAAGTTGTGCCACAAACTTCTCTTCTCCCCAATCCTATTCAATACTTCCTCATTAGTTATGTGATCTACCCATGTGATCTTCAGCATTCTTCTGTAGCACCACATTTCGAAAGCTTCTATTCTCTTCTTGTCCAAACTATTTATCGTCCATGTTTCACTTCCATACATGGCTACACTACACACAAATACTTTCAGAAATGACTTCCTGACACTTCAATCTATACTCGATGTTAACAAATTTCTTTTCTTCAGAAACGCTTTCCTTGCCATTGCCAGTCTACATTTTATATCCTCTCTACTTCGACCATCATCAGTTATTTTGCTCCCCAAACAGCAAAACTCCTTTACTACTTTAAGTGTCTCATTTCCTAATCTAATTCCCTCAACATCACCCAACTTAATTCGACTACATTCCATTATCCTCGTTTTGCTTTTGTTGATGTTCATCTTATATCCTCCTTTCAAGACACTGTCCATTCCATTCAACTGATCTTCCAAGTCCTTTGCTGTCTCTGACAGAACTACAATGTCATCGGCCAACTTTAAGGTTTTTATTTCTTCTCCATGGATTTTAATACCTACTCCGAATTTTTCTTTTGTTTCCTTTACTGCTTGCTCAATATACAGATTGAATAACATCGGGGAGAGGCTACAACCCTGTCTTACTCCCTTCCCAACCACTGCTTCGCTTTCATGTCCCTCGACTCTTATAACTGCCTTCTGGTTTCTGTAAAAATTGTAAATAGCCTTTCGCTCCCTATATTTTACCCCTGCCACCTTTAGAATTTGAAAGAGGGTATTCCAGTCAACATTGTCAAAAGCTTTCTCTAAGTCTACAAATGCTAGAAACGTAGGTTTACCTTTCCTTAATCTTTCTTCTAAGATAAGTCGTAAGGTCAGTATTGCCTCACGTGCTCCAGTGTTTCTACGGAATCCAAACTAATCTTCCCCGATGTCGGCCTCTACTAGTTTTTCCATTCGTCTGTAAAGAATTCGTGTTAGTATTTTGCAGCTGTGGCTTATTAAACTGATTGTTCGGTAATTTTCACATCTGTCAACACCTGCTTTCTTTGGGATTGGAATTATTATATTCTTCTTGAAGTCTGAGAGTATTTCGCCTGTCTCATACATCTTTATCACCAGAAGGTAGAGTTTTCTCAGGACTGGCTCTCCCAAGGCCGTCAGTAGTCCTAATGGAATGTTGTCTACTCCCGGGGCCTTGTTTTGACTCAGGTCTTTCAGTGCTCTGTCAAACTCTTCACGCAGTATCGTATCTCCCATTTCATCTTCATCTACATCCTCTTCTATTTTCATAATATTGTCCTCAAGAACATCGCCCCTGTATAGACCCTCAATATACTCCTTCCACCTTTCTGCTTTCCCTTCTTTGCTTAGAACTGGGTTTCCATCTGGGCTCTCGATATTCATGCAAGTGGTTCCCTTTTCTCCAAGGGTCTCCTTAATTTTCCTGTAGGCAGTATCTATCTTACCCCTCGTGAGATAAGCCTCTACATCCTTACATTTGTCCTCTAGCCATCCCTGCGTAGCCATTTTGCACTTTCTGTCGATCTCATTTTTGAGACGTTTGTATTCCTTTTTGCTTGCTTCATTTACTGCATTTTTATATTTTCTCCTTTCATCAATTAAATTCAATATTTCTTCTGTTAGCCACGGATTTCTACTAGCCCTTGTCTTTTTACCTACTTGATCCTCTGCTGCCTTCACTACTTCATCCCTCAAAGCTACCCATTCTTCTTCTACTGTCAATTGTTCCCTTATGCTCTCCCTGAAACTCTGTACAACCTCTGGTTCTTTCAGTTTATCCAGGTCCCATCTCCTTAAATTCCCACCTTTTTGCAGTTTCTTCAGTTTTAATCTACAGGTCATAACCAATAGATTGTGGTCATAGTCCACATCTGCCCCTGGAAATGTCTTACAATTTAAAACCTGGTTCCTAAATCTCTGTCTTACCATTATATAATCTATCTGATACCTCTTAGTATCTCCAGGGTTCTTCCATGTATACAACCTTCTTTCATGATTCTTAAACCAAGTGTTAGCTATGATTATGTTGTGCTCTGTGCAAAATTCTACCAGGCGGCTTCCTCTTTCATTTCTTAGCCCTAATCCATATTCACCTACTACGTTTCCTTCTCTCCCTTTTCCTACACTCGAATTCCAGTCACCCATGACTATTAAATTTTCGTCTCCCTTCACTATCTGAATAATTTCTTTTATTTCTTCAATTTCTTCGTCATCTCCAGAGCTAGTTGGCATATAAACTTGTACTACTGTAGTAGGTGTGGGCTTCGTATCTATCTTGGCCGCAATAATGCGTTCACTATGCTGTTTGTAGTAGCTTACCCGCATTCCTATTTTCCTATTCATTATTAAACCTATTCCTGCATTACACCTATTTGATTTTGTGTTTATAACCCTGTAGTCACCTGACCAGAAGTCTTGTTCCTCCTGCCACCGAACTTCACTAATTCCCACTATATCTAACTTTAGCCTATCCATTTCCATTTTTAAATTTTCTAACCTACCTGCCCGATTAAGGGATCTGACATTCCACGCTCCGATCCGTAGAACGTCAGTTTTCTTTCTCCTGATAACGACATCCTCTTGAGTAGTCCCCGCCCGGAGATCCGAATGGGGGACTATTTTACCTCTGAAATATTTTACCCAAGAGGACGCCATCATCATGTAACCACACAGTAAAGCTGCATGCCCTCGGGAAAAATTACGGCCGTAGTTCCCCCTTGCTTTCAGCCGTTCCAGCAGTACCAGCACAGCAAGGCCGTTTTGGTTATTGTTACAAGGCCAGATCAGTCAATCATCCAGACTGTTGCCCTTGAAACTACTGAAAAGGCTGCTGCCCCTCTTCAGGAACCACACGTTTGTCTGGCGTCTCAACAGATACCCCTCCGTTGTGGTTGCACCTACGGTACGGCTATCTGTATCGCTGAGGCACGCAAGCCTCCCCACCAACGGCAAGGTCCATGGTTCATGGGGGGGTGGGGGGAGGGGGGGTGGGGGGGGGGAATGTTTCATCCGTAGCCAAAATTTGCTCTGATAACATTCTGCGCTTTTAATATCAGTTGAGGTGTTTCAGGCACACTGATTTTCGGATATTCTTCTGTTCGTTGCAATGTTGACAAAAACATGCAGCATCACCTTTCCGATACCATAACTGTGCTCGCAGAAACGTGTCGTAGATCGCACTCCCGTTTTCACAGTGTCATGTAGCTTTTGTTCTTTGATGACAACACAGAAAAATTTATTCCGCTAAACTGAAGTTAAAATTCCGCTAAAATCCACCAAATGCTTATTATTGTTATTTAGCCTCCTATAAATAGACATCCAGCGTATGTTGCACTTCTGAACTATTTTCAATGTATTAGCTCCGTCGTTTATTGCACTGAAAACTTTGTATAAGCAATTTGACGAGATGAAGACTTGGAAAACCAAGAATACGTTTCTGACAACAAAAATTCCGAATTCCGGCGCAAAGTTTCAGCTGAAGCATAAGATACCGCCAGCTGCAGGGAATGGCAGACACAACGAATTAAGACGAGATGAGGAACTTCTCCTTTAAAATTCTATACACACCATTACTGATGCCTACCATAACTGCTGCATTGTCAGCACCCAAACCGTGTATTAGATGAATGCTCAAGCCCTACTCATTAAGCAAAGAGTTCAGACCATTAAGCAATGGTGGCAGTACTCTAACTCTACCATTACCAAGAATGTGGAAACAATGCGACCTTGGGCCTCAGAAAAAGTATATCACACACGAAGCTAACAATTTACACACGAAGCTTACAATTTACTGGCGCTAATGTCTGTAGAGTCGTCCAAAAGTCCACTGAAATATCCGTTTCCTACGTCCTTTCTCAGACTGGCTTTGAAATGTGGATTTTTAATCAGACCACTACACTTGCTTCTATGCAAACGCATCTGTGAGACATGGTCAGCACTTATAAAACACCTTTTTCAAAGGCTCCAGAGATGATCCACAGATCTTCATTGGACCGTCTAACTACATGTGCATCTAGTTTCAACTGCCCCGTGGAAGAAAAGGGTGCCGCTGCTTTTACAAGCTTTTTGCTTTTTGAATGATTCAATAAATCCGACAGACGCGAATTTAAATCGGAGTGGCAAAATCGACATCGCATAATAGAAGGATCGGCGGGGATCTCAAGAAGCCAGTCTTTCAATTGTTTGTTGCTAAGCCACTCTTTTCTAAACTTTGGGGTGTAGTTTTTGTCCTTTTTGCTTCGGCATTTTGATAACTAATAAAAAAGTAAACAAAATCACTGATTACAACGCGGTTAACTGCACCGTAAGCACTAACAATTCTACACTATGCACTGTACCGACTTCGGTCCACGGTAACTTGTAACCGCAATGCTTAAAGCAAAGAACTAAGACTGAAAAGGATTGTTCTGTTGTGTTGAGGCAGAGGAAATACTATACCGAAATCTGATAATTAAGGTTTAGCTGGAGCCATATTGTTACCTCTCTAAATATAATTTCAAATTGTATAATGGGAAGACTGAATTAAACGGAAAAATATTGTTGCAGACATCAATCCACAAATACGTTAAAAAATCCGTTAAACGCTAAATGCAAAATTTCACCCTCTGGCTGTGTGTAAAATACATCAAATTTAGCGGCAATTCCGCTAACTTGGCAACCCTGAAAACTGCGCTGTGCGTGCAGAAGCCGCGCTTTCGTCAAGCTGTGCTAGCACTACACGCGTTCTTAGTGGTTAGGCACCGAACGGCACAACAATAACTTCGTAACTGCTACGGCACACGGTGCTGTACTCTCAGAGCGCCATTGTTGGCGGCAGGCGGGCACTAAAGTTTATCAGGTGTAAGTCGACAGACTTCTGTGGATTGTGGAACCCTAGTTCAGGAGAATGTGAACAAATAATATACAACTTCTACACTGTTACGTAACTTCTCCACCCCAAACGTGCTGCCATCAAGAGATCGATTCAGAAATGTTCCTGGAAATAGAGGCTTTCTTTGACTTGAAAAATTCTGGTGTTAAGAGTAGATAATGCATTACGTAGGCTTCTTAGAAACTTTGAATCTCAGAATCAAAGCCTTGTAATATTTATAAATGGCGTTCCAAAAAATCGACAGTAAAACTTCTGGTAAGGAATACTCATATAACAAGCAGAAAAGAAGGCTGTGTCAAGATAGGTCCGGAAATGTATCACTAAAGATTTAATCGACCATCAATCCTTTACAGCGCACTCTACTCTGATTAAGTATCAGAAGAAATGTTCAAACTGACTTCCTCCTGCCTGAATACAGGCCTCCGTTCGTAGCCTCACTGAATTCCAAACGCGACCAAAACTGCCTGGAGTAGTTAGTACTGTCTGGAAGGCTATCACAGGGCGTGCATGAAGACTACTTACATCCACAGAAGCAGCTGAAAATGCGGGAGACTTTTCGCGTCCCCACAGGTGAAAGTCTACCGGGTTTAAGGCAGGCGAAAGGAATGGTCAAACAGTCGGTCCACCTCTACCAGCGCTCAAAGCATGTGCATTCAGGTGCCTTCGGGCAGACAAACTGAAATGTGTGGGGGCACCATCGTGCACGAGAGAAATTTTTGATGGATTCAAGTGGCATGTCTTCTAAGTAATTCGGCAGTGCAGTACTATATAGTTTTGACCAGTAAATCTTGCTGGAAGCACGTAGGGTCCCAATAATCAATCGCCATCAATGACTGTCTAGATGTTAATGCTGGTGAGACTGCTTGACAGTTGCATGGAGTTTGAATCCGCCCAGACATATTGATTACGCGAATTCTGGATTCAGTCCGTTATGGATGTCGCTTCATCTGTGACTAAAACAACAGCTGCAAAGTGGGGTGTCACAATGTCATAACTCATTGCTGCAGAACATTACTCTTGGAGAATAATCCGCGGGTGACAAGTTCTATACACGCTGCAGATGCTACGGATACAGCACATTTTCACGTAAACGTCTGCAGATCGTCACGTGCGGTTCATTCCTGTGCAGCCCTAAACGCCTTGTGCTGATTCCAGGAGTTTATTTCCACAACACTGAGTAGATCGTCCTCATTCTCTGATGTACGTCTTGGCCGACCTCCGCTTCTTGGTGGACGTGACAAACTCCCGGGTTCACAGAGGCGTCAATTAATTCTTTCAAATGTCTTTCGGTCTGGTAATGTGCACGAAGGGTAGCGTTTCTCGTACAAGTGACATGCCTCCACGGCATTGCCATCTGCCAAACCGTACATGTAATGCGTGATCACGAGCTCTTGATTGGTGTACATTTCTGGGCTGCAGACTATGGGTACAGACAATTACAAACCACCACGTACACGCTTTTGCTAATGGTTACGGATACATTTCAATTTCCTCCTGCTTACGTGCCACTTCAGAGAAAACTGCACAACACAATTACTGTAATGTTCTTCAGTTACCTGGAGAAACTATGGAAAGGTCCATTTCTCTAAATATTTATGGATGTAAAATATGTTTCGTTTATCAGTGTATGGTTAGAAAATACAGCCCACGAAACGTCCCTGGTGCATTC
Source organism: Schistocerca americana (assembly GCF_021461395.2). Lineage (NCBI taxonomy): Eukaryota > Metazoa > Arthropoda > Insecta > Orthoptera > Acrididae > Schistocerca > Schistocerca americana. Next base: position 466,672,857 of record NC_060121.1, read on the forward strand.
ACGAAGCTGCTGATGCTCTAAAACTTCATTTACTGCAAGATTGTGAAGCAGTGCTGAAGTAGCGTGTGGTTGTGCTTCTTTCAGGTAACTTCGTTCTGTACACGATCATAGAATGACGATTCTTTAATTTTCTTTTATTTTCGATATCTACCGCTACAGGCTCTTTCTGATTGACTGATGTGGCGTCAGCTAATGAGTGTATGAAAAGTTTTCCAAAGAGATTTTCCGAAGTATTCCTCTGTCAGTCATGTGCATAAGTGCTAAATTATAAAATATGTGAGAAGGATCTCGCTTCATGATGGATACTGAACTTTGATTGGAGAATGAATGCGGACACCGAGAATGCATTTCATTCCCTCACATAGACAGATACATATTGTGTCTTCCTCTTCCTGGTACTGCTGTATTTAGTCACCCACAGTAACGGTGTGTGGAAGCATTCGCAGTTCCCTATGTACTATACATAGTCAATGTTACCCTTTTCGTTTTCTTAGCTCCTTGATTGTTGCCAGAAGATCATTAGTATCTCTGCACAAGTCATTGTTATCAACACGGATTTCGATATCGAGAGGTGCCTGACAGCTCCCAGCAACCGTTGCATTAGTTATTTGGTTTCAGTGTTACAGAGGCATAACTTGCAAGATGCACAATTAAGAACATTAGTTTGCGTTTACCATGGACTGCATCTTATAAGATTTACAGATTATTTACGTGGCAAGGTGGAGCAGCAACTTATTTGAGTGACTTCAAGAACACTTGGACTACAAGGAATTAGTTTAGACATTGTTTCTGTACATCACTTGAAGTGATTGAGTGGTTCTTTCAATAACCGTGTCGGTTTCCACGTGGGCTAGTGTACCAACTGTCCTCTGTAACAATATAACTCTCCATGGAATTGTAAAAACAAGATATCTTCCTTTGTTGATCATTTTTGTGAATTTACATTCCGTCTTCATGTTCTATATGATCTTAATTTGACAGGAAACTCTCGGGAATACTGTGTCTTTCTGGAGAAATCGGGATTCCAGTGAAGCAGAAAATTGAAATATATTTCTTAAGTTAATTACGCCCATGAATTTTGCGCTTCGAATCAAGTGTGTGTGAATTCCTAAGGGACCAAACTTTTGAGGTCATCGATCCTTAACCTTACACACAACTAAAACTAACTTCTGCTAAGAACAACACACACACACCGATCGCCGAGTGAGAACTCGAACCTCCGGTGGGAGGGTCTCCGTAATCCGTGACATGCACATCTAACCGCGCGGCCACTCTGCGCTGCAACTCTGCGGTGTTTGAGCGTTTGATATGGTATATAAAACTTCGTTTACATTACGCAGATTAAGGACGACAACTAGTATCTTCTTATAGCTTCCTCTGACGCGATCAGTTGTGCTCTGTACCAGGCAAAGATATCTGTAAAATTCTCACTTTCCAGTATGCTCGACAGTTCCCATTGCGTTTCGTATAGCAAAGCTAATTCCCCCTTTACACCAAAGACGTCTCAGCTCATTCGAACAGTGTGAAGTCAGTGATTTGTCATTGCCATTTTACATTATATACTACTATGACTGAAAAGTAGTTTACATCGCACACTGAGCCACTTTTCTTGGTCTTCTCCTATATGTGATTTCGCCAGCTTCAATTTCAATGTGTCATTACTTTTCGGTAACGAATAATTGAGCTGTAGTATGTTATGGAACTTTATTCAGCTTGTAAATCTGATCTCAACATAAATATATAAGGATTTATGTCATCACTGATTTCATTTTCAGTTTAGTTGTAATTTTTCGTATTTTATCAGGAATTTGTCGTCGCTTCTTTATCAATTATGGTGTGAGTGGTACTTACTCAATTTAGTTGTCTTTATCTAGTCTCAAAATATATGATAAGAGTAAATATACTAGTCTTATTGGTAGTCTCACCTGTAAGATACTGAAGGCACTGAGAATTCCAGTTGCCCAATTTTGAAGCAGGCTACAGCGCAAAATTTCACTAAGGATCACCATACTTCCGCTTATGACAGAAATCAGCAAATTCTGTGTCACAGTTACGCTTCACAGCTACGAAATTTTAGGTGTGACTGTTCAATTTAACTTTCAAATGGTTCAAATGGTTCTAAACACTATGGGACTTAGCATCTGAGGTAATCAGACCCCTAGACTTAGAACTAATTATACCTAACGAACCTATGGACATCACACACAACCATGCCCGGTGCAGGATTCAAACCTGCGACCGTAGTAGATGGGCGGTTTCAGACTGAAGCGCCTAGAACTGCTAATTTAACTTTAAATGCGAACATTTTAGGTTATGCTTTACAGTGAGTGTTACTGATATCGAATGAAACAACAAGTTTACTGCTAGTAGTCAATGATTTAATTATATCCGCAACGGTTTCGAACGTTTAAACTTCCATCATCTGGTAGATTTACATGTGTTAGTTTGTTTGTGTGTTACGATTTTGGGGTAACGTGTAGGACACTATAGTGGAGAATCAAAAACACTATTTCAGAACATGGTTTTTAGGAGTTTTCGACTAAAAAAAGCTAAAAAACCCAACACACTATCATCCACAGCTATCTACCCCTGTCATCCCACAGTCCACAAAATGACAGCATTCCGGTAGGTCCACCAGCTGCAACCAGTATATAAACCCTGATCCAGGTACTGTCAAATGTTTTTTATTTATTTATTTTATACATATTGTGATCAATGACAGGAATAAAAAAAAACCATTCCTGTAGGTATCCAACAGAGCTATTCCGCTACCACTCTGTGAAGATAAACGTGAACTAGAAATAGAAATAATAAAACAAACAACCATTGGAAATGTCTGTAACAGCTCCGTAGTAGACACCATAAAACACTCAACAGTGTCAAAGCAATATAATCACAAAAAACAAAAAGAATACAACATTTTCCATACAGCTACATTTCTTGGTAATATTTCATATCAGATTGCCAATGACTTCTAATAGAAAGGTGTAAACATAAGCTTTACCACCGACAACAAGATTGTGAAGAAGCTACCTCACAACAGCAACACACGGAATCCACTTCATTATACGGGTTTGTAGAAATCGGAATGTTAGAACTGTGACTGTTTCTACAAAGGCTAGAAAGGTAGACTATTTGAGATAAGATTCAGAACATGTGGCAACACAAAAAAAACAAAAAAATTATACAATACATCAGCATCAGACATCCACCTGCACTAAAGTGAACACCATGTCAACAACATAAGTATCACCATCCTACACATCCAACCTAAAGTCACAAAATTAGATATCCTTGAAACACTCCAAACATACAAATGCAAAAAAACCTGAATCCATCTTAAATGACATAAATGACATTATTTACAATAGTATCCTCTCTCCCTACATTATTAAATGTGCAATGCACACACACACACACACACACACACACACACACACACACACACACGCACACACAAACACGATATTTACCGTGAATAATTAGTTATGTTACCATGACATCACCAAACAAAGAAGGCAATGGCAGCATTTACAAATATACAGTCACACTTCAAGCTTTACTTAGTCATTACAGGTAACAGAAATAATCTTATGATCCCCCTGCTCCAGAAAAGTTTATCTCCTCTAATCACTCCTTTCATGCTTTATCAAAGCAATTTGTTTTTTAGTTATTTATGACTATATTTGTCAATTTCATGATGATGTGCCAATCATTTCGTTAATGGTCACAGTTATTGTGATATTTGCACTTAAATAAGATAATGCGCGAAATTCGAAAAGGTTTGCAACGAAAATTAAGGGTCGTTATGATTTTGCTTTTGCTGCGTGTTACATAAATTGCTTTTGTTGGCCACGCACTGAATGACGTAGTGTAGGTAAGATTTCAAAGTGATAAGAAGTGTCAACCACCACAGTGAGATTAGTGCGCTGACAATCGAGTAAAACAAGAACTCTATTCTGCATGGAGGTATACCACAACTTTTTTTTTTTTGACATTTCAATAATCGTGCACTTCGTAAGAAGTAGTACCAGTAAGCAAACAAGCAGTGGTTTCGGAGTTCCATCTTCAATTGCTATCAATACCACTGCAGTAAAAATGGAATAAAGCGGATAACGAAAGCACGCTTTTCACATTACATCTTTCTCTTCTTGGTTATTCGAAATACATCGCAAAAACAAGATACATTAACGAGGTCAAATACGCATTCAAGAATACAAAAACGTTCAAAATTGCCTTCCTGGCAGCACGTTGTTCATGTAAACACTGTAATTTTTAGTATTTAAAACAGCTGGTCGTGCACACGACAGGAACAATGAACAAGAAGCAATCTTGAACAGTATTCTGACCATGTTTTGGGCTATTTAAGATGGCGGGAGGTCTCTATCACTTTGGTTTCAAATCTACGTACAACGTAAGTCTATAACGTCATCCCTCTCTTTTTGTACCTCCATGAGAATGAGCCTGACGATTCACTTATCTCTGAAACAAGTGACTGATAAAATCGGAGAGTGGGCATCGGTCACTGGCTTCTATACTTTACAGAAAAACCTATCGATTATTTACAAAGCAAAAGAATAACATCTATTAATGCTGAGATATATTTTGTATCCTGATGGATACAAGTGCTCTTTGAAAACTGTCGGATGTGACTGAGAATATTCATCGAGCTACAATGTTACTAATAAAGGTTACGTTTATCGAGCTTTTATAGACGAAGGATAGAATTTGCCACCGATAAACGGTGAGTATATTTGTAATACGTTTGTGACGCCTCATGCTGATATTAATGACCTGATGGTCTGTGCAAACATAAACGAAACATCCGTAAGTAAAACTGACATTTGTGTACATCGCCGTATTGCCAAGCAGCGGTAGCATTAAAGAGGCCACACACACGAGCAACGGATTGCAGCTATCCGTCGCATGGGCATGCGATCGCTTCGTCGATCACACATGTGTGGGGAAATCGAAGCGATCGGTCGCTGATCACATGGAAACAAGGAAATTTGAGAGTCGCATACGAAGTGTTGCAATACTGCCGCCTGGCTACGACTTGTTTCTTTATTTATTAATATCCAAACCCTAGCAGTACCAAGGCATTTTCCAGAAATTGCGTATCCAAGGGTAGGGTTGGGGGGAGGGGATATTTTACGCCCACCCGAAAAACAAATTAAAAAGAAAAAACAAAATTCATGAATTGATAAATTATATTAACAACATACTTTTCATAGAGCTACTGCAGTACAAGTAAGAGGCAGAGCCCGGAAATGCCTTCTTGCCCATTCTTAGCAATATCCACGCACTTTCACTAACATGTATTACTAACTTTTTGACCAGCACAAAAAAACTTAAAAATGCTAATTTAGTTCATTGTTGTTTACTTTTACTCTCAAAATAATTTTTAAAGCAATATTGGTATGTAATTAAGGACCTGAACCTGGAAAAACTGAATACGAAGTTTATTTGGGAAAGTTACAAAAATGGTTCAAATGGCTCTGAGCACTATGGGACTTAACATCTATGGTCATCAGTCCCCTAGAACTTAGAACTACTTAAACCTAACTAACCTAAGGACATCACACAACACCCAGTCATCACGAGGCAGAGAAAATCCCTGACCCCGCCGGGAATCGAACCCGGGAACCCTGGCGTGGGAAATGAGAACGCTACCGCACGACCACGAGCTGCGGACGGGAAAGTTACATCTGTTATGCAGTGGCGGGTACGGAAAAACCTCAAGGAGGAGGCGCTAAAGATATCTTGAGCTACCTTTACTTTTCCTGTAATAAAAAATAATCAAGTCACAGGCAAAGTTTAAGAAAGTTTTATTTAAACTGATTATACACATACACAATACAATACCATCTTATGATATAAAAAAGTTACAATTGTGATTCTCTTCCTTAAATGGTGAATTCTATGCGCCTATTCTTCCTCTAAAATTGATTAATTATGTCATCAATAGGTCAATCAATGTTTGGGTCAGTGTTCAACAGAGCTAAGCCATTAAATCGATCCTCCTTCACTGTCGATCTCAGTCATCTCTTTGTACGCCACAATACTGTAGCAATAGATACAGGTAGACAAGCAAATATTTTGTACATAGTATTTTGTACAGCGTATGGAGATCAGTAGAATGGTCGCGACTAGTCTCGTAGGTATGTGTTAGTTGTCTGTGTGCCAGACAGAAACGCATAAAATACGATGACGCGGACGCGCGTGCTACATAGGAAAGTACAACTACTCGATAACTGGATTCAGTCGAGTCGACTGACGAAAGAAAGAAACGAATATCGTGCGGGCTGATTGGTGGGGGCGGCGCGGGTGGCAATGCGGGCGCCCCGGAAGGAAGGTGCGCGTCCCTCATATGTATCCGCCAGTGCTGCTATGGGGAATTAAATTTTCGGAAATGTTTAATTGAAAACTTTAAAACATATATATTGAATATGGCACAATAATTCATTAAAAACAATTTTCTCGTAATTTTAAAATTATGTATAACCGACTATATCACTTTATTTTCAAGAAGTGGGCATAAAATACCCCACGCTCTTCCTCTATGTATTGCGGTTGTGCAGTTCTGTTTCATTTAGTTTTGCCCACGTTGAGTAAGAACGTGACGTAATCATTTATTCGAGGAACCCGAACCATTCTGAGAAGTAAAGCCGAGACCAGAGGTGTCAATATATTAAGAAGTAATGGCAAACACACTCTCCGTCTTTGCAGTGATTAGCATTTTGAAGCTTGTATTGTAGATGAAGAACTGTGAGTAGTCACGGTACACTGGTCTCCGTCTGCTGCTTATGAGCTAATTAGGAAACAGCTACACGCATTGTTAAAGTTTCTGAGTGCTAGACAGAATGATGTGCCGTAAAATTAAGCAGACATTTTAATTTAAATTTTCAGGGCTAATCTATAATTCAGCTGTACTCAAGTCTCCTGCTATTTCGTACAATCTAATTCTCCCTCATACAGTTTATAACAAGGTTTATGGTGTGCAGCAATGCTGCTGTTGAAGACATATCTATACAATTCGAGAAAGTAAAGTGAACTGTGGAAACGCAGTTAAACTACAAAACTACTGAATGAAAAAGTAATTGAGGACCTGTAAGTGACGAACGAATTATGCTAGCGCAATGGAAAGATACACACAACGCATTTGGAGTCAGTGAAAAATTCAATACCTTCTGCAAAGTAGCTTACAGTTCCCAACAAAAGCGTTTTAAAACAATATTAATAAATTACAATACCTGTTTCTCGTTTAATTTATTTTTTGGAGGTGTTGGTGTGGATACAGAAACCAAATGCCACTACAGCTAAACATAGCTGTTCATGTCCTACAGGAAAACTCCTCAACACAATGGGCATTGGTAAACACAGATAAAATTGCTTGGTAAATCGTTCGTATTTGACTGGGTCGAGGCGAGCGACCGATTGCAGCGATATCGCTTGGGATGGATCACTGCAATGTGTCGCTCGTGTGGGGCACTTAAGAGACCTGGATCAGATACGTCATTATTTTGACAGCTTGCAGCCTCACCGGAGAGGGAGTGCTCAGTCATATGCTTAACACCACATCAATCTGAAGAATGTCAACATAATTGGCGAAGACACGGTGTGATTATAAGTACCGTACTAGAAGCTGATTAAAACAAAATAACGAAAGTTATATAATTCTTACTGAAATTACATTGGGCTAAACACTCAGGAAAATAAAACTATTTTGTAACAGAAACTCATTATTCCTCATGAACTAGTCTAGAATTAGCTCTCGTAGTTGATTTACAAAGATGAACCAACTTCACAATTGTCGACAGCCGGGATGTAACTGAGAATTTGGTAGTCAACAGAAATGATATTTGTGATTTAGTAGTTTGATTCTGTCTGGATCTGGATGTCTGTAGCTGTATTGTTTCTTAACACAAAGGTAGACGTTGCCTAAAGTGCTTACCTACTGTGGTTGACATATGTGTATCAGTAGCTTGATTCTCTCTGGATCTTAAGTTTATTCACGACGTTGAAATGGCTTAGATTTTCTGCCGTTATTCAAATTAGTAACGTTCAGTATATTTCCTGTATGTTGACGGTTGTAGTGAGGAGCGTACTATTGTAAGGTGTCATTCTTGCGTCAAAGTAGCTGAAAAATGATCTCAGGATTCTTGGGCTCCCAAGTGTTTCTAATTGCATCGACAGCGTGGTGTCAATAGGCACAGGAGCATATTCACTACTTCATTTAAAGACGCCCATATCTGTGTGCTACTATAGACAAGAGTAGATTCAGCTGTGTGTTTGTGCCTCACATTGCAAGTTTTATCCGTGGCTGTTTACCTGGACAGAATCGGTTTTAATCGAACTGCTGTATACAATCGGTAGCTTGACAACTACCTACAATCGCACCAAAAAGTATTGGAACAAATGCGTATTTATCGTTGCTGGTTACAAACGCCGCACCTTCCGGTATACAGCACATGTACTTGCTATCTCACATACCAGACATTACAATTCTGTCCACAGTGCCTACCATTAACAAAGAAATGCAGTGTTAAGGACAAAGATGTATCTCCTCTGCACGCAAAAAGTCTTGGCACAGAGCGTGGCTTATCTGTATATTGCTGGGTTTTCAGGTACCGGAACGCCATCTGCTGACGCAATAGACACTGCGTGTTGTTGACGGCCCAGTCGCTAGTATGTTGTTGTATTGTGCTATAGTGGTCAGCATGGGGCCGAAGAAAAAGGAACATTCAGTGGCGTTGCGTGAGAGAGTGGTATTGCTCCATTCACAAGGGAGAAGCTATCGACAAATCGGAGCAGAGGTGTCTGTTAGCTACACCACGGTACTAGCCAACATTCATAAAGAGACTGGAACAACAGTGAGTAAGTGTCCTCCTGGACGTCCAAAAATGCTTGCAGTCAGAGAGCGTCGCTGTATCATCGCACTTGCTTGGAAGGAACCTGCTACAAGTGCATCAACTATTGCTGAGGTTATTCAGACAACGTCCGACATGACGGTTAGTGTTCAAACTATACGAAATGTGTTGGATGGGGCTGACATGCATGGACGTTCTCCCAGGAAGACGCCACACATATCGGAAATTAAGCGGCAGAAACGCCTGCAGTTTGAAAAGGACTACATCAGCAAGCTGATGGAGTTTTACAACACTGTGATATTTAGCGACGAATCGAAGTTCAGTGTGTTCGGATGTGATGCAAGAAAGAAAGTTTGGCGCAAGTCGAATACTCACCCCGACATCAAACACATTCACCCTACAGTCAAACACTGTGACGATGGTATCATGGTCTGGGGCTGTATGGCGGCGTCCGGCGTTGGAAATCTAGCTGTAATCCACGGTACAATGCATCATATGAGATACATCGACGTGTTGCGAGGTTGGATCCTCGCATTGTAAGACCCTGTCTCGACAGGGTCTTTAATGTGTTTATTTTCAATAACGCTTTTTGATTATATACCATTTGTATCAACAAAAATGACAATGTCAACTGAATGATTAGTGGTTTCCATTTCTTTTTAATTACTTCGGTGGAACCAAATATGAAAACAGCTTGTTACGTGAGCCCATATCCACTCTGCTCCACGTTTCGTGTTTCAAAATCCATCGCCTAGCCAAAAGTTTTTCCCATTTTATAGCCTGCCTGTCGACTACGACTATTCACTTTCGATTATACATTTCAATTCAGATTTAACAAATGCCTTTACTGTGTTCGTTGAATTGAAGCCTTGGATAATGCTTCATTCAATGTTTAAGACCTCAAGTCTGAATAGTTCTCTGCAGTTGTCGTTGCGAACCAAAACATATTTTTCTGTAATACATAAAACAAGTCAACGCAAAAATATAAAAACTATACGAATGGTGCAGATATTCTGTATTGCTAAGCATTTTCCATTTACATTTCAGTCACCAAAGACGCCAGGGATGCGTCCGGGGGTCGCGCGGCGCGATTGTCGACTGTTGTCGCTGCGTCTGCAAGTTGTCGCTATGCGTACTTCTCGGACACCAGTACTTTGAGCGTACCGCCTACACTGGACGACTGAGTGTACTAGTATTTTTTGTGAGTTTCGTGTCATGTCTAATCGCTTCGAATGTTGTTCCTAGAAGTCATTATTGTGACTGCGCCGAGTCCGATCTTTCGCATCCCGTATGTCACTGGGACCCGGTCCTCAGACAGAAACATCGTGCTCCTGTCTTCTATATTGTGCGAGTGAGTGTCTGGGTGTTTCGTTTTGAGTTTCCACTTGATTTTCCATTCGGAATTGTATACATGAAGGATCAACTAGTGTTTCTTGTACTGAACTTTGCAAGATCAATATCGTATGTGGAATGTGGGCTCGAATGCATACGCAATTTACGCGGTGTGCATGGTCCCAATGTTGCGACGCTACGCATAGTAGTGAGTCAATTTAAAGAGGCTGGATCTGTCTGGCACCAACGAAGGCCTGGAGAACGCATTGCTTAAAGCGAAAATAATGTAGACGAGATAGTGAGTCCGCGAAAATCTCTGAGCCGTTTGGCACTTCAGATTGCATCTTCTCACAGAGCTGTGCACAAACTGAATAATGGTATTGCAGGAGACGAGGAACTGAAATACTATTGTTCCACTTATTTCAGTTAGCTGTTACAGCCTGCAGACGACGGGGAAGATGAACCTGAGATGCCTTTTTTTCTGATGAAGCACGGCTGCATGTGTCAGTGTACGTAAATTCTCAGAAGAGTCGACGCTGGAGCTCCGAAAATCGTCATGAATTACATCAACAACCTTTGCATGATGTGAAAATATGGGTTTGGTGTACAATTGGTTCAAGACGAATTACTACACCAATCGTTTACGGACAAAACAATACGTTCTGACAGGTATGTCAACAACGTACTACCTCCTTTTTTTTAGAGAACTACCACCTAACGAAAAGATGTACGTTTATTTAATGCAGGACAATGCAAGACCACACATCGCCATTGATTCTATGACAGCAATACGAACTGTTTTTGATGATAGAACAGTGGTCTTCCCTCCTCGTTCTCCAGATCTAAATCCGTCTGAGTTTTATATTTGGGGAATGTTGAAAGACAATGTGCATGCAACCAACCCCCTCACGTTCGACGAACTGGAAGACAGGGTTGGGCTAGTCGTTTAAGATTTCGGCAGCCGAAATTTGTCTAGTGTTTGCTAATGTGTTCAGGAGATGTCAGGCTGCTCTTACCTCAGAGGGACATCACTTTGAGCACCTACTGTAATTAAAGGTAAGCTTGAGTCAATGAGATGGCAACTTTGCTTATGCTTAACTCAGGAGAAGCGCGCTAGCAGCCGATTACCAGCAGATGAATGTCCGAGAGTCGGGCCCGGCGGCGGCCGGCGAATGCGTTGGCGACTGCCGGTGGCCGTGCCGCGAGACCAGCGGACCCCTTCCGGGAGTCTTCCTTGAGACACACTTTTTTCGAAAGTTCAAAATCGCTTGTCGGAGATATCAAACTTATTAGTAAAATCACTATAACGTAATTTTGGAAATCGCAGAAATTTCAACTACATTCTCTGCAATGTAAAAAATATAACACTACATACTTGGATTTTCAGTGCAGATCCTAACTTTATGTAATTCATATATTATTCACAATTATTCAAAAACTCTGTGATTTTCGTACATTTACGACAATCACTATCAGTTTGCTCAACATGCTCTTGGCCGGCCGAAGTGGCCGTGCGGTTCTAGGCGCTGCAGTCTGGAACCGCAAGACCGCTACGGTCGCAGGTTCGAATCCTGCCTCGGGCATGGATGTTTGTGATGTCCTTAGGTTAGTTAGTTTTAACTAGTTCTATGTTCTAGGGGACTAATGACCTCAGCAGTTGAGTCCCATAGTGCTCAGAGCCATTTGAACCATTTGAACATGCTCTTCACTCAAAGACGGTGCAGCAATCTTTTCTCTATTCTGCTGCCTAACTGCTTCGTCTACGATCTTCACGTTGCCTTTTCTGCATCTCACCAAGAATCTATCCATGTTCTTTCAAGTGTTTCTACACTGAGACTTTCTACAGTGAAAGGAAAACTTGAGTACGGCACAATTCTGCCTATTTTAGACACCTTTTAGTATCTTATAATATTCTTGACTCACTGGGAAGTTTCTTTGGTAAAACGTTTATTGATATTCTTGTGCTATGATTGAAGCCAAATTCGACTAGCTGGAGAAAAATTTGGACAATTGTTATCAGACGAAATATTATTTCACGAATTCGTTTTATGTAGTATAATTAGCTTGCGATGTGTCTGCTAAGAACCCCATAGTCTGAAAAAAGGCCTTTACTGTTCGTCTGCGGTAAACGCTCATTGTCATAGTAAGCATCCGATTCCTATGAAATTACAAAAACAAAAACATTGAAAAACAACATATAGTGCGTCTCTTTCTTATGTTAGTTACCTCGATTATCTATTTTGACAAACGCATGTGCTCGTATTTTGAGAGACCGTTGGCACAGCTGCTGTTCCAATCAGAACGGCTACAAATCCCTCGATGTCTAGCAGCGACGTCATCGCTCTAGTAAATGTTCTCCCTTTTGGGAGCGCAGCCTTCCCAAATGTGCTGCGGCAGTTACATCAGTATTTTATGTTAGTAACGCCAACACACGTTCGTGATTCTGCTACCCCACTTTTGAATAGCTGCAATACCGTTTTCGAATGCAGCTCTCCAAAAGGAGATGTTGCAGAAAACGAGTTACTATTTGGGAGAGCAGGTCGTGGTTACGTAATATATGGTGGCGCACGGAAAACCGGACCCGACTACTAGACTGCTTATTATAGCCCGCCATTTGTCATCAGTTCAGTAAATATAGACCTCTGCATTAGCTTATTTGTTATTTCCTTATTATGTAATTATTATATGTTTTCAGAATGAGATTTTCACTCTGCAATGGAGTGTGCGCTGATATGAAACTTTCTGGCAGATTATAACCATGTGCCGGACCGAGATGTTTGTATATTTGTTGTATCTGCTCGTGGCGGGCAACAGTCAGTCCGCAATTTGTGAGCAACCTGTCTCCTGGCTGGTTTTTCGTGCGTCACCCTATATTTATTCATTGGACCAGTGAATTTATTAGCCGTCAAGACTTTAATTCGCTATATTACGAATCTACATACCGCTTTGTTGTCACCCCTAACGGAACGCCAAGGAAATAAAATGGTATGGCAGTGGTTCAAAGCTGACAAAACAATATAGCTGTAAGTTGCCAAGCCTTCAAATGGTTCAAATGGCTCTGAGCACTATGGGACTTAGCATCTGAGGTCATCAGTCCCCTAGACTTAGAACTACTTAAACCTAACTAACCTAAGGACATCACACACATCCATGCCCAAGGCAGGATTCGAACCTGCGACCGTAGCAGCAGCGCGGTTCCGGAAGAAGCACCTAGAACCGCTCAGCGACAACGGCCAAGCCTTCGATAAATGAAAAACAGTCTTCGCAGTTGTTATTTAAATAATGTCATTTGAGCGTTTCAATAAAAAATGCGTTTGCCAGAATTGATAGTACTTCTTAAACATTGACTTCATATTATGGAGCTGAGAAAATTTTTTTTCATGTTACAAACGAGATAAAGAATATTTGTTACCGCCAGAAATGTAACTGATGCTGATAGCACTGCTGAAAACAGTACTATCTACAGGAGCTGGTAAAGGGTTCTTGTGTCGGTAACAAAGAACGGAATAGTATAAATAATGCAGTAACAAAGCTATTTCTTTTGATGTATACAGGCTGAAACGTACCCCGACGGGCCATTAATAAAGAAATATGTGATCCACTCTATTTAGACGTAAGTGCTAACATGTAACAGATATATCTACAAAATAGGCAGAACATGTACGTTAGAAAAATGTTATGTGAATTCATCATTCGGGTTACCGTTATTTCCTTCTACTCCTAATATATAAGTTGTTCCGAGTATCTACGCTTACATCCACAAAGCTACTCTGCAGTTCGCAGGTTTTTGGCAGAGGTTCTTTAGAATTATTTTTAGACTATATTCCCACAATTTCACTCTCAAATACCACTTGGAAAGAACGTAAACCTAAATCTGACCGTTTAACAAAACCTAAATCTCACCGTTCAAGTTCTGAATTCTCCTGTTTTATGACGATGGTAATTTCTCTCTATGTAGGTTGTAGTCCAGACAACATTTTGACATTAGAAGAAGAAACTTGATTTAATTTTGGAAAAGATAGCGCCGTCACACAGTACGACTTTGTCTTAATGACTAGCACTCCAACTCGCTTATCATATCCGTGTTTATCATACTCGTGACGCACCCGCCCTTGGTTCATAGTAATACAAAACGAATGTCCCTTTATTGAATTTTTTAGATTTCTTCCGTAAATGCTTTCTAATAAGGGTTCCATACACTAGTCTCCATAGTAGACTTGTTGCACGATGGAAGTGTTTTTTCAAAGAAAAACAATTTTTAGTTCGCCTTCCCTGCAATATCATGTATGTGCTGGTTCCAAATAAAGTTGTTAGTACTTGTAATATCTGCATGTAAATTAGTGTGATTTATTGTGTAACTTAAATTTAACGGAGCTTTTTGGTATTCAAGTGAGGCGGCTCATACTCAAAATTAACTGGTGTATCTTACACCGTGCTTATATCTTTCTAAAATTGTTTAGTAACTCATTTTGATATTCTGATGTCACTAGACGATAAACGAAGTCATCACCTGCAAACAATCGAAGAAAGCCGCTCAGATTGTCCCCTAAATCATTTATACAAATTTAGAAGAGCAGACGGCCTATAACGATTTCTTCAGGAACCGCAAATGTATTTTAGGATCATCTTACCACTTTCTGTCAACTACTGCGAACTGTGACCTTTCTGACATTAAATCGCAAAGTTAGTCTCACAGCTCAGACGATACTCAAAGGGCACGAAATTTGATTTGAAGTTGATTGTGAGGAACAGTTTCAAAACCATTCCGTAAATCTAGTGATTTGGAGTCATGCTTATTATGAAAGAAAAAAGTTTGAATTACCGATTGCAGTGGTCAGACCACCAAGGCAATGTGATTCCGCGGTGTCCGAGCGGTTCTAGGCGCCCCAGTCCGGAACAACGCGACTGGTACGGTCGCAGGTTCGAATCCTGCCTCGGGCATGGATGTATGTGATTTCTTAACGTTAGTTAGGTTTAAGTAGTTCTAAGCTCTAGGGGACTGATGACCTCAGATGTTAAGTCCCATAGTGTTCAGAACCATTTGAATGTGATTCACTGGACACATGTAAAAGTAAATGTTGTCTCTTTCAGTTGTTGGTGTCATGCAATCGCATCTCATGGTCAACAGTATCAAAAGTCTTAAAAAGTCTAAAACTATGCGTATGAAACACTCATCTTTGTCAGGCGCGTCAAGTACCAGCTCTGTGTACTCTAGTATGGCTGACTGTGTACTCTTACCATATCGGGAGCCAAACAGTGATTCGCTGGAAAGGTTGTATTTATGAAATATTTCTTTGATCTGTCTTTCATAATTGATTCTTTTATTTTTGAGAATGGTGACAACAGGGGAATGGGTCGCTAATTATCTGCGTTTTGAGCATCACTTTCTTTAGAAGGCAAAAAGGAACACACGTCAAACAGCGGGTGCAATTTGAAACCACGGTTAAGAGGAATGCACCGGTAGCGGTTGTGTCTAGAGCCAAGGAACTGGACCAGCGAGCAGTGGGGTCCAGTGCTCGGATGAGATCTGCTTCAGTCCGACTAGTGATTCCGGAAGTATCCTCAGATGGCGAGGGATGAGAACGAGTAATTTACCTAGGTACATTGTCGAACATGGTGGTTCTGGTAGACCAGGTTATGGTATGGGGAAGCACAATATTGTGTAGTCATACTGGCCACGAGACCTTTTAACGTTGTGCAGTTACCGGTCAACGTTATTGTGACACTGTATTCCTTCCTCATGCAAGTCCATTTGGCTCTAACTTCATTTTCAGGGATGACATTTCATGACCGCACTGTACAGTGCAGTTGGAGGAGCTCTTGGACCATGGGGATACTCGGACCAAGGACTCGCCTACCCGTTCCACAGACTTAAAATACAATCGAATATCTGATGGGATGAATTAGTGAGATGTATTGCAGCATGTCCACATGTACGAATGACTTCCCGGCAGTTGTCAGCCGCGTTTATGGAACGCCCTATCAGAAGAACACTTCAGGAGCCTTGTGGTCAGAATGGAACCACGTTGTAGAGGATGCATTGCCGTCTGTAGTTGTCGCATACCGTATGAAGATTCATGTCCCTCCATTTTTAATGTCTGTGGGACTATCATAGATCGCGGTGACTTCAGTGTAATTATTGTGTTTGAATAAATATGTCATTTATATTTATCTCAGTGAGCGTTTCTTTCACTTACCTTACTGTAGCAGTTCTTTCTATATATGGTCCAAGTTTCATCGAGTTATGTTACTTGTTAGAGACACGTCATGCGAAAGTTACTTTCGCACTTACGTTCTATACACCATTGTGTTATTTTAATGGACTTTATTTTGATTCTTTATGTATTCTTCCGATATATATGTATTCAAAGTTCGAAGCCGTATTTTGCGTCATTTTTTTTAAGGTTTTATGATGTTTTGTACCCCTTCTTAACAAGATTTAATCATAAAAGACGAGAGTCTTGAATCACAGAAGGCTTGAGTCATTTGCTGTTACCTCCAGTAGTAAACAATTCACGTCTACAGTAAATGATGAGAGCTCATCAGTGCCTTCTACATTTACTTCTGCATCTCTCCATCTGCACTCTTCAAGCCACAACTGGTATGTGACCGAGTGCGGGAGGGAAGAAGGTGAATGATCATATGAAGTTGATCGTCGGTAAAGCAGATGCCAGACTGAGATTCATTGGAAGAATCCTAAGGAAATGCAATCCGAAAACAAAGGAAGTAGGTTACAGTACACTTGTTCGCCCACTGCTTGAATACTGCTCGCCAGTGTGGGACCCGTACCAGATAGGGTTGATAGAAGAGAGAGAGAAGATCCAACGGAGAGCAGCGCGCTTCGTTACAGGATCATTTACTAATTGTGAAAGCGTAACGGAGATGATAGATAAACTCCAGTGGAAGACTCTGCAGGAGAGACGCTCAGTAGCTCGGTATGGGCTTTTGTTGAAGTTTCGAGAACATACCTTTACCGAGGAGTCAAGCAGTATATTGCTCCCTCCTACGTATATCCCGCGAAGAGACCATGAGGATAAAATCAGAGAGATTAGAGCCCACACAGACGCATACCGACAATCTTTCTTTCCAAGAACAATACGAGACTAGAATAGAAGGGAGAAACGGTAGAGGTACTCAAGGTACCCACCGCCATACACCGTCAGGTGGCTTGAGGAGTATGGATTTAGATGTAGATGTAGATGTAGATATGCTTTCGTGGGAGCAGGGATCTCTCTAATGTTGCCTTCGTGGTCTTCTCACAAAGTATACGTGCGTGGAAGCAACATATTGGCTGACTCTTCCAGAAACGATCACTTCTTTAGTTTAACGTAAGCATCATGATGGACGATGCTTCCCTAGTAGCTTCTGTCACATCTCAAATGTTCTAATGTGTGTGAACTCCTAAGGAACCAAATTGCTGAGATCGTCGGTCCCTAGACTTACACACTACTTAAGCTAACTTACTTATGCTAAGACCTACACACACACACACACACACACACACACACACATACACATACACACACACACACACACACACACACACACACACCCATGGCCGAGGGAGGACTCGAACTTCCGGCGGGAGGGGCCGCGCAATCCGTGCATTGTGCCTCAGACCGAGCGGCCATTCCGCGAGACACATCTCAGCTCATTAGCGTGTAAAGAAATGACGCTCTCAGCATCATCCAATTACTCACACTACGATGAGGCAGATTTCAACAAATATGACTGAGAGGCAAAAATATTCATTTATTTTCACAGTAAGCCGTATCACGGTGCAAACCACCTCCATGCTAACTTCTGTCACTTCTCAGCTCATTAGCGTATAACGACATGACGGTCTCATTACATTCATCGTCAACAAACTGACACCACACTATGGCAGTTTTGCAGTTAAATGATTGAGAAATGAAAATACCCGTTTTGTGTGGAAAACTTCAAATCAGTGTATTTGTCCTCTAGGAGCTTGATCTTTCATCAGTTTATGGCAAATGGTTCAAATAGCTCTGAGCACTATGGGAATGCTGATTTTTACCGGCAGGTCTGATGACACATAGGTGTTTTGTGGAGACAATTAGACTGCACAGAACAGTGCTTGTATCCAGCAAGCAATTTTATTTTATTACTGGTATTCTCTGTCACATTCCATATTTTTATAAAATTTGACAGGAACGGATATTCAGTTTGATTCACGGTGAGGTAAACCTTTCTAACTATCTACTCCGATAGAATCGCTGTTGCTAACAATATCATCTACGATTTGGTAGTTTACTATTAAAGTTTTAAAACTGAAAGAGTTGCATCAGTAACTACACACGTATATTTCCCATGTGGAATGATTTTGACGATGTACACTACGGAACACAATCACTATAGCCGCAGTCCCACACGAAACACACGTATAAGATATTATAAAAGACATGAATGTGGTAAAGCGCATGTGGGGCGGCTGTTAAATATATCTGACTAAACAGAATAGGAAGATAGAGAAATCGCTTCTTGGGACCAATCAACGGGTACTGGACATTCACTGTGTATTTCACATTATATAAACGAAAGGTTCTTGATGGCTCCCGTTTGTTAACGTCAATATTAGGATAAAAAGAAGTTACCACCTGTGATTTAAACGGTTATGTCTTCTTTCAGTGAGTCGAAGGCCTACAGACTCAGTGAATTACAACGTTCGGCCTAGTATTTACGTCGTTACTATACTATGAAGTAATTCGTGAAGGAAAGAAGGAACGAATATTAAGGTTTAATGTACCGTGGACGCCGGCCGGAGTGGCTGAGCGGTTCTAGGCGCTACAGTCTGGAACCGCGCGACCGCTACGTCACAGGTTCGAATCCTGCCTCGGCCATAGGTGTATGTGATGTCCTTAGGTTAGTTAGGTTTAAGTAGTTCTAAGTTCTAGGGGACTGATGACCTCAGCAGTTAAGTATCATAGTGCTCAGAGCCATTTTTTGTGCCATGGAGGACATAGTCATAGTAGAGGGAGCAACACCTCTAAGCAAACAAGGATCAGGATAGAGATCTCGTTTCCTTTTAAAATAAACCACCTGTAAATGACCTACTGACATCATGATAACATGATCAGACAAGAATTTGAACCTCCATCCTCGAAACAGTGAGTGCAGTGCTTTTGTTGTGTAGTGTATTTGTGTATCTTGTCAAACGTCTACTGTATGAACCTTAATTCATAACTATATTGTCTCGCCTCTTTCATGATATTCAGCTGTTTACTACAGAAGTTAAACATTTCAATCCGAGTTCAAAGGGAAGATCGATCAGATCAGGATATTACAAATCTAAAGAAAAGAAAGACAGTGACATTTAAACACGTGATAGTGGAACGAACTCCTGAAAATTGTAATGGCTTTAATTTGAGGTATAGTATATTCAAGAAACACGCAAGATCATTCTCTACTTGACTTGGGATAATTTCAGTACACATGTTATACATAAATAAATTTATTTATTTTACAAATACAAAAATAAATACATACAAATCACTACAACATTTCGTAATGAAATCAGGCTCAATATCCCACTCAGTTACTGATAAACAGTACATTATTGTAAGTCGGAGAAATGATTAACTGGAATCAGATATATTACTGAGATAAGCCGAGCATTCCCTTCGGTTGATTCCAGAGGTTAAGAGATAATTTTAGCTTACTCGTATCTGTATTACAAGTTAAATAATTTACACAGTACACTTTGTCGCGCTGGGATCACACACCATGTCAATGTCGCAGTTACACTCTCTTACCTCACCATTGACACCTTTCCAGTGGTTTTGGATGTCGTTTTCATTGGGATAAAACATGACGATGCCAACTGTAAGACGGCTTATTGTTGGACCGACAGACTCTACTACTGCAGAAATAGATTTCCTACTCTAGTATTGGCATTTGTAGTTATAAGGCCAGTCACAAGCATTAATCTTGGGATTCCATATCAAACCAACTGGACATGAACTCTTGAAGAGATTTCCGTTGTCGCATGACCAGAATTTGGTGCAATCTTTTTCGTCGGGATAAAATGTGACTGTCAGTTGTTTACCATTTGAAGTTTGAGGACACTCAGTCGGTATACTTGACAGCAGACTTTGCTCCTTCTTATCGTAAGGACAGTCGTAATTATATGGCCAGTCACAAGAGTCCACATTGGGATTCCACACCAAGCCATCAGCACATGAGCCATTGTAAAGGTTTCCGTTGTCACACTCCCAGTACTTGCTGCAGTCATCTTCATTAGGGTAGAAGGTAATGTTCATTGCCACACCTGGAATTCGTTCTGGACATACTGGCGGGTCTGCGCGTGACTGCAGTTGGGGAACCACACCCGGCAACAGACTTTGCTCCTTCTTATCGTAAGGACAGTCGTAAATATATGGCCAGTCACAAGAGTTCACATTGGGATTCCACACCAAGCCATCAGCACATGAGCCATTGTAAAGGTTTCCGTTGTCACACTCCCAGTACTTGCTGCAGTCATCTTCATTAGGGTAGAAGGTAATGTTCATTGCCACACCTGGAATTCGTTCTGGACATACTGGCGGGTCTGCGCGTGACTGCAGTTGGGGAACTTCACCCGGCAACAGACTTTGCTCCTTCTTATCGTAAGGACAGTCGTAATTATATGGCCAGTCACAAGAGTTCACATTGGGATTCCACACCAAGCCATCAGCACATGAGCCATTGTAAAGGTTTCCGTTGTCACACTCCCAGTACTTGCTGCAGTCATCTTCATTAGGGTAGAAGGTAATGTTCATTGCCACACCTGGAATTCGTTCTGGACATACCGGCGGGTCTGCGCGTGACTGCAGTTGGGGAACCACACCCGGCAACAGACTTTGCTCCTTCTTATCGTAAGGACAGTCGTAAATATATGGCCAGTCACAAGAGTTCACATTGGGATTCCACACCAAGCCATCAGCACATGAGCCATTGTAAAGGTTTCCGTTGTCACACTCCCAGTACTTGCTGCAGTCATCTTCATTAGGGTAGAAGGTAATGTTCATTGCCACACCTGGAATTCGTTCTGGACATACTGGCGGGTCTGCGCGTGACTGCAGTTGGGGAACCTCACCCGGCAACAGACCTTGCTCCTTCTTATCGTAAGGACAGTCGTAAATATATGGCCAGTCACAAGAGTTCACATTGGGATTCCACACCAAGCCATCAGCACATGAGCCATTGTAAAGGTTTCCGTTGTCACACTCCCAGTACTTGCTGCAGTCATCTTCATTAGGGTAGAAGGTAATGTTCATTGCCACACCTGGAATTCGTTCTGGACATACTGGCGGGTCTGCGCGTGACTGCAGTTGGGGAACCACACCCGGCAACAGACTTTGCTCCTTCTTATCGTAAGGACAGTCGTAATTATATGGCCAGTCACAAGAGTTCACATTGGGATTCCACACCAAGCCATCAGCACATGAGCCATTGTAAAGGTTTCCGTTGTCACACTCCCAGTACTTGCTGCAGTCATCTTCATTAGGGTAGAAGGTAATGTTCATTGCCACACCTGGAATTCGTTCTGGACATACTGGCGGGTCTGCGCGTGACTGCAGTTGGGGAACTTCACCTGGCAACAGAATTTGCTCCTTCTTATCATAAGGACAGTCGTAAATATATGGCCAGTCACAAGAGTCCACATTGGGATTCCACACCAAGCCATCAGCACATGAGCCATTGTAAAGGTTTCCGTTGTCACACTCCCAGTACTTGCTGCAGTCATCTTCATTAGGGTAGAAGGTAATGTTCATTGCCACACCTGGAATTCGTTCTGGACATACTGGCGGGTCTGCGCGTGACTGCAGTTGGGGAACTTCACCTGGCAACAGACTTTGCTCCTTCTTATCGTAAGGACAGTCGTAAATATATGGCCAGTCACAAGAGTCCACATTTGGATTCCACACCAAGCCATCAGAACATGAACCATTGTAAAGGTTGCCATTGTCACACTCCCAGTACTTGCTGCAGTCATCTTCATTTGGGTAGAAGGTAATGTTGAGTGTCACGCCCGGGATCCGCTCTGGACATACTGGCGGGTCAGCCAGTGACTGCTGGTGGGCACCCAGAGCCGCTGCCGCCAAAACCAAGAGCACCGCTAAACCTGTGAAAACTAAACAGAATTATACTTTATTAGAAAAGTGCGAAAGGGAAAGCTATATGCAAAGTAATGTCTTGCACTGTAAACAAATGGAGAGTGAGTAAAAGAATGGATATCCTATTCATATTGTACTGAGTATTGTCAGCGTTAGTAATGTAAGTCGTGAGATTCATTAAAAATTATGCCACCATTGAGCGCGTAGGTAATATTTCAGCTCCATTCTATGGAGAATCCATACATATTATAAAGATGTGTTATCGATTTTTTATAAAAATGTGTTATCGATTTCAACCAAACTTGGTACCCATACCCCTCACTGTCAGCTAAGAATCGCTTTGGCGTAAGAAGCACCTACCTATCAAAGTTCTGTAGATACGACTTCATAAACAATAAGATGCGTGTGAAACTGCGGCGTCGAGCATGACGTTTAAATATATTACTTTTGTGGTACTATATCATGGTACCAGAAGGTATGAAGTCATAAACGCTAACATGCATGAAATGTGCCATGTTGTGGATGATGTTTAAATTTATTACTTCTTTTGTGTTAATTATATTCGCAACACATTTTGTAGACAGTATCTACGCATGACGCTGAATGTACCTACAAAGTTACATTGTTGCGTGACACATGAATCAGGTGACATGACATCATAAACATTGAGTTGCATGAAAAAAATGCCGCCTTTATGTATTAAATTTTAATATGTTTATTCTTTGGTGCTAAGACATTTCTCGAGTGGAATCAACTAAAGGGAATTCATGAAGGGACATTTACAAAACAGCGTTTTAGTCACATGAAACAGCTACGCTTAGCGTACGGGAGGAGACATTGCAGAGAATTTGTGTTGTGCATACCATGCTTTCTAATTTAGATACTGTACTTAAGATTTTGTACGTAATGCCTATTTCTGGCGCGACCGTTTCATAATTTCAAAGGTGTTTTCACGAATGTATGGAAATAAAATTTTGTCGAAACCGGAAAACAGTTAATTTTTTGTTTTCGTTTCTAACAGATAATTAGTAAAATGAATACCTAGTCAATGCTGGATCTGTCGACAGGTATTTGAGGTTTATTGCTAGTTAGATTATAGTCGCATAGTATGTTGCATGTCAAGGGATACGTGTTGTCTAGAACACCAGAACCACAGATGTGTTTCGGTATACACTCTAAGACAAAAAAAAAAAAAAAAAAAAAAAAAAAAAAAAAAAAAAAAAGAGGACGCACCAGGTATGAATTTTCTGAATGGAACGAAAATCGGTGGATGTGATGTACATTTACAAACAAACAGATTATTTCAATTTCATAAAAGTTGGACAATTTATACAAGAGAAAACCTTTCACAAACTGAAAGGAGTTATTCGGCTTCGCATTGATTGATGGAGCTGTTGGATGGCCTCATGAGGGCTGTTGTGCCAAATTCCGTCTAACTGGCATGCTAGATCGTCAAAATCACGAGATGGTTGCAGAGCCCTGGCCATAAAGCGCCAAAGGTTCTCAGATGGGGAGAGATCTGGCAACCTTGTCGGCCACGTAAGATTTGGGAAGCACAAGGACAAGCAGTAGAAACTCTCTACGTGTGAAGGCAGGCATTATCCTGCTAAAATGTAAGCACACTGTTGCTTGCCATGAAGTGCAACAAAATGGTGCGTAGGATACCGTCGGTGTACCACAGTGTTACAAGTAAGGGTGTCGCGGATGACAACCAAATGGGTCCTGCTAAGAAAAGTGTAGTCGCACCAGACCATCACGCCTGGTTGACGGGCCATATGGGGCCAAACGGACAGTCAACACCATCAGTCAGTGCCAAACCGAATAACTGCTTGCATAAGGGCCAGAGGTGGACCAACGTGTTACTAGCTTTCTCAATTTGTGAAGCTTGGTCTCTTGAAGAAGTCAACCATTTATTCTAAGAATTTCACAATTTGTGTGTCTGTTCATGTGCACAACATGTACCGATTTCAGTCTCATTCGGAAAATTCCTTCATGGTGTATCGTTTTCCGTTTTTGGTGTATTACAGTGTATTTTGATTGAATTATGTGTGCTGGCTCGTGTTCGTGATATATTTTGTCAAAGAATCCGGTTATAAGAAGCATCGCTGCCATTTTTTGTGTCAGAAAATAAGGAACTTTGAAGTAAACAGGAAAATTTTATCGCAGCGCCCTATCACATACAACAATGAATTTATTTACTTATTCCGTTACCAGCAGTTCTAGCTAAACAAAACGTGAAGCACGAGTGCAGTGATGGGCTGAATGTAAAACTGGTACATGATGATGCGGGTATCGAGCTATATAAAACTAAGCTCGCTATTGTCGTTTTATACAGGTCACATAAATCGAAATTTCTGATCTCATATAAACTTGTAAATTTATACACAAGAACCCTGAGAATTGAATCTAAATCATACGGGAGTGGATTTCGATGTATCGTAAGCACTTATCATTATTCAGTATTTGGAGAAACACTAAGCAAATTCAAGGAGAAAAATAATAACGTCCTTTGCGAAACAGTAACTATTTGGCATTTATTCAGTGTCTGGAGTTGAATTTAAGAAGTTAGGTAATATTAATTGTAACTAAGCTGTTCTTTTCTCCATTCAGATATCAACACTTAAGAGAACGATTCGATAAATGTAAATTTTTAAATTTCTTTATATGTATGAACCCAGCAACTAGCTTCAGTGATATTGGCTTGTTTCTGTATCACTGACACAGCCATTCAAAAGATAAATTCCTGAGAATCTCTTACATTTAATAGGTGCATCAGCTTCCAAAATATACGTGAACATTTGTGCAAAATTTAGAACAAAACCTTAGGAAGTAAAAATTTAATTGATGAAGTCTTAATAATTTGGTCGAGATCTGTTCTCACCTTTATTCAGAAATATATCAGCTGATTTATAAGCGCTAAATACTTTTAAGCAGTCTTACGTGAGCATAGATTTATTAAATTATGGGAGAAGAAACAATTCCTCAGTAAGGATAAGAGATTTGAATGAACTTCAGTCAACTTGCGTCCTGGATATGATATGCCACATCTAAAAGTTCAAGTTATTTATGTGAATCTGTTTTTGTAATTAATATTTCAGATGTATTTTATCATTGAGGTTTTTCAGCGCTGCTTATTAAATCATTAAATCGAATGTGAAACTGACTATCGAACAAACTATAGCATATTACAACACTCTTTCGCAATTATAAATCATTCAGTCTTTATCCATGCCACATTCAAATTCACGATATATTACACCAGACTGACATGAGCTCTATAGGCTTTTCGTCACATAGTCCAGCCAAACGGTTACTTGCCACCTGCTCTTCTAAACGAACAGAAATTGATGCTGTTAGAAATTCGTAATAAACGGGTATTAAGGTTACAAAAAGCCCTTGAAGCAATAAAATGTATCGTATACCTCGCAGCCTGTTAACTGTATAAGGGAACCATTGGAACTACAAGGCAAGAAGTTCAGGTGTTCTTCATGTTTGAATCTACTTATATATTTTTCTGAATCACAAAGTTGATTGCAAACTTTCAAATTATGAAACTGCATAAGCTAGATATTTACAGTTGCCTTTACGTGGAGGCAGTGTTTACAAAATGACTAGTACAGTTCCCAGTCTCATCTGTGCTAACCGACTTGGCAAACGCAACCGATCATTGATAAGTTGAAGAAGGTGGAAATATTCTATCAGCTATTCCTATTCGAAAACGCACAGTATACTGTGTGTGATAACCACACACTGTTGACTGATAATAATAATAACTAAAGCCATAAAGACAGACGAAATAAATCAATATAACAAACACCTCTTTGTTACATAAAATGGGGGCATTGCCTCTCAGTAATTTCCTCCCACCCAATTTGACTTAATTCATGTTGAATACATAAAAAGTCGTGAGTGAAAATGCTACAATGAACGCTTCTGCGTATATGCAGTCAAGGAAGCAAATAATACTGACAGTGACTTTATGTGAGAAACGTCCTGTCTGGCGAAGTTTGTTGTATTAGCTTTCCCATTGATGTAAGTTTACGTTTCGCAACGAGATATTGGAAGCTGAATTTGCGCTACCAAAGCTCGTAGTTCAGTATCACAATCTGCTGATTTTACACGATTCTGGTGAGAACGATAGACATATCACAGCACTCAGAGTAAGCAAATTTAACAGGTAGCTAGAGACAAGGGGAGTGTTGCAAAACGAAAATGAAGAGTTATGACTAACGACTCCCAAAGAGAAAAGCATAACAAAAGAATGGTAGACTTACCTTTCATTACAAATGAGAGCTCGGCTGTGATCAGTGTCTCAGCAAAACTTACTTGATCCCTCCAGGATGCTGCATCTTTATACCCAGTCACACTGGCGTCATACCTCTTTCAGAGAACTTTCGAAAGCAATTGAGATAACGAGTTATCTGAAGAGATTCATCGCCGATTGCAGCGCCAAGATTGCTACGTGACTCCATATTGTATGATATCGGATTTATAAGAGATTAGCATACCTCGAGTACACTGTATTATCTGATTTTTTCCCCAACAATCACTTTTGAAGAAATGCAGGATGCGTTTTGAATACTCTGCACACTGTTATAACTGATATAGGTGTGCAGAAGGATAGATCGGAACGTCACAGTGTGTAGCATGTACTAATCAAGAGCATCGCGAAATAAATGTTGCGGAAACACAGAATCAACAGCTAATATCATTTTCTTGTTTATTTAAGTACAATCCAGGTTTCAGTCTTTTGTGCCATTTTCAAGTCTTTCGTTTTATGTCTTTATCATCTACGTCAGGTCACTGAAAATACCGTCAAGCTCAAAGCTGGCCGCAAATTAAGAAAAATATTGGCTCCTCACGAAATGCCATGTGTAAAATCGCTATCTTATAATAGATCAGGATGATTATTTTACATCTAGCACTTCATGGGGAACCAACATTTTTCTTAATTTATAGCTAACTTTGAACCTGACACAATAGGTGTCGGTGTGTTCCTTTAAAAATACATATGACACTTGCTCAGCAACATAAAAGAAAACTGTTTACTTGATATGATCTTCAGAACTTCAAGAGTGTTCACTAGTAAAGCTATTCCGCGAATCTGCTGAGATCTCTTCTGCGGAATTACTGCTGTTCAGCAGGTATTTATACAAAGAAAAACTTCAAGAGTAAATGTCATCTGTTACACAAACAGATGATCCTTTTTTAAAACACTGAATTCGACGTGTCTTGCAATAATGCTTTCAAAAACTTAAATTCTACTCTCATTACGAACTATTCATTTTTCCTGCCTAGAGAGTAGTTGTTTTTCCTTCACATCCCTAAGTAAACCTTTTTGCACTGCGAATACGTGGAAGACTTCACACCTGAGTCTAAATGACTGAGTGAAGCTATCGGTCAAACGTTTGAAAGGAGCGATAACAAGACTCTTTATAAGCTACAGAACTGATTTTTATACGGTTTTTCATAGCCAAACGATGAGTGAAAGATTGACAAATGGTGAATCAAATTTACCAGAATGCGGTTTGTTTGTGCGAACAAACAGTTATTTGCTTTAAAGTAATAATGGCAATCACGAGAAAATACAGAATTAAGAGAAATTTTTTTCCGAATTTTCATAGCCAAGCAAAGAATGGGAAATGGACAAATGGAATATAAAATTGAGCATGTTGAGTTTTAATTGCTTCAAATTGATCAGGGTAATTAAAACGCTTCATTAGTGATTTGAGGGCAAATTTAAATATTTCATATAAAGCTATGTAAATGAAATGTACTATAATCTCAAATCAGAAAATAAATTGATCTATATACTCTTAACAATAGTGGAATAATGAAAGATATTTAAATCCGTTACGTTTCATTTTCTTTGATCAAAACTTGAAAATGAAATTTTAAATATGTTGTGATGTGATTCGTCTAAAAGTAAGAAATGAAATAGTTTAGATAAACATTTGTTGCGTCTTTGAATGATGCTCCAAATCGAGTTCAGCAAATGTGGCGCCGATTGAGAATTTAAAGATCAATATTTAAGTTAGAATCTTTACATTTTAAAGTGTACTCGAGGAAAATTATCTAGTAGAACTTCATTCTGTGGTCTCCTTAAGTAATGAACGTTTAAACATCTCAACTGTTGTACACGATTTAAAGTATTATTCAGAGGGTATGGGTAGCAGTGGTCTCAGCTGGGGCCATTTGAGATGGTGTTTCCACTTCCGACATTGCTCGGAGCCGAATAATGGAATCTTTATTTTCGTTCTTTCTAGGATATTACGACCCAGCCAAAACTATGGAAGACTTGTGCGAGTCAATTAAGTCGGAACAGCCCTTTTTTTGTGAACTGTTCCACATATCGAAACGAGTTTTTCCTGAGTTGATATTATGCAGATGGCCACATAATGTTTTGCAATGGTAATGGTCTGAAAGCTGGTCTCAGCCGATATAGTTAAAGAAACATGGCTTTTTAAGGAACCTTATATGTTTCGTAAATGAATTCAGTAGCTCTTGGAAAGACAATTGCTGTGATACTGTTAACAATCACGCTGGAACCCTCCTCAAGTGAATCCCAGATATGAACTAAAATTGGAAAGCAGTTCAGACAGCGTCGGCTACTGTCGTCCAGACACCGCCAGTCAGAACTCTCATGCCAGGTTCCGTCACTGTATGCAGCAAGACAGGCCTACGCTACCAACATAAAGCCTCACTTCCCATGCGACTTAGATACAGCTTCAGTTATCTTTGTTGTATATGAAATTGCAGTATATATTAGCTTATAGCGCGTCAGTTAAGCTTTAGTAAGGCTATTTCAAACGTGTACGTTTCCATATTTTGTCGAACCAGCTATAGTTTAACAATCAAGCAGTTTTGTATTCAAACCCTTCTCGTTGCTGCTTTCTTGTCAGAGACGAAACATATGTTGGCCCTTCATGTTTAATACTTCATAATGAGAGACAGCTCTATTAAAGAAAAAAAAACGGAACTACTGTTTCTTAGATTTGTCAAAATTATCCCAAAGAGTCGTTACTTGGAGACGTCTGAATACTTCTTAAAAACAACACTCGATATAGGACAAATTGGTGTAGAGATACAACTCGAGCTTTTAAATTAACGGAAAATACTTAAGTAAATTAAATGTTCTATTCAGACCGACTGATGATGTCACCCACAAAATAGACACCTTTCCTAACGGAACGTACTTTTAGACTTTACTTAAACATGTGCCCAACATGTTTACCGTCGACTATAAGGCACATTTGTCATTTCTGTTTGAGAGAGAGAATGCCGTTGTTTGCTTCGCTATTCGAACACGCATATCGTTTGACTTAGTTGGGGCTTCGTGATACATCGCATCTTTCAGTGCTGTCCATGGATAGAAGTCAAGAGGAGCCAAATCATGGGACCTAGCCGGCCACTGTACTGCAACATTCCGTCGAATCCTACCGTCAGTATTGGCATTTCAACACGGAAAGATTGAGCTGGGCAGCCTTCGTGTCGCTTACACAAACAGGTAGAATGTTCGTAAGATAGTGCGCATACATATATTCATTCAAAACCTCCAGTAAGGTCTCGCAAGGCAAATTCCTACGACTCCATGCCGTACGTCTACGCTCCACGGTCGTTGGTTATATACCTGACGAAACCAATGCGCATTTTCAACTGCCCCGTGTTACATTCTATGTAAATCGTACATTGCTGTAGCTTGTAAACGTTACTTCGTCGGTAATGAGCACATGTTGAGAGACATAGAGTCGCGTCCCAAACGCCGCAGACCAAACAGACAAAATTCTGCACGACGTTCGAAATCATGTCCTCCGAGTGCCTGATGTATTGATAGATGATAAGGGTGGAATCTGCCGACGTGAGATGCGAATGGCTTTGTCTGGTTGATCTCGAATACCTTCGCAATACGTCTCGAGCCACCATGCATACTGATAAGCATCATAGCTAGAACAACTTCGTCATTTGCTCTGTCGGTTGCAGCCGTCATCCTCGTCCTCTTGAGGTTAAAACTGTCTGTTCACATTAATGACCTAATAATTCGTGCAAGTGCCTGGTGCGAGGGACAGTGGCTATCAGAGTAGCCGACCGGAGTGGCCGAGCGGTTCTAGGTGCTTCAGTCTGGAACCGCTGGACCGCTACGCTCGCAGGCTCGAATCCTGCGTCGGGCATGGATGTGTGTGATGTCCTTAGGTTAGTTAGGTTTATGTAGTTCTAATTTCTAGGGGACTGATGACCTGAGATGTTAAGTCCCATTGTGCTCAGAGCCATTTGAACCATTTTGAAGTGTAACGTCTTTGTCAGAATGTGCCCCCTTTACAACGCGATTTCCTTTTTAAATGGATCCCCACTAATCAGAAAGAAGTTATGTTAAAGTGACTTACTGTGGGCACTGTGCAGTCAAGTTTACTTAAAATGCGTATCCTGCGATCGACTCTGGGTGTTCTAATTTTCGTTCCAACACTCCTTTTTCCTTCACAATTTCAAAAATAGCGAATTTAAATCGAATTTTTTTCAGAGATGCCCCTTGACTTAATCAGCCATGTGACGATAGATAGCTAGACTGATTCATTTTATTGAAACAGCCACTGGACCTGTGAAGGTCTTTCATGCAGCTACCAAATAGCGAAGGGTGAACAGTGCTGACACCAAGGTTCTGCCCAGCTCAGAAAGTTGCGCCGACCGACATGTGCCACACCGCAATGCCAAATGAAATTTTGCGCTATCGCGGGTACTTCGGAGAAGGACCGAGGAGAGCCGTGTGACGGGCCGGGCCTTGGGCAGCACGTGGCACACACGTGAGAATCGAAAGAGGAAAGAAAGGGAGAGGATGAAGAAGAAATAAATTAACGGACAGGGTCACGGAGGGATTAAATCACCATCTGTCACTGACATGTGCCAAAACTCGTATAAGAATTGCGTCACGGCAGAGAAATGGAACAGCTGAGGAAGAAGTAGAAGATGAAGGAGACTTAAGGGAGAATTGCGACACCTACGCGAAACTGCAGAAAGAAGCACAAGACAGTGAGATTGTAAAATATCATGCCTATACCTGTCGCAAAGCAGAACCATTACTGTAGATGACAATGGAGGAAACTTGCTTGAGCACATGATTGCACAAGTTGCTTCATATATTAGCATGTGTCGTGCTTCATTGATATACGCTGTTCACGTTACATGGGGGATATCTATTGACATTTATGTGCTGTAGCTTCAGGCTATATTAACGACATCCACTTCGTCTCCTGCAGTAAGTGAATAGAAACATGAGAAATATCTGATCATATGTGTTCACGGGAGCTTTACGGACACTTACGTTGTAAGTAGGCTGTTTAGATTTTTATGTTGGTAACGCCACGTAGCGCTCTATATGATATCATTGACTGTGGTGTGTGCGGTCTGTGGCTGGTTTGCATTGTTGAGATATTCGCTATTGTAGTGTTGGGCAGTTGGCTGTTAACAGCGCGTAGCGTTGCGCAGTTGGAGGTGAGCCGCCAGCAGTGGTGGATGTGGGGTGAGAGATGGCGGAGTTTTGAGAGCGGATGATCTGGACGTGTGTCCATCAGAGAGAGTAAATTTGTAAGACGGGATGTCATGAACAATCTTTCATTTGTTAACTATGCCCATCAGTAGTTAGTGCCTTCAGTAGTTAGAATCTTTTATTTAGATGGCAGTAGTGGCGCTGGCTGTATTGCAGTAGTTCGAGCAACGAGGATTTTTGTGAGGTAAGTGATTCACGAAAGGTATAGGTTATTGTTAGTCAGGGCTATTCTTTTGTAGGGATTTTTGAAAGTCAGACTGCGTTGCGCTAAAAATATTGTGTGTCAGTTTAGTGTTGAACAGAATAAGTAAAGAGCGAAATGTCTGAGTATGTTCAGTTCTGCTCAGCTGTTTGAAAAGCAAATAACGTAAGTTAACCAGCACAGTAATTCAATAATTTTTCTAACAAGGGAACCTTGTAGTGGGACGAAATTAAACGTCACCCATCCACCAAGTCAGCCCAGTTTGCAGGTGACTATAAGCTTAATTTAGTTTTGTTTATGTGTTTTCTTATTATTTGTAATAAATGTGAATTATCTAAAAGTTTTGTATTTTTTTTATGTGTTTCATGTACGGAGAGATCGGCGCAACGAACGGGGACAGCATCTTCGTTGCCGCGACCAGAGAGGAAGTTGCTGGCCGCTATACGTCGCGGGTCGACAGCCAAGGAGCAACAGAAGATCCTAGAACCGAGTTGTTGCGTCGTGTTTCTAAAAATTAAAAATGAATTTTTATACTCTTTTTTGTACAACAATGACGTCATAATGAGCTTAATCTTATTGAGATGTTAGTCACTGTCTGTCAACGCTCAAGTTCACATCTGTATGTGTAGGAAGCTAATAAAATAGTGTATGTTACTAAAGTTGAAGCACATGTCTTGAAGATTTATTTATGAAGAGTTATGTGAACGGATTAATAATATAGTTGACAAGATTATTGATTCAGACAGCGTTGGCCGAAACTTTGACTCTAAAAAGTTTATTTAATGTGTGATTCTGATATCGATTAGATCAAGATAACGTGTGTCGATATAATTTTCTGAGGAGAAACAAACGAAACTTAAATTCGAAAAAAGTTACGAAAACCAATTGGCCCAAGTGATGTAATTCTCTGCACACGACTCAACTGATGTTTTACAGTTTCGTTCAAGAACCATTCTATGACAATTTAAAAAGAATATGAATCATTTTTGAAGTGGGTTGTAACTGACGTAGGTGACGAAGTCTGCACATGGTCATATATCAAACGAAAACCCAAATACGTCGTTACACCACGCCGTGGCGACCTTAGAAACAGGACTTGTGTGCAACTAAGGCACACAGGTACGAAACAAAACATCAAGAGTCCTTCGGAAGTCAACGCGAGTTTTCGTGGAGCCTTCACCAGCCAGCGGCGACTTCGTGGGTGTGGGCATCTGACGGAGCCGCAGCCAAGCAGTACGGTCACGCAGTTGTTCCACGAGAAGGCGCGTCTGTTGGGCAGCAGCTGAACGCTGCAAACCCCGACAACCTTTTTTCTCCCTAAACTAGTAGGCCCAGTACGTCAGCTGCGGGGCGTTCCTCCGGCTGGTATTAGAGGTGTTGCTGAGGGCTTCGCCTGTCTACGGCGGTGCCGGGCGTGGTTGCAGCTAGCGACGTTTCCGGTGTTCGACTCAGCGTCCTGCCGGTTGCGGAAGCGGGGTCGCAGCATCTCAGCGGCTGCATCGACGGCTGTTACATCTGTAGCCCATAGCAGCACACTAATCATCGAGAACTACAAATTACAATATTAGTGTCCGGTGAGTTTGTTTCAAGTTGGAAGTGGAGTGTTGTATATAGGAAGTGTGCTTTTATAGGATTGTTGATTCCAAGTCTGCGTGTGTAAATAGTTAATATTTTACAATAATGTCGGGAAGTGAAATGTCAGACGAAGAGCAATCTATGTCCGATAGGAGCATGAGAGCCCTTTTTAGGGCGATCGCTAAATTGAAACAATCTAACGAAGAATCTACTGCTAGATTAAAAGAGGAATTAAAACAGGCTAACGAGGAATCTACTGCTAGATTGAAACAGGAACTAAAACAGGAATTAAGACAATCTAACGAGGAATCTACTGCTAGATTAAAAGAGGAATTAAAACAGTCTAACGAAGAATCTATGGCTAGATTAAAACAGTCTAACGAGGAATCTACTGCTAGACTTAAAGGGGAGCTAACAAAATCAACAGACAGGTTGCAGGAATATCTTAATGAAATCAGTCGAGAATTAAGTGATAAAATAGAGTCTTCTAAAGTTGAAATGCAGGAAAAATTAGTAGGACTTAGTAATAAGATTGCTGATAAATGTAAAAGGTTAGAAGAACATATCCAGGAATCGCGCGAGGAAAAAGCTCGCATGCGACACGATATCACTGACTTAACCGAGAGACTAGATAGTGTCAATATCTTAGTTGTAAGTGAAATACAGAAAAATAACGATATGTTACGAGATGAAATTTCTATGCAAACAGAAACTGTTCGCAGAGAATTATTGAAATCTATTAAAGAGGTCTCTACCAAACCTGTAGAGATTTCTTCAATAGATAACGTAGAATTAGAGACATTAACTCATCAAGTAGAAAAGGACCATACCGAAATCGAAAACATGAAATCTTTAATTACTGAAATATGCAGTAACCTTGAGACTGCCAAAGATAATAATATTGACGAAGGTACAGAGCGTTCACATCGTGAACACAGTGAAGAATCGATATTAGCTAATCGCGTATCCAATACAGAACTGCGGATACAGGAAATTACTAAACGGTTATCGGAATTAGATAATAACGAGAACATTTCAGGTAGCAGAGGTAATAACATAATCAGAGACAACAGTCGCATCGAATTTGCTAGCTCGGACGACAACAATATGAATAAGGCAGTCACGGCAAGCCAATCCGATGCAACTCCGTCTCTGCCAGCTAAACAAAATCCGACTATTTCTCTCGCAGAATGTCTGGATGACATAACAACAAATTCAAATGTAGCAAGTCGATTTCCTGTATTCAAACCAGGAGGCGAACTGCACCCTATAATCTTTATAAAAGCTTTTGAAACATCATTATCTCCTAAATGGAGTAATGAAAAACGCATTCAATTTGTAATAGGACATTTAGAAGCAGAAGCTGCGGAATGGGCAGTACTGCATAGAAATGAATTCAGGGATTGGGATGATTTTGTTAAGCAGTTTAAACAAAATTATTGGTCAAGACGAAAACAACAACACTTAACTTTAGAGTTGTTAGACCCTCCTCCATATTCTAAACGGTGGGGAGGTTATAGGAATTATTTCAAATGGAATTAAAACCGTGCTAAATTAACTGAAAGTCATCTAATACGAGTCCTAAGTAGTAGGTTACCGTATTACATAAAGGAAAGAAAAATGTTAATCTACGAATTATACAAAACCTTAATAATGGGGACGAAACAGTTAACACCCGGGGTGTGTGGTTATATTTTAACGACTTGTTGTATTGGAAAGCACAGAGGGAACACCAGGGATGGAAAATCTGCATTCCGGAAACTGTTGTGGACGAGTTAATTACTTATATACATGAAGGTTACGGGCATTTTGGAATTCATAAATGTATTAAACATCTAATGAAGTATTATTATTTCAAAAATATGTCACGTATTGTGAGAAGTATTATTAGGGCTTGTGAAACCTGTCAAAAGGTTAAAGTTAATAACAAATCCAAGCGTTATAAATTATATGCTGTAATTCCTCGAGGTTTGTGGGATCTACTGTCATTAGATTTTTTCGGCCCTCTGCCTCGGAGTTCAGGAGGATTAACATATGTGTTTGTTGTAATGGAATGTTGGTCCAAACATGTGAAACTGTATACTTTGAAACGAGCGAATACAGCAAGCGTTATACGCTGCCTCACCCGAAATTACTTTGTTAACTGGGGCATTCCTAAACGACTTATGTCTGACAACGGTAGTGCCTTTATTAGTCAAAGATTTCAAGATATGATAAGACAATATGGAATCAAACATATCTTAATTTCGAAATATCACCCTCAAAGTAATTTAGTAGAAAGAGTCATGAAAGAATTAGGACGATTATGTAGAACTTATTGTGCACATAAACATACTCGGTGGGCCAAACTAATGCCTGAATTCGAAAAGATATTAAATGAATTGCCTCACCTAACGACGGGATTATCACCTATAGAAATTTTAGGCAAACGAATTATAGGTGAACCTTTACTAGCTGCTCTACCTTGGCCACCGGTAAATGAGATCCAACAATGCATTCCAGACGAAAAAGTTTGCGAACAGATTGTAAAAAATGCCGAACGGAGAATTAAAAGTTATAATCAACAGGCTGTAGAACCCTCATTTCAGGTAGGAGATCTTGTGCTAGTACGATCTCATCCTAAAAGTTCTAAGATCGATAAGGAATGTAGAAAATTCTTCTTTATCTTTGAAGGTCCATATGTTGTACATAAGATTGTACATCCCAAAGCATTACTTCTTATGGAACCTTCATCAGGTGTAATTAAAGGATTATATAGTGTTGATCAAATGAAACTCTTCATTCCTAAATAAGTTAATATTTAGTATATGTTACATACGGAAGAGCGTTCATAGTTTATTCATGTGAAGTTTTTCGTGATAGTTACGTGTTATTTTAAATAAATGACAGAAAGCTTAAACATGTGTTCTACAATAATCTACTGGTACTTCAAAAAGAGAAAGATAACCAAAAGGGGGATTTATATGGAGGAAATTTTGCTCTTAGGTCTAAAGGAATTTTGCATATTTTAAATTTACTCGGATAGTAGGAACCAAAGGGGATGGTTAATAGTTTTAGGGACCATGGGCGTCCAGAGCTATATGGCTCACGAGAACATAGCAGAGTGCCTTTAATAGAGGTTTGCAATAGTGTTAATATAGAACACACCAAACGGGGCTCTCTCGCTTGTTTCTCCTAAATAAATGGCCATTACCCAACAAGGTGTCCGAAGGTAAAGAAAGCCGTGCCGAGATTCTAAAGAGAGTTTTGCTGGATTTCTTCTTGACCTCAGGCATAAATAAGGCATTAGGGAAGAGAATGACGTAAAGTAAATAGTACTATTAGTTATTGTGAGAAACTTATTAGTAATATACATTCTTGAAAAGAATAACTCTAGTAAATAAATGAAACTGAAACTAATCTATCACAATTTGAACGCTCTGTCCTAATGTACAACGTTAAAGAACGTACTAGATTGGTATTTATTAGCAACTGTTAACTGAAGAGGAGCAATCTCCCTATATTCGGTTACGAATTACCATAATAGCACAATTAAGAGTAAATAACAAATGGTCACAACAATATCGTATTAAAAGGATTAAGTCTATCTAATAGCAAGGACTCTAGGTTACGTAAAATGTGAGGAAAATGTATTAACAGTTAAATATTGTATATTGAACAGTCTTAATTTCGGTTAAAACCTGACAAACTGAGCTTGTGGGTGGGGTATGTAGTGGGACGAAATTAAACGTCACCCATCCACCAAGTCAGCCCAGTTTGCAGGTGACTATAAGCTTAATTTAGTTTTGTTTATGTGTTTTCTTATTATTTGTAATAAATGTGAATTATCTAAAAGTTTTGTATTTTTTTTATGTGTTTCATGTACGGAGAGATCGGCGCAACGAACGGGGACAGCATCTTCGTTGCCGCGACCAGAGAGGAAGTTGCTGGCCGCTATACGTCGCGGGTCGACAGCCAAGGAGCAACAGAAGATCCTGGAACCGAGTTGTTGCGTCGTGTTTCTAAAAATTAAAAATGAATTTTTATACTCTTTTTTGTACAACAATGACGTCATAATGAGCTTAATCTTATTGAGATGTTAGTCACTGTCTGTCAACGCTCAAGTTCACATCTGTATGTGTAGGAAGCTAATAAAATAGTGTATGTTACTAAAGTTGAAGCACGTGTCTTGAAGATTTATTTATGAAGAGTTATGTGAACGGATTAATAATATAGTTGACAAGATTATTGATTCAGACAGCGTTGGCCGAAACTTTGACTCTAAAAAGTTTATTTAATGTGTGATTCTGATATCGATTAGATCAAGATAACGTGTGTCGATATAATTTTCTGAGGAGAAACAAACGAAACTTAAATTCGAAAAAAGTTACGAAAACCAATTGGCCCAAGTGATGTAATTCTCTGCACACGACTCAACTGATGTTTTACAGTTTCGTTCAAGAACCATTCTATGACAATTTAAAAAGAATATGAATCATTTTTGAAGTGGGTTGTAACTGACGTAGGTGACGAAGTCTGCACATGGTCATATATCAAACGAAAACCCAAATACGTCGTTACACCGCAACCTCCCCATCGCACCCCCCTCAGATTTAGTTATAAGTTGGCACAGTGGATAGACCTTGAAAAACTGAACACAGATCAATCGAGGAAACAGGAAGAAGTTGTGTGGAACTATGAAAAAAATTAGTAAAATATCTCGTTCATTAATAAGTTTACTAGGACTTTTCATCCGCTCTTTTCTTGTGACAAATATGCCCGATTGAAAGCCGTACGTAAAATGCGCATTTTTAAGGAATTACTGTTGTCGTTTGTGTCTGGTCTTCGCACTCACGTTTTCTTGCTTGATAATGTAGCGTCGTTTAGTTGCCTTTCATCCACATGTTCATTTTTGCTGAGCAAAGGCAGTAACGGTTTTTCATATTCATGACGCCACTAACGAGCGCTCGCGCGCCATGCAAAGACCACTCGCAGAAACGTTTTGCAAAATGTGCTCACCATTAGCTCCTGGGGTCCTCTGGCACACAAGCGGCCCCGGTCCGCGGCAACATCCGGCAACCAACAAGGCTCGTAAAGGCAGTGGCGCCAGGAAGTCGCAGCGGCACACGCGGCAACCGCGAGACAACCCCCTAGCCGCTGCTCTTAATGTCGTGGGGCAGTCTGAGAGCTCGTGGTTACAGCCCACGTTTTCAGAGCGTGACGAACGTTGCTGCGCAGGAGGAGGGTTCAGGACATCACGCCAGCTACATCAAGGCCACCAGCACGTGCACCATCTCTCACAGACACACGCATGTGCCAACGATGTCTCACTCTACACTTGATTCAAATGATTTATCCGTTTCTCGTTTTGTAAATGTTCACGAGGACATGGCCTATATCTACGTTCACAGCTACACTCTTGAAACCATCTTACGGTGTCTTGTGGAGGGTACTTCAAGTATAGTTTTTGAAACACGCAGCTACTGAAGACAGTTGTTCCAAATTTAAATGGAAGATATGTATCAAATTTTTCAAATACCCGAGTCACAATACCTATGGTCAACATATTTTATTTATGCTTCAATACATAAACGTCATTCTCGCTTCTAGTAAACAGGTTACACTTCAAAACACATCGCCATTTCTCAACAACGTAATGTAAACGGCCGAATTACTTATAATTTAACTGAGGTGCACGCCTCCTTATATCTGTTATTACATTTGAAAAAGGAATTATTGTATTTCTTTTATATTTGTTAGCTAATTATGAATAGTTTTTTCTTAAAGTGTAAAATATTTAATTATCGTTTGCAGCTCAAAAGTAGCGCAAATATCATTCGATTCAGAGTTTTATTAATCATACATTTATAATACCAGAATTGACACACACTTCCGTTTTCTCTTGTCGGATTTTTAAAAATTGATTTCCTGAAGACTTTCATTATAGAGACATACTGCTTTAAGATACTGCAATTATCGCTGCTTTGGCTGAAATGACCAAAATGTAGAAGTATCATTCTCAGTTCAGTAAAAAAGAGTAATAGAGTTGAAACGTCTCCTTAGAAAAATTATTGAATTACTGTGCTGGTTAACTTACGTTATTTGCTTTTCAAACAGCTGAGCAGAACTGAACATACTCAGACATTTCGCTCTTTACTTATTCTGTTCAACACTAAACTGACACACAATATTTTTAGCGCAACACAATCTGACTTTCAATAATCCCTACAAATAATGGCCCTGACTAACATAACCTATACCTTTCACAAATCACTTACCTCACAAAAATCTTCGTTACTCGAACTACTGCAATACAGCGAGCGCCACTACTGCTAGCTAAATAAAACATTCAAACTACTGAAGGCACTAACTACTGATAGGCATAGCTAGCAAATGAAAGATTTTGATAGAGAACAGACAATGTATTTACCTTAATAGTGTTCAAAAGTCATAACATATATATGTATATCAGTCCATGATATCCAATATTACAAATTTACTCTTTCTGACGGACACACGTCCAGATCGGCCGCTCTCAAAATTCCGCAATCTCTCTCCCCACATCCACCACTGCTGGCGGCTCACCTCCAACTGCGCAACGCTACGCGCTGTTAACAGCCAACTGCCCAACACTAAAATAGCCAACAACAATGCAAGCCAGATACAGACTGCACACTGCACAGTGAAATGTATTCACTTCATGTAAATAAGTTATATAGAACTGCAACCAGTCACTTTTTTCATACAGAGAGCTACGTGGCGTTACCAATAAAAAAACATAAACAGCCTACTTACAGAGTAATCGAAATAGGAAACATAATTTTATCAAATGTACTATGATTTAAAAACGAGACATTAAATAGCGAACTCCACAGGGGCCAAATGTAATGTATGGATTAGTCTCTTGGACAAAACTGACCGGGGTTAGTCCCTTATGAGACAAGTTTAAACTCACTGGAGTGATACAGACATTACACTATCCACTCGTTTCTCTGTTACAGAACAACAAGGTCTTTTTTTAGAAATTCCTCGGTAGGGAGTCAAATAAAACATTGTCTGCTACATCTAAATGATAACGTTGTACCACACTACATTTAAGTTCATTTTTAAGCTCGCTATTTGGGTCACAAAGTGTGTTATTTTTAGGTTCTTGTCAGTTTACAACAGTTGAGACGTTAGCTAATGACTTAATACTTAATCGCAATATTCTGATTCATATCTAATCAAAAACAAAGAAAATAAGCCTCTAAGAGTGAGTAAAATTTGTTTAACACATATTTTTGGTAATATTTTGCTTGTACTGTTATCCTGAGTTTGTTTGTTTCATATTATATACACTCATTTACAGATCATAGGGCCCCCAACAAATTCCGTGATTCATGACAGTCTAACAGAAAATTTATTAACCATCCTGTCTCGCTGTTTTCTTTACGATCTTGTTTCATTCTTGTAAAATGTATTCACTTTATGTAAATAAGTTATATAGAACTGCAACCAGTCACTTTTTTTAATAATTATGTTTTATTCCATGAACGGGTTTTCGAACCTTTTCAGGTTCATCTTCAGATGATTTCAGGAAGTTACATCATTACTGGTAGCACAATGCTGGGTGCTGGTTTGCGACAGGATAGGCGGCTTTTTTCGGTTAGTGTCCATCTGTCTGCCTCCATTCTGATGTCCAGTAGTTATACCAGTATACACACTTCCACACAAACTATATTAATTTACACTTTCACAGCGAGACTTTTCCAACATCCAGAATGCACTTTCCGTAATGGATAAGCATAATCTGTATTCACTTTATTTGCAAGAAACTGCTAAATCATTTTTACAGAGAGGGATGGAGACATTAAAAGAGCAATGTCAGTTAAAGACACGAGAAAATAAATGAAACTTAATGTCGCAACGCCAATTCATTTAGACAAAATTTATGCTCGGTTTCCAAAAAATGGTTCAAATGGCTCTGAGCACTATGGGACTTAACTTCTGAGGTCATCAGTCCCCTAGAACTTAGAACTACTTAAACCTAACTAACCTAAGGACATCACACACATCCACGCCCGAGGCAGGATTCGAACCTGCGACCGTAGCGCCTAGAACCGCTTGGCCACCACGGCCGGCTGCTCGGTTTCCAACTTGTTCTCTTAGTACAAGTACAAAATCAGTTTGAAGTACCTGGTCAAAATTTGGTCTTGTTTAGTCAGGGGGATCTGAATTGTAGTCACCAAGAGCGTAGCCACGATTTGAGCTGGAAGTAGGGTGGGTGCGAATTTTCAGCAGGGGTTGGGGGGTGGGGGCAAGGCACTTGAAATCAAATTAGCTTTCTGTACAGCAGAAGGATGGAGGAAATGAAATACAATTTCTTACTACAAAAACTCAAATCGTTAGAAACCAATGTTCGTTAATAAACATACCAATCAGACTTGTGTACTTTACTTTGCGTCAGTCAGGTGACTTTAAGTTAGATGCGGATAATTCATATGAGCACATTTATAGCTTCTGAAATTAGCTAGCTACCCGACAAAAACATCACGAGTTTGAAGGTACAGCACTACTGGAATCTTTTATAATCCAGAGGTATCTGGCATATACAGCTGCAAGAATGTTGTTGTTGTTGTGGTCTTCAGTCATGAGGCTGGTTTGATACAGCTCTCCACGCTACTCTATCCTGTGCAAGCTTCTTCCTCTCCCAATACCTACTGCAACCTACATCCTTCTGAATGTGTTTTGTGTATTCATCTCTTGGTCTCCCTCTACGATTTTTACCCTCCGCGCTGCTCTCCAATGCACGAATAACAGTCACTGATCAGGAAGTAGTTTTAGATTTAACGACAAACGCATCTTGGTACACTTGCGATAGTCAGTGTCTATTACATTTTCTGGCTTCCTTCGAACGGATATTGAATTGATACATCTGTGTTGCTGGCAGTGGCTGGATGCGAGTTGCTTTTGATGCTTTCTCGCAGTTTAAGTTTTCGATTGATACTTAAATACGATTCTAGTTAACATGATTCCGTTGATACGGAAATAATAAGTACTTACCCATAAAATGCAGAAATAATATTCACAAAACAAGTTGTAAATAAAATAGTTCCACTGTAATATTCACAAAACAAGTTGTAAACAAAATAGTTCCACTGTTCAAATGCGGCTAAATTTCCAGTCTCTAGTTGTACCACTGTCTTTCAACTTGACAGCTGTATCCCGTGGAAAAGCAAACAGAAGACAGAAGGCTGTCACAGTATTCTGATATAAGAAGCCATAGAGAATCTCTGTTGACTTGATGGAAGTCTCCATCCTGGCCCAAGGTGGGATTAGTTACCGCATGTCCAACCCCAACTGCTGCTGTATTCCGTTCTCATAAGAATAAAGCTGATGTAAACAAACACAAACGCGATGATTGGTAAGAACCCGTAGCACAAACACACTGGCGTTGTTACGCTTTTGAAAGTAAGTCCTACTTATGTTTAAATGTATTATTACTAAGTTACGTTAAATGAAAATTTAAGATATTCAAGTATATTAACATCCATCAACATTTTTCTTAATCACTTTTTTGTTATGTAGTTTTTATTTCAAAAATCGGGTGTAGTGACAGCCTCTGCGCTGTTGTGCTCCGATTACCGCGTTATTAATACGCGATATGACAATAGCTCAGGCTGCTTCCTGCTCCGTATTGAAGCACGCGTATGGAACACTGTTAAAAAGTACCGAGACATAGGTTATTTTTAACGGTCGTCATAAATTTACGCATAAAATCGGCTTTGATGTTTTCCGAGCGACTATAGAAGATACAGTTGAGACACAACTGCACATACGTATAAAGTGGAATCGGTAACGTAGGTACTTGATACGTTGCTACAGTACGTGTCGCCGTTTCAGGTCTCGCCTCCGTCAATTTTTTTTTTCTCGTTCAATTTGAAATACCTACATCTCGTGATTGTAAAATTCATCATCATTTTTTATGAATAATGCGCGTCTTTAATTACATATGGCACGCGAAATTCCTGTTTTCGTGATGACTGGGTGTTGTGTGATGTCCTTAGGTTAGTTAGGTGTACGTAGTTCTAAGTTCTAGGGGACTGATGACCATAGATGTTAAGTTCCATACTGATCAGAGCCATTTGAACCATTTGAACCATTCCTGTTTTCATTTCTAATATAAATGATCAGTTATCGATATTTTATGAAAGACTGTAAATAAACGTTGCTTAAATTTATAAAACACAACAGTTTAACATTTTAAATGAGAAACTAAATACTCTTTCTTTGGACTATGTTCATTGTTTAATGTGTCGTAGAAACATGAAAAACAACCATTTTCACAGCATCGAGCACACCATACAAATGCCAAATTCTTACGTTTGCCACTGTATCATTCCAATATGGACACAGCAGAAATAGTCCGCCCCAGTAGCTGAGTGGTCAGCGTGACGGATTGCCGTCCTCTGGGCCCGGGTTCGATTCCCGGCTGGGTCGGAGATTTTCTCCGCTCAGGGACTGGGTGTTGTGTTGTGTTCATCATCATTTCATCCCCATCCGGCGTGCAGGTCGCCCAATGTGGCGCCGACTGTAATAAGACCTGCGATATGGCGGCCGGACCTGCCCCGCGAGGGGCCTCCCGGCCAATGACGCCAAACGCTCATTTCCACAGCAGAAATGATCTGGAGACAAGCTGAGCGATTTGGCCCGAGAATAACCTAGACGTACTAGAACTAACGCATGCAGCTTTTTCACATGCCACTGTCGAACTCTGGCATGATATAGAATGACACATCATAAAATAAGAGGAGACAATGCGGCACCTGGGTGGCTTCGTGGATTCTGTTGCTCATCGAATCATTATCAACGTAGCAGATGGCAGTTCCAGTACTGGAATGTATTTCTCGGATTCGGGTAAGGAAGGAGCTAAGAGATTACCAGACGATTCACTGTAATTAATACTGTCAGTGGTTTCAGTATTCAACAGCACTGTGACATCCCTGCAGTACACTTTTGAGTCACACGTAGTTCACTCAGAAAAATTACCTGTGTCTAAGTTACGAATTTTCGTCTATCTTGTTCGTAATCAGAAGAATATGTCGGGTGAGTACGAGAACATTTTATGATTTCTGGCTGGTCATCTAAGAAGCGCGCTGTAGTGCTGGAGTTTTGCCGAATATTATTTCATTCTCTTTAAAAATTAAATGATATTC
The DNA here is from genome assembly GCF_021461395.2 of Schistocerca americana. Taxonomy (NCBI): domain Eukaryota; kingdom Metazoa; phylum Arthropoda; class Insecta; order Orthoptera; family Acrididae; genus Schistocerca; species Schistocerca americana. The sequence continues at coordinate 466,717,664 of NC_060121.1, forward strand.
GAAGCAATATTGTTTCTTTGCCTGTCTCTTTTTACGTCTGAACTGCTACTGCTCATACCATTACAGACTAGTAGGACCGCTGGTTTGCCTGTCCTGACCAAGGTTAATGCACCCATATAGCTATTGATCCCCACATTATCACTCAATCTATGTGCGTATAACACAACATAATACGTAATCTTATGATACTGCTTGGCTGTACTGGTCACGGCTTCCGCTCCACGTCGAACGAAATCCGATGAGATTCAAGCAAACGCCGAAGAATACATGGCGTAATGTTTACATCAGGTTCATTCTTATGATGAACGGAGTATAGCAGAGCTGTAACACTATCGATACAGCATATTATTGTGTCCAGTCTGTCGCAGTGGCGACCTCTATTACACCACGTCTGAGCCTCGCACTACGCCACTTCTGGGGTCTACTCCACGACAGTTGTCAACCCGATATGTGTCATGCAGCCCACAGCTACTAGACATCGTCTTTGATAACTGCAGGACTATGGTCTGTGGCTACTCCTGATTGTGCTTTGGGCTGAACTGTTACCTTCCAACCGGGGATCAACTGCATGCTGACTTCAACTGACTGCAGGGGACCTACCCAGGATGGGTGGTTCTGACCTACAGCTGACCAGATGCCGAGCTACCGTTTGCCCTGTGTGCAAAAACTCTGCTCCACCGACTCGCATTTCTGGGATGTTGACACTATATCCTGCACTGTAGTCCTTGGTTCATCTTCACTCTTAGGTGCCTCTTGCAGCCCTCCCCCCCCCCCCCCCCCTGGGAATCTAAGCCATCTGGCGTCAACAACTTATTATGGACCCTGACAAGGATTGCCAATGTGCTCACATCGCTTCATCACCGCTACCACCTAATCGGCTTCGTGGCTCCATGAGCAATCCACTTCTTGTGGTTGCATGCCGAGCTGAACATACATTACTGACCAGGACCAGCCTCCACCGCTGGGGTCTGATCAAAAGACGACATTTCGACTGCCGCATTGCTAGTAGTGAATAAACTGACTATTTTTTTCTCACTGATTCTATATTCTGTTGCAATCCACCTGGCTCTACACACCTGCTGCACCACCAAAGATGCTGGCATTATCATCACGAGCTACAACAATCAAGCCATCCTAAACCTATATGCAACTGTTGTCAGGATGGAGCAAAAATATCACAGTAAAATATGACAGTGTCTCCCATATCACTACTGCTTGGTTCTAGAGCTAATTGCACACGTGAGCATCTTCCTAATATTCTTCCATCTGAGGAAAACTGTTTACATTGACATACAGCCGCAAGGGTCGTGTCTCATGTAAGATAAGATGGTTAAACTGCGTGCAAGATTATTAACGATCGATTCACATATTAAAATATCATAAGGGACAGGGAAGCTATTGCGGGTAAACTTGGGATTCGAACTATCTGTAACCGTTTTATGAGTGGGAGAACCAGTGGAAGGAAACGATGAGCTAGGTAATGTATGGTGTGTTGTACGCAGGAGTACTCTATGCGTATGGAAAATAGACAGTGAGTGAGCAGTAATAATTAGCGGTGATAATTTTGTGAGTGAAGACATAAGTTTCACTTCGGGATTACTGGTCGCCAGTTTAGATGTTGTAGATGAATATAATCTACTCAGGGGATATTTGGGTACTAGACGTCAGCAAGTTGCCAGTGTAACTGCATTACATACAAAAGCTGAGCATTTAGAAGGAACAGAGAGAATAGAAGTGGAGAAGTTACCGCTGGAATTCAAGAACCTGTTTAATCACTGTGACCCATTATCAGTAACTGCAGTGATGCAACAAGGGATTTAATCAAGAAATCAAAGACCTGGTACCCTAAACCCAATCACCTACAACTGGTGATCGAGGAGTTCATAAGTCAACAATTATGTAGTGGTATCACTAAGGAAAGAACCACCCAATGCGGTACACCTGTGGTGTTGGTATGGAATTAACGTTTGGATGGAATGAAGAAGTACGACTGTGCTGCGATTAAAAATACCTCAACACTTATACGATTATAGATGGCAATGTTGAATGTAACGAAAACTCTTGGTATCTTGGGGTTGTGTAGGTGATTTTCCACTATATACCTAAAAAGTGGATTTCATCAACCGAAAGTAGTATTTCAAGCAGATAGTGAGAGAACCAACTCGTTAAGGTAATTTCATGGACCTAGTATCAAAAAACAGACTTGAACTTTTCGATGCAGTTAGCATAGAGGATGGTATCAGTTATGATAAGGCAGTGACAGAATCAATGACTATGGGTGTTATTGCAACTGTTAAGAAATAAAGCAAGAATGACAGAATACAAATTGCCGAATATCTGGGTTATAAACATGAAATGTTGACGGATGAGAACGCAGACTTAAAGCACAAATGGAAAAAATTCAAAAGTATCGTTCAGTATGGCCTAGACAAGCATGTGCTACAAGTAAGGTCTTACTGGATGGGAAAGACCCACCATTGTCTAATAACCCTGTTAGAAATCTGCTATGTAAGCAAAGGAGTTTCATCACAAATTTAAGAAAAATCCAAACATAGCTGACAAACAAAAACTGAACGAAACGAAAATGAGTGTAAAGAGAGAAATGAGAGGAACGTTCAGTGACTTCGAAAGTAAAATTTTGCCAACCAGTAAGCATTTCAGCGTCATCTATTCATTCGGCGGCCATACCGGCACAGAAACGGAACATGACAGAGAAAAAGGCAAAATACTGGTTTTGGTCTTCCAAAATTATTTCACAGCACGAGATTTTATTACGTTTCGGTCATCGTGCAAATGTCAAAAAGTGATCGCGGAATAGAAAAGCAACTACAATCGCTTAGTGGTGGGAAGGCGTCTGGACCAGACGAGATACCTGTAAGATTCTGCTGAAATTATGTGTAATGGACTAGCTCCCGATCTAGCAGCAGTTTATCGTAGGTTGCTGGAACAAGGAAGGGTACCTACTGACTGGAAAAAGCACAGGTCATTCCCTTTGCCAAAAAGCATTGGTAGACAGATGCACATAATTATAGCTTATATCGATGGTATTAATCTGTTTTATAATTACACAACATGTTTCATGTGCACATATTGTGATGTTTCAGAAGAACGGAAATCTCCTGTACAAAAATCAAAATGGTTTCCGGAAACTGCTTGCAAAATTCAGATCGTTCTGTTCCTCCGTGAGAGCCACAGCACTGTAGACACGGCGAAGAGGTTGATACCATGTTCTTTGTCTTTAGGAAGGAGTTTGTCACAGTCCCACACCACCGTTTCGTAAAAAAAGGAAGGAAAAAGACGTTATCGAGTCCTGATTGATGGCTGAATTCAAGACGTCCTTGCGGACAGAAGTCAACCTGTCACTCTTAGCATAACAAAATTGGCAGATGTGAAGATAATTTCCGTAATACCCAATGGAAGTATCATAAGACTGTTATTATTTTCAGTATGCATAAATTGTGTAGTACAGAACATTAGAAGCTTCATAACGCTGTTCGCAGATGATGTGGTTGTGTAGAAGAACGTACAATGTAAATAAGGGTACCTTATTGTGCATGTATAGCAAAAAAAATTCACTACTGTTCAACTACTCTATTGACACCCAGTTGCTGGAAAGACTGTCTGCTGTAATGTGTCTAGGAGTAACCATCTAGAGTGATCTTAAGTAGAATGATCAAGCAACACAAAGCAGATATCAGACTGAGATTTGTAGGCAAAATCTTAAAGAAATGTAATTGGTCTATGATACAAGTGACTTGCAAAGCACTTCTTCGACCGATTCTTGACTGTTGCTCATTAGTCTAAGCCCCTTACAACCGAATTATTAGAAGAGATAGACGAGATCCCTTGATGTATGATGCATTTCGTCTCTGTATTACCCAGTCAGCACAACAGCGTTACGGAGATCCTCAACAGATTTCAGTGGCAGGGTAAACAAGAGAAGCATCGTGCATCACAGTAGAGTTTGCTAATGATGTTCTGAGAGAGTACACTCCAGGAAGGGTCAGACAACATTTGACTTCCTCAATACGTTTCACAAACGTCCACAATGTGAAAATTATAGAAATTAGAGCCAGTGCAGAGGTTAACCAATAATTATTCTTTTACACACCCCATTCGTGAATGGAACTAGGAAAGTGGGCTCATTCAGTGCTACCAGTAGTACCCCCTACCACGCACAATCAGGTGACTTCCAGAGTATTGATGAAGATGTAGAAACCACAAAAATTTTCATTTATGATTCCTTGGGGCATTTTCAGTATTGACAAATGCAATTTGGTTTGTATATGCGGTAGCCACTTTTCATTGCATGTTGGATGGAGATTTGGGGGGGATTTAAGTTGAATATCGGCGGGGGGGGGGGGGGGGATAAGATATGATAATATATTGGAAAACTGATTAAAAATGCGCTGCTTAAATAATAAAAAGGGAAATTTTGAAAGAATAATTGAAAGAAATTCGAAGGTACGCATGTCCTGAGTAGACCTTAACTTTCACTAATATCAACAGACCGTCAATATTCAATACGTATATTCAGCATTCAATTTTTCGTACTTCTTTTTCTTGTTACCGGTGTTGTGCATAGAACTTGGTATGACAGTAATGGTTCGTACTTCTTTTTCTTGTTACCGGTGTTGTGCATTGAACTTAGTATGACAATAATGGTTCCGGATTGCCCCTCTTCTGCTCACGCAAATTATTCATGTCTGCTTCGGTCCTCTTGATGCAGGATTCTCGGCGTCGGCGAAATGATAAACAGATGGTTTTTTAATAAACTTCGCCTGCCAAATAACGTTTATAACATTTCTTTAGTGTCCGATTATAATACACATTTTTGAACAATATTAATGCGGTGGAACTCTTCATACGTCCGCCGACTACCACTTGTAGAGAAAACAGATGAATATAAAGAAATTAAAAAATTGAAGAGCATATCTCTACATGTTTTGTTTCTATGCCAATGTTATCTGTGGTACAAAATATTACTAAAAAGAACGAGGGAGAAGAGAAAAGCAATAATAATAATAGTGATATGATACATTACGATTGGCCCCCATTGTGCACTAACGTCATATGTAGGTGCACTGTGTCTGAGCTTATTTCTCATTTTATTTGTTGATTGTCCGGTATTGTCATAGCCTTTATGTTTTGGCCATTTCAGTTATCCTATATGATTACCAATTTATATAGGCATGTCAGATCCCTTAGCACATACATACATAAGATTTCCTTCATAAGAAAGTGCTTACTGTAAGCGCATAGTCCCAAAAAAAGGACACGATCGTATGGCATTGTTGTCCGGGAGGCCATTACTGTCAGTTATTAAATACCAGACTCCAGTGTTTAGCTTGCGAGGCATACGAGCGCAGCTCGATGTCCGGTACCGTCCCTGCTCGCTTTCACGTGTTTGATACAAAGACAGAGTGAGTTCACATAGTCTTCACTGCACAAATTCGTGAAGCTCGTGTTCAGCGGCGCGATCCTCTGTGAAATCTTGGATGCGGTAACAACTGGTTTCCGTATCAGCGGCCCGAGGAATGTGCAGGGTGAGCACAAAGTCTTGCCTAAATTATAAAAATTTATAACAGAATAATCGTTTGACATATTTAGTTACATTACATGCCGTTATATAGGTTAGTGTTACTAGTTGTTGTGACCAATAATGGCGCTAGTGCCCCACAACAGCGACGCGCTCTGTTAGGTCACGTTAGTTGCTTGCTAAATTGCGTCGAAGCAGGACAAAGCGCAATGTGTGCTTTGGTTTCACAAAACGAAATCGCCCATCAGTATTCAGTGTAAATTTCTGGCTTCTTATGGACACAACCCTCCTGACGTTAAATGAATAAAGCGATGGCATGCAGCGTTGAACGAAATAGGCAGCGTTGAAGATCGTCCTCGAAGTGCAGGCCTCGTGTGAGCGATGCAACTTTTGATCATGTTCGGCAGTCGTTTCAACGGAGTCCGTCTATATCAACTCGTCAAGCATCACATGAACTTCAAATACCGCAGGCAGATGTGGTGAAGATTCTTCATGAAAGGCTTAGGTTACATGCTTACAAATTGCAAATCATGTAGGCCTTGCAACCGAATGATTTGCTGACAAGTGCTAGATTTGCAACTGAGATTCCCAACAGGATTGATGGCGCTAACGATTACTTAAATCGCATATGGTTTACCGATGAATCCAGTTTTCATGTCATTTGAATGATAAATCGGCATAATGTCCGTATACGGGGTTCAGAGTCTCCACATGCTACTGTACAGTTACAGCGAGACAGTGAAAAAGTGAATGTTTGTTGCAGCCTCATGCATAAGAAGGTTTTTGGAACTTTTTCTTCGTGGAAAAATCCATTACCGCTAACATTTACTTAGACGTTTTGCAACAGTTCATTGGCCCACAGTTAGAAGAATATCAACCACGGATAATTTTGCAGCAAGATGGAGCACCCCCCTCCCCTCCCCCTCCCCCTCCCCCGCACCACTTGGATCGATTGATTGGAAGGAACGGCCCAACACCCTGGCCACCCCGCTCTCCAGACATTACGCCTCTTGACCTTTTTTTGTGGGGCTATATCAAGGACAGAGACTTCGTCATACCAGTTGCTGACGTCGACCAACTGAAGGCTAGGACACAAGTTGCTGTGGGTACTGTGACAGATCACATGTTTCGAAACACCTGGCGGGAACTGGAATACCGCCTCGACATTCTCCGAGCTTCCAAGGAAGCACACATTGAGGTTTACTAACGTTAAGTGGTGTAAAAAAAACTATTAACGCTAACCTACGTAACGGCATTAAATGTAAATTATTATGTCAAACGGTTATTCTATAATAAATTGTTATAATCAGGACAAGACTTCGTGCTCACCCTGTGTTTAAACTCGTCGCTCGCACTTATTCAGTGGGGACATCAGCCGTACATCCGACATCCGCCGACAAGGTAAGTTTCTGGTCGCTTCTATGGCGTTGTCGAGCACAGAAAATTCATGTTGCACGAAGTATCGTCATTTTTAGTTCATCACGCGCACACCCACATATGTCACACGCACACTTAACACTTTGCAGACAGGTTTCGTATGTTTTTGCGCTTTGTTTTTGAGCGTCTTTCATACCGTTGCATTACTCAGAATTTCTGTAGTGTCCTTTCCACAACAAATTATACAACTACAAGAATAAACTTATCCTATTCATTGATGAACTCTTCTGGATTTCTTCATTGATGAATTCTGCTCGAGAAGGGTTCATCAGTGGAATACCCCGAGAAAGACTGCAATCGCATTTGTCCTATTCATCTGCTGACATGCCATTTTCGCTACTTATATACATTGTAGTCTGATTGTCATTTTCTTTTAGTACGTTTTGTTAAATTATAATTTCGTTACATTGTTCAATTCCAATTATAGGAGTACACTTTTTACTCTAATTTGGTTTTACATTCTTTACATAACATTCATACAATAATAGATTCTTTTTTCCGTTATGGCATAAATTGACATACATTTCATATCAATTTACAGTGTCTTCTTGTCGGAGCATATTTATCAAGTTCAGAGAGTTAAAGAAGTAAACAATAGTCGTAACAACAGATTCCACGAACTGCTTAAATAACTACGCGTGGCCTCGCCTCTCTAGCATTCTCCAGGAAGGATCTACACACCACAGGGTTGAGGAAATTTCACGGAAAGGCATTTATATGCTCTGTTACGTCTCGTTGCTGGTCTTAACTGTGTTCCCAAGAACAAAACAGTCTGTTGTTTATAAACACAACGTAAACCTGTCGACACCAAACGTATTGAGTACTTATTCACTGATTAAAGGGCACCTCAATATTTACTTGTTACGTTTATCGTACGAGGGTTGGAAGTTTAATAGTGGCAACTATTTATTTGTACAATATAGATACGTGTTTCAAAGTTTTACTGACCTTCAGAGTAGTCACCAGCATTTTGTATAACCCGTTGCCAGCGACGTGGATGTCGTAGGATACTCTTAGCAGTGCGAGTTGTTTTGGCAGTTCGAGCGGCGCGGTCTATTGCCCGACGAACTTGTAACAGTTCTGAAGCAAATGCCGTGAAGTGTTTCCTTCAGTTTAGAAATCGAGTTGAACTTACGAGGGCTTAAGTCAGGGGAGTGAAGTAGGTAGTATAGCACTTAGCAGCCCCATCGGTCAAACAAATCAGTAACAGCTTACACTGTACGTGATTCAGTATTGTCCTGCAAAATGACGGTCAGGTCCTGCAGACAGTGTCATCACTTCTGTGACTATGGTGCTAATTTTTGGAACACAACCTACGACCAGCTTAGAGACATGTCCAAAAGAACAGATACCATCTTCATATAGTTAAGGCTAACCAGCCATTGACCTTCTTCTTCTGTGCTGGATGCACACGCATTACCCGAACTGTTATAGGAGTCGGTAAGAGCGTCTGTCACGAGTAATGAGTGTAATGGGCAGGGGCACTACGAATGTAGTAGGTGGACATTAAGTTGGGAGCCGTCCGCGGTGGCCGAGCGGTTCTAGGCGCTTCAGTTCGGAACCGTGCGACTGCTGCGGTCGCAGGTTCGAATCCTGCATCGGGAATGGATGTGTGTGATGTCGTTAGGTTAGTTAGGTTTAAGTGGTTCTAAGTTCTAGGGGACTGATGACCTCAGATGTTAAGGCCCATAGTGCTCAGAGCCAAGCCATTAAGTTGGGAATGTGGGTCTGATGGGGAGCGTGTAAGGGATAAGCCCCTGCAGTCGCACTATCCTCTGTGCCCTCGATGGCTCAAAAGGATAGAGCATCTGTAGTGTAAGCAGGAGATCCCGGGTTCGAGTCCCGACCGGGGAACACATTTTCAACTGTCCCTGTTGATGTATATCAACGCCTGTCGACAGCTTAGGATCTTGAATTAATTATCATTTCAAGCTGTATAATGGTTTGCTGTTCTAGGAAGATATCTTCTAGGAACTTCAACAGTAGACCACCACACTGTGATCCAGAACTCCTCTCTTCTAGTGTCTCGCGTTGGGGTTGACTGAGCTTTCGCACTTACTAATTGAACCTACGAGACGTGTTACTCTTCTTTGGATCTTCTCTATTTCCTCTACCGGTCCTTTCCATATAGACGAGCAATATTCAAGAATTCGTCGAACGAGTGTCTTGTGTCCTACTTCCCTTGTTTGTGGAATAAATTTCCTGAGGATATCTCCATTGAATATCAGTCTGGCATCTACCTTACTCCTAGATATTTTTATGGAAGTAACTGCTTCCAGTCGTTGTTTTGTAATTTTGCAGTCATGTAGTACAGAATCTTTCTGTCTATGTATTCTCAATACGTTACGTTTGTTTATTTTGATCTCAGTCTGTCATCTGCCCTACCCGCGATTAATTTTATGTGGTCGTTGCACTTCGAATCGGTCTGTATCCGTACTCCTAGAAATTTTATGGAAGTAACTGCTTCCAGTCATTGTTCCGTAATTTTTTGAATTATGCAGTATTGGGTCTTTCTGTCTATGTATTCTCAATACGTTACGTTTGTATATGTTAAAGTTCAATTGCCACTCACTCCACCACGCGTCGATTCTCTGCATGGTTCAAAAATGGTTCAAATGGCTCTGAGCACTATGGGACTTAACTGCTGTGGTCATGAGTCCCCTAGAACTTAGAACTACTTAAACCTAACTAACCTAAGGACATCACACACATCCATGCCCGAGGCAGGATTCGAACCTGCGACCGTAGCGGTCGCGCGGTTCCAAACTGTAGCGCCTAGAACCGCTCGGCCACTCTGGCCGGCCGATTCTCTGCATGCCTTCCTGCAGTTCGCTACAATGTAATGCAGTCGAGAATTTTCTATATACAACAGCATCATCCGCGAAAAATCTCAGGAAACTTCCGACATTATCTGCTAGGTTACTTATCCGTAGTTTAAACAGCAGTGGCTGTATAACACCTCCTTGGACACGCCCGAAGTTACTTCTACGTCTGATGACTTCTCTCCGGTCAGAATGACATGTTGTGTTCTGTTTCCTAAAAAATTCCCAGTCCAGTTACACAGATGGCCAGTTACTCCGTACGCCTGTATTTAGTTCATTAGGCGGCAGTGCAGAACTGTATTGAATACCTTCCAGAAGTCAAGCGAGACGGCATCTGCCAGGGCACCTGTATCTACTGCTTTCAGGGTCTCGTGGACAACAGAGCGCGCTGGGTTTCACACGATCGTTGTTTACCCATGTTGTTTCCTACACAGGAGATTTCCAGTCTTCAAAATTGTCATAATATGCTAGCATAAAACATGTTTTAAAATTCTACAACAGGGTGACATCAGGGATAATAAGCCTACATATAATTTTGTGTGTCTGTTCGGCGACCATTCTCAAAAACGAGAATTATCTGTACTGTTTCCTCTGAAGACCTACCGTACACTGCAGAATCTAAGTGGCATCCTGCACAGTCCACTCGACATTCCTCTGGGTGTTGTTTTCTCATTGCTTCTATGAATTACCAACAACCATCCACTTGACTTTACATATCTGCTGCCTCTCCCCTGCCAAGCATCCTTTATCGTCATCGGACCAGCAGGGAAGTCAATCAATAATGAAGCTATTCTGATACCGTGGCAAGTCATCACTGTTCCTGTTAATGTGTTCCTTTGTATTATGTTTCAATAGCTGCCTGCTCCATTTCCGCAGTTAAATAGAGACTTGACGGAAAAGCCGATTGGAGTCCCCTCTAGTGTTATAAACGGTACACGACAGCTAAGAGACTTTTATCATCATCTGCAGGACTGGCCACAGAAGTTCAGGAGCGTGCTCTATCGAATCAAATGTGACCTCTATACATCTATAATGCGAAGGTCATGTCATATACGATGTTCACTGAAGATTTGTGTAACAGTGTTGAAAAGTTCTCCACAGTCATTTCGCTCAGCTTTCTCTTGCCTTTCTGGTCTGATGCCACCTGCCGCGAAGTCCTCTCCTGTGACATCGTCTTCATTAAAGAACAGCACTTGCTGCGCTCCAAAAGAAAATTTTCTGAAATTTCGTAACAAAAGACATCTTTGACCAAGAATGCCCTCTTTGCTTGCGAAAGTCAGCTTTTTACGCCCATCTTGCTTCATCCATTATTTGTTATTCTTCTTTCAAATTAGCAGAGTTCCTGCACCTCGCCTACTTGATGGTCTCCACCTCTTATTATTGCTATTCTTATTCCTGCTGATTTCAATAATTGTCTTATTACTGTAGATAATTCTAAATGTGTAGTGTGTGCTGTTTAAACTGTTCATTCCATTCCACAGGTCACACTTTATCTAACGGCATGGATGTCATCAGCGAACTTTATCACTGATATCCCTTCATTTGGTAGAAATACTCCAAACTTGTCATCCCCCACAGTTCTTCCGCCCTTCAGTTACCTCGAGTACAATGAAAGCTATTCGCTGACGTCTGAACAAATGCCCTGTCACCTTCACCCTTCTTCTTGTTAGTGTTTCCCAAAAATTCGTTTTCTCGCTGAGTCTGCGGAGAATCTCTTCATTCCTTACCTTTTCAGTCCACCTAACTTTCAACATCCTTCTGTAGCACTACATCTGAGATGCTCCTGTTCTTATCTTTTACGGTTATCCCACAGTTCATGATGCACATACATGCTTGTGATACGACGAAAGTGTGATAACAGAAATAGAAGCGGAAACAGATGTCAAAAACCAATTCTAGTGGAAGTGGAAACAGATGTGGATGCGGAAGCGGAATAGTATATATTAATGAAAATGTAACAATTCTTCATCTAACATAATTTTTTATTATATTAATACTCAAAATTTATCAATGACGGATTATATTTAATAAAAAGTGATACTAATACTTTTTCACACTGAAACCTATTTCGATGTTCTTTGTGTATGAGGCCAACTCAACTGAATAAATTTTTCACTGGTTGCGCTACTGGAAGGAGCTGACAAATACTGGCTTGCTAGTGGCCGTAGGTACCGGTACTTATGTATGTTTGATTTCCACCACATCGGCGGATCATCTTTTAGAGGAATTCATTTTCCCTTTTGTACTCTAGTAGGTGTGATTGTAGCATCAAAAGCAGATCTTTGTTCATATTTAATATGAATTCTAATGTTTGTAAAGATGTTTGTAACTGATGTTTTTTGATCAAATGATACCTTGTTGAAGGCTGATTTCCAATTCAAATCGGCACCTTTTAGAGCTAGTAGGTATGCAGTCATCTTGAGATGAGTTTGAATCTCCGGCTTTCATCCACATCAAATGAAGTAATTAGGACTCAGCTCGCTCTGTGACCATGGCATTGAAAAATTTCGACTTTTATCCTGTATATAAATATGTCGCAATTCTGTACTTACGTTTTTGGTCAATTCTCCAAATCTTGTACTGAATTCAGTTTATCACGTAATTTTCTTGTAAAATTTTGCTTTGTTTCTTCTTGCTGCAAAGTGGTCCCAAGAACTTGAATTAGCGGTACGACTGACGTAATGCTTGTTCGAGAACTGCTTAAGTTTCAAGTAATTTCTTCGAATGTTTTCATTACTTCAACAAACTTTTTAACATTTATCCAGTTTTCAGTGGAGATCATCATGATTAGGTTTCAACATAAGTACCAAATTAGCGAATCCTTGAGCTTTGAAAATCGTTCCATCATATAGAAAACGCTGTTCTAGTTGCATATGGAAGAAATTAAATTAAGAGATAGGATTTTCATAACAACAATACACAGAATACTTACAATGAAGATATGCCGTAAAATTTAAATTCACACACACACACACACACACACACACACACACACACATATATATATATATATATATATATATATATATATAATATTTACCGTGCTTGGTAGTCCTGAAGGATAGATAAAGCAGTTTTATTAAGCCATTCCCTTTGAATTTGTGGCAGCGTGGTTTTTGCGACCAAGGAATAATTGAAATCGGTGACAATTTTTTCATTTTAGCAGTAAATTGTAGGAGCCAGTCCTGTGATTCCACTTCAGCTCTAATTCAAAATTGTATCTGATGTATTGTACAATTCACATAATTCTAGCCAGACAACTGTAATGCTTTAGTAATGTTAGATCCACGCTCACGAACAATACAAAGCACTGTTAGGTGATTTATGCCCCATCCTTGAAGTACCGTTTCAAATTTTGTCGATATTACGTCTCTTGTATGACACCCAGTCTTGACTTTACATTTAAAAATTATGGACACCTTATGCCATGTAAGTCAAACTGAGTAATGAAGTTCCAGAATGTGAATAAGACGTTATATCAGTTGTCAAAGAGATTTTTTTCAAATTCTTCAAGTAGTTTTTCATTTTTCTTGACAGCTCGTTCTACAAGTTGTCACTCAAATACGAAGCAAAAAAGTCACGACGTTTCAAATTATACTTTGGAAGAGCAGCATTCATTACTTCATTGGTACCCTCGACAAAAATAAATGATAAGTTCTGGAGGGTAATTATTTCAGCAATCGCACGATACGTTTGTTGAGACTTTAGGTGTGAGGAACCCCATTAATCATTTACTTGCAGACTTCGCTACAATGTAAGTTGCTATTTAGCATCTTTGACTAGAGTAAAAGTAACTTACAACAACGACAAAATAAAAATCGTAAAACATCCCAAGAAATTAAATACATAAACCGTAATAAAAAAATAAAATCCAAATTTGCTAATTGGAGAATGAAAGTAATTCGCAGCGTGTCGAGCTAAAGCGACAATTCTGAAAGAAACGTTTCTAAACCAATTTACAAATCACACTGCAGTTTCTCAGTAGGTTGTTAATTTATAAATATTGGATTTTTTTCTTCATATAGCACACTAGGTTTCGGTAACTTATTTATCGTCATTAGTGTTTGTTTTAGGACTGATAATGGCAAAGAGGTTACCGACACCTGGTATGCAATATGGAGAATAAAATGTAAAAAACGAAAAAAAAACAAATTAACATTCTACTGAGTAAATGCAACAGACTGGTATTGGTTCCAATTACAAACAATTACATGATTACCGTCAGTCTTCTATAGATAAATGGGAGATAAAAATCTTAGAAACGTTTTTATGTAGAGTGCGATAAGTTTTTAAAGGGCTCATCTCAGATTGGACAAGGGGCAGGGACGTGAAACTAGTTTAAATTTCGTGAAGTGCTACCAACATACACACTGTGCAGCTCATCTACTACAGGAGGGCATGTATTCTGTGCCACATAGTGTTATATGCTTATATCGTTAATTGCTGGCAACAATGGAAAGGGCACATTATCTTTCGACTTGTTCCAAATTGACCTGATCAGAACTAAGAGTGGTGTGAGCTCTTTAAAATCTTATCTTTTGTGAATCATTCGGATAAGACAGCTTTTCACCAGCAGTGCACAGAGCTAACCATATAACAATGGAACTATATTATTAATACCAACTATATTATTATACAAATACATAACTAATCTTTCGTCTTTTTGTCTCCACTGAAAGTTTGATAGTTTCATTAAGATCTCAAACTCTGTAAATTTCGCTACAATTTCTGATTTCAGATTACTCTTCAATTCCGTGGTCGTGCGCCCTTTTCACGAATATACTTTGGCAAAGATTTTACATTTGGCATTCAAATTATTAATCTCAACGAAATAGTTCCAAACAAGACATGTTTTTCGTTTCATTATTGGACTCTTATCTAACGTTACAGTAACATTCTACAACACAATGTAGACTAACGAGCTAGAAAACGCCACGCTTTCGCTGCTATGGACAGAGACCACTGCATAATAATCCAGTATACCCAACATTCACTACGGGCACGTGTCGGCTTGCTACGTGCCCCACCCAACGAACTCACGTCTGCGCAGCAGTCGGTGCGTTGCGACAATAAGCGCGCGGATCGACAATCTCGACATTGTTGATAGTTCAGGTAAACTTAAGATATAAAAATGCAGAACTGGTTGCGGAAGCGGATGTGAAAAATGTGCGGAACTCCCGCAGTTGTGGAAGCAGAGGCTGTCGCCTCACTATGACACACAGTGCGGTGCTTCATATGAAAAGTGTCAAAAATTTGATAGCAAAAGACAACTTTGGCCAGGAATACCCTCTTTGCCTGCGGTAGTCTGCTTTTTATTTCACACTTGCTTAATCCATTATGTGTTATTTTGCTTCCAAATTAGCAGAGTTCTTACACGTCCTCTACTTGATGGTCCCTACTTCAGATTATTGCTGATCTTATTTCTGCTACTTATAATTACTATCGTCTTTCTTTGGATTATTCTCAGTGCACATAGCGTGCTGTTTAAACTGTTCAGAACTTTTACTGCCTAGACGGCAATTTACATCACACAATTAAAGTATGATGATAAGTTTCAGTTGCTTTCTACTACCATCTTTATATCGTACAAATAGTAAAACCGAATTGAATATGCCGTGAGAAGCTTCATCATTAGCAATAGTCATGCAGTGATATGCATTGAAATTATACACCAACAAGACTAGGATAATATGTAGTTAAAAGTCTCATCGAGAGAGAAACCGGTTGTAAACTTTAATCTGGGGAGGTACATGTAATAAAGAAGGATGACAATCAGTTGCATTTATGTAAAAAAATGTTTATTCAATAAATTAATAATTAAGTCAATAAATTAATAATTAATTCCGACTTTACCAGGCTTCACTGATGTCCCTTCACTCTGAATTTTAATTCCACTCGTGAAACTACCTTTTATTTCCATCACCGTTTCTTTGTTTTATTGACTGAGCAGTACAGGTGAGGACTGTATCCCGGTCTCATACCCATTTTAAACTGAATACTTCCTTCTAGATCTTTCACTCTTATTGTACGCTATTTATCAAGAAAAGAATAGAAGCTTTTAAAGCGTTGTGCTACGAGACAGTGCTGAAGATTAGAGTAGTAGTAGTAGAGGGGTTTTTGGGTGCACGACAGCAAGGTCTTCAGCGCCCGAAGATTAGAGGGGTGAATGATGTAAGCAATAGGGAGGTAGTGAATAGTATTGTGAAGAAAATAAATTTTTGACGCAACTAATGAAAATAAGGAATCGGTTTGTAGCACACGTTCTGAGACATCAAGGGATTACCAATTTAGTGTTGGAGGGAAATTTGATGTGAAAAAGTTGTAGAGGGAGATCAAGAGATGAATACAGTAAGCAGGTTCAACAGGATGTAGGTTGCAGTAGTTATTCGGAGATGAAGAGGCTTGCAATGGAGTAATATGGAGAGCTGCATCCAGCCAGTCTTCGGACTAAAGACCACATCTACAACACGTGGGTTCTCTTACATATTCTATATTACTCGTCTTTACCTGGAGCTTACTCTTATTTCACTGCGAATTTCGAAAATCTAGTTGAGTTTTATATTGTCTAATGTATTTTCTAGGCCGACAAATCGTATGGATCTTTTAATTGTTTTTATTTTTTGCTTCAGTTATCAAGTGGAAACGTCAGTTTATACATTTACGTTTCCTAAGACCAACGTGGTCATTCTTCAGTATATTATTCTTGTGAGCAAATTGCATGCATGAGCTGTTAAGCTGACATAGCCGTAGTGCTCGTACTTACCTACTATTCTTATCTTCGGTATTGGGTGTTGATAATTTTTCGGAAATCTAGTGATACGTTTCTGGAGTCATATGGTCTACAGACCCTCTGGAATAGTCGTTTGGCTGCGACTTCCCACAATGATTTTACAAGTTCCGAAGGATTGTTAAATTTTCGTTCCTCACTCTTTGGCTGCAAGTCAAATCTCTGTTAAACTATGACTCTAGTACTAGCTCCATTATTTCAGACCTACATTTCTTCTTCTATCAAGTCATCAGATAGTTGCTTCCCCTCGTAAATATACTCTTTCCAGCTATCTCCTCTCTCCTGTACCTCCTGTATTATCCTTGCAGTCCTAATCTCACTAATGATTCCTTGTACACTCATTTTTTGTTCATGAATTGGACCATTTTTCCGCTACCGTTTTCTTCTCAGAAACTTCCCTTTCGTTTATATTGGTCTATGAAACTTCTATGATTGGCCATTTTAGATTTGTACATTCGTCATCTGCCATTTGTGGTATTTATTATCGCAATATCTACAGCCCTAGGGAAGTTCAGCCGCACCTCATCGTTCTTCAGTACTTCAGTATCCCATTTCTTTTCACATTGATTCCTCTGGACGATTCTCCCAAACATCTGTTCCTGAATACGCCTTACAATCCATTACCTGGTTTCGGAATATCTCTCAGACCATTATGTAATCCAGCTCGAATCATCCCGTGTCTCCAGGCCTTTTCCAAGTATAACTCCTCTTGCTGTACTGCTAGCCGAAATTTTTGTTGTTAGTGTTGGTTTGAAGCCGACTCAGTGACGACTAGTCCTATCACAGAACGGTTCACAGTACGGTATATCACTGTCTGCTCTAACTCCCAGTTAATGACGAATAATCCTCCAATTACAGCATTCCCTGCTCCTGGTTATATTACCCTAAATTCGTCTGACCGTTTCATTTCACTGGCCCTCACTACATATAGAACGAGCATCTGCATTTCCCTTTCTTCACGTTTTAGCTTCTCTGCCACAGTGTGACTTAAGACTTTGCACACTCGTAGAGTACTACCTTTTCGATTGTTATCCAGTCTTTTCTGATGATCACCTTCTTCTTCGCAGGCGCCTCTCGGAGAATGGAATTGGGACAAGCATAAAATTTTTTCCCAACAGAAATATCATCATGACCCCTTTTCAAATATAAGCCATTTCTCCAACTGGTACGTATTGTGTGTAATGTAGTAATTTCCATTTCCTTCTGCATCATTATGCATTTGATCATTGTTGAATCTTCCGCCAATTTTCTACACCGAAGGCATGAGGATAGCCAAACCTTCTGCCCGCTAGCTCGTCGCCTTTGAGAATGCCATTGGCAGAAAGTGTGTTTCTCATTATACCCGGAGCATTCGGCCACCATCGCAGATTGTTTTTAGTCAAATTTTAAGATTGTCTGGGATTGTACCTAGAATCCAAGACGTTTTAATCACTAGTCATGGCTGCATCCCCTACACCACGTAGACGATTAATCTAGCTGTTTGTACGTAGACCATCATTTGTCAGAGCAAGGGGTACAGTACTGTGCGTCGTTAGCCTCCTAAATTACAAAACTGTCTATGTTTTGAGTAACATTTGTGAATTTTAACATTTTAGAGTCATTTGCTGTTTTCGCTAACTGCATTAGAAGCATTTCAATTGCTGGCAAGTGTTATACCGTCAATTACCAATTACATTTATGCTTGCTCCAAATTTTTACATTAGTATTCTTGTTCAGTTAATCGTTCCTTTAATTTCAGTGTATATCCACCTGATTAAAGGTACGAGTAAATTTTTTGAAAAATTTCAGAATCGTAGGACTTTCCTGCTTAACGTCTCGGTAAAGGATGAGAACTGTTACACCTCAAAGGATGCAGGTCAAACACAGAACAGGAGCTGACCTAGGAACCATAAGTATTATAACAGTAAACTGTCTTAGCTGTGCTGACAAAGAACCTAACCTCCAGGCGCTAATAGTAACCACGCATGCGCAAATCGTAATAGGTACTGAAAGCTGGCTTAAGTCGGAGATCTCCACAGCGAAATTTTTACAAAGGACCGGACAGTGTTCAGGAAAGATGCGTTGGATACAGCTGGTGGTGGCGTGTCTATAGTTTTTGAAAGTAGTTATTTTACAGCACAACTGAAGTAGAAAGTTCCTGTGAGTTAGTATGGGTGGCGGTTGTACATGACAACGGTAAAATGTTAATAGCTGGTTCCCTTTACCAACCTCCCGACTCAGATTAAACTGTTGCTCAACACTTCAAAAAAGACTTGAGGCTCATTTCAAATAGGTAATCCACTCATACAATTATACTTGGTGGTGACTTCAATCTACCTTCGATGTGATGGCGAAGTCGGTGGTACGCAAAAACATACTCTGAAACAATACTGAATGCGTTCTCCATATTATTATTATTATTATCATACTGAGTCATCAGTCTTCCGAAGCAGCCCATCACGAATTTCACTACTGCACCCTTTTCATTTCGAAGTAGCACTTGCATCCTACATCCTCATTTATTTGTTGGATGTATATCAATCTCTGTCTTCCTCTACTGTTTTTTACCCTCTACAACTCCCTCGAGTACCATGGAAGTTATCTCCTGATGCCTTAACTAATTCCCTATTATCCTTTCGGTTCTAGTTGTCAGTGTTTTCCACTTACTGCCTTTCTTCTCTTATTTTACTCAGAGCCTCCACATTCATTACCTTATCAGTCTGTAGCACCACATCTCAAATGCTCCGATTCTCTTCTGTTCCCGTTTTCCCAGTGTCCATGATTCATTGCCATGTAGTCCGCGTCCGTAGCTGCCGGCACGGTAGCTCAGCGTGTTCGGTCAGAGGTTTAGCAGCCGTCTGTAATAAAAAAACTGAGTTAATCGATCAACAACGAACTTAAACGGATGTCCTACGACGTCCGCCCCGAGCAGATGCAACGAACGAAAACGAACAAAATGAGATTAAAAAATAAATAAATAAATAGCGTAGCGGTTGCGTTACAGCTTACCACGCAAGGGGCCCGGGTTCGATTCCCGGCAGGGACTGGGTGTTGTGTGTCCATCACCATCGTTTTCATTGACTCGCAAGCTGCCGATGTGGCGTCGCCTAAAAAGGACCTGCAATACGGCGGCCGAACAACCCCGAATGGGGTCTCCCGGCCAACAATGCCATACGATCGTTTCATTTCATTGCCGTACAACGCTGTACTTTGAACGTTCATTCTCAGAAATGTCTCCCGCAAATTAAGGCCTACGTTTGATACCAGTAGGTTGCTCTTGGCCTGGAAAGCTCTTTTTGCCAGTGCTAACCTGCCTTTTACGTCCTCCCTGCTTCGTCTGCCATGGGATATTTCACTCCCCACGTAGCAGAATCGCTTAACATCATTTACTTCCTGATTACCAATTTTGATGCCAGGTTTCTCAGTGTTCTCTCTTCTGCTGCATCTCACTACCTTCGTCTTTTTCCAATTTACTCGCAGTTCACTCACGAGTCAATCCTGAGGAAGATTCGACAGATCCCAAGAACTTTCAACGAATCTCTTCTGTGTTATCTATACACACTGTCGGAAAAAAATGTGTTGAGCCGCAAATGAGGCTATTTAGACCGGAGCGTAATCAGACAACAGGCAGGATTTCGGCCAGGAAAATCATGTTATGGCCAGATCCTCAACCTTACTCAGCGCTTAGAGAACGGGCAATTTACATGTGTGGCATTCGGAGATCTAACAACAGCGTATGATACAGTAGATCACAACCAACTCATAAGCAAGATTTATACAATCACCAAGGACTATCAATTAATGCAATTCACTCAATGCTTACTTCAAAACTGACTGTTCTTCGTCATCATGAAACACAAGAGAAGTCGAGGAGAGTACAGAAGAATGGTCTCCCCCAAGGCAGTGTGCTGCTGCTGTACAATATCTACACCAATGTCCAACATGTCGGGACAGATACAAGCCGGCTGGTGTAACCGAGTGGTTCTAGGCGCTTCAGTCTGGAACTGCGTGACCACTATGGCATGGATGTGTGTGATGTCCTTAGGATAGTTAGGTTTAAGTAGTTTTAAGTTCTAGGGGACTGATGACTTCAGAAGTTCCTTAGTGCTCAGAACCATTTGAACCATTTGACAGATAGAAGATCTATCATCTATGCCGACGATACAGCAGTTGTAGCCTCAGGACGTACATTTAAAGCGGTGGATATGGAACTGACTGCAGCTCTCGATGACCTGACAAAATTCTATGACAACAACCACCTAAAGCCTAGCCCGTCCAAAACACCGGTGTGTGCGCTGCTCTGGAGAAACAGGCAAGCTACACGAAAACAGAATATAACTTCGAGGGGAATACAATTACATCATACATACATCCCAGCATACCTCGAAGTAAAGCTTGGCCGAACACTCACTTCCAAAGATCACTGCGAGAAATTAAAGCTCAAAGTCTGTTGCCCAAATAATATAACACGCAAGCTCACTAATAGCTCAACCAAATGTCCTACACACATCTGCCCTGACGGACGAAATAAGCTGAATATGCAGCACCAGTCTGGCAGAACTCTGCACACACCAGAAATGTTGATACCGCTCTCAATGAGACAGGCCGCATCATGGCAGGTTGCCTATGACCAACTCCAGCCGACAAAATCTACCAGCTGGCAGGTATAGCACCCCCGGAGATAAGACGAAAAACAGCGGCGGAAGTTGAGAAGAAAAAACAGGAAAACGATCCCAGGCACCCCATGTTTGGAAGTGAAGTAGCGTGTTCAATGCTGAAGTCCACAAAGTGTTCACTGCAAACAACTGAAGCAATTACATCTTCGCCTTCCACTGGCCGACCTGTGCTTTGGCAGGACAAAATAATTGGAAATAATAGCCAAAACCTAAAGGAAGAGCCTGCTGCTAGTTTCCAGCTACCCTATTAGACGTGGAAGACTCTGTACAGACTACAGGCTGGAGTGACGCGGTGCAAACGAAACCTGAGACGATGGGGATACATTTCTGGAGATGCAGCCGGCGAATGCGGAGAATCTCAAGGTGATGCACACCTCTTGGTCTGCCCAAAGTTGCCTGAATCCTGCACACTTCATGACCTAGTCGCAGCAAATGTTCCAGCAATCAAGACTGGCAATTTCTGGGACTATAAATTGGTATAAAATCCTGTGTATGTATTGTAGATATGTTTGATTTTGTAAATAATTTTATTGTTCTGTCCTGGATACGAAAATAATAACAATAACTTATTAGTACGTTAATTCCAGTCAACACTGAATTTTTATTCCAGTCTTGAAGGTTCCTTTTGTTTTCGTCATTGCTTGTTCACTGTGGGCCTATAGATTTGATAGTAGGGGTGAAAGACTGCATCCGAGTCTTACAGCCTTTCTAATCCGAGAACTTCGTTTTTGATTTCCGATCTTATTGGTGCCTCTTGGTTCTTTTACATCTTGTATACTACACTTTTGATCCTACAGACTACTCCTATTTTTCTCAGAATTTCTTAAACCTTGCACTATTTGTTTCACATTGTCGAACGCTTTCTCTAGATCGACGAGTACTGTGAGTGTGTCTTGATTTTTATTCAGCCTTTCTTCCATTATCAAGCGCTTCGTGAGAACTGCCTCTCTGTTGGCTTCAACTTTCGTAAAGGTAAACTGATCGTCATCTGATTCTCAGTTTTCCTTGCCATTCGTCTGCTTGTGATTCTTATCAGCAGCTTGATTACATGAGCTATTAAGCTAACTATGTGATGGTTTTCGCACCTATCTGCCCCTGCTATCTACCAAATTGTGAGGGTGACATTTTTCCGAAAATTGACGATCATTGAGGACCAGCTATTACGAGAATTTTACTGCTTATTTTTATTGTTGAAACACTACCTAATCTGATGCACTATTTCATGTCTACCCCACTTCGGCGTCATGGACGACTCCAATCCTCTCCGCCGGAAGGTTATCCTCCTGCTCAAATTGCCTCTTACTTCCCGTTTCGCCAGAAATGTATCCACTCGCCAGTCTTCTAGAACGTTAGAGAAGCCAGATTAGCTGTTCTACATGACACAGCTTCCGCCCACTCCAGTATTCCCACTGTTCGCTCATCATTTCTCCTCACGTCTTCCTCATCAATGGCAATATGGGTGCCTTTGACTCCCTTCTGTTCCATTGCTCCGACAGTTTTCAAATTAAATGGGAATTAAGCTGTAAGTGGATTGCATCAAGTAATTGGAAATTCCTTACTGAGTATTTTCCAACCTAATAAACATTAACTTCAGTTATTCTTTCCTTAACTTACGTTATTATGTTAAAATATGTTTTGTAATGAGTATGGGCGGGAACATGAGATACCACTGCAATGTCCTAACAGTGTTGGTTAACAAAGATGGAAACCAACTTAATATAATTGCAGGTTTTCCCAGGACTATGTTTAAGGGGAATTCCGGCGTTTTCATACATAAAGCCTTTGGTATAGTAAACAAATATACTCTTGGGTGTGACGCCTACAGTATAATGAAGCAAAAAAATTTTTGGACAAAATCTTTTACTAGTCCAGATCTCAATGCATGAGATTCTGAGATTAATAACATAAGCTGAATATTCTGCCGAAACGTGTAATCACTGGATATTACACAGTTTCAATCTGATCTGTTAGAAGATTTTGTCCAAAAGTGTCTTGGCTTCATTAATTATTTCGGTGGCTCATCTTCTTCTTCTTTCTTCTTTTGCTTGTCCTTTTTCCCGCAGATTTCGCAGGATCAGCTGGTTACTATAGATTTGGCATGTTTAAGTTAAAGGGGTGGCCGGATGCCCTTCCTGTCGCCACTTTTGGTGGCTCATCTCCTCCTATACAATGATAGGAAATAACATAATTTTAAAGTAACTGTAAAAACTACGAGTACTTTACTAACTGGGATAAAAAAACAAAAATCCATAGATTAAAAGTAAGTTATGGAGTCACACAGACAAACATACATCATGACATAACTATCAAAGATCTCGTATTACATAGTGTTCTGAACGGTATATAAAATCCATGTATTTGTACTATTGAAGGGACTGGATTTATGGCAGTATAGTGTCGCTCACGAAGACACAACTGCGCACTCATCCTAACTAGATCCGAATGTAACTTGTTATCCCTACCTACTAACCAACCAAAATAAATCCCACAACAGATTAAAACTACTAAGAGTCCGAACATGGGGACTAAATACTTATGTCGTTCTCCATACCTACGAGAGCCTCATCCGTCCCATTGTTATCGATTCCAGTTTTCCATGGACCTCCATACCTCTTAAATTTTACTACCCCGTTTATATAGTTGAACGCCATGCACTCCTCTTGGCTTTTCATATCAGTCTACCCTTTGACCCGCATTCTTTCCGAGTTAATGAGAACTCCATTTCTCCTCCAACAAAAATCCTGTCCTTCATCTCCTGTAACCATGAGTTCCAACGCTCCGTACTCCACCCATCCATCAGAATGCTGGCCTGCCACCGACCAGTTGTCAACAGATCCCATCTTACCTCCGTCCGCCACCGGTAGCTGAGGCAGTCTGGCTTTAGCTGTCGCAGCGGTCGCACGCTCCTCAAGTTTGCTCCGTGAACGTTCAGTGCTTACACCAGTGTTTTGGTGTTTCGTGCTCGTTTATTGACGTTTTGCACGTGAATTAAGCGTTATCAGTTGAACATTTGGCCTTCGTTCGTGTCATCTTTCTACGTAGTGCCGTTGGTATTTCGGCGTTGTCCGAGATATCTTCGCTGCAGAACACAATGGCAAACTCCGTGAGACAAAACACCGTGATTTTCGCCTTCGACAAGTACACCCGTCAAGTACAGCCCTCTGCGCTTGAAATACACGACTGGATTACCGAGGTAATTAGCCTTCATTCTGAATCTGTTCATACCATGCAGCTAGACTCTGATGAATACTGCATTTTTGTAAAGTTTAACGATTCCGTGAGTGTAGACCGCTTTCTGGCAAAATTTGGTTATGAAACGGAATTTATACACCGTGATGGTACTAAAAGTACTGTCAAACTCCGGAATTCCGAGTCTGTAATTAGGAATGTTAGGGTTTTGAATATTCCCATAGAAGTAGACAACTCGAAAATTAAAGATCTCCTTTCAAAGTATGGGGTTGTCAGGCAAATAGTCAACGAAAGGTCGGCTTCGCATTTCAAGCTGCAGTGCTTTATGGCATTCGCTCCGTGGAGATGGAAGTGAAGGCAAACATTCCCTCCCACATCTTTGTTGACGGGCACAAGGCGCATGTTATGTACTCAGGGCAAACCCCTACATGTCATGTACGTAACGAGTCTGCTCACCTCCGTCAGGACTGCCCTCGCCGTGTTTTTGTCCTAACAAATAACCTTACGCAACGCCGGAAATTAACACTCAACGATTTGTTACCAGCCAGTAATACATCAGAGCCGGCGGCTGTCGTGGATCCTGTTACTACCTCTGAAAATGTTGCACTTAATGTTAATGACTTTCCGTCTTTAAAACCTGCATTAACTGCTGAAATTCCGTCCCGTGACAGCGAGATTCCCACTAAAAAGCGTCCTCTAGAGGACACTGAAAAAAATGTTGATGAGGACTCTTCCTGTGAAACACCCGTTGCCAGGAGGCCGAAGCCCAGTCCTGAAGATCTGTTGGAAGTGGAAAAAGGAGATTGAATGCAGGTCGATGTGGCTCCCACTTCCGCACAAGGACTTATACCGCCACGAACAGATAGTGACGCAGCTGGTAGTGAGCTTTCACGGAAATGTGACCCTGAGCCTGAGGTCACGGCTGAAGTAACCGCATCAAGTGCACAACCCATACAATGCGAACAGTACGAGGAAGTACCAAGTAAACAACCTGCTGACTCCGAAGCGCAACACCGCGCCGAAGGAGGGAATAAACAAGCATCATCGCCTCGCCAGTAAGACAACACAACAGACACCACGCCGAAACCAAACATTGACGACTCGCAAGCCACGGCCGTTGCCCCATTCAGCCACCGCCGGCGGCTGCGACCGACACCGGGTCTTGCTGTGACGCGTCATCAAGCTAAAGCCACACCAGAGAAGAAATACATCAAGAAAAAGAATATTAAATATCAAGTAATCAGGGCCAACACTAAGGAGGAGAAAGAGAATGGCCACAGTGACATATAGCAATGCATTGTCAGGATTTCAGAGTACTTTTCTTCTCATGCTCTTTGTTTAAAAGCAGTGCAAATTTTTCTAGGAAGTTAGTACATGTAATGGGCACACAGCTTGTAAAGATCGTACCTTGTAGGGAAGCACGTTGCTGCTATAATCATACCGATCCTCATCCCAAATAGCTTCTTCTGGTATGTCTGTGATGCAAGCTTATAGCATTACTACTATTAACATTAATAAAATACAGTCACCCTTGAAATTGGCAGCACTAAAAGAATTCTTGTACCAGTCCGGGACAGATATCGCGTTGCTACAAGAAGTTGCGTTAACGGAATTTCGGATCCCAGGCTTTTTTGAAATTGTTAATGTTTCTACGGAAGCCAATATCGGTACAGCCATTCTCATAAGGGAAGGCATTCCGGTGACTGAAATCGAACGACTAGAATCACGAAGAGCCATAGGCATAAAAATTTTCGATGTGACAGTGCTTAACCTTTACGCCCCATCAGGAAATTCCCACAAATTGGATCGTGCGAAGTTTTTTCAAGATGAACTGATTTATTTATTGAGGAAAAATCCGTGTTCTCTTATACTAGGTGGAGATTTTAACTGTGTTTTAAACCAGAAAGATCAACAACCCAACTTCAACTACTCGCCACAGTTAAAAAAGTTAGTAAGTGATCTAAACCTTAAGGATATGTGGGAACTTCAGCACCCGACGTCAGTCGGGTTCACGTATATAACCAGCCACTCCCGCAGCAGACTAGATAGAATTTACGTGTCACCAAATTTGCAAAATTATTTATTAAACGTTGAAACTATTCCCGTGTACTTTAGCGATCACAGTACACTTTTAACTTGCTTTAATTTAAGTGTACAGCCAACCTGTCGATTCAGAGGCCAATAGAATTTAAATATCTCTGTTTTAACTGACGAAGAACTGTAACAGGAAACAAGAGTAGCGTGGACTATGTGCCTCTGCACAGTAGACAAGCACCCAACAGTCATTGACTGGTGGACTAGGAGGGCTAAACCAAGGCTGCGGAAAGTTGTCATGCAGTATAGTGCAGCGAGGCACAGGGAGTTGAGGAATACAATGGAGTTTTATTATAAAGTTTTAAGAGACTTATATCAACAGGCCCATGATGACGTAATTCGTCTGAATGATATCAAAAATATAAAAGCCAAGTTATTAAGCAAATAAACGGCAACAGATGGAGGGACTCAAAATTAAATCGAAAGCCACATCAATCGTAGCAGATGAAACAGCTTCTCTGTATCACTTGGTGCGGCATGCTAAAAACAGACGTCTAACTTTAATTGATGAAGTCCAGACGCATACTGGTACGAGGCTCACATGCCAGAAACAAATACTGGACGAAGTCCACAGGTACTATGAAAACTTATGTGCCCCTACCACAGTGGAAGATGCAGCTCTAGAGGACTTTCTCACTATTTTAGGTCCACAGTTGTCACGAACAGACAACGCTGACATCCTGTCACCTATTACTAAAGATGAAGTGCATGAGGCAGTGCGTAACTCACCTCTCAAAAAATCTCCGGTACTTGATGGCCTCCCTGTGGAGTTTTATGCCCGCTACTGGTCTATAATTGGGGACAAGATCACTTCCATGACAAATGAGGTCCTAAACGGAAAACCGGTCCCTGCAGAGTTTAAGGAAAGTAAAATAGTACTGATTCCTAAGAGTAAAGGCAAAACCAACTTAAACAATTTTCGGCCTCTTTCCCTACTAAATTCTGATTACAAAATAATTTCGCGTATTATCAACAAAAGACTCTCTGCCTTTTCCAACAAAATATTGAGTCATCATCAATCTTGTTCTCCGACCAGAACGATATTCGAAAGTCTATCTGCATACAGAGACGTCTTTGCAATTACCTCAGTGACAAGTATAAAATGTGCGTTAATCTTTATAGATTTCAACAAAGCTTTTGACCGCTTTGGTTATAGATACCTCTTTGCGACGCTGTCAAGAATGGCTTTCCACCCCCAGATTGTGAACATGCTAAGGAATATTGCAACAGGTATAAATGCGAAAATAGCAATCAATGGACAAACATTTAAACCCATACAGATAAGGCGAGGGGTTCCACAGGACAGTCCCTTATCTATGTTTTAATTTTCCGTATCTTTAGAGCCCTTCCTCCGCACTGTCCACGCAAGATTAACAGGCATAACATTGAGTGGTGAGAAAACTGTCATACGAGCTTATGCTGATGACGTGGGCGTTGTAATAAGGAATAAGGAGGAGACAGTTACACTGGAAAGAGAAATCCAAAGCTATTGTCTAGCGTCGGGAGCGACAGCAAATGAAAACAAAAGTCAAATATTGAATCTACGGGGCCTAGTTCACCTTTGACTGGGATGGGCAAAACTAGACAACAAACATAAAACTTTGGGAATAACCTTATGGCATGTCCGATGCGGATGGCTGCTTTTAACTGGACGGAAACTAGGAGGAAAGTTCATGGTGCTTTAATGGAGAACATCCATCGAACTATGGACCTGGTGCAAAAAGTCAGATTCATCAACTCCTGCGTTTTGTCTAAAGCGTATTTCACTGCGCAGGTATTTCCAATCCCTAAACTAGTAGCGAGAGGGATCATGTCCACTGTTACCAATTATTTATGGCGAGGAGACATATTCAGGGTTGGTGCGACTACCGTTATACTGGATGTCAGAAACGGGGGCCTCGGTTTGGTGGATATTCGTAATAAAGCGTCTGCTCTGTTCCTCAAACGGACTTTCCATATACTCAGAGAACTTCCACAATGTATAACCGCAAAGCTCTTTGAGGCTGTGACACCCCATAGCCTGCGAGCACCGATTGATGTGCGAAGGATAAATGCCCGTCTGCAGTATGTGAGGAACTTTGTCCTCGAAGCAAGTTATCTTAGTGACGAAATCAGAAGCAACACACGTATCACAGCGCGCGACATCGTACTTGAAAGGAAGTTAAATGAGGGTAGAAACAAAATTGAAACGAAATTCCCAAATTGTGACTGGAAAGCTGTGTGGCGGAACATCAACTATGCCGGGCTATCTACAGACGCTATTTCCTCATGGTACAAAACAGTTAATAATGTCATCAGCACCAACGAGAGACTATATGGGATCGGTTTAAACCAGACACACCTTTGTGGAAAATGCAATCTGGTGGATAAACTCAGCCACAGATTCACCTGTGGTGGCAATTTGCATAACTGTTATTGGATCAGGCAACAAATCGCCTTTCTCACCAGATCCTTATGGAATATATAACGCTATCGCTCCTCCTGAGACCAGACATGACATACTTTCCGAAATTAAAAACCAACGCCATTAGCTGGTTACTGGGAAAATATGTTAGTTATATCATCCACACACTTGGGTCGGACAACGAGATAGAATTCCGCGTTTACATGAAGTGTGAATATGCAAAAATCAGCACGTATCGCTACCACAAGAAGCACTACGGCAACATGCTGAAGATCATTTTTGAAAGAATGGGTGTTGGTTAAATATGTGGAACCACCACAACAACTTGAACGAGAACGAACAGAAGAAAATTAAAAATCGCTTGGTTTCTTATTATTATTTACTATTACCTTGCTTCCGGAACATTTTTTTTTTCAAAACATTTTGTTGAAAATTACTCGTGTTCAACTTCCAAAGTATTTATGTGATTCGAGAAGAATTATTAAGTTTTTTTTTTATCAGTGTTCATTTTGTACTCAGAGAAGAGGTTTCTTTGCCTTTCTTACATCGAAGAATGGGAATATTGTGTTACGATTTGTGCACACTTAATGCTATGACCCAACAGGGAACATGAAAAAGGGGAGGGAGGGGTTTGGGCCCCGACGCACTGGCAGTGCCGTGAAGAAGCGCAATGCAGCTGCTTCCAGCTTGTCCCTCACGACACCCCCAACTCACTGGGAGATCGGGGAATTTAAATAACTTCTAATAAGTGAAACGAATGCTGACATTGGGCATATCAATTAACATTATTTTAGTTAATTTAGGAGATGAGCCACTGAAAGTGCTAATGTTGACAACTGCTGTATTTTAAACACGTTAGACTAGTTCATGTAAGTACTGCAGAGCACGTACATTTAATGCATGTGGAATGCCTAATGTTAGTATTTGTTATTATAGTTCAATTCTATTATCTTGGCGGCTCGCGCATGCCCGCCCTGACGCGGGAGACTGCTGCGTTGCCAGTTGCACACGACGCACGCGCCAATAGAAGCAGCGCCATAGTATAGCTAGTTTGCAAGCTTACGTTTAGGGGGGAGCGCGCAGTTCATGGCCGCATTAACCCTTTCGCTGTTACAAAGACGTGCTCCCTGCATTCCGCGCTGTGCGCGATTTTGTCACTGCACTGCTCGCCTGTGCAGACATATGGTGTTCCCACTGCTTTGACACACGTATCATTCGATTTCACAAAAACTATTTGGCCCAAAATTTTGATTTTTACACGTCTTCTTGACTGATACCTTCCCCCCATAAATGACTTAATTTTGTTTCGATGTTCAACGCAATTATTATGCAGCATTAAATGTAGTAAACCATTGCACGAAATTTTGAAGCGTTTGCAGAGGTAGAAGTCCATAGCGTATACTTTCCGTATGGTCGATTTTAGTTGCCACAATGTTGAGAACGAAATGTGGACAAGATACCTAAATTTCATATAAAATTTACTGTGTAACAATATCTCATTTAAGTACCACATAGGTGTCGTATGTAATATTGAGAAATATTCCGTCTTTCGCGACTGTAACAAAATTTTTATGTACACTGAGCACATTTGGCTTTATTTTAAAGCACTTCAATGAACCAAAAGGAAGTAGACAAAATACATTAAACAAAACTGTGGACTTACAAAAACATTAGGACTTGAATATACCGTCTATCAGTGAAGTGCTCTCAGCTATGTCAAACATAATTTTTGTGTGTGGCACACACAAACATCGTTTATTTGCTAAAACACTGATCAGCCAACACAAACGTTGAATATTGTTACCGCAGCACAAAACTACGAAAGGTGACTTGGCAATGGAGGAGACAAAATACTGTCCACTGAAGATGCTTCAAAAGAGAGAAATGCGTCTGGTCTAAATAAGTCGCTTATTACAGTTGCAGAAGAGGAATATATTTCAGTACCATTGGTGAAACTGCGACTGTGGAACAAAAACAAGAAAGAGAACATGAGTACCATTGTGTATGTGCCATACCTTTCATTGATTGAAGTGCTTTAAAATAAAGCCAAACGCGTCCGGTGTAAATAAAACTTTTATTACAGTCGCGAAAGACGGAATATTTCTCAATATTACATACGACACCTATGTGGTACTTAAATTAAATGAGATATTGTTATACAGTAAATTTTATATGAAATTTAGGTATCTAGTCCACATTTCATTCTCAACATTGTGGCAACTAAAATTGACCATACGGAAAGTATACGCTATGGACTTCTACCTCTGCAAACTCTTCAAAATTTCGTGCAATGGTTTACTACATTTAATGCTGCATAATAACTGCGTCGAACATCGAAACAAAATTAAGTCATTTATGGGGGGAAGGTATCAGTCAAGAAGACGTGTAAAAATCAAATTTTTGGGCCAAATTGTTTTTGTGAAATCGAATGATACGTGTGTCAAAGCAGTGGGAACATCATATGTCTACACAGGCGAGCAGTGCAGTGATGACAAAATTGCGCACAGCGCGGAATGCGGGGAGCACGTGTCTGCAGCAGCGAAAGGGTTAATGAAGAGACAAAGCGCTAGAAATGTCAAAAAAATGCATTCAAACGAATATAATTCATGAAGTAAGGCACTTCGATATTGTTTTTAAATAATTAAAATATTGAGCACCACACAAGGTCTGAACTCATAACCTTCCACATAGAAGTCCAACACCTTAACCATTACGCTAACGCAGATACTCTGCCTACAGAACACCGTGAGAAGTTTAATACGTCACGCAAAATACTGACAAACACTTTTGATATGACTATGAATTACTCACGCTTCGTCGAAGTACAATAGGAAATAAACAATTACCACTCTTCTTTAGTGCGAAAAAGCGGTTGGTGAGATTGATACAAACACCTTTCTTTGCTATTGCCAGAATTAGGAGTCTTATTGCTTGTTTGGTTTAATTAATTAATAGAATATGAAGCAATTGGTATAAAGAACGCTTTTTCCAAACTTTCTATAAAAGAAAGTCTGCTATCAAGACATTGATTTTGTTCTATTACTTTATTTATGACTGAACGTTTCTAAAACTGAAGACACTCGTCCATGCTATGCACTGCAGTCGAGATCTGGCAACGTCGTTCTCTGTTCATTGGCTGACTGTGTTTTGTAATGTCAGATGCGCAGAACGAACCTAAACTCGGCCGCCAACATAAATGACGCGCACTTTAGTTGCAGCTTTGTCGAAATTGCTGTTCTGGAGATTACAGTAAATAATGCTGCCTGTAGTGAAAGTGTGTAGTTCAGTCCATGATGAAAGTGTTGTAGTTCGAAAATTTCAACGAGACAAGTATAATTTTGTTGTTGTAAATGTATGGCGAGATGTGAGGAATAAGGATCAATAGTAATAAGTGATAACATTTAAGAGACAGAAAAATTTACTTTCGTGAAACAATGAGCTATCTGCAACACCAGTTTTAGCCATCATCATCCCGAAAAGGTAAAGTTCTGTAGTTATTATTTTAGGCATGTGTCTGAAGCCGTGGTACACACTGAAATCTCCGCGTTTTCTTGGTGTGAAGGGGAACGATGCTCCGACAATCCATGCTGCGTTGCCAGATGTGCACATCAACAATGTATCATCATAAACAAGAGTTATTAGGTGGCGTAGACACATGTAGTGTGGTCAGACAGGTCTGAATGACGAAGAACGACGTGATAATCAATCCCTCCGTTAAGAACCGGGAGTTGCAAGAGAAGCACTTATGCGCAAAGCCGTATCACAATCGTTGCATTAATGGAAAAAAATGAAAATTGATCACGGATAATTATTCAACATCTTACATGACATTTTGAACATGACAAAGGTAGTCTCCCAGCGGGATTCGGTGGTTGCTCACACTCATTCAGAAAACACACTGAACTGAGAAAGCAGCGAATATGTTGTAGGTTCTAGGCGCTTCCATGCGGCTTTTCGCGGATGATGCTGTAGTATACAGAGAAGTTGCAGCATTAGAAAATTGTAGCGAAATGCAGGAAGATCTGCAGCGGATAGGCACTTGGTGCAGGGAGTGGCAACTGACCCTTAACATAGACAACTGTAATGTATTGCGAATACATAGAAAGAAGGATCCTTTATTGTATGATTATGTGATAGCGGAACAAACACTGGTAGCAGTTACTTCTGTAAAATATCTGGGAGCATGCGTGCGGAACGATTTGAAGTGGAATCATCATATAAAATTAATTGTTGGTAAGGCGGGTACCAGGTTGAGATTCATTGGGAGAGTCCTTAGAAAATGTAGTCCATCAACAAAGGAGGTGGCTTACAAAACACTCGTTCGGCCTATACTTGAGTATTGCTCATCAGTGTGGGATCCGTACCAGATCGGGTTGACGGAGGAGATAGAGAAGATCCAAAGAAGAGCGGCGCGTTTCGTCACAGGGTTATTTGGTAACCGTGATAGCGTTACGGAGATGTTTAACAAACTCAAGTGGCAGACTCTGCAAGAGAGGCGCTCTGCATCGCGGTGTAGTTTGCTCGCCAGGTTTCGAGAGGGTGCGTTTCTGGATGAGGTGTCGAATATATTGCTTCCCCCTACTTATACCTCCCGAGGAGATCACGAACGTAAAATTAGAGAGATTAGAGCGCGCACGGAGGCTTTCAGACAGTCGTTCTTCCCGCGAACCATACGCGACTGGAACAGGAAAGGGAGGTAATGACAGTGGCACGTAAAGTGCCCTCCGCCACACACTGTTGGGTGGCTTGCGGAGTATAAATGTAGATGTAGATGTAGAACCGCGCGACCGCTACGGTCGCAGGTTCGAATCCTTCCTCGGGCATGGATGTGTGTGATGTCCTTAGGTTAGTTAGGTTTAAGTAGTTCTAAGTCCTAGGGGACTGATGGCCTCAGATATTAAGTCACGTAGTGCTCACAGCCATTTGAATCATTTTGAATATGTTGTAGTTGTGTCAGGTCAACATAGACGAGTTCCGTAGATGCCCAGTAACATGCAAGACGAGTACAGGCTGCACCAGTGTGACACAGGGACAAATGAGCAAACCAAGCATTCGAAATTTGTGGCTACACCACTGCTGGAAATGATGCATTTGTAACCATCGAGGAAGATGACACTGAGCGTTTATTGGGGCTACTATGATGTAGCGACAGATTATGATCGTAAGGGGCAAACCGTCACAGAGTGCAGAGTGCGCAGAATAACGTGGCCAATAGGCAGGGCACGTGTGGGAATAGCAGATGTTGTGGTGGTTGTGGGCATGTACTGTAGGCGGAATGCCGAGCCCTTGAGGGGAAGTGCCGTTCTAAACTGAAACCAACGCTCATATTTTTTGTAACTATTAAGTGGAGCCCCTCGGCACCCGCACTTGCACGGTGACCATTGAAAAAGATCTACTGTCACCCTGCTTTGATTAGTAAATAGAAAGAATTACGCTGAAAATGTAACAGAAGCAGCGATTTGTTTTCCGCTGGCTTGTTATCCATTTGTTACTTTCAGAGAAGCGTCGTGAGTGTCGAATTTTCAGCA
This sequence comes from Schistocerca americana, assembly GCF_021461395.2. NCBI lineage: Eukaryota > Metazoa > Arthropoda > Insecta > Orthoptera > Acrididae > Schistocerca > Schistocerca americana. The sequence goes on from NC_060121.1 coordinate 466,752,119, forward strand.
AACCCACATTTCCGTTTTTGTCACGTTAGAATTTGCTTCTTTTACCAAACACAACGGAGTTTACACATTATCATTTCACTAACTTGTTGTGCAGACGCAATGGCGACAGAATTATGAAACAGAGGTTTATCTAGTTTGTGAAATAAGGAACAGAGGAAAACATCAATAGCTTATGAAAAAGCACATAGTCGGTACAAAAATAAGCGTATTATGTCTTCAATTAATCTGTTCCAAAATCCTTAGCATTTCTTCGTTTCACCATAAACATTACTTTCTTTCATCGAAAGAATACTTGGAATAACGCAGTAGATAATGAAGTTTTACATAATATTGCGTGCTATCATTTACCAAAATCTTATTTAGATGTCTCAAATAGTTTACAAAATATGAGGAATGTTGTGGATATTTCGTTGTGGCTTTATAGCTGGCGCGTTCGATGCAAATTTATGTGCTACATCAGATCAATTTTCTTGATTCTAATGAAAAGTCAATATCTTAGCTGAATTTCACTTACAGCAGCATATTATATAATATGTGCCAAAGGGAAAATCATAGCGATCCCTATGATTGTTGCAAACTTTTTTTGAATTCCATGTAGTCACTTACTTTAATAGAAACATCACAATAATTATAACGATATGATCGGCAGGTCATCATGAAGATGGCATATAACGCTACAACTAACGCAAAAATAATTTTTTTTTACCAAATAGTTTCTGTAAAACCGTTTGAGAAAGACTGGAGGGCGTGTGTCTCGATTCTGCCACTGCAACGCGTCGGCGACCGGCCAAAAGTACGCAAAGAACGTCGGCCTCCCGTGCTTAGCTAAAGAATGAAGTCGTCCGGCGTGGACTCTATCACTGAAATCGCCTGACGAGGTTGCGGGACGCTGCCAAGACGATGGTGCGTGGAAACCTGTCCTAGGCTTCGGTTTTGCTCCACAACAGCTCTCCAACTCATTCTGAACAGAACACAATCACACATGTGCTGGTTGTTCGGACTATTATGTCCTTTCGCCACATCCATATCCTCCTGACATGTCACCCAGTTTCCTGAACAGCCAAAATGCAGAGTTTCACGAAATCGTAGATTTCTGCCAAGTCATTCCATCTTCTGGAAAATGTGTCACATTGAATGGTACGATAAACATGCAGGGAAGGACTGACAGCTTCTCCAAGTTTCATGGTTGCAGTTTGGTTTCACGGTTGGCCGCATACTACGAGGACGTGAGGAAATGTAATGCCTCTGAAGTTATTATGTGAAAACTCTTAAAGCTTTTTAAATAAAACAAACGTTGTTAACATTCCACGATTTCCGTTTCCACATGTCTACATATCTATTTCTCAAAATAGTCACCCTGGCGACGAACACATATCTCCCAACGAGAGACCGGTTGGTTGATACCGTCATAGTTTGCTGACGAGCAGCAACCCCACCTCAGTTGCACCGCTCCCTCACTATCGAAGTGAAGTCATACACGTTAAGATCAGCACCGCCGTTTCCCTCATTACGAGCAGGAAAAACCTAACATCACACATTACTGATTTCGATAAAATCATCACGATACACAGCTTTCGTTCTTCAAAGGATTTCAATGCGAAGCACGTTTTCTGTTTTTAGAAACCCGGTTACAGCACGCTGTCTCTCAGGCACCGCCACAGTTACGTTACATAGCGCCATGTTACACGCTACGGTTCGGAGCCATCTTCCGACAGATCGTTGCAACTTCCGTCGGTGAAGCGGGAAAGTCGACCGAGTGACATGAATGACATGTAACACCGCAACCGATATTCAGAATACAATAAAAAATTCGGAGGCACTACTTTCCAGCACTCCCTCGTATCTTAAATTGTCATACGTGATAGGTGAAATGCTACTATCAATTGCATTGGGCAGTTAAGCTTGTTTATCGTAATGCGAGACAATTTTAGATGTTGAATCACATTTTAATGCGTAAAATGTCTGTTCTTGAGATTGCACTGGCTCTTAACTGACGACGCAAATAGCTATCAATTAGGGGGCTTTCGCAAGACCGGACGCCGTGCGCTTTTCGTTATCCGAAAGTGCCTAGGACGGTTGTTTTCTTCTTCTTCCTTTTCTTGTGCCTTTGTTCCGCATCAGCGTATTGTCGGCATGGTTAATTTAAAGGGTGACCGGTTGCCCCTCCTATCGCCACCACGTTCGCTCCCCATACCCCCTTCCCGGGGGTACCTCAACTTTCTGCATGTATTGTTAATTATGTGGAAGTTTTCAGATTTTTTGCGAATTGTGTAACCGAGGTGGGACTGGGTCCCAGTCCGGTATTCACCTAGTGCAGTGGTTCAGAACCTGGGGGTAATTACCCCCTGAGGAGTAAAACGAAATTTTCTGAGGGGTTAAAAACTAAATGATTCGATTCTGTTAAGGTCACGAAACTAAATTGTTTTCAAGGGATAATTACTTTTATACAATTCTGTAAGACTCTAATACTGATTATACAGGTTATCAATAATTACTTTTCCTCAATTAGTACCATCAGTGCGACGGAGGTTACAGGTTCCTCACATAGTCCATCCACTGCCCACATATGTTGTACTATGTGTCGTACACCGGTGATGATAAAAGTGAGATTATATGTAACAAATGTTAAATAGCCCAAGAAAATGTCTTCTTTAAGTTGTAGATAGTACCTGCAGTAGTCCAGAAATTGCTTCATTAGTCGTTTCGAAACAGATAAATGAATTAATTAACAGCACAACACAGCAGTAAATACGTAAGGGATACTATAGTGACATATACAATGTTACTATTATTACTGTTGCTATTAGCGGCCGTGGTCAGACACAAAGCATTAACAGCCTACCGGCTCAGAAGTAAGGAGTGCAGCAATCAAGTGCTTTGGGAGCAGTAAGTATAGTGCACATATTTTAACTATGTTGATTTTGGTTCAAATGGTTCAAATGGCTCTGAGCACTATGGGACTCAACTTCTAAGGTCATTAGTCCCCTAGAACTTAGAACTAGTTAAACCTAACTAACCTAAGGACATCACAAACATCCATGCCCGAGGCAGGATTCGAACCTGCGACCGTAGCGGTCTTGCGGTTCCAGACTGCAGCGCCTTTAACCGCTCGGCCACTTCGGCCGGCTGTGTTGATTTTAAGTGCGGTTGTAGTGTGCAGTTGAAGCAGCTGCCTTGGTGTTTCTTTTACAATATATCTTGTTTTATGGCTGATGGGTCTCGTATCCACCTACTTTTGCTATTTTACATTATAGGTGGTTTTATGAGTGGAGGGTCACGTATCGAGCTACTTTTACGCAATCTGGTGAAACCCAAAAGGGTGAAACACTTAACTGACATTAAATAATTAAGCAACCAAGACTGTTTTTGTTCGAAAAGAATCTCAGTAATATCGGTAAGTTTCGTGGACTATGTGGTGTTTCTTGATTCTGGCCAATTTATCTAGCACAAAGAAAACACTGATGTGGCGTATGTAGATAACGAAATTTTGTGAGCAACTAATGGTATTTTCTCGTTATTTGAGTAATATTTAGTAACCTGAAAAAACGTAATCAGTAACATAAACAGTTCGTGTATCTACGTTTCGTGCATTATGTACGTACGTAGCTTTTATAGTTGCGGCAGATGACTTCTACGGGAGGGGAATTCCTCAGTTTTGTATCCTAGTTTGGATATTAGACTTTGGACAGGGTTTTCAACAGGCGACAGTGTTTAAAAAACTTGCTCTATGTATTATTTTCTCCTTCTTTTTTTTACGGCGACAATTTCGCCGCGGAAATATCCGTTAATGATATGCAATTTGATAATTTTAATAATTAACTGTCGGCAATCTTTAACATCCGAGGAGGAAGAGTCATGTTTGCCATCAATATGCGAGAGGCGTGTTCTATACCTCTAGATATTTAAAATAATAACCATATTGTGTTTTGTAAACTGTGACAGGGAAGCAGCCAGTCGTCTGCCTTTAGGAGTGAGAAAAAAGGTATCAAAGACATAATAATTCCTGCCTCATGAACGAGCGCTCTCAGAGAACTGTAAGAGCTACGGTACGATTTATTTTCGTACATTCTGTGAAGTAAAATTACTCGTATGGGTTTTTAATGAATGAAATGGTCAGCATTTTTATTCTGATAAATCTGGAACAAAGTCTGCCTCATGATGATACGTTCTCTTATCAGGCCTTTTGTATTATTTCTCAGAACCACTTCTGCGTGTTGACGCAAGCAAAGGAGCGAAATGCAAAGGAAAAGACCTCTTGGACGTCAGAATGGCTAACAAACAATCTCCACAGGAGCTACAAGCGTTATCAGCTAAAATTGTCCGCCGTTATTCACCTACCGCTGTCGAAGACACCGTCCTTTGAGAGACTAAATTCCTGGCGAATCCGCTTCAACAGTGGCAGAGTGGTCACACAGAATAATTCTGCACTAGTTCCAATGTACCAATGACGAGCTCATTACCAACTACAATGAAGAACTTCTTTCAGGAGTACCAAGTGACCGTCCTTCTGAAAACATGTCTCATTACAGCTAAGAGTAATACAAGTGTGTGAGATATTACTTCAGCATTATAGCGTCTCATAGGTGCGAGAAAAGTTGCAAAGTTGCGATCAATAGCCATCGGATGTTGGAGTAAGACTGTTTCGTTCAGAGTTCTTGAACCCGCCGCACAGTATCAGTAGCAATGCAATGTTGTAGCAAAAAAAGGACTTGGTGGATAAACACAGAGTAATTATGACATTATTGCTCAAAGTGAAATCACACCTGCGAAATATGTTTTTACATCTGAAAAAAAAATCAGTTTGTCCAAATTAATATGGATCCCACACATTTGAGCAGTATTTCATGATGGATCACACGAGAGTTTTACTTGAAATATCTCTTGTAGCACTTCATCACAGATAACTGCATCTTCTGCGAAAAGTCTGAGGTACCTGTTAATATTGTATGATAGGTCATCATTTACGTAAACAGTAAGTATCCTACACACTTCCCAGGAGCTCAGCTATTATTACTTCTACATCTGTTGTCTATTCTCCATCTCAGAAATATGCTGCATCTTCCATACTTGAAATTTCTCTATCCGGTCAATAATATCGTTTGATATCTCATACGACTGTACTTTCGTTGGTAAGTGTCGTCGTGATATCGACTCAAACGATTTTGGAAGTGAGAACTGTTACTGCACCTCCCTGACTGCCTTGATCAACGACCTTCAGAATCTCGTGTGAGAAAAGGCCGAGAAGCGCTTTGGAATGATTTATGTTCTCGGAATCCAAGCTTGTTTGTACGGAGGCGGTAATTCTGTTCGAGATATCTAATTACGTTTGAGCTAACAATATATTTTATGATTCCACAATAGATAGATTTCAGAAATACTATTCTGTAGTTTTGAGAATAATGTGTGGTAGGTTTCTGTGTTTGGGTGTGTCCTGTCTTTTCCTCCACTTAAGGTTTTTGTTCGAGGATGTCCCGTACATCATGGTTAAAAGAATGGCTAACACAGTCTAATAATCTGCTCATAATCTGACATGGATTCTATTAGGTCGTGGGGCACTGATTTTAGAGCTACTTACGAAATAAGTATCACTCATTTTTGTGGAGTATTTCTGAATCTTGCTTTGTAAAGGAACATTTGAAAATGGAAATCAGCACTTCCGCTACCGTCAGTTTCAGTTTATATATCATTCCTGAGTACCTGGACACGAAATTTAGTGACACCAACTGCGATAACGTGAAAATTTCTCTAGGATTCGTGAGAGGGCTTTGATTACTTGCTGATGAGGTAGTTGTTGACGGCTTCAGGCATTACCCTTGTGAAGCCCAAACTTAAATGGGTCTGCATCTATCTGTCTATAGTCTTATGATTCGTTCAAGACTTGTACAGAAGTCGCTGTTTCTTTAGAAGCATTTTACATAAACCGTGTACCATAATTAACCGCTCTCCTAGGTACATGTCTACGTACTGGACGGTAAACTGTTCCTATAAACTTGAACCACGACGTTTCTCCGTTCACTTGCTAAGAGGCAAATCATTTTGATTTCTTTTCGAAATATCACATTTCTCTTTATCTACCTTACTGAAACACGTAAAACTTTGTACCTGTTTGCCTTAGAACTTTGGGATATTATTTGCTACAATTCTCTCATGGTCATTACTATCAGTTTTAATATGGATATTTTCATAACTGGAATATTCTTGGTTGTACATCTAATGTACACAACTGGCCATTAAAATTGCTACACTATGGAGAAATGCAGATGATAAACGGGTATTCATTGGACAAATATATTATACTAGATCTGACATGTGATTAGATTTTCACGCAGTTTCGGTGCATAGATCCTCAGAAATCAGTACCAAGAACAATCACCTCTGGCCGTAATAACGGCCTTGATACGCTTGGGCATTGAGTCAAAGAGAGCTTGGATGGCGTGTGAAGGTACAGCTGCCCATGCAGTTTCAACACGATACCACAGTTCATCATGAATAGTGACGGGCGTATTGTGACGAGCCAGTTGCTCGGCCACCATTGACCATACGTTTTCAATTGGTGAGATATCTGGAGAATGTGCTGGCCAGGGCAGCAGTCGAACATTTTCTGTATCCAGAAAGGCCCGTACAGGACCTGCAACATGCGGTCGTGCATTATCCTGCTGCAATGTAGGGCTTCGCAGGGATCAATGAAGGGTAGAGCCACGGGTCGTAACACATCTGAAATGTAACGCCCACTGTTCAAAGTGCTGTCAATGAGAACAAGAGGTGACCGAGGCGTGTAACCAATGGCACCCCATAACATTACGCCGGGTGATACGCCAGTATGGCGATGACGAATACACGCTTCCAATGTGCGTTCACCGCGATGTCGCCAAACACGGATGAGACCATCATGATGCTGTAAACAGAACCTAGATTCATCCGAAAAACCGACGTTTTGCCATTCGTGCACCCAGTTTCGTCGTTGAGTACACCATCGCAGGCGCTCCTGTCTATGATGCAGCGTCAAGGGTAACCGCAGCCATGGTGTACGAGCTGATAGTCCCTGCTGCTGCAAACGTCGTCGAACTGTTCGTGCAGATGGTTGTTGTCTTGCAAATGTCCCCATCTGTTGACTCAGGGATCGAGACGTGGCTGCACGATCCGTTACAGCCATGCGGATAAGATGCCTGTCATCTACACTGCTAGTGATACGAGGGCCGTTGGGATCCAGAACGGCATTCTGTATTACCCTCCTGAACCCGCCGATTCCATATTCTGCTAACAGTCATTGGATCTCGACCAACGCGAGCAGCAATGTCGCGATACGATAAACCGCAATCGCGATAGCCTACCTTCATCAACGTCGGAAACATGATGGTACGCATTTCTCCTCATTACACAAGGCATCACAACAACTTTTCACCAGGCAACGTCGGTCAACTGCTGTTTGTGTATGAGAAATTGGTGGGAAACTTTCCTCATGTCAGCACGTTGTAGGTGTCGCCACCGGCGCCAACCTTGTGTGAATGCTCTGAAAAGCTAATCACTTGCATATCACAGCATCTTCTTCCAGTCGGTTAAATTTCGCTTCTGTAGCGCGTCAACTTCGTGGTGTAGCAATTTTAATGGCCAGTAGTCTAGGTTTGTCGTGATACAGCTTCCGAATAATAAATTCTAAGTAGTTATCAGAGAATGTATTTTGCTTTTTTTCATACTGTGCCTTGTCACGCACAGTACATGTAAAACTGTAACTATTTCAGTCGACTGTTGGACTGCACTCTAATTTGACTATGTAGTTGAGGGTCATAAGAGCTAGCGATTATATGTTTCCGCTGAGGTTTTTCTCATGATGGCTATATGATGGGAAACATACGTGCTAGCGGTCTGAAGTGTTCTCTAAAGTTTTGATGCCATCTGGGAATGAATCTGGTGATCGACAGGGAGACTCAGTCGTGAGGTAATTCGTAGCTTTCATACTTTGCCCAAATGCTCACGCAACCAACTTCAGTTTTTATTTCAGTGGATTTGAACTTCTTATCTACTGCGTCGAATACATCAACTCCAGCTTCCATCATTATATTCTATTCCTTTATTTCGATACACATTTAGATTTACATCAATACGATGTGGGTGCCAGAGCTTGTAAAGTGTGCTCCAAATTCTGGCACTTCGTTGAAAATGTTTCGGTGGTTCATATTTATGATTTTAATATTCTATCTTTGTTAGGCGGCATTTCTTTGTATCTATCATTAATACTTCAGGTTATCCTTTAATATAATTGTCTGGGCCTTACTAACGTAAGAAAACCCTGTCTGCGCTCAACGCACTGTCTACCTGAGTAGCAGCGTCGGGTGTGTAGTGTACCCCCGACTCATTAATATGGCCATGTAGGTCACTACCTATGGAAGAAAGAAAGTCGTAGTCTAGCTTACTATAGAAACTTCGTAGTTCCTGTGTTAAGCCTTCCTCCTGGTCTACGCGGAACCAAGGGGCCACAATCAGTTGTAGCGACAACACTGCAGGGAGTTTCGTTGAAATCCTTGGGGAAGACTGGTCTTCTCACCCTTGTATTGCAGCTGCTGGAATGAACCAAGTATGACACCGGAGCCTAGATCTACTTTTAAATACACATGCAAACTCCACACGCCAGCATACTGTGCATGGCGGAGGATACCTTCTACCAATACCAGTTAGTTCCTTTACTGTTCAAGCCGCAAATGGAGGAAAGGCAAACGACTATATGTATGCCTCCATACGAGTCCTATCTCCTCTTCCCTTGTGTAATGCCGGGTGTGGCTGGAGCTTCATCTGAACTAACATTTATTGGGAATCATATTTTTATCTGTTTGAACAACTGAGGACTACATGAAATAACCTATGTGTCCTTCTTTCTCCTGTCTTTCTTTCCAGTAGTTTTTCATTCGTTACCCTATGTTTTTCAATTCATTCTTCCGTCCATATTACGCCTGTATTTTTATTTGTATTCTTGTGGAAGCACATTAAATTTTATCTTTTGCTCCAAACTTTTTTCCTTCTCCTATTTCTTCCTTCACTATTTCCAGTTCCCTCAAAGCTGTTTTAACATCTTTGATCCACATCATTAACGTTTTTTGCGATTCTGTCATAACATTTTAAAATTCATTTGTTATTCTTTGTTCATGCAATCTTTTTTAGGTGTCCATAGAATACATCTCTTCTCTTCCTATAGTGTTTAATATTCGTTCAATTTCTTTCATGAACATTTTGTTACTTTTTTGTTTCCATTTCCAACTGTGATATTTTGGCTCCACGATTTTCCTAATCATTTTCCTTTCCTTCTTTTCTGTTTCACCTAATTGTTAGTGTGTATTTAGCGAAAGGGGCTCTGAAGCACAAAGGCAGTCTGGTCTAATGACAGTTTTGTAATTCTGGAATTTTGCATTTATGGAAATAGATTTCTTCTCACACAGGGTTTTTGTTACTCGAAAAGGCACCTCCAGTTTCCTTCCCCTTGCTAAATTAACTTCTTTGCCCAAAGCATTTGGTTGTATTGTTCCACACAGATATTTAAATTTTCTAGCCATTTTTATTATTCCATAATCAGTTTCCATGTATTTTGGTGCCTCCATTCTATCTGTCATATATTCCGTTTTTCAAAAAAATATTCATTGGTCTGCTTTTGATTCTATCTGGCGTAGAAGATTTATCTGCATTGTTTCATCTTCTGTATATTCAGCTAAGATGGCAATAATATCTGCAAAAGCCAAAAAATCAAAACTCGGATTACCCCCTTTCTCTCAACTGTGATTTCTTAAAATTCTTTCTTCTTCTCTTCTTTTGCTCCATTTCCTGAGTACCTTTTTCAGCACACAACAGAGCAGAAATAGGTACAACCTATGTCGTTGTCTCACACCTGCTATGATCTCAAAAGCCTTGGAAGTTTCGTTATGTATGACTTTGCACACATTGGCAAGGAGAGCTGGGCTAGAGAATGGTGCGGCAACTGTCTGGAGAGAAGCAGAAATTATTAGTGAACAAGTTAACACAGTAGACAGAAGAACTGCTTATCTTATATTTCTCCAAGCGAATGAGGACTCGTTGAAGATACTGCAGCAAGGAAAAATGTCCAGTTTTAAATGTCAACAAGGATGAGGCTCACTGAACTGAAGCACAAACGACGGTGTCAGAGCTGTGACTAGGTGGCGTCTGTGCATCATCATGTTGCGAAGCGGCTCTGAGTGTGAGTGGGCGGTGTGGTTGCCGCCGGCAATCCTGTATCGTGGCGGCAGGGAGCACTTGTAGTCCGTCCAGAGCTGCTGCAGGCATGATTCAGTGGGCATGCACCATTGGGTCCACTAGATGCCTGATGACCACCATCGGCGTCTGACGTGAACATGCAATGCCATTGCCAACTTTGATGACCTGGGGTGGTATCGCTATGTGATACCACATCCATTCCCAAGAAACCTCCTCACCATTGCTATGTCATGTGGATGAGCGAATAACGACAGGGAATGGAGGATGACTGGATGCATGTGGCAATGAGGAGAATGGAGCCGAAACTGACGCCAGTGCCGAGCTACTGCCCACGCTGCGCCATATACCCTGAGCCGACCTGAGAACACCAACTAAAAAACGGGCAGCGCGCACGGGCCCACATTCAGAGGTGGAGCAAAAAATGAAGACACAGACATCTCCACAACTGCAGAGGGACTTGAGGCGGCATGTGTGATAGCTGCCAAGCGCAATGTCCATGCCAGGACGATGGTGACTGTCACGATGGTAACGACGGTGAAAAGGCATTGACCTCCGCATCAGCCGACGGCGCAGAACACGCTAGACCCAGATGCAGCGACGGCTGCTGCGTGTAGGCAGGCATGGACTATGAAAGCACAAAGCCTGCAGCAGGATCATGCAATTCATGTGGAAGAATTTGATTCTGATTACGTCTCAGCAGTCCGCTAGGTACCTGCAGTAAAAAGAAGTCGTAAAATGGCGCGTTCCTCTCAGCACCTCCTCGCCATACGATCTCCACAATACCGAATCGTTATTGTGAGTTTTGCCTGTCTAGGCGGAGTGTGCGCCGTCCGATGGGCAGTGCAGAAAGTGAAGCAAAGTGCAGCTACTATGTAACAAATATGTTAGTGATGGTCCTCACATGGCTGGGAGTAGTAACAAGACAACAACAGCAACAGAGAGGAGGATCCCAGGTTTGTCTATCTGTTGCTCAATGTTCGTACAAGGCGTTCAGCTTCAACGTTGGACTGCGTGTGGAATGTTGCACTGGTAATACGATTGATGCTGGAGGCAGTGCAAAACTGTTCAAACTCGGTGGCAACAAGTTGAGGTCTGTTGTCAGTCACAATCAGTTCAGGCCAATCCTCGGGGCAAAATATTAGACCTTAATTGTGGAACAAGCCATAGTGGAGTGCACAGGAACCACAAAGGGAAATTTGCTGAAAGCGTCAATGATGATGAACCATTGCGTACACCAGTAAGGACCAGCAACGGCACGAATCCGCCCGGCGGATTTGTGTCGAGTTCCGGTGAACCGGCCAGCCTATGGATGGTTTTTAGGCGGTTTTCCATCAGCCTCGGCGAATGCGGGCTGGTTCCCCTTATTCCGGCTCAGTTACACTACGTCGGCGACTGCTGCGCAAACAAGTTCTCCACGTACGCGTACACCACCATTACTCTAACACGCAAACATAGGAGTTACACTCGTCTGGTGTAAGACGTTCCCTGGGGGGTCCACCGGGGGCCGAACCGCGCAATAGCCCTGGGTTCGGTGTGGGGCAGCGGAGGGCTGAAGTGGACTGCGGTAGTCGTCTTGGACTTGTGGACCACTGCGGCTGCGGCGGGGACGGAGTCTCTCCATCGTTTCTAGGTCCCCGGTTAACATACAATACAATACATTACAAGGACCAGCAAAATTCAAGTGCAAGTGAAGTGTCTGAAGTTTGAGCCATTTGAAGAACTGCTGAAGTGGGGCGGGCTGATGCTCAGGACAAGCCTGGCCCTGAGATGTCAACTATTCAGCTTGAGCATCCAGTGCATGCCAAGTGCAATGACCTTGCGCCAATTGCTTTTTGTGAACGACGCCTCTGTGCCCCTGGTATGGCAAACGAGGCACACCAGGCACTTGCACCATTTGTTGACTCTAAAACTGAGTAAACTAAGTTAGATCGGCTGCAGGTTGCGCAGCAGAGGATTGCAGCGCAGTAGCCATTATAACTTAAATAACGTGTAAAATAACAAGACAAATAAGTGCAGAGAAAGCAAAAAAAGTGAATAAGGAGCCACCGCGTGACCTAGAACACAAAGAGCACAAGCAATGCAAACACTACAGACACAGAAGACAACCACGACCACCAAAATCCAGTCAAAAAGACGACAGAACAGAAAAAAGTCAACAAGCCACATGTAGGTACTACCGCTTTGCTCTAGGGATGCTGTGTACGACCTTCGTAAACAATGGTAAGGAGAGGTGGGCTATAGAGTGTATGGCAACTGTCGTCGGAGGAAAGCTGGAAGGAGCAGAAATGATTAGCGAACAAGTTAACACAGAAAATAGAAGATTTACTTGTATTTTTCCAAGCGAACGAAAACTCAATACAACTGCTGCAGCAAGAAATAAAGTCCAGCTCTCAATGTCAACAAGTATGAGACTCTCTCAACTAGATCACGAACGATGATGTCAGAGCCGTGACTAGGAGGAATCTGCTTGGCATCGTTGGTTGGCTGCTCCAGGTGTGACTGGGCGATGTGGCTGCCGCCATCCATTCTACATCGTGATGACAGGGAGCGCTCGTAGTCCACAGCTGCTGGACGCCTGGCTCAGTGAACTCGCACCGTTTGGTTCGCCGGATCCCGCACGACCACGTCGACCACTGACTGAAGCATACAATTCCGTTGCCCACAAATATTAAGAAGTTGCCGAGGAAAGAGAAAAAGTGGAAATCACTTCATACGAACCCAGGACAATTTGAGATCAGTCATGGAGCTATATCTACTAACAAGCAAAAAGGAATGATAAAGATGAAATTTAGAGAAGGAACAAGTATAGGAACAGCTCATTATCTAACTACAATAATAAATTCAAACCACAAACATGGATTCGAAGACAAGGTCATAGGATTCATAAAAGTGATACTGAAACGCTTAAAGCAGTGAAACAAGATTTCGTAATTTGTGTTTATTAATAAATCCTCAAAATTCTGTAGTTTTATTATTATATATTTTAATTTGTTTCAAAAAGGTCATGAGTCCAAGAAAAAAAAGTAATTTGAAGAATGTGAAAATAAAAATTGATGATTTGAAGATGTAGATTTAATGGTTTCCAGTTACACCAGAGTATAAAAGTCCTAGTACTTCAAACCTTCCACCACTGAGGCATAGAACAGTTTTCTCTGAATATCTCAAAATCATGTTTTATGGACTTATGACTTTTTCATAATAACTGATTCAATTGTCGTGGCACTAGTCGATCAAAAGAAGCAGCTTTGACTGGAAAGCTGTTTTCTGTATTAGACGCGCAGAAAGTTTTAAAGCACTGAAAATATTTAAGTGACTGAAATGGCAATGCTCACTTGTCTTGGTGGGGAGATGACAGCATAATGTTGAAGTGTTCGCAAGATAATATCTTTGGGACGCTACCAGTTTGCTGCATTGTACAATTTCCTCGCAAGATATTGCGTCATAAGTCAGAGGCAATAGCATCCATACCATCGCAGAATAGTGGATCTCAATAACTCAGTGTATTCCGAACCCGTCTCACTGCTTATAAGTTACATTCGGGCTAGAGGTGATAACAGTTCCGAATAATGCTGCGCCATTGTCTGCGGAATGCATTGTAACTGGAAATCCGCATCAGCTAGTGGCGAAATTTTAGTCTATCTCTCACCTACCTGAAATCGTCCCACTAATACACTTTTAACAGCTGACTTAGCGAAAGAAGTGACAGGTATAGAGAGACCACACGACGTTATCCTTGTATTTTTCATACTAAAAAAAAGCAAATTTTCTAACATAAAAGTAAATTGTTCGCGATTTAGTCAAAACGATTATCTCTATAACGAATGAACTACTTACGGTGAATCATACTACTGTCATATTAACACTTGTAGTTACAGTGACAGGCTTAGAATCGGCGGCATAAACGTCACTCACTGGGGATTAGTTTTGATGTTAGTTCAGAAAATTAGCTCAAATTACGAACTCGCTGTGTTGTAAAGCACTAAATTTGGATCCACTGAAAAAGGTACATTGCTTATTTAAACTGACACGACAGACGATTTGCAACACCACTACATCAAATATTGACACTGCTATTGAGCTATTCAGACCCAGAGAGCTTATCTGTATGAGATCTTAAGTTGTTATTCACTGCTGTCCATCACTATATACTTAACGATTCACTGCAGATAGTTAGAAGTTCCCTTTGTTTCTCTGCCATTCTCGATAAAATATCTTTAGACTTTTCACGTTAATTACGAGTCATCTCCAAGAACTCTTAGGCAGTAGTTATTAGCTACACCCATTACTTACATCACCGATCTTCTCCTTAACGTAAACTTGGTGACAGAAAAAAATGTTTCCAGCTGCCGCTGTATGGGAGTGTTAACAACTTCTTTAATATTTACGGCTTTTAATGCTGTATTTGCACAAAATGTTTCTAATTGCTACGACATTTCACTCGCATACTGTGATGCATCTGTTATGTTTACCGCAGTGCGCCCCCGGTACCTGAGAGGTCAGCGCGATAGAATGTCAATCCTAACGGCCCGCGTTTGATTCCGGTTGGGTCGGAGATTTTCTTCGCTCAGGGACTGGCTGTTGTGTCGTCCTAATCATCATCATTTCAGCCCCATAGACGCACAAGTCGCCGAAGTGGTGTCAAATCAAAAGGATTGCACACGGCGAACGCTCTACCCGGCGGGAGGCCCTAGTCACTCGAACTTTTTTTGTCTCTTCCGCACAGAACTGTCTTTGCAGGAAACTTAAAACATGTATTCTTGTCTCGCAAATGCCGTGGACTGATGGTCTTAGCGTGGGGCGGCATATCTAACTTAATTTTTGAAGTACACTCATAGCAGAGCCTCTTAACTTTCCATTGTAACAATATAAGTGAGGCACACATTCCTACAATTTAATAACCAAGATATTCAATGAAAAGCTTACCCAAAGAGTCTATTTTATGATCTGCGGTCAGAAACGTTCTTAATTAGCACAAGAATACCTCATAACGTACCATGAACACAAGTCTTACATGATTTCTTATTGAGGCAACACCTCCAGAAACCTATAGAAGTTACCAGCTTCTAGAGGATAACACAGTGCATATACCTTTACTGGAGCGGTGTGTGAAAGTGTCCTCTCTCTCCAGGATCCATCATTGGACAGACATGATGATCGAGCGCTAGCCTCGATTCTGTCAGCTGGTGGCACACAGCTCACAATTGCTGGCAAACTTCATTCAACGATATGTCACTATAGATTGTCTATTCAGACACAGAACCAGACACACACTCCTGAGCTCCTGAGAAACTACCAGTGGGATCTTTAAAGACAGCTAAAGAAAGACGATTCCAGCTACTATTATTGACACAAGAAAACCTGAGAAAAACATGCACTAAAATTTGTATGATACTTGTTATTTCTTCTATAGAATTGAACTATTGCGTTTTTATTGTGGGTCAGAGCTTATTATAGATTGGGTTACGAAATGTATGGAGACATTAGTAGCTAAGGCGTTCCAGATTGACCTACTGAAACAAGATTTTCATGTCGTAAACTGTGGCTGTACTATAGATATTTTTCCCCTCTGGTTGATCCAAGAATCACTTCTGACAATTAGAATTCTTGTGAATAAAATCGAAATGTGATTGTATATGAACTACGTATTATTTTTAAAAAATTAACAATCTTTGTGGTCTCGAAACAAAGGAAATGCCGCATTCCTAAAAAATTATGTTCATTTTTTACTCATTTAATCGCATAATTTGCACATTCTGTCCTTGGACATTTTTGGAAAATTCTCAAATAAGTCGTGGAGTTCTACACTTGCTTCTATCCTTCTTCTTTAGGGACATATCATCCTTGAAACTTTATTCTCATGCTATTTAACTTATCATTTACAAAATTATAAAAGTGTACGCTTCTCTTAAATGCTTTCGCAAATTATATTCCAAATCTTGTGCAGCATCTTTCAATCTGTAGGACACCTCTGTATTTCAGCAAATATATATTGAAGTATTTTATGCCTTTTGATAACTGTCTATAATTATTGCAAGGGCAATTTTCACACTCATCAGTTCGTTTTTCACTTCTGATTAGTTATCTGCTACTTCCACGGTGCTTGGCTTGTTTTATCTAACATGGCTAAACGTTTCATCTTACTCCTTGGTTCGTTGTTTTCGAATTTGCTTTTGGTCGGTAGTCAACAAGTCTATCACGCCTGCGGAGCGAAGTTTTCTCCTCGTTAATTTTGTATGTAAAATATTCAATTCTCTCTTTCTCCGATTTTCGTTTGGTAAGAGCTGTTTCGTACAAATAATTTATCACTCAGTACCATATCATGAAATTTATCAATGTTTTCTTCTACTTTAACACCTTTAGGACATTCTTTGTGTGGATATCATTCTTTTTCATTTATTTATCTATTTTACAGTGCAAACAGACGGACTAAAGGAAACAGTGATCGTCATCTAACGAAATGCCTCTTCAGTATTTCTCATCCTAAGGTTACATAGTTGTATCATCGCTGGTATCGACTTATTAGTAAGTAATCATCAGATATTCTGAATGTGTTACATAGTAGCGCATCAACTGAATATGTAAAGATGGATGCGCAGCATCTCAGCATACCGGCGCCTGTCCTGACCTGGTCAGTAGACGAGTTACTAAGTAACGTGTTAAAATTATCGCATGACGGCTTAGTGAGAGATCGAAACCACTCATGACACTACTGTCAGTCCTGAGATTGAAACAAAAACTAAAATATTTTCTGAATTATACACTTCCTGTTTTCAACTCCTAAAGGTAGATGGAATCGTTCAGGATGTAAGCTATCGCAGACTGAAGAGTGTTTCCAACCATATACCAAACGAGGTAGTATTTACACAGAGGAAGTGTAACTTTAAAGCATGTGGGGGAAAATTTCCGGTGCAGGTGGTCTCATTACAATCAAAGAAGTCTTCCAAAAATAATCGATGACTTAGTCGATATGTTCAGTGCACTTTACTCACTGTGTGTCATAGGCGATGCGATCAACCGCGATTGTTGGCCACCATATTGTATTTAGTTCCTTAAGTGCACGAGAATAAGGAATCGACAGAAGAGCAAAAACAAAAATGTTCAGGTCTAGAGGTTGCAGGTAGCTGGAGAAATGCATCCTGTTACATATAGTTGTAGCTGTTGTTGGTGGATTCGTGGAGGATGATCATCTTCTGCAAAACCATCTCATATCTACGGTTGAAGACGTCGTATAACTATTCCCACTGGTGGTCATGAATTGAAACATTTGCACTTGGCCGCGGGGTAGCCGCGCGTCTGAGGTGCCTTGCTACGGTTCGCGAGGCTCCCCGCGTCGGAGGTTAGAGTCCTCCCTCGGGCATAGGTGTTTGTGTTGTCTTTAGCGTAAGTTAATTTAATAGTGTGTAACCCTATGGACGGATGGCCTCAGTAGTATGGACCCATAGGAACTTACCACCACAAAATTTGCACTTGGGTTCTGTTGCCAAATAAAAGTAAACACAGTTCCAAATCATGAAAATTGTGAAACGTTATTTCTTGCTCATTCACGGCTGTGACAGACGAAATTGTTCTCCTTGTACCTAGATGCCTGTAGGCATAGGTACATAATGTTTCCTTCTGAAGTGTTTCCCTTCGTTTCAATGGACAAGCGCATAAGACCACCTGTTCTGCGTCCTGGCTTTTGACGAGCCGATCAGGCTCCACCGATCGCACAGTTATCCGCTGCCAAAGGCGCCAAAGGATGCAGCATTGGAGAGGCATGTGACCAGGGTGTGTCGATCGCGGCTCCGTTGCTAATCGTGGAGTAGTTCCTCAGTTGGTCTCACGAGGCTGAATGCGCGCCGTTCCAGTCCTGCCACCGAGAAAGAGTCCCTTATAGTATCGGTAGTCGAACCTGGTTCCCCCACTTGGGAGTCAAACGCAATGACCGCTCAGCTACAAAGACGGACGACATGACCCTAGCACTATGACCCAAATTTCAGTAACTTTTGTATTAGTTGCAGGGATAATGCCATTCATCCGTGGACGAGTTTGACAAGAATGCTTGAAATTTTACAACATTGCAGTTTAAGAACAAAAACCAATAATTTTATGTAAAGGAATTTACTGTCATACTGGTCTAGTTCGAAGACGATGATACGGACAGTCGATCTGGCCTTATTATGGGAGCCAAGCAACCATCTCAGACTTCTACTGAAACAGTTTATGGTAGCAACGGAAAAACTAAATCATGAGTGTCGGACGGAGTAAAGAGCCTATATTGTCCTTCAGTATATCCGCAGTGACCAGTAGTGCTACGTCCATACATTTACACAAAAAAGTTAATTTCGTGATGCAAAAACCCACTGCTACACTGTTCATTCAGTTCTAAACACAAATCACTGCACGAGCTGTACAGCCCCTAGTTCATAATGTAAAAACCTAGTCCTAAACTATTTATCTCTCACCAGCATTCACTGTACAGGTTCCAACGGTCTTGCTCTTTGAATTCGAGAGTTCCCATCAGATCGTCGAAGTTAAGCAGCGGATGGCATGGCGTGTACTACGATGGGTGACCACTGGGTACGCCAAGCGCAGTTGGCGGCTTTCCGTCTGACTTTCTGATAATGAAGTGGGCATACGACACATTGATGGTGATCCACAGGGTGGGTACGTTAAGCTCAGCGGCCTGCTCGGTGCTAACTCGCGAGGAGCAGATAATGTACCGGCACCGGGTTCCATGTTCTCTCTTCTCTCATCATAATCCGACATAAACAAGACACTACATTACACACACAATCTTTACATTCATCTGCAGGAAATTTCGTGAAGAAAAAGGAAGAGTATGCAAGAATGCTTCCAAGTACATTGACGTGAGAAAAATTATGAGATACCTCCTAAATTCATGTCGAACCTCCTTTCGCCTGCCATAGTGCAGGAGCTCGACGTGGGGAGGACTAAACGAGTCGTTGGAAGTCCGCTGCAGAAATATTGACCCATTCTGCCTCTATAGCCGCCCATAAATGCTACACGTTACCCGTGCAGTATGCTGTACACGAACTGACCTCCAGATTTCATTCCCCAAATGTCTGATGGGACTCATGTCAGGTGAAATGAATGGCCAGATCACACCCCCGAACTGTCAGAACGTTTTCCAGCCCAGTAGCAAACAAGAGTGCTCTGGTGACATGACTTCGTTGGTTGGGAACATGAAGTCCATGAAAGGCTGCATATAGTCTCCAAGAAGCGAACATAACCATTCTGAGTCATTGATCGGTTTAATTGGATGAGAGGACCCAGTCCATTCCATTTAACACAGCCCACAGTTCAAGGGAGCCTGTGCTGGGGAAGAACCAGAGTTCCAATTCCTAATAGAAATCACTGAAGCTCAAATAGTTATAGGTACAGAAAGCTGGCTAAAACCGGAAGTAAGTTCAGCCGAATTTTTTTCATACGATCTAACAGTGTTCAGGAAGGATCGATTAAATACAGTTGGTGGTGTATTTATTGCTGACAGAAGTAATTTGCCTTGTAGTGAAATTGAAGTAGATAGTTTCTGCGAAATAGTATGGGTAGAGGTTATACTTAACAATCGGTCTAAACTATTAATTGGATCGTTTTACCGACCCCGTGACTCAGAAGATATAGTTGCTGAACAGTTAAAAGAAAACACGAGTCTCATTTCGAATAGGTACCCCACTCATACAATTATAGTCGGTGGCGACTTCAATCTACCCTCGATATGCTGGCCCGCATCTCGTGGTTGTGCGGTAGCGTTCTCGCTTCCCACGCCCGGGTTCCCGGGTTCGATTCCCGGCGGGGTCAGGGATTTTCTCTGCCTCGTGATGGCTGGGTGTTGTGTGCTGTCCTTAGGCTAGTTAGGTTTAAGTAGTTCTAAGTTCTAGGGAACTGATGAGCATAGATGTTAAGTCCCATAGTGCTCAGAGCCATTTTTTTCGATATGCTGGAAAAATCATACGTTTAAAGCCGGCGGCACGCATAAAACATCATCCGAAATTATACTGAATGCTTTCTCAGAAAATTATTTTCAACAATTAGTTCAAGAGGCTACTCGAAGCCTAAATGGTTGCGAAAGCATACTTGACCTCTTAGTAACAAATAATCCTGGACAAGTAGGGAATATCATGACGAATACAGGGATTAGCGACCACAAGGCAGTTGCTCCAAGGATGAATACAGTAACACCCAAAACCATCAAAAAGAAACGCAAAGTACATCTATTTTAAAAAGCTGATAAAAATGCTTTTAACTCCAGTTTAAGATACAGTCTCCAGTCCTTCTGACGTATGCGTACAGAACATGTGGAATGATTTCAAAGAGATAGTATCGACAGCAATTGAGGAACATATAACACCTAAATTATTAAGTGATGTTACTGATCCCCCATTGTACACAAAACGGGGTAGATCGCTGTTGCAGAAGCAACGATAAAAGCTTGCAAAATTTAAAAGAACGCGAAACCCCGAAGATTGGCAAAGTTTTGCTGAAGTTCGAAATATAGCGCGTACTTAAATGCGAGATGCTTTTAATAATTTCCACAACGAAATTCTGTCTCGGAATCTGGCAGAAAACCCAAAGAGATTCTGCTCATATATAAAGCACACCAGTGGCAAGACACAATCAATACCTTCACTGCGCGGTAACAACTGTGAAGTCATTGATGATAGTGCCACCAAAGCAGTGTTATTAAACACGGTATTCCAAAACTCCTTCACCAAAGAAGACGAAGTAAATATTCCTGAATTCCAATGAAGGACAACTGCCAAGATGAGAAACAGACGTAGATATCCTTGGTGTAGCAAAGGCAGCTTAAACCACTTAACGAAAGCAAGGCTTCCGGTCCAGATTGTATACCAATCATGTTCCTTTCAGAGTGTGCAGACGTAATAGCTCGATATTTAGCAATTATATACAACCGCTCGCTCACAGAGAGTTCCGTACCTAAAGACTGGAAAGTTATTCAAGTCACACCAACACCCAAAAAGGGAAATGGGAGTAATCCGCTGAATTGCAGGTCCATATCATTAACGTAGATTTTCGGTAGGGTTTTGGAACGTATACTGTATTCGAACATTATGAAGTACCTCGACGAAAAAGATTTACTGACACATAGACAGCACTGATTCAGGAAATATCGTTCTTGTGGAACACAACTAGCTCCTTATACTCTTGATGTAATGAGTGTTATCGACAGGGGATGTCAAATTGGCTCCATATTTTAAGATTTTCAGAAGGCTTTCGACACGACTGTGTTCTAACCATACTGTGTGCCTATGGAATATCGTCTCAGTTGTGCGACTGGATTCGTGATTTCCTGTCCGAAAGGTCAGAGTTCGTAGTAATAGACGAAAAGTCATCGAGTAAAACAGAAGTAATATCCGACATTCCCCAAGGAAGTGTTATAGGCCCTCTATTGTTACTGACCTATATTAACGACATAGGAGACAATCTGAGCAGCCATCTTAGATTATTTGCAGATGATGCTGTCATTTACTGTCTTGTAAAGTCTTCAGATCACCAAAATGAATTGCAAAATGATTTAGATAAGAGATCTTTGTGGTGTGAAAAGTGACAATTGACAATGAATGAATAAAAGTGTGAAGTTATATATATGAGTACTACAAAAAATCCATTAAATTTCGATTACACGGTAAGTCACAAAAATCTGAAGGCTGTTAAGTTCAACTAAATAC
This sequence comes from Schistocerca americana, assembly GCF_021461395.2. Classification (NCBI taxonomy): domain Eukaryota; kingdom Metazoa; phylum Arthropoda; class Insecta; order Orthoptera; family Acrididae; genus Schistocerca; species Schistocerca americana. Next base: position 466,774,024 of record NC_060121.1, read on the forward strand.
TTAGGGATTACAATTACAAATAACCTAAGTTGGAACGATCACATAGGTAATGTTGTGGGTAGAGCAAACCAAAGACTGCGATTCACTAGCAGAACACTTAGAAGGTGCAACAGATCTACTAAACTTGTCCGTCCTATTCTGGAGTATTGCTGTGCGGTGTGGGACTGACGGATGATACTAAAAAATTTCAAAGAAGGGCGGCTCGTTTTGTATTATCGCGAAATAAGGGAGACATGATAAGTGAATTGTAGTGGCAATCACTAAAACAAAGCCGTTTTTCGTTGCGACGGGATCTTCTCATGAAATTTCAATCACCTGTTCCGATTGCGAAAACAATCTTTTGGCACCCACATACATAGGGAGAAATGATCATCACGATAAAAGAAGAGAATTCAGGGCTCGCACCGAAAAACTTAAGTGCTCGTTTTTCCCGCGAGCCGTTCGAGAGTGGAATGGTAGAGAGGCAGTTTGAAGGTGTTTCATTGAACCCCCTCCCAAGCACTTAATTGTTAATAGCAGATTATTCACTTAGATGTAGACACTGCCTTCTTGATAGCTTGGTCCATGGCCTCGTGGGGCCCGTGCCTCACTCGAACCTTAGCGTCAGCTCTTACCAATTGAAATCCTTACCCATCTGACCGCATCACGGTTTTCCAGTCGTCTAGGGTCAAATCGGTGTGGTTAAGAGATAAGCTGAGGTGCTGCAGGCGATCTCGTGCTGTTGGCAAACGCAATAGCGTCGGCCGTCTGCCTGCCCATCAACGACAGACTTCAGACTTCATCACACTCTCGTAACAGATACGTCGTACGTCCCACATAGATTTCTGCGGTTGCTTCATGCAGTGTTACTTGTCTGTTAGCACTGACGACTGTACGCAAACACCGCTACTCTCGGTCGTTAATTGAAGGCCTTTGGCCACTGCATTGTTCGTGGTGAGAGTTAATGGCCGAAATTTGGTATTCGCGGAGCACTCTTGACAGTGTGGACCTTTGGATATTGAATTCCCTAACTAATTCTGAAATGGATTGTCCCATGCTTCTAGCTTCAACTACCATTCCGCACTCAAAGTCTGTTAATTCGCATCGTGCGGCCATGATCACGTTTGGAACTATTTCACATGAATCACCTAAGTACAAGTGTCAATTCCGCCAATGCACTGAACTTTTATACGTTGTGTACGTTTGGCTTCAGTTTTGTATATGCCACTTCTTATTTACTTCGCTGAAAAACTGAGTGAGCATCCCTCCATAATGAATATGATCCAGATTTTTTCAGAATAAGACAAGGAAGTGCGAAGATATTTTATGAAATGACAAAAATGTTTCATTATTATTATTATTATTTACATTTCTAATCGAACTCCTACAATGTGTTTCCTAAGTAATCCTTATCGTATACAACGCATTATTTAAAACTTACGTTTCAACTACATTTGTTGCAGTAATCTCTTTCGGCAGTTTTTGATGTAATTTTATTCCTTCGTAGAAAATTCCGTTTTGAGAAGTTGTTTAGTCTTTCTTGGTATATGTCTCCTGTCTGGATCTTTTTCCATGGATACGCCTGTTCTTGTTGTGTGACAAGTATTCTCTTTGGTATTTGAGTATCTTATTGTCAGATGTATTCAAATAGCATCGTTAAAACCCTCACTGTTTCACTGTTTTGAAGAGCTCTTTACAACGAATGAGGTTACTAATTTTGATTACTTCTTAATATAGCCGTTTTCTTAATTTTCTGAACTGTACTGATACATTACACCATTTGTTCCCTTGTAACTAATTTCGTAGGTAAGGATTAGGTATACATACAGACTAAAAAAACACTGGGTGGTAAACGGCATTTATAGGTCTCTAAGGGAGTAATGTATCAATGATATCTTTTTATCCTAACACCACTTCAGTTGGCAATCAATGTTCATTGTCATAAACTTAAATTCGTTACAAAATCTGTTTAATTTAAAAGCATCACTTTTCTCTCTTCAGACTGAATTTAAGTTATTTTCTTTATGTTAAAATTTACTTCCTTGCATGTTGACCTATTGTAAACAACTTTGGAGGTTTCATTTGCTGATCTTTGACGAGTCAGAATACTAGAGGTAGCCATAAGTGTTTAATTATAGCCTCAAAAAATAAGTTTATGTAATCAATCATTAGTTTGTTTGCAGGTATATGTCTGCAGTCCCGGTACAATTCAAATACCCGAGCCAGAGTAGTGTTAGCACGTCCATAAACAAGCAAAAACTAAATGGCGCAGCCAATTGATGAGGCGGACCGACGTGCGGTAGTTCGTTGTCGGCAGTGACAGAAATGTTGCAGTTGTGGTGGGCGAATCCTATCGACTTAACAACTCATCTCCAAAGTGCTATTTTCACAGTCACAAAATTTTATTTTAGCATTTCGACTGTAGCACAGTGCAGAGAACATGTCCGACGCCGATGTGCGTGGATGGTACAAGGTTGTTATCAACTTCGTATTTTTTTTTATCAACGTACGTATACATCAGGAGTGCCTTTTAAGCTTTGATTACATGTGTTGTAACATGACATTTTATTAAGTTCCACAGGATGAGATGATGACAGCATAAGACTGTAGAAACTGGTCGTCCTGCAACAATAAAAGTCTCATTATTGTGATCACGACATACGAAATATGTTGTTCGTTTCTAACAATACAGATCGGCCCACAGCACAACACATGGCAACTCTGGTCACGTGGAAAACACGGTAAGTGTAATAACCCGTTTCCTCAGAAAGTCTCCTCGGTGGAAGAACGGTCAAAATAAAAGAACACGTGTCTCGCCTAAGCGGGAGATACTCGACCGTTCTCACGGTACTTTATATGCCTCCAAACCAAATAGGACACAGTGGTTAGCATCGCAGCTTTTTTCTTTTTTAAATTTTGCGCTCCGTTTTCGAGATCAAAATATTACTTTTACTTTTGTTTTTCATTTATATACCCATGTCAATAGAAGATTACTAAACTGATCTTTTCCAGTGAAAAAAAAAATATCGTTGTCTTTATTTGTTTAGTAATCGTACGTCAGATGAATGAATTAAAAGAAAGCAGAGTGGGACAATTATTTCAGATTGTTTTCGGTGAAATCCTTGTGGTGTATCTTGATTCATAATCAATTGCAAGTCCCTGTTTTCGGAAACGTGATCCATTATACATGATTTGCCGCAAAATCATTGCCACCACGTGAAATCTTTACCAACGTTAATGACGTTTATTTCCAAGTGACAACCGTTCAAAGAAATGTCACTGTCGCAATCCTGCCTTCGCGCTTTGCTCTTGGTGCTCTGCATATTTGTGCTGAGGATGTTTCTAGATCGGTAGCATCCAAGGGAATGCACTAAAATATGAGAATTAATGTAAGAATTAATATGGAAATGAAATATGGGCTATGAGAATTTAAAAAGGTTTAAGCCCTCTACGTACCACACACACATGCATGGAGATGATAAACGCCATTGGATAGCGATATGCACATACGCAGCTGGTGCACAGAAGGCATAGAATGGCATTGCATTGGCGGAGTTGTCATTTGTACTCAGGTGATTCATATGAAAAGGTTCCCGCCGTGATCATGGCTGCGCTACAGGAATCAACAGAATGTGATCGCGAGTTGGTAGTGGCAACTAGACGCTTGGGACATCCCCTTCGTAAATCGTTAGCGAATTCAATATTCTGAGATCGACATTGTCCAGATTGGGCTAAGAGTATTAAATTTCGGGCGCGCGCTCTCTTCCTGCGGACGATGCATCGCCTGCGTACTTCGGACAAGGACACCCCCGCTGGTATACTGATTCAGGAGGTGGTGCCTCAATCCTTCCGTCGGCCGATTCCTGTTGGACATATCACGCCAGCACTGTGTCGCATTCGCATCTATCTGGTCGACATGAGTTATCTGTTGGATGTCTTTCCGACCACGCGAGATCCTAGAACCACCGGCCGCTGTGACGAAGCGGTTCTAGGCGCTTCAGTCCGGAACCGCGCTGCTGCTTCGGTTGCAGGTTCGAATCCTGCCTCGGGCATGGTGATGTGTGGTGTCCTTAGGTTAGTTAGGTTTTAGTAGTTCTAAGTCTAGGGGTCTGACCGAGCGAGATGGCGCAGTGGTTAGCACACTGGACTCACATTCGGGAGGACGACGGTTCAATCCCGTCTCCGGCTATCCTGATTTAGGGTTTCCGTGATTTCCCTAAATCGGTTCAGGCAAATGCCGGGATGGTTCCTTTGTAAGGGCACGGCCGATTTCCTTCCCCATCCTTCCCTCACCCGAGCTTGCGCTCCGTCTCTAATGACCTCGTTGTCGACGGGACGTTAAACACTAATATCCTCCTCCTCCTCCTCCATCCTCCTCTAGGGGAGCGATGACCTAAGACCTTAGGTCCCATAATGCTTAGAGCCATTTGAACCATTTTTTGATCCTAGAACCAAGGACTTCTACCGTTACTTTCAACGGACGCTGCCTGTAAATGTTGAACGCCGACATCCGAAAGTTTGCTGGAGGCTGGTGTGGAGTAATGCGCACTCGCCTTTCCTTCCCACCACGGTCAGGGCGCTGTGGTATGTGATAACGACCGAAAAATTCCCCACCTGACAACTTTTATACATGATACATCTTGCCGAGGATCCTCTCTGCCCCAGATGCGCAGCTCTCGACACCGATAAGCACCGTTTCATTTGTGGTACGGATATCGACTGCTGGCTCCTCACACGGCGCATTTTGGCTTTGTTGCTGCGACGAACGCCTCAGTCTGTAGAGTCCACCGAACTGATCCATCCCGACGTCACGTGCTTCCCTGCTACTCGTCATAACGGCACAGTATGGGTTAAGGGTACGGCATTGTCGTACTTTTTTAGTGAGAGCGTTGCGGGGTTGTTAGATTTCTGGCTTTATTTAACGAATAACTACACGATTTTACAGCGCAAAGCGTCGTGTGGTAAGCTCTTTGCGAATTACTTGGGGTCGTTGTTTACGCGCCCTCCAGACCATTGGGGTGTACCGAGTGTGAGAAGAGACTGAGATATTGCACATGATGGACTGATGAGAGACATCAACGGTAATTATAGGGTGTTTCACTTGAACGAGAAGACGACCATGACATCTAGCGATCTGGTTGTTGTGGACACCCCGAAAAAAGAAAAAAATTACAGAAAAAATGCATACGAACAAACTGAACAAGGAATCAAATATAATACAGTAAAGTATTGTACCCCTTCCTCTATCTTCTTCTTTTTTTAATAAAATGTTCAGAGGCATATTTAATTTTAGTTCGTGGGTGGAGTCTGAAGTAGTGGTGCACGACCGTCCTAGTTAGCTTTAGGGTGAAAGTGGCGGTGGCACTAACTTCGTTTTTGTTTTTCGTTTAAATAGGTTTTTGGAGGGTAGTATGGATGATAGGGGCAAACGCCTGAAGTGATAGAGGTCATAAAAGAAATAGTGGCAACGTGCTTGCCTTCCATGCAGCGGGCCCGGGTTCGATTCCAGGCCGGGTTGGAGATTTTCTCCACTAGTGGACTGGGTTTAGTGCTATCCTCATTATCATCTCAACCTCATCACCGGCACGCGGGTCGCCCAGAGTGCCGTCGGCTGCAATAAGACTCGCACTTGGCGGACCGAACTTCCCCAGATGGCGCCTCCCGGCCAGCAATGATGTACAATCATTTCATTTTTTATCATTTAGGTACCGACTGATGCTATTCCTGGCTAACATCGAGTCCCATCGAATTTCTCTCCACATATTCCAGATAATTTATTGCAGAGGCTACTCTATCCTGTACAAGCTTCTTCATCTCCGAACAACCGCCATCAGCTTACTGCACCTATCTCTTGGTCTCCCTCCACAATTTCTGCCCCCTCAAACTTCCCTCCATTACTAAACAGATAATCGCTTGATGTCTCAGAATACGTCCTATCAACCGATCCCTTGTTCTTGTAATGTTGTGCCAAAAATTATTTTCTCTCCAGTTCTATTCAGTACCTCCTCATTAGTTACTTGATCTACCACCTAATCTTCAGCATTCTTCTGCAGCACACATTTCAAAAGCTTATATTATCTTCTTGTCTAAACTGTATATCGCCCCTGTTTCACTTTAATACATTGCTACACTCGATAAAAATACTTTCGAAAAAGACTTCGTAATACTTAGTGCTCGACATAAATAAATTTCTCTTCTTCAGGAACCTTTTTCTTGCCATTGCCAGTCAGCATTTTATATCCCATCTACTTCGGCCATGATCAGCTATTTTGTTGCCCAAATAACGAACCTCATCTACTACTTTAAGTGTTTCATTTCATAATTTAATTCCCTCAGCATCACATGATTTGATTCGACTGCATTCTGTTAGCCTTCTATTGCTTTTTTTGATGTTCATCTTACATTCTCCATTCAAGACACTATCCGCCGGCCGGTGGGGCCGAGTGGTTCTAGGCGCTACACTCTGGAACCGCGCGATCGCTACGATCGCAGGTTCGAATCCTGCCTCGGGCATGGATGTGTGAGATGTTCTTAGGTTAGCTAGGTTTAAGTGGTTGGGGGTTCTAGGGGACTGATGACCTCAGAAGTTAAGTCCCATAGTGCTCAGAGCCATTTGAACCATTTAGACACTGTTCATTCCTTTCAACTGCTCTCTCAAGTCCTTTGCTGTCTCTGACAGAATTACAATGTCATCGGGAAACATAGGTTTTATTTCTTCTCCCTGAACATCTATTCCTACTGCACACTTCTCTGTCCTTTCCTTTACTGCTTGCTCAGTCCTAAGATTGCATAACATCGGCGATAGGCTTCAACCCTCACTCACTCCCTTATCAAACGCTGCTTCCCTTTCTTGCCTCCCAAGTCTTGTACCTAATGTCTGGTTTCTGTACAAGTTGTAAATAGCCTTTCGCTTCCTGTATTTTAGTCAACATTGTCAAAAGCGTTCTCTGAATCTATCAATGCTATAGACGTGGGTTTGTCTTTCCTTAACCTACTTTCTAAAGTAAGTCGTACGGTTAGTACTGCCTCACGTGTTCCGACATTTCTCCGGAATTCGACGTTATCTTCCCCGATGTCGGTTTCCACCAGTTTTTCCATTCTTCGGTAAAGCGCTCTTGATTAGCAAATGTTGATCAGCACACGTTAATCGATGTGCTCCTGTCAATGTTACGACTTTAAAACGGTTGCAGGATTTATTTTATTGAAATGAAGAAGAAATATTTTGAAGTAAGGTACATAACATAAGTGATACTTACAAGAACCAAATCTTCGGATTAGCGACAGTTTCTACTTGAAAGCAAACGAAAATGAATATGTTTCACTGCACCCTTCACTAATGAAGACATATTTCTGAGATATTAGGAAAAGTGATTCGCGCAAGGTATATGTGGAACGATACGACGCAATTAAACGCAATTCTCAGGACTTGAAAACTTCGGCTTGATATTTCACTGATTCCATCGTGGAATTACTTTTAGACACTGGATGACAACTTCAGAAAAATAAGCATGAGAGCTGGGGAAGATTTCATGACTTCAAGACACTCAGTCAATAGTGTTACAAGCGTTAACTTGGCTGTGTGCCTTTTTCTTCTGATGGATACATCACAGTTTCCTTCGACACAACCACCAAGTAGTTCCTTTCCCACAGTTTTTACCCACTTCACTTCAGAGTTGCCTTCGGTGACCTGCATGAAGGACGGAAATGGCAGTTTAAAGTGTTTTAATCTGAGCAATACCAAGATAATTTCAATGAGATTTGATAATCTAGATTCTTTAATAAGCCAAATGTAGAATCGTTAGTTTCCCAACACGCATGCATAGCGAGAAATTGTAGTGCTTGTGCTTCATAAATCTGTTTCTTCTCCTTCTTCTTCTCATGTCACAAGCCTTGCTTAGCGGAGAAATGAATTGCTTTAATTTTGAAACAGGTATCATCATCATTACCTCCTTAAGTTCGTTTATCAGGTGGTGTCTAAACGTACTCCTTGGATATTTATCGGGTATTTACTTGATAATGTGAAAATTTGAAATTAAATGCACAGAATGTTTATAAGGATTTCCTTACGAAAATTACATTGGGGGGTAGAGGCATGAGAGAGATTACTGTGACCATCCAGTTCTCTCTCATTTCATGTTTTCAGTTGAAATAGACAATGTGTTGCATTACTGAATGGACGATCGTAAGCCTTTTTCTAAATTTTTTACGAACTTAATATGAAAGTGATCACTTTCCAGAGGCTGCACACGATTCACATGGCATCGTATTATCATCTCCAATCAACAGAAACATTAACACCTAACACATTTGCTGAATGTAAATGTTTTCTACTACACAGATATAGAAAAGCTAACATCATCACTAAGTTTCATACATGCATCTTGACTCCTGATTTATGAGAAGGAATCTGATCTTCGTGCTATTATCACACGGAATCAACGAATTAATTTAGGCAATAAGCGACTATGTGATCTGCTTGCACGTTGGCACTAAGTGATAAAACACGTGTCTCGATTGCCGAAATAATCTTAAAAAAACTCGAAATCATTGGTTTAATAACTTACGTATAACAAAAATGTCTACCTAATAACAACGTATAATGTAAAAATTATTATTGCGAATGTGAATTACTGTAGAAATGAAGAAACAATGTGCATGCATATAATACTTTGTATTCTGTGTTACAGTCAATTTCATTTTTAGTGATATTTTTTAAACAGTTTCCCAGAGAATTTGCATAACCATGATTTTGAATTTGAAATTTAACTGATAATCCTCTTCTTAGTTAGCACCTCATCATAATCATAATTCCTAAGGACGGAAGCGAAATTTCTTTTGAGACGCAGAGGAAGTCGCTGCCATTTCCTTTTCCTTACACTCCCTACGCATTAAAAGTGCTGCCGCATTCAGCTGCTGTCTCGACTTTCTGTCCCCTTTGTAGTCAGGAAGACGCTCATAAGACATCTACGAGACTACGTAATAACGTACAATAAGGGAATATTTGCCTTCCGAGTGTCTTTTGTAGCCATCCACGCTGTTTAATTTACTTCAGTAAATATATGACATTTATCATCAGAATCACCAGAATTTCTAAAATCATTGGGGGAAGTGGCAACAAAACGACTATTCACGTTGGTGAGTAGAATATATGAGTCTGGCGATATACCATCTGACTTTCGGAAAAACATCATCCACACAATTCCGAAGACGGCAAGAGGTGACAAGTGCGAGAATTATCGCACAATCAGCTTAACAGCTCATGCATCGAAGCTGCTTACAAGAATAATATACAGAAGAATGGAAATGAAAATTGAGAATGCGCTAGGTGACGATCAGTTTGGCTTTAGGAAAAGTAAAGGGACGAGTGAGGCAATTCTGACGTTACGGCTAATAATGGAAGCAAGGCTAAAGAAAAATCAAGACACTGTAAGATAGGATTTGTCGACCTGGAAAAAGCGTTCGACGATATAAAATGGTGCAAGCTGTTCGAGATTCTGAAAAAAGTAGGGGTAAGCTGTAGGGAGAGACGGGTCATATACAATATGTACAACAACCAAGAGGGAATAATAAGAGTGGACAATCAAGAACGAAGTGCTCGTATTAAGAAGGGTGTAAGACAAGGCTGTAGCCTTTCGCCCCTACTCTTCAATCTGTACATCGAGGAAGCAATGATGGAAATAAAAGAAAGGTTCAGGAGTGGAATTAAAATACGAGGTGAAAGGATATCAATGATACGATTCGCTGATGACATTGCTATTCTGAGTGAAAGTAAAGAAGAATTAAATGATCTGCTGAACGGAATGAACAGTCTAATGAGTACACAGTATGGTTTGAGAGTAAATCGGAGAAAGACGAAGGTAATGAGAAGTAGTAGAAATGAGAACAGCGAGAAACTTAACATCAGGATTGATGGTCACGAAGTCAATGAAGTTAAGGAATTCTGCTACCTAGGCAGTAAAATAACCAATGACGGACGGAGCAAGGAGGACATCAAAAGCAGACTCGCTATGGCAAAATAGGGATTTCTGGCCAAGAGAAGTCTACTAATATCAAATACCGGCCTTAATTTGAGGAAGAAATTTCTGAGGATGTACGTCTGGAGTACAGCATTGTATGGTAGTGAAACATGGACTGTGGGAAAACCGGAACAGAAGACAATCGAAGCATTTGAGATGTGGTGCTATAGACGAATGTTGAAAATTAGGTGGACTGATAATGTAAGGAATGAGGAGGTTCTACGCAGAATTGGAGAGGAAAGGAATATGTGGAAAACACTGATAAGGAGAAGGGGCAGGATAATAGGACATCTGCTAAGACATGAGGGAATGACTTCCATGGTACTAGAGGGAGCTGTAGAGGGCAAAAACTGTAGAGGAAGACAGAGATTGGAATACGTCAAGCAAATAATTGAGGACGTAGGTTGCAAGTGCTACTCTGAGATAAAGAGGTTAGCACAGGAAAGGAATTCGTGGGTGGCGGGCCGCATCAAACCAGTCAGTAGACTGATGACAAAAAAAAAAGACATTTACGGCGTTCCTTACTGGAGTAAAATTGCGTGTCGACCTTCGAGGATTCGATGGTAATGTCGGTGGTGAAAATGTTTCTACAAGGTCAGATTATAAAGGCACATTTGCATGCCGTGCGTGAGTTTCCTCGGAAACGCGAAATCTTAATTAAATAATTAATCTGTGAGAAATAAATAAAGCCTATGGCACAGAACTGCAGCGCTGTGTCGCTGATAAAACAAAAACAGAATTACGTTACTCGTATGTTTGATTAAGAAAGGAGAGCTCTGGTTGAAGTGGTGCGAGAAGCACGTATTTTAGTTTATTGTCTGGCACACCGCCATATTTCATGTTATAGAAAATTGCTGCGAGTTGCAACCATACTAGGCACTCGATTCTGAAAAGAATTTATATTTATAAAAGTAAGTAGGATTATGAACTGTAGGCTTATTCATTGAATATATCTGATTTAACTAACTGTGTAATTTTTTTGTTTAGTAGACAATCACCTCTGTACGACGTTTTGGCATGGCTGGCAAATTATTGTAATATTGAGATTTAGATTTGAGTCCGCACCTACCGCAGCAGTCTTTGGAAACGATTTAAATACGAAGTCCGATTATTTGAGTCTTATTTCACGGTCAACTACGAATAACATTACATTTACGAAAAAGCCATTGTCAAGCGTCTGATACCGAATAATCAAAACCTGACGACTCATAGGAGAGCCAATCATACAGATAAAAATAATTAATATTTTATTTTATTATATTTTATTTTATTTTATTTTATTAATTTTATATTGGCGACTGCGTGTCGGACTTGTTATTTTGTCATTTGTTACATTGTTCTCTTTGTTTCATGTGAAAAATCAATTTTCTGGACCTGGACTTGACTATATGAGAAATAACAAAAATCAGAAGATATTTGCCAATTATAAAATTTTGCGGGAAGACGCAAAGAAGCTTCCAGCAAAATAAGGTAAGACGCAGCATCTTTGCATTAGCAGGCTTGACCAGACGTATAATTCAGTGTATTAGCTTTTCAGTAAAATTCTGTAGTGTTTCTTTTCCGCATAACAGTTTCAGTGATAAATTCCATCCTCAGTATTTTTCCTTAAACAATAACGTATGCAACAATACCAATACACGAGTGTACAATATGGCCGACTTCTGTACGATATCATGTGACATGGCCAGCAGCCATTACCAATAATCTCAAATTCAGTTTATATTTTTAAATTAACAGACAGCCATTGTTGCTACGAGCGATTCATGCTCAACTGCATTTTATTTTAAAACCAGTGTCAAACATTAATTTCTTGAAATATATATCACGTGTGGCATGGTAATAACTAGAAAACAATACGCAAAAATGGAACAGCAAAGACGTACTATTCAGACGCAATCCGACTCGGACGAGAGACAAGTGTTAGAAAATGACTTTACGACAGCAACCGGTAGTGACGATTCATCAAACATTGAGGCAAGTGTTGACGAAAATTTTGACAATAGGCCTTCCACCACAAAAATTTCAAAGTCTCAGTCAGAGCCCATGTTAATACATGACGTCACGTCTAATGACGCGGCGGGGGCAGAGACCTTGCAAACAGTAAACATTGCCAACATGTTACAAATGCTAATGAAACAGAACGCGGAAAACATGGCAACCTTAAAGACACAAAATGACGAAATTAAATCTGACCTCATAGCAATCAAGGCATGTAATGACACTTTGTGTAAACGTGTGGAACTTATAGACGCCACACTGACCAAACAGATGACTGAACTCAGTACGAAATTTTCCAAGCTTAATACGAGACAAGAAAAGACTACAAATGACGTAGCACTTTTACAGACACAATTAAAAAACCTTAATGTCACGTGTGAAGCTCTTACTGAACAAATTCAAACATATCCTTCAGTACACGACAACCTTGAAAAACGAATTACTGACGTGCAGAATAAATTTGACGATGTTGAACAACACCTGACTGACATCTTACAATCTGATGCCACAGCTCATTTTCAAAATATTAATAAAGAATTTCATGATTGGGTAGAGAACAAAGACAAACATTTTGATAGATGCATACGTGAAAATTTACCAACAATTGTGCACGACTCCGTAGCGGAATACATCACTAATAACAAACAGCTGATTAGTGACGCAGTACAATCCGTCACTGCACCCATGAGACAATTCACCGATCAACCACAGTCTGAATGTAACGAAAATATCAGTCAAAATGCACAGTTCAGGAACCAATATACATTCGAGTATGACGCACACATACCGCACACAACATACACACAAGAACAAAACACACCACGACAACAACACATACCACAACGTGCAAACATAAACACAAGCTATTATCATGGTAAACCACAGCAACATTATCGTAATTACTCGCCAGCTGAGCATTGCAGTAATTACAGTGGTACAAATCCATATCATAATGCAAAGGAAGAAGAAAGCTTAATGAAACACAGGCAATTTCAGATTTTTATCCCAGAAAAACGAACCATTCATCCGGTGATTTTTCTCAAATCTTTTAGTAACGCATTTCCACGCACTTGGAGTGACCGGAAAAAGATTTCATATATTGTCGGTTACATCCATGGCGATGCAGCTGTCTGGGCATACAGTCAAGCTGACGTATGTACCACGTACAGTGAGTTTGAGCGTGCTTTTCTGAACAAATTCTGGTCGCAATACGTCCAGGAGCGACTCAGAAGACAAATTTTAGAACCTGAAACTTTTAACAGTAAAAATGGTAACTTACGCAGATATTTTGAAAAATACTTGAACATGGGACATTTTTTAGACGAACCAGTCGCAACGCGTGATATACTCCGAGCGTTGAAGGCCAAATTGCCTTTCAACATTAAGGAAAAACTTCTACATATCCCGGATGACGATTCAGATTATTTTTTAACAGCTTTAGATTCGGTTGACATGTTACTTGAAGATCAGCGCTTCGCGCGGCAAAACAGCAGCCACAATGTTTACACTAGTGGTATGCAAAACATGCAGGCTTGCCAACACAATTCTGGCGCGCCCACAGTTGGATACGCGGTACAGCAAAAACAGCAAACTCACATGCCGTCTCAATACGGAAATCAAAATCAACACGCGTATTCCAATACAAACAACAATTACAACAGTAATAACACTTCATGCGGCAATCCATACAAAAGGCACCGCGGTAATAACAACAACGGTAACAACGGATACAAATGTAACAACAAAAACACAAACAGAAATAGAAATAATAATAACTACGAGCCAAGGCAGCATCAAGGCTGGACTCGTAGCGATCAATACCATCATTCAAATACTGCTTTACCACAGCAGCCACCAGGTCAAAATTGGAGCATACCTTACGACCGACAGGTAAGTTATAATGCGCAACAGCAACAACAACCGCAAAAGTTTGGAGATCATAATAGGCAATATCCGAATGTGAATATAATAGAAATGACACCTGATGCACAACCCCAATCTGTGTCAGTACCTAGTACAAATGATAATCCAACAAACTAAAAACAGTCACTACTTTGCCCCAGGTCGTGGCTGAAGAATTCTTGGGGGGCGACTTCAATGTTAATCAGTTATTTGACACCACACTTGAACAACAGAATAATGATATGCCGAGTAATTCTAAACAAAAGCTACCTGTTTTATTTATAAGATACAACCACAATGACAATATATCAGATGAACTTTTGCAAGACAGTACACAATGTCGTTTAAACACAAATGAAATTGTTTTAGCATCTACTACTGGTGTAGTAGGTGGGATTCCAACTACTATTATCTTAGATACAGGTGCAGCTGTGAGCGTTTTGTCTTTTAATTTCTATAAAAAGATGTGTGAATTGGAGCCTGTGCCTGAGTTTCCTGCCCAAAACTGTAAAATAACTACCGCTCTAGGTAATAAGTCATGTAGGGTTACAAAGCAAGTTTTTGTAAACGTTAAAATAGGTAATGGAACCGTACAATGGCTATTCCTGGTTGTACAAAACCTTGTGACAAATTGCATATTAGGAATAGATATTATGAGCGAGAAGGACTGCATTATAGACTTCTCCAAAGGTAAATGTATTTTAAATGATAAAGGCAGTGTAATTATTATTGATTTGGACAGGAGAACTCTAAAGCATGACAAACACTGTACAGGGTACAAGGTTCAGTTAGTACTTGACAAAGACATTCAAGACATGCAAACACACTCATCTGACACAGGGCTAATGAACTTGAAAACATTGCTTGATCATAAGATAAGTGAAGCTACAGCTCTCAGTGTACATGAACGTATAAAACTACAGGAAGTGTTATCCAAATATTTACAAGTTTTTACCAAACGATTAGGTGTTATCAACACGTATGTGTACAAGATTGAAGTTAAGCCTCACAAGATCTTCTACCATAAGACATATAACGTACCGTTATCTCAACGACCTGCTGTGTGGCAAGAATTAAAACAAATGTTAGACTGGAAGGTCATTGAACCATCCACCTCACCTTATTGTAGTCCTCTACTTGTTGTCAAAAAATCAAATGGAAGCATTAGGTTAGTGTTAGACGCACGAGCTATTAATGAAATAATTTTACCGGTTCACACTAAACCTGAAAATTTAGAAGAGCAATTACAGAAATTTCTAGATGCAAAATATTTTTCCACAATAGATCTCGCTAATTCGTTTTGGCAGGTGGGTATCACTTCTGATTCTCGGAAATATACTGCATTTATGTTCGGGGGGCGAACCTGTCAGTTTTGTGTTCTACCCTTCGGACTGAATGTCACCTCTGGGGTATTCATTACAGCCCTGGATACCGTGCTTGGCGACGATTTAGTTGAGACAGTCACACACTATGTAGATGATATACTGATAGCTACACAATCTTGGAATGAACACGTTGACACTCTTCAAAGAATTTTAAAAAAATTTGCACAAGCTGGAGTCACAGCCAACCTAAGAAAATCAAAATTTGGTTGCAGTGAGATAAAGTATTTAGGACATATCATTAATTCACAGGGCATACGTCCGGATCCCAGTAAATTAGATGCTATCAGAAACTTTCCTAGCCCTCGAACTAAAAAGCAGTTAAAATCATTCCTTGGGCTATGTTCATTTTTCAGACGTTTTTTGCCACAACCACTTTTGAACAGTAAACATCTGCTAAATCTACTCAGAAGGAATCAAGTTTGGATCTGGTCGGAACAGTGCCAGAATGACTTTAATACAATTAAACATGCTTTAGTGAATGCTAACATTTTGAGCCATCCAGATTTCAATTTAGATTTTTGTATGACTTGTGACGCTTCACGTACTGGCTTGGGCTGTTGCTTATTTCAAGTTGTAAAGAATAAAGAGGAGGAACAGATAAGAATTATTGGGTTTGCGAGTCGCACTCTAACTGAATGTGAGCGTACATACTCCACTACTGAGTTAGAAACACTTTCCATAGTATGGGCATTCAAGAAATTCAATTATTATTTATTTGGAAAACATACGGTAATTTACACCGATCACCAGGCCCTGACATTTTTGTTAACTTGTAAACTTGTACATCCTAGACTATCACGATGGGCAGTTACACTTCAGAACTACTCTTTTGAAATTAAGTACATAAAAGGTAAAGACAACACCATTGCAGACACTTTGTCTAGACTTCCAGAAGGTATGAATGATACCAACAGTGACTTAGAAAATATAAATGACTACAGGATTCTCTTAATGCAAGACAAGCAGTATCACCAATATTATATTGATATGTGCAGAAACATGGCTGAATTACAAAAATCTGATCCTCACTGGTATAAGATAATAACATTACTGGTAGAAAAACACAACCATCCTTTGACTAAGTATTACAAGTTACACAATGATGTGTTATTTTACCGCCGACATCCAAATGCTACTAACTGGTGTGTATGCATTCCCAAAGAGTCTGAACGTAATCTAATTTGGCACACACACTTAGTTTGGGGTCATTACGGGACGAAAAAGTGTTTGGCAAAGCTCAGTACATACTGTTATTTTAGCAATATGAGAAGAAAAATTTATAGGGAACTAAAAACATGTGTCATATGTCAAAAATCAAAACCTCAGAATTTATCCACAAAAACAGATTTACATTCTATTTTACCTAGTAAACCCCTGGAAATTCTGTGTACTGACATCAGTGGACCGCATCCAGCAAGCTCTGGAGGCGTCAAATATATCTTAGCTTTTTACGATATATTTTCTAAACATGTAAAACTTTATGCTTTAAAATCCGCCTCTGCAAATGCTATAATACGAAGATTCTCAAGTGATTACCTGACGCACGTGGGAAAACCTAAAGCAATTCTGTCAGATAATGCAGCATACTACTCTGGGTACAAATGGAGAAATTTCTTGAAGGACAATAACATTAAAAGTATATTTATTTCAAAGTTTAGTCCACAATGTAACGCGACTGAGAGACTTTTCCGAGAACTAAATCGATTCATGAGGACCTATATTTCATCAAAACATACTAATTGGGTGTCCTACCTAAGTCTTTTCGAGGACGTACACAATAACTTAAATATTTACAATACAAATTACACACCTAACGAGATCATGTTCAGTTGCAAACAGAACGATCAGTGGATAGAACCATTACCTAAGTTGTCAGACAAGGAAATCACACCTGAACAGAAAATAAAAGAAGTATTGACTACATTGACACATCACGCACAGATACGAAACAAACATCACACAAACATAATAAAAAGAAAACAAAAATTCAAGATAGGAATGCTTGTACTACTTCGTACTCATCATAAATCTGTAGCACTCAAACGACGCAACGCTAAGTGGCGTCTGCTATATGAAGGACCTTATATAATTGTTAACATACCGCATCCTGGTGCGTATCTGTTACAACATCCTAGAACTAACAAAATTATTGGGCTATACGCACACCGAGATCTTAGAGCATTTCATGCCAAATAATGTCAAAGTCATACCCATGAAAACATTGCTAAGCAACTCGCAAAACTCGCAAAACACAGATAATAAGCAGTATAGAAATTTTCATTTCAGCGGTTCCAGTGACGCAGTTGAAGACAGAAGAACTTTTCTTTCAACGCCGCGGCACCACCGAGAAGACTGAATATTAAAGTAAAATTTATGATTACGTAACAGTGAATGATATATAAATTTTTCACGGAACATTTGTGACTGTAGGTACCACTGACTTGGTATGACACCTGACGAACCGACAGACGTCATCTGTGAAGCGATCTTTTACTTCGAGAAATAGATTAGACGCACATCTCTCAGCAAGAAAAGCATCTACCAGTAGCCAAGGCCACACAGACACTATACACACACGCACAAAACGCGAGGAATCTAACAGCTTTCCGTCTCTTATTATTTTGAATATTTATTGAGTAGTGAAAACGCCTGGTCTTGCCTACTGATGTAATGAATGTTGTGTCTAACCTATCTTAATTCCAGATGAAATCACAAAAAACATCGATAAAATCCCAGCAAAACCGTTAAAGAGGACGTAAATATCTGCAATTCATGTAATCAAATGTGACACAATGTAATAACCTATAGCTATGTAATGATGATGTAAACATGTTTATGTGCAACTGTATTATGTTTATGCTAAGAAAATATGTGACGTGTGTATGTATTATTACTTATTTTTTTTAACTGATGTATCATGTAAAAATTTGAACAAAACGAGTGCCAAAAAGACATTGCATAGTGAACCTCTGTTCACGGACATTAACGAACATTTAGGTGAGCTATATTCAGCAAAAAACTGAAAATGTGAAGTGAATAATTCGTGCATCGTCTAGTGACATTACTACAGTACCCAACTTCAAGATGTTAACTGGATTAAATGGACACAAAGTGCCTGTCCAGAAAACAACACGACGGGTGGAAGAATTTTGGTTGGAACTTCAGGGAATGAAATGTTCTCGAAATGTGACGGACACTCTTACCTGGACTGTCCAAGGATCGACGCCAGCTATGTGCCGTCCGAGGTTCTGCAACCAAGCTTCCACGGAATATCGAAAACGAACTGCATATGGACTAATTACTCGACGGGTCACGTCTGATCTGTAATAAACAATGCTTTTTGTCACAACGAACTGCATCACAACGACTATAATGGAAATAGGAAATGGACATGCTTATGTATCAATCACGTTGTTATACAGCGATGTTACTGTGATCAAAAAACTTTACCACGACGACACTAACCTGTGAAACAGTACTGTGCAGTAGATGAATATAAACTGTAATAACGACGCGATGTGTATAGGTCAACGCACCTGAAACAACAGAACATTTTTCGTTGAAGCATTTCATTGCAATGCTATGTAACTAAGAACATTCAACAATCTAAAGTTGTATTGTATTATAACAAATATTGTAATTTTAAAACTAAGTTACCTGTCATAGAATGTAGTCTTCATATGTAATCTTGGTGGAATATTTTCTTTGTGCAACGACTAAGAAATGCGCGCGCACACGAACAATATGAACTGCAATACTGTGCCGCGTGATCTAAATTTACGAAATAACGGCAGTGCCGTAGTTACACAGGCGCTTCTGCGCATGCGCGCACTCTGTTTTGCCAACATAAGGACCTTTACTCGGCTGATCACCCGAGAAGATTTCACGAATGGAATACGCCGAGAAAGTCTCAAATCACATTTAACATAAGGACTTTTTCGGCGCACGCGCGTCATTCAAATTTTGTATATAATATACAGTATAATGTAAGTCATGTAAATAGTTGTAGATAACTTAGATTTTCTTGTGCCTTTAGGTGAATTGCTCGTCTGCAGGTGTGTCCTTTCGCCTCGCAATTCAGGGGGCAATATAAAGGCACATTTGCATGCCGTGCGTGAGTTTCCTCGGAAACGCGAAATCTTAATTAAATAATTAATCTGTGAGAAATAAATGAAGCCTATGGCACAGAACTGCAGCGCTGTGTCGCTGATAAAACAAAAACAGAATTACGTTACTCGTATGTTTGATTAAGAAAGGAGAGCTCTGGTTGAAGTGGTGCGAGAAGCACGTATTTTAGTTTATTGTCTGGCACACCGCCATATTTCATGTTATAGAAAATTACTGCGAGTTGCAACCATACTAGGCACTCGATTCTGAAAAGAATTTATATTTATAAAAGTAAGTAGGATTATGAACTGTAGGCTTATTCATTGAATATATCTGATTTAACTAACTGTGTAATTTTTTTGTTTAGTAGACAATCACCTCTGTACGACGTTTTGGCATGGCTGGCAAATTATTGTAATATTGAGATTTAGATTTGAGTCCGCACCTACCGCAGCAGTCTTTGGAAACGATTTAAATACGAAGTCCGATTATTTGAGTCTTATTTCACGGTCAACTACGAATAACATTACATTTACGAAAAAGCCATTGTCAAGCGTCTGATACCGAATAATTAAACGTCACGCAAATATTAAGTACAGCCAATCACTATCATACAATAATACATAATTAATATTTTATTTTATTTTATTTTATTTATTTTATAAGATTCCGGAGTTCCTTTAATAACAGAATACAAAGAAAGAACAAAACTGAACCAGTTGAATTTGAGATTATGTTTGATAAATAACAGTTTGTGTCACCACTTTTCGGGTACTTCTATGGTCTTTCAGCTAGGACCAACACATTTCCTTGTCAAGAATAGCTCATAAGTGCACAGTGGATACGGTAATGCTAGACTCAATAGGAACGGCGTATTCGTCTTATAATAGGTAACTTAAAAATAGGTTCTAACCACAGGATTACTCTATATATGTATCCTGTATTTCTAAGCTTGCTACAGTAACACCTTAATATGAAATTCTGTAAGACTTACAAGAACTTGAGAATCGATGTCCATATGTAACAAAGTTTTCAGCATTCAGATTCAGGACGTTTCCGAGAATGTGGTAACGAACAGTTGCAGTTCGATCTTGACAGCTGTAGGTTCGACATTAAGCTCATATTTGCAGCTTGCGTGGTAACAACAGTTTTTGCCTTTCAACATACACTAAAAAGAGTTCAGAACTCTGGGAAGTAACGCAACTGTTTTCTTTGAGAGAAACCAGGAGGTTAACATTTTTTACGTTAGTGAGAAAGTAGTGAACTACTGAAATTTCCTTGCAGATTAAAACTACGTACAGGACCGAGACACGAACTCGGGACCTTTCCCTTTCACGGGTAAGTCCTCCACCAATTGAACTACCCACTCACGAGTCACGATCCGTCCGCACAACTTTGGTAAAGAACTTGCCCGCGAAAGGCAGGGGTCCCGAATTCGAGTCTCGGCCCGAAACTGCCAGAAAGTTTCTTCAACTGTTCTTTAACAAATATGCGGCTGTGGTGTCCCACATGACGAAATCGATGTGCAGGAAATGTTTTCCACCTGTTTTGGTAGATGAAGGGGTAGTCGTAGGGCGTTTCATCTCATAACGCAAACCATACAGAAGAGTGATTACATGACTCAGCACACAGACGGCAATCTTTTCAGAGAGGACAGGGAAGCTGATATACGATTACCATAAATATCTCGGTCACAACGATTTGTGATGAAATTGGATTTCCCAGTAAAAAAGGAAGCCCTCAGAAGGCATAGTCGAATGTCAAAGTAACTTGATGCACGTTTACACCATCGACCGGTCGGGTTGGGGAATTTTCTCTGCCTGGGGACTGGGTGTTTGTGTTGTCCTCATCAACATTCGTGACAGTGACTAGATTGGACTGCAAAAAATTGGGACTTTCTACGGGCGCTGATGACCGCGCAGTTGAGCGCCCCACAAACCAGACGTCATCATCATCGACGGCTATCGAAACCATTACTGCCGCGATTCTCTGTGACGGGTAGATGACCACCAAAGTTCTGTTGGTCCGTCGTGGATACGGGACCGCGGCTAGTCAGATATTTACCAAAGAAAAATATCCGAATACCCTCATGTTTTCGAAAGTTGTTATTCTGTTTACATGGCCTGTTTCGGTGTCTCATTAATGCCATCTTGAGAAGTCTAGTCTTCCAGGTACACACTGCAGAAAAAAATCCCCGGAATCCAGGTGTTGTTGGCTCCGGTAATGCATGCATCGATGTATCTGATTCTCCATTCATAGAATGCATAGGAGCAACAGTGAGATGCCGAAACTAGTCGTGTAAATAAATAACAACATCTGAAAATGTGCTGCTGTTTTGTGACTTTTTTTGTTAAGAATACATTAGGTTTGTTCGTGTTTAGTGTTGGTCTCATGCTTGGTAGGGCATGTAAGGTGCGTGAACAGAGCGTCAAATGAACGATCGCTGTAAGAGACTTGGAGACGCCGCATACTCGTGTTTATCTGCATCTGACTCAGTTTGGCCGGCGCGAGAATTGTGCAGTATTCAGATTTTTGGGACATTAAGATGTAGCACTGACCCGATGTTGCACTGCATGGGAACATGAGGGCAGGGATACTCTTTGTCAAGTTTCCCGATGATCACGTGTGACAACAAAAATTGTGGATTACTGTATCGTGCACCAAGGGCGCAATAACCCCTTCACAGCTTCGCCTACCGTTGTGGAACATATAATGGAGTCTGTGCAAGCAACTTCGTGTTGCACCCCGCCTTTGGTAGGAGATTAGCTGCAGCCGAACCAGGGGATTGCCGTTCCATGCGGCGGCTGCCGTTAACATCATATCACAAAGAGCTACGTTAGGGGTCGTGTCGTGATCAGGAAGCATTAATTGATGAATAGTGGCATCGCATGTAGTTCAGCGCGACACTTTCTGCTCCAGTATTTGAATAAAGTAGCAACATTTCTAAAAAAATCAACCTGCCAAATGATTTCAGTTTCTTTTTCATTCAGCAATGGAGCAACGGTAATTTGATGGTGGCATAACTTCCGCGCAAATTTTTGTTTGTTACGCTCGCTTCAGGGAGTAAGTCGCTTACATTCACGACGCCAGATTCTGATACTTCAGTATCGCAATCTGCCTTTTGTTTGATCGGCTCGACTGTATTGTCGCCATTGACTGGAATTTGCTTTTGTGCGCCGTGAGCTACCTCCATTTTTCTGTTTTCCCGGTCTTTGTCATATAACTGAAACTGAATCTCTGAATCTCCTTAATACTTGCGAAATAAGAGAAAGACTAATTACTGAATCCTCCATACACTTAGTGCATATGCGCCACTACAACATTACCCAATCTAATATGACAAAATGGTCCTCATTTAGAACACAGAAGAATGGCTAGCAGTCCAGCTTGCTGATGCACTGCTTTATAGCAGCCATGTTAGAAAACCTCACTTTCAACGATGCTTTCTATAAGTTACTATGACAAGGCAATAAATTGATTTTCATAAAACGTAAAGAATGAGCCACACATTAGTTGAAACTTCCTGGCAGACTCGAACTCGGGACCTTTGCCTTTCGCGGGCAAGTGCTCTACCAACTGAGCTACCGAAGCACGACTCACGGCCGGTACTCACAGCTTTACTTGTGCCAGTACCTCGTCTCCTACCTTCCAAACTTCGTGCTTCGGTAGCTCAGTTGGTAGAGCACTTGCCCGCCAAAGGCAAAGGTCCCGAGTTCGAGTCTCGGTCGGACACAGTTTTAATCTGCCAGGAAGTTTCATATCAGCGCACACTCCGCTGCAGAGTGAAAATCTCATTCTGCACACATTAGTTACTCGTATTTTGATAAGTTGTCCATCACGTTATGGTGAGCTTGCGTTTCAGTCCGAAATCAAAATTCTCATGCTGGTAACAATATCCTCGAATCACATTTGTCTTCCCATAAGCTGGATACATGACAATAAATTATCTATTAGATACACAAAATTTTATATCATGCCCCACGTTAGGCGGCAGAATGTTGCGTATTGCTCCGAAATTTGACTAAAGTAGCAAAATATGCAAAAAAAAAGAAAAAAAAAGTAACATGTCAAATGAATTTATTTTTTTTCCCATTGACCAGTGGAACAACGGTCGTAGTTGATGGTGGCGCGCATTCTTTCAAACGCATCTCACACACATCTAAAAAGAATGTAATGATTTCGGAAAAAATTTGGTTCCTGAAGTTTTTACCATTTACGAGCCGTTGTAATTTAACAGCACCATCAGTTCTTTGTAGCCTGTATCTGACAGAACTGAGAGCATCAGATTCACAGTTCGGATTCAATGACCAAATCATACGTAGTTTGCACTTGCTCAGAATGGTAGCAACTCACTGTTAAATAATCCACAAATAATCTCAGGGACGCGATTTGCTTATAGCCAAATGAAATCAGAGGCTGAAAGCCAGTCGGACTTGGCACGTTGTGTTTCTTTGCAAGGATGTGCTGAGGCTCGCGGTTCCAGTTTTTTCAAACAAATGTTACCTAAACCGTATTGAACGCACAACTTACTAATGGCTGGAAGACTATTAGTTTTAAATGATACGAATATAGCCCGTTTCTAATATATTTAATTGTAAATCAAATCTACATCTACTACCGAGACGCTTACACAAAGTATGTCTGATCGAATCAATGGAGACAAGAGAAGTGGGGAATATATAGTTCGGTGAGAGGAGCTTCGCTCCTCGCTCTGTTTTTAAAAACACATGCGAATATACAAAGTGGCGCACATAAAACCGGCCAGAACCGGAATGCCAACGCGAGTGAGTAGCCTTACTAGCTTGTCAGTTTCTTTGCCACCCTCCAACAGCAGTAGCGTTTGAGTAGTTCATACGGAAAATAGTCGTTATAAACCGTATACTTCATTGTCATGCCTTACTCCATCGAAGAACGTGTGTTCATTGTTGAAGAATATGTGCGGTCTGAGTCCATTAAAGTTGTTCGTGACAGTTTTCATGAAAAGTTTCCAGAAATTAATATTCCTGCAAAATCAACGGTTCAGGATATAGTGAGAAAGTGGCGTTCGACAGGCGGTGTTTTTAATTCAAAGAGAAATAAGGCAGCGACTGTAAGTACACCTGATGTTGTGGAAAACGTGACAGCACACATTGAAGGAAGGCCCTACAGGTCTACACGACAATTATCACAGCAATGTGGAATATCTCGCAGGTCATGTCAACGCATCCTTCGTAGCTTTAAAATGAAACCTTACCGTGTGAGTGTTGTTCAGCAAATAAAAGAAGCGGACAGGGGTTCAAATGCTTCAAATGGCTCTGAGCACTATGGGAATTAACATCTAAGGTCATCATTCCCCTAGAACTTAGAACCACTTAAACCTAACTAACCCAAGGACATCACACACATCCATCCCCGAGGCAGGTTTCGAACCTTCGACCGTAGGGGTCGTGCGGTTCCAGACTGAAGCGCCTAGAACCGCTCGACCACTCAGCCGGCGCGAACAGGGGTAAGTGTACGCATTACTATGATTGGTTGTTGGGAAATGTCGCTGGGGGGCAACATGATGCGTTCCTCCTGTTTTCGACGGATGAGGCTTGGTTCCATCTGTCGGGTTACGTTAATTCAGAATACACAAGACACTGGGATACAGAGAATCTCCATGGCATACTGCAAAAGCCATCACACGATTTAAAAATTGGTGTGTGATGTGTTGTATCTGGTAACAGAATTATCAGGCCATTGTTCTTCAACGACACTGTCAACATCCATGTTTACTTCCTGCTCTACAATGAATTTTCGGCTCTATTAACTCCAAACGAAAAATGTTGTGCAAGATGGGGTAACTTCTCATACGTCGGATTTGTGCTTAGCTCGCATATATAAAAGATTTTACAGAAGAGAGGACCATTAGTAAAGGCTTGTGGCCACCCCGCTCTCCCGACTTGTCACCATGTGACTTTTACCTCTGGGGATTTCTAAAGGCTAGAGTCTACCGCAACGATCCCAGAACACTTGGCACATTGAAAAACAACATACTGTATGTGAAGAAATTTCGAACATTCCTCAAAGAGTACTGAAAAGTGTTTTCGTTAACATGCTTCGACGAGCACAACTTTGCTTGCATGTTGGCAGAGAACATTTTGTTAACAGACTTTAAATTCCTTTCTGAAATATGCTTATTAAACTAATAAAAGTAAATCTATTAATTAGACTGTCAATTACATAGTTCATAATAAAGCTGTACAATAAAAATGTAGGCAAGTGATGATGCATGTTGATTTTCTTCATTCATAATCCTTTCAGCGCAGGTTCCCGTTTTATGTGCGTGACTCTGTACAGTTCCTCCCTTTCGTTTCAGTTATAGCGTTGATCTAAATTTACAGCTATACAAGTCTTATTACATTTTTCTTAGGTGACTTCAGATAGTTCCTTAATAAAGGAGCACACATTTATGTAACGTAAATTACTATGAAATACTTTACACACGAAAGGAGATGTCATTCTTCAAGTATTGTTTCAGGCGATGAATTGCGTTTCTGCACTATCCAGGATAACCGCCGTTGGCGAGCGAGCACGGCGAAGGCCTAGAGGGAAGTCCTATTCTTCCATTGTGTGAGAGAGGCACAGCGGTGTTAATCCACTACTCCTGGGTTCGACGTGTGGCGAGCCAGCGGGACTCTTCAGGTCGCCGCTGGCAGTCATTGAGGACACTTTGGCGGCATAATGGTACGTCACAGACATCCAGCGTGTTCGTGTGTTACCTGTCATACGACAGTATAGTGGTGGCATTTTTCAACACAATAACGCTCCTTTACGCATAGCGCATATCCATATGAAATGTCTGCGTGATGTTAGAGTACTCTCGTGACCAGCGAGATCCCCAGATCTAATATATCTGTCAAATCCCTGATAAAATTGAAAAGAAAATTGGGGATGTGTTAGATGCCGATCAATTTAGTTTTAGGTAAAGGCTTCTAAGAGGCAATTCTGACTTTGCAGTTGATAAGGCAAGCAGCCTAAAGAAAAATCAAGACACATTCATACGATTTGTCGACCTGGAAATAGCGTTCGACAGTGTAAAATGGGGTAAGATGCTCGAAATTCTGAGAAAAATGGGGTTCAGCTGCAAGGAGAGACGGGTAATATATAATATGTACAAATGTCAGGAGGGAATAATAAGATTGGACAACCAAGAACGAAGTACTCGGATTAAAAAGGTTGTAAGATATGGACGTAGTCTTTCGCCTCTACTGTTTAATCTGTACATCGAAGAAGCAATGATTGAAATAAAAGAAAGATTCAGGAGTGGAATTAAAATTCAAGGTGGAAGGATGTCAATGGTAAGATACGCTGATGACATTGCTATCTTGAGCGAAAGTGAATAAGAATTACATGATCTGCTGAATGGAATGAATAATCTAAGAGGTAAAAAATATGGACTGAGAGTAAATCGAAGAAAGATGAAAGTAATGAGAAGTAGTGGAAATGGGAGTAGCGAGAAACTTAACATCAGGATAGATGGTCACGAAGTAGATGAAGTTATGAAATTCTGCTTCCTAGGGAGCAAAATAACTAATGTCGAACGGAGCAAGGAGGACATCAGAAGCAGGCTAGCACTGGGAAAAGGGGCATTTCAGGCCAAGAGAGTACTACTACTATCAAACATAGGCCTCAATTTGAGGAAGAAATTTCTGAGAATGTACGTTTGGTGCAAAGCATTTTATGGTGGTGAAACATGGACTGTGGGAAAACTGAAACAGAAGAGAATTGAAGCATTTGCGATGTAGTGCTACAGACGAGTATTGAAAATCAGGTTGACTGATAAAGTAAGAAATGAGGAGGTTCTGCACAGAATTGGGGAGCAAAGGAGTATGTGGAAAACACTGACAAGGAGAAGGTACAGGCTGATAAGACATCTGTTAAGACATCAGGGAATGACTTCCATGGTACTAGAGGGAGCTGTAGAGGGCAAAAACTGGAAGACAGATATTGGAATACATCCAGCAAGTAACTGAGGACGTAGGTTGAAAGTGCTACTCTGAAATGAAAAGGTTAGCACAGGAGAGGAATTCGTGGCGAGCCGCATAAAGAAAAAATCCCTGATAGAACATGTGTGGGTCCAGCTTGGTCCGAGTGCCGGTTACCTGACTATCAAGGAGCAGTAATGACAGCTGTGGATCATCTTGTCTGAGGAGTCAGTGCGCGCTTTCAGGTTAGACAGGGTGCAACGTCATACGGATAAGTGAGCTCTTACTACCATGTTCTCTGTAAATTTGACCCAATTCGCAATCGTTGAAATAACATTACTTGCCCCTCTCAACACGTGAAGTTTCTGGGTACTTCACTCTTTTGTTAGATTGTGTAATTAATACAGTTGCGTTTTAAGTGTTCGCAAACTATTTCTTTAAACGTCAATTACCTTTCCAACCTCTATAACACGTAACTCTCTAATTAAACTACGGAATATTCGCCAGTGATCGTACACAGGCGTTTTTATTTATTTATTTATTTGTGGAGGTGCTGGAAAATCCCTATGACTGACAAGTAACAAGTATCGTACTAGCGTCCGGAGTTGATTATAATCGACATTTCTCGACGCTGCGAACTGCACGCACCCTCAGCAGCAAATGTAAGGGGGAGAGGAAGTCACATGAAAATGAGATGGCAAAAAATGGCTCTGAGCACTACGGGACTTAACATCTGAGGTCATCAGTCCCCTAGAACTTAACAACTACTTAAACCTAACCAACCTAAGGAGATTACTAACATCCATGCCCGAGGCAGGATTCGAGCCTGCGACCGTAGCGGTCGCGCGGTTCCAGACTGTAGCGCCTAGAACTGCTCGATCACACCGGCCGACCATGAAAATGAGATGTTAAAAAGGTAAGTAAACGTTTTGTTATGCCAAAAGCAATCACCATAACTGTTAACACATTTATCCCGTTGTGACATCAGATGCTCAACGCCAGTATGGAAAAATGTTTGGTGTTGCCTAGGGAATCTCATGTTACCAAGGGTGTTCCGTTTACGCTGTAGTTTAGCTGGGACGTCCTCACGCATTCTCTATGCAGTCACGAACAGTCCACAGGCGCTTTCCATATTTTAGGATTCCTGAAGAAAGACATTCGCGGTCTTCGATCTGCTTCGGACGAAAAGGTGTACGCCTGGGTACAAACGTGATTCCATAGAGAACGGCAAACATTTTTCTATGAAGCTAAAGCTATTAACCACCTTGTCTTAATGTGTGATAGATTTATTTACAGTAACGGCTATTAGTTTAGAAGTAACAAACAGTTTACACACCTTTTTTCCATCTGCCTCGTCTTCAATTGACTGCCCCTTATATGTCAGCAATATCTTGAAATTAACAATGACCTAGGTGTGAATGATCCTGAGAAACAACAACTCACGCACCAAGCACCTGTCACATTGAACATTGTGATAAAGTGAAGATTAAAATTATTTTTCGCAATTATGTCGAAGATGCGATGAGAAAAATTCTTTAATTGTGGTGACTGCTTTCGTACATGACGTCCTTTATCAAACTATCATCATGTCCGAACCTAATCACCACATCTTCCTCAGAATTACAAACAATAGTTTTAATAAAAGTGAGTTGATGGCCCATTTTCCTGATTCGTGCTGCAGGCTCATAAGGACTGAACATTCTCGAACTACTGATTGCGTGGAAATGATTTGATTGCATGGGTGCGAAGTGTGAATTCTGTACATAAAATGCTGTTGCTGATTTGTGTCATTAATTTTGTTGTTACTTGACGGATTTTTTTAACGGTTAATCTTCTGCTGCCCAGCAGTACTGTATTTATTAATGAAAATTAGACGAACAGATAATTGTAACTGCGGTTTTGCTAATATAACACTCTGTCGCAAAATCAGTATATGTTATGCTGAAATCATGTAAGGTTATATGTTTTCATTTGTTTCATAAAGTAGAAAAGTAGGTGCGCTAATGATGCAGTCTCATAACTTTACGTCGCTTCTAGCGTGTCAAGTGGCTGACAGCAAGATAGTGCTGATACTGGGAGGCTTCTGTTTCGGCCACGACAATACACACGCAATGCTGAAATTCGTAGTTGCGGTCATGCACGTGCAAGTAGATGGCACGCTGATTCATATACCCAGCTCGCACAATGAAACATTTATACCTACGTTTCCAGTGCAAGTGCTATACTGTATAAGAGGCCTAGACTCACTATTTCTTTAATAATAAGAGGCTGAAAGTGTACTTTTTCTGTTGTTACCTTCACTTCAGTTTTTGGTTGTTGGTGCCAGGAAAGTTAGAATAAAAATAGCATGTAAAGGTTTGGTCAAAAACATGTTGCAACCTCGCAGCCTTACATTAAGTAAGTGCGAAGAAATCCGCTGGAAATGTGGAACGCCGGTGGAATTGCATCGTACAGATTCAAATTGGTTCAAATGGCTCTAAGCACTATGGGACTTAACATCTGAGGTCATCAGTCCCCTAGACTTAGAACTACTTAAACCCAACCTAAGGACATCACACACATCCATGCCCGAGGCAGGATTCGAAATTGCGACCGTAGCGGTCGCGCGGTTCCAGACTGTAGCACCTAGAACCGCTCAGTCACACCGGCCAGCCTCGTACAGGTTCCGGATGTCAGTCTGTGGGATGGAATTCCATAACTATTGCAGTTGGTAGCTGAATACAGGTCGGCTAATGCTGGTTGTGCATGACGCTGTTGTTGTTTCCTATGATGTCGCTTATATGCTCGACTGGATATAGACGTGGTGATTGAGCAGGCCAAAGTAGCACGACGACACGCTCTAGAACATGTCAGGTTACAACAGTGGTATATGGGCGAGCGTTATCCTGTTGGAAATACTCCTTGGAATGTTGTTCATGAAAGGGAGCAGATCAGGTCGAATCACCAGACTGACATACAAATTTGCTGTCATGCCGGTGGGTAGTAGAGTGAAAGCTGTACTAAAGTTAAAACTGTCTTACAAAGCAAGCTGGTTCAAACAGGTATGCGCAGTGCATATGTTTGCGCAAATGTTAAGTGTAATATAAAATCTTTTTAGAACTGTGGATCTGTCCTGCACTCTGTGGTTTTTACGTTGGTTCAGTACGGAACTTCTTATTGAACCCTAGTATTATCAGTAGCTATATTCTCTTATATGAATAAATCCTTCATATACACTGAAGAAAAAAAATGCAATACCAAGAAGCAGTTGTGCGACGTGGGCCTTTTTCTACATCTGAAAGGTGATGTCTATTCATATTTCGAGCCAGTCGCACAAGACTGGCGCTAGTAGCGCCACGATGAGGATGCAAATCAGGTTCGGTTTAAATACACGCTGTAACGGTCGTGGGCGTTAGTTACCATTCAGATTGGACGTGGTGAGTTGATGTAAGACATAAATACCTTTCAGACGACAAAGACTCCCTTATCATCACCTCAATGAGATTTAACAAAGGCCACCTGTGCTCCGCTGAAGCCAGGATGCCCTGTGGTTGAGATGAACTCGTCGCCGTGAGGTCAGCTGCCGACGCCTGCTGTACCGGCGGCTGGGAAGCCGTCAGTCGCGATGTCCGCTAGGTCCCATCATGGACGGACCACGCGCCGTGGGCCGGTTGCCGTAACGTCTGGGCGTCAGTCCCCAGCGGCAACTGGAAGTTCTCGCTGTAGTTAGTCACTCATGGTGCCGAACGAACTCGGGCCGACCCCCAGAGCTGAAGTTGACATCTGACGGCGAACAGATGACTCCCTTCGAGCTGGAACAGACTTCCGGAATCGTCACCTACAAAGATTGAACATTCAGACACGGACCACGTCCATCCTCCGATCCGAACTGCTTCCCAATGGCTTCTGTCTGTTGCTGCCTGCGCTCCACTATTTATATCCGCCAGGAGGACGTTTTTTTCCCTCGGTGGTAGCTTTTTCTTATTACTCGCGCAGTATATTGCAGCGTAACTTAGCGTACTGGCCTCAGTTCTCCTTACTCCCCAGACTTCGCACGGCGCTCGGTCTGTGTGCGTCCTTGCGTCAGCTTCTTGGTAGACTGCAACTGTCAGCAAGGCTATCTGTGCCGCGCTTACTTCGCAACGCCTCAGTCGCCGGCTGCCTCTGTTTTGCCATTCTCCACTGCGTGAAGCAACGCTTACTTCATGTGGCCGCAACATGTACGTCAGTCTGGTGATTCAGCCTGCTGCCATTTATGAACAGCATGCCAGTGGGTGCTTTCCAGTAGGATAACTCGCCCACATACAACAAAAGAGGGAACAACAAGAGTTGAAGACCAAGAACGAAATGGTCGTATTCAGAAGGGTGTAAGACAAGTATGTCGTCTTTCGCCCCCACTGTTCAGTCAGTAAATTGAAGAAGCAATGAGGGGAAAAAAGGAGGCTTCAAAAGTGGGATTAAAATTCAGGGTGAAAGTATATCAGTGATAAGATTCACTGATGACATTGCTATCCTCAGTGAAATTGAATCTGAACTGGATGATGTGTTGACTGGAATGAGCAGTCTCTAAGAACGGAATATCCTGTTTCAATACATACCTCTAAACGAATGAAGATTTATGCGAGGCACTCCATCCTCCTGCCACGTCTTGGGCTTAAAATCGAGCCTTCAGTTTCGTAATTACGGTGATTCTAAGTTAGTGACAGGTGTTTGTGAGGTACTACAATACCCACGTGTACATCTACTTGACAGATGTCCTGTTTACGGTGCTAGTGGCGGCATGACGTGTAATTTCACATGTCAAACAACGCTGCTATGCGTTTGTCTCTTTTCTTTTAAGAGTCATTCTCCGTTACTAAAGATCATTTTATATAGGACTGATACGAGCACAGTATAATTTCTAAACCGTCATCGGATGTGAATAGTGGAGGCTATACCTCAGGAAGGCTATATTTTACGTCACAAGGAATCAATGTTTTAAGGAAGTAGATTTTCATTTTACAATTTATCACCATAGTTTATCGTAGAGAAACCTGGAAGGAGACTGTATGTCATGCGCTGGAAATATATTTCTTACATTGGGATAGTAACAGTGTTGCATTCCATACGACTAATAGGTCGGAAACGGCAACGATCTAACATTATAGGGTGTTTTAAGTGCAGAATATTGTAGCCTTAGGAGTGCCTGTGTTAATGTTCTCTCATACCAATACCTTCTTGGTAATGACCCCAGACACTAGAACAATACTTTAGAACTGCTCCATCCGTCTGGAGCTCCACCATGCGTGAAAACTGCCCGTTTCTTGTTCTTAACCGTCTGTTATATCATCACAACGGTTTCATATCTTCTGTACTCCTCAACATTCGCGCATCTGGAGAAGTCTTGTACTGTTGGATGGGTGCTGGACGGTAGTTACAGCCTCGGTTCGCACTGTTCCTACACGAAACGTTGAATGTAGCGGTCTACTTCTGGTCAGATGCAGGGAGCGTTGGTCAAAGGCAATGCGAAGTGATCTTTCGATCTCTAACTTTATCCTAAGAATGCGAAAA
This sequence comes from Schistocerca americana, assembly GCF_021461395.2. NCBI lineage: Eukaryota > Metazoa > Arthropoda > Insecta > Orthoptera > Acrididae > Schistocerca > Schistocerca americana. The sequence continues at coordinate 466,806,886 of NC_060121.1, forward strand.
TGCCCTGTGACTCCCATCCACATAGAGAAAGATCGTAAGTTACACACTATGATCGAAGTGCTGGAGATATGTAGGTCGCTGTCTGGCATACTTTTGTGTGTATGTTCGAGAATTAACAATGAGTGAACATACTGCACAGTCATCTACTTACATTCCCGATGCTACTCGCATGTAGTGGAGGGGCTGTTTAGCGATGATAAAGAAACTGGTAAGAATGGTGCCGCGTCATTGGTCTGTGTTGAAATTATGATAAAATTGCTAAAATTGTTCACACTGTCAACTATGAAGCTTATTATTACAGTGCGTCGATGGTGTCTTTTCCATCCCAACACTCCAGGTACGCTGTTGATTACCACACAATGTGATTTACACCGTGCATTGTCTAGTTTCCTGGGGGTCAATGGACCAAATGTGTTAATGTCAGTTTAGAATGTGACACAGACGTCAAAGTCATGGCGGAAAAAAAATGTATGGCTGTGTACAAAGCGTGATACAGCAGAAAAAGCTGTGTATCAAGCAACGAAACATGGTCCCTTTCCTGTGACTGATAACATGTGGGAGAAGGATCTTATACACTACAGGTGATGAAACTTTACACCGGTCTGTGCAAGTGACGTCGATCACTGACCACCTGCTTCAATAGATGAATACCTGTATATTTAATAGGATTGCCACATGTGCTCCATACCGGCATGTACACGGTATTCGCTTTCGATGCCCTACACACGTATTTCTTTTATTTTCTAAATCTGTTTCCCACTAATAAGACAACAGTACCTCTTTTTATTTGTGCTATCTCACGCATGTTGTGAACAGCACCTTCTGGTGGGGGTCAACACCGGAACAGTGCGTCTACATCTACATCTACATCCATACTCCGTAAGCCACCTGACGGTGTGTGGTGGAGGGTACCTTGAGTACCTTTATCGGTTCTCCACTGTGTTCCAGTCTCGTAGTGTTCGTGGAAAGAAGGATTGTCGGTATGCCTCTGTGTGGGCTCTAATATCTCTGATTTTATCCTCATGGTCTCTTCGCGAGATATACGTAGGAGGGAGCAATATAATGCTTGACTCCTCGGTGAAGGTATGTTCTCGAAACTTCAACAAAAGCCCGTACCGAGCTACTGAGCGTCTCTCCTGCAGAGTCTTCCACTGGAGTTTATCTATCATCTCCGTAACGCTTCCGCGATTACTAAATGATCCTGTAACGAAGCGCGCTGCTCTCCGTTGGATCTTCTCTATCTCTTCTATCTACCCTATCTGGTACAGATCCAACACTGCTGAGCAGTATTCAACCACTGGGCGAACAAGCGTACTGTAACCTACTTCCTTTGTTTTCGGATTGCATTTCCTTAGGATTCTTCCAATGAATCTCAGTCTAGCATCTGCTTTACCGACGATCAACTTTATATGATCATTCCATTTTAAATCACTCCTAATGCGTACTCCCAGATAATTTATGGAATTAACTGCTTCCAGTTGCTGACCTCCTATATTGTAGCTAAATGATAAGGGACCTTTCTTTCTATTTATTCGCAGCATATTACACTTGTCTACATTGAGATTCAATTGCCATTCCCTGCACCATGCGTCAATTCGCTGCAGATCCTCCTGCATTTCAGTACAATTTTCCATTGTTACAACCTCTCGATATACCACGGCATCATCCACAAAAAGCCTCAGTGAACTTCCGATGTAATCCACTAGGTCATTTACACTCCTGGAAATTGAAATAAGAACACCGTGAATTCGTTGTCCCAGGAAGGGGAAACTTTATTGACACATTCCTGGGGTCAGGTACATCACATGATCACACTGACAGAACCACAGGCACATAGACACAGGCAACAGAGCATGCACAATGTCGGCACTAGTACAGTGTATATCCACCTTTCGCAGCAATGCAGGCTGCTATTCTCCCATGGAGACGATCGTAGAGATGCTGGATGTAGTCCTGTGGAACGGCTTGCCATGCCATTTCCACCTGGCGCCTCAGTTGGACCAGCGTTCATGCTGGACGTGCAGACCGCGTGAGACGACGCTTCATCCAGTCCCAAACATGCTCAATGGGGGACAGATCCGGAGATCTTGCTGGCCAGGGTAGTTGACTTACACCTTCTAGAGCACGTTGGGTGGCACGGGATACATGCGGACGTGCATTGTCCTGTTGGAACAGCAAGTTCCCTTGCCGGTCTAGGAATGGTAGAACGATGGGTTCGATGACGGTTTGGATGTACCGTGCACTATTCAGTGTCCCCTCGACGATCACCAGTGGTGTACGGCCAGTGTAGGAGATCGCTTCCCACACCATGATGCCGGGTGTTGGCCCTGTGTGCCTCGGTCGTATGCAGTCCTGATTGTGGCGCTCACCTGCACGGCGCCAAACACGCATACGACCATCATTGGCACCAAGGCAGAAGCGACTCTCATCGCTGAAGACGACACGTCTCCATTCGTCCCTCCATTCACGCCTGTCGCGACACCACTGGAGGCGGGCTGCACGATGTTGGGGCGTGAGCGGGAGACGGCCTAACGGTGTGCAGGACCGTAGCCCAGCTTCATGGAGACGGTTGCGAATGGTCCTCGCCGATACCCCAGGAGCAACAGTGTCCCTAATTTGCTGGGAAGTGGCGGTGCGGTCCCCTACGGCACTGCGTAGGATCCTACGGTCTTGGCGTGCATCCGTGCGTCGCTGCGGTCCGGTCCCAGGTCGACGGGCACGTGCACCTTCCGCCGACCACTGGCGACAACATCGATGTACTGTGGAGACCTCATGCCCCACCAGTTGAGCAATTCGGCGGTACGTCCACCCGGCCTCCCGCATGCCCACTATACGCCCTCGCTCAAAGTCCGTCAACTGCACATACGGTTCACGTCCACGCTGTCGCGGCATGCTACCAGTGTTAAAGACTGCGATGGAGCTCCGTATGCCACGGCAAACTGGCTGACAGTGACGGCGGCAGTGCACAAATGCTGCGCAGCTAGCGCCATTCGACGGCCAACACCGCGGCTCCTGGTGTGTCCGCTGTGCCGTGCGTGTGATCATTGCTTGTACAGCCCTCTCGCAGTGTCCGGAGCAAGTATGGTGGGTCTGACACACCGGTGTCAATGTGTTCTTTTTTCCATTTCCAGGAGTGTATGTATATTGTGAATAGCAACGGTCCTACGACACTCCCCTGCGGCACACCTGAAATCACTCTTACTTCGGAAGACTTCTCTCCATTGAGAATGACATGCTGCGTTTTGTTATCTAGGAACTCTTCAATCAAATCAAACAATTGGTCTGATAGTCCATATACTCTTAATTTGTTCATTAAACGACTTTGGGGGAACTGTATCGAACGCCTTGCGGAAGTCAACAAACACATCTATCTGGGAACCCATGTCAATGGCCCTCTGAGTCTCGTGGACGAATAGCGCGAGCTGGGTTTCACACGATCGTCTTTTTCGAAACCCATGCTGATTCCTACAGAGTAGATTTCTAGTCGCCAGAAAAGGCATTATACTCGAACATAATACGTGTTCCAAAATTCTACAACTGATAGACGTTAGAGATATAGGTCTATAGTTCTGCACATCTGTTCGACGTCCCTTCTTGAAAAAGGTGATGACCTGTGCCCTTTTCCAATCCTTTGGAACGCTACGCTCTTCTAGAGACCTACGGTACACCGCTGCAAGAAGGGGGGCAAGTTCCTTCGCGTACTCTGTGTAAAATCGAACTGGTATCCCATCACGTCCAGCGACCTTTCCTCTTTTGAGCGATTTTAATTGTTTCTCTATTCCTCTGTCGTCTATTTCGATATCTACCATTTTGTCATCTGTGCGACAATCTCTGTGAAACAGCTTTGGGAGAAGACATTTAGTATTTCGGCCTTTTGTCTGTCATCCTCTGTTTCAGTACCATTATGGTCACAGAGTGTCTCGACATTTGTTTTGATCCACCTACCGCTTTGACATAAGACCAGAATTTCTTATGATTTTCTGCCAAGTCAGTACATAGAACTTTACTTTCGAATTCATTGAACGCCTCTCGCATAGCCCTCATCACACTACATTTCGCTTCGCGTAGTTTTTGTTTGTCTGCAAGTCGTTGGCTATGTTTATGTTTGCTGTGAAGTTCCCCTTGCTTCCGCAGCAGTTTTCTAAGTCGTGTGTTGTACCACGGTGGCTCTTTTCCATCTCTTACGATCTTGCTTGGCACATACTCATCTAACACATATTGTACGATGGTTTTGAACTTTGTCCACTGATCCTCAACACTATCTGTCCTTGAGACAAAACTTTTGTGTTGAGCCATCAGGTACTCTGAAATCTGCTTTTTGTTACTTTTGCTAAACAGAAAAATCTTCCTACCTGTTTTAATATTTCGGCGGAAATCATCGATGCAGTAACCACTTTATGATCGCTGATTCCCTGTTCTGCGTTAACTGTTTCAAATAGTTCGGGTCTGTTTGTCACCAGAAGGTCTAATTTGTTATCGCCACGAGTCGGTTCTCTGTTTTCAGATAAAGCACTTAAAAAAATTTCACTGGATTCTTTATCCCTGCCACCCGTTATGAACGTTTGAGTCTCCCAGTCTATATCCGGCAAATTGAAATCTCCACCCAGAACTATAACATGGTGGAGAAATCTACTCGAGATATTTTCCAAATTATCCTTCAGGTTCTCAGCCACAACAGCTGCTGAGCCACGGGGCCTATAGAGACATCCAATTACCATGTCTGAGCCTGCTTTAACCGTGACCTACACCCAAATTATTTCACATTTCGGATCTCCGTCAATTTCCTTCGATACTATTGCACTTCTTATCGCTATAAACACGACTCCCCCTTCACTGTCCAGCCTGTCTCTGCGGTATACATTACAATCTGAGTTTAAAATTTCATTACTGTTTACATCTGGTTTCAGCCAACTTTCTGTCCCTAGTATTATGTGGGCATTGTGACCGTTTATTAATGAGAGTAGTTCTGGGACCTTTCTATAGACGCTCCTGCAGTTTGCTATTAGCAGATCAATATTGTTATTCCCTGTTGCATTTTGCCTACTCCCACCTTGCCGCGTCTCAGAAGGCGTCTTGTCAGGCCTAGGGAGGGAATTCTCTAACCTAAAAAACCGACATGTGCAGTCCACACCTACTCCGCTACCCTTGTACCCGCTTCTTGCGTGTAGTGCACGCCTGATCTATTCAGGGGGACCCTACATTTTTCCACCCGATAGCGGAGGTCGAGAAATTTGCACCCCAGATCTCCGCAGAATCATCTGAGCCTCTGGTTTAAGCTTTCCACTCGGCTCCAAACCAGAGGACCGCGATCGGTTCTGGGAACGATACTACAAATAGTTAGCTCAGATTCCACCCCGCGAGTGAGGCTTTCCGCCTTCACCAACTTCGCCAACCGCCTGTATGAACTGAGGATGACCTCTCAACCCAGACGGCAGAATCATGTACATGACTGCAAAATGAAGGACCATTGCTTTTCGAAATGGAGCACTGAGAATCCGTGATCCTTCCGATGGGAAGATGAGGTTAAAGTATATAGGTTAAAACTGTTGTTGGAACTGCTGTGATGTTTTCCACATTTTTGTCAATGAGAAACTCAGCACCTGTGTTTATTTCTACCAGCCTGTGGTGTGGTAGCTGAATAGTTTATGCCATGCGACGTTCAGTTTTCTGTGAGAGCCAGAGGATCGAAACGTGTTAATGTCAGTTTAGCAGCAGATAACAACGGTCTCTGAGTCATGGTAGAAAAAAACAAAGTGTATGGCTGTGTACACTGATTGGGTGTGTTACAACTGAAAAAAAACCAATGTATTAAACTGCTTATGAAGAGCAATACAGGAACTCTCTCATGTGATTGATAGTCTGTTGGATACGGTCATTCTACGGCACAGATGATGAAACTTACTTTGGTCTGTGGAAGCGACTTCGATCACGAATCACCTGCTCCAATGAATGAATACCTGTATATTTAATAGGATCGCCACATATTTTTGGGTGATAGACATGAAAGCACACTGAAAGACACAGATTTCCTTTGGAATAGTTGTATGTAGTTTGGAGATGTGTCGCAATATCTTCGTCCTTTGTCCTTCCTCCATGCCATGTATGGTGCGTAGTCTTCCCAACTTTACCAACAAGAAACACTACCAATACTGCTGGTACTTTGTCTCCTACTAACTGTTGCAGGGGAAAGCTTCGTTTGGCGCTGGTCTTATCCACTGTACACGGCTGGCTGAGACAGCTTGTCCTAATAATTTTTCACAACTGGGATTCGCAGTCACGTACAATTTTTTGAAAGACATCATGTTTACGCCAGTGACTGTTAAACTTTTTATTTCCACTATTGCAATTTTGGCCTTAGGCCATTATGAAGTGCAGATGTTTTGGGTTTAATCCATGTTAACTTTATACATGCTCTCACTTCTTTGAAGCGTTACGAATGTATATAACAGCAAATGACAACCACATATAAATATGTCAGCGTGTATAAAGTTGACATGGCTTAAAGCCAAAACATCTGCACTTGATAATTGCCTGAGGCCAAAATTGCAATAGTGGAAATAAAAAGTGTAACAGTCAGCTCGTCCTCTTTCCCTGCAGGATGCAGAAGGTCTTAGCTACAGCGCTCTCCAAATTCCATACAGATCAGACTTAAATTGGGACGACCACATGGACTAAGCTGCAGGGAGGACGGGGGAAAGACTTCGGAGCAGTTACACGATGCAGAGGGACTGTCTGAAAACGGTGCTGGAGTTTCTGTTGTGTGGCATCCTTAGCAGGTAGGTTCGAAAAATGGACACATTTCGAGATATGAGAGTGCCACGAATATGATTCACCATTGGCTGTAATCATTAAAAGATGTGTCTACAGGATCCAACGCAAGTAAATGGTTGAATGGATAGGCTTGATTCCAAATCGCTGACAGCATTTCTACCAGAAAGCGTGATCGGTGGCTGTACACTTCATTAGACGTCACAAAATAATGAGATGCGAGTGCAGTCGAGCATAAAAAGCTATACCGGTTTTGCTCATAAAACTAAATGAAAATGGGCTTTTCCATTTTTGTGGAAAGAGGACGTTTATTATCTCCGCGAATGTTTTTATTCCTTTTTTTAATAGTTGCTTAATTAATTATAGGAGTCGATTTGATGTTAGGTAGTCGAGCGCAGAACGTCGGGTGAGTTCTCTAGGAGTTCGTGGCTCTGCTCCGGTCCCAGGTGGAGCGTCCTACTTGACATTAAACAAAAGGGTTTTCAATCCCGGAACGAGAGGCATATTGGAGGCGTTGAGGACCTGTCTAGTCTGTGACAGCTCGTCGCTGCAGCTGCGACCCCTAACCATTAGGGGCACCTGTGTCACTGTACTCTAACCAAACCACGATGCATTTGGGAAAGCCGCCCTTTTCTCTTCTATTGTTTAGTTAACTAAACCTGCTTTTGTGTTTGAGAAAGACCATCATCTCAAAGAGGACGGCGGCCAGATATGTAGTGAGGCTGCTGGTGGAATAGCTTCCTCCCTCAGTCCATCCTGTACATGGAGATAGGGCATCAGTTTTCGGCAGTTTGTGATTGTACACGGAGGAGAACGCACGCTCAACTACCACCCTCTCTGCAGTCTTTTAGGCGGACGATTTTCTGCAGTACGTGTGCTTCATTATGACCCGTTCAATATGAGTGCTGGTTTTTTGATGACAGTTTCGAAGTGTAATTAGAACTGTGACGCATTTTTTCCATCAGCTGTGATAGCGTGTATTGGCTTCGGTTAACTGGGCTATAGGTTGATTTTTAGTAGATGTGTGTAGATCTAATGTCAAACAGCTGTAGATGCGGCATGCTTGCAGGTAATATACTTTTTAAACTCATCTCTGCCCAACACCAGCATCTAGTCAGTTGAACGTGTTTTGCCCGCATCTCGCGGTCGTGCGGTAGCGTTCTCGCTTCCCACGCCCGGGTTCCCGGGTTCGATTCCCGGCGGGTCAGGGATTTTCTCTGCCTCGTGATGGCTGGGTGTTGTGTGCTGTCCTTAGGTTAGTTAGGTTTAATTAGTTCTAAGTTCTAGGGGACTGATGACCGTAGATGTTAAGTCCCATAGTGCTCAGAGCCATTTTTTTTTGAACGTGTTTCCCACCAAAAAGAATACAGATTATACCTTACACCAGAACTTTTCTCTCCCCCCCCCCCTAGCTTGTACGTGTAGGGTAGAGTTTGAGTGTTTCTGTTCGTGGTTTCGAGTAGTATTGCGAAAGTTTTTCTTGGCAGCATAACACCAGTTGTATGGTATCTTCAGTTTTTGCGATTTTATACTGTCCTTGTGCAGCGCTGTGCATGTAGCTGTGTAATTAGGCCCGATATTCGTGATTAATTATGTAATTAGGATCGATATTTGTGTCAGTTTCGAGTGGTACTGCGAATTTTTTTCCCAGCAGGATAACACCAGTTGTATGATATCGTCAGTTATTGTGCTATATTACGATTTTAGGCCATCCTTGTGCAGCGCTATGCATATAGTTGTATAATTAGGGCCGATCTCTGTGATTAATTACGTAATTAGTATCGATATTTGCGTCAGTTTCCCGACCAAAATAAATAAAGTACACTAAACTGCCCTTCCTCTCTCGCATCTGGACAGTTTCCATGTGTTAGTGGGTGCACTTAGGCTTTCCATCGAGTAGACTCAGGGTTCAAGTCACTGATAAGTTGCGTTTTTTACATGCACTGAGTGTTTGTGCACTGCATTATTTTCGGGTGTTTATGTGTAGTGAGCGTGTTTGCTTAGCATTACACATGCATTATTTCGGTGATCTACGAGTAGTTTGCACGTCTGTATGCTGTGTACTGGATTATTTCGGTACAAGTTGTCTGCACCTCAGCACATCAGTGTACTGCATTATTTACGACTAGTTTCCAGGTCTGTAAACTGTATATTGTGAAACCAAGCATATCAGGGTGAGTATTTTGTATCAGCGTAATAAATAAACTAGGTTAAATCTGTCCGTAAATTAATTGTTACAAAAATACATAAAGTAAATTCCTTCCATTGTCCAGCAGCCCAGAACAGGCTGATTCCTTTTCTGCCGATTTTCCCCACCAGACTACCAGGGGATGAGGAGGCTGGGGCAAACGTGCAGCTGAGAAAAACACATGACATTGTCGTGATACTGTGCTTGTATTGACTGAGCTGCACGATCACGTGACCTATCGTGGTGCCCTGTAGCGGTGAACTCGCCAACTAGCTCAGTTCTTTGGCTGCTGGATGGGAGGCAGTTGTCTCTTCTGGGGTAGGAGCTTATATGTAGGTTTTAGAAATGAAAGAGAGTTCCAGCAGAGACAGATGTTTCCATGCATTGTGTAATGCATCTTCAGTACATCTCAATGCAAAGCATTTATTTGCAGGACTGAATTCTCCCTCTTCATATATTCAAACATTAATGCTCACTTCCATTCTTCATCTAGGAGGCTATGGGTGCAGTCCTCAGATGAGTGAGTGCATGTCATACAGCTATTAAAACTCCCCTGTCTGGCATCAACATCTCCCTCATTGAACACATGCTCCTTCCACATCGACAGCTCAACAACACTGATATCTCAGCCTCTTGTATAGGTAACACCACACTAAGCCGCTACTGCTATAGGTAGATAGTTAATTTAAACAAAGTACATTCGAATTGAATGACATCATGAGCAGTGTCTAGTGGGGGCAACACCATACTAACTCCCCTCAACTGCAGGAGTAAGCTCTTAGAGCAAAATTCCATCCAAAATTCAAATTTACCAGCCTATTTTCGAAGAGGATGACATGCCATCATGAAAAAGGTCAGGAAGGGGGGGGGGGGGGCGGCACTGCCAAGTGATCTGTAGAAGCACATAATTTAATTTCCTGCTTAAATTCAAAGTTCCCATCAGTGGGGTGTGGCACTTTCCCATCAAAAGCCGCCATCTTGGATAACAGAACTCATGTCATCATATGACGTCACGGGCACCATCTTGGATTATGTCATGCACTGTTGCCAATTCTACAGGCCGTCATATTGGATGATGTCATCGCCGCCATCTTGGATACATCTGGCAACAATGGAAAGTGGGGCTGCTCCCACTTTATCCTACTATTCTTGTCCATAGTAATAGCCACTAATAAATGTATGTAGCTGCAGTTGTTGATGCATTAATTATAAGGCTCAGTAATTAGCTTAGGTAGTGGGTTATGTTGTATAATTAATATTCTATTATGTTGGAATAAAGATTTAAAAAGAATAAGTACCCTGGTTCAGCATTACGGATCTCTTAACAATAATCCACTGGGTAGAGTGATGTAACAAATATTAGATGTTACAGAATACTGAAACTCCAGACTTAAAACACAGCCCAGGCTAATACTACAAGAATGATGACTCATGTGATTTCAAATATAGAGTTAGCTATAACCTTTAGTGTTATGGAATGCCAAAACCTCCAAAAAATTTTTTAAACTTACACTGATGCAATAAATAATAAATAGCTAGAACCTCCGACTGGTAGTGTCTCGGATATAGAGAGGCATATTCAGTACGATCGGCCAAGCTGAGAAGGGTACCAGGCTCGCCAGTTCCCCTTGGTACTATGGCCACAGAGTGCATGCTGAAAAACACTAATTGCTACTTCAGGATGAGACATCACAAGGCAAGAGTGCGTTCTGAAAAAACACCAAATGCTACTTCAGGATTTTAAACATCCCAAGGCACAATAACAAAATAGTGTAGGACAGTCAAATTAGCCTGCAATCAATTAATCAACATGAAATAATATTAAAATAGTTCTTCTTACAACCTAGGAGATGGGCAACATTATGAGCAGCTCGTGCACGTCAAATAAACTTCATCAGTCTTTCTTCTCTGGGGAAATAAGTGATTACAAAACATATAGGGCAGTAACAGAATGATATATTAGCTGCAGTTACAGGGCTTATATTCACATAACATCTTTACACCAAACTCATTTCAGTTTCCGTAAAGAACCAACACGTCCAGGGAAAGAGTTCGTGAGACTTCCCACTCGGGTCCGCTCATGCATGTATCATGTTTCCGCGCCGGGCTCTCCTATGTATTCCTCTCCCATCCAAAACCAACGCACTTCCGCCCTCTCGACAGCTCCGTCAGTAGCCTCCCCATTCAGCGCCCGAAAGCTCGAAACACACACACACACACACACACAAACGCACACACACACGCTGTCTGCTCGAATGTTACCGTTCTAATGGTTGACTAAGGAGCCAACGTCTTGTTCGTCAGTGACTCATCCAGGTACTTTCCAGGTTGCGTCATCCAGGTACTGTTCCCGCAAAGTGCATCTTCGATCGGTCCAAACGGACGGAAGTCGGAAGCTGCATGATCCATTCGAACATTGCAGGGGTCACAGCTGTGTGCAGACGACCGGTATGGGGGAGACCAGAGACGTCTGCGAGACCTTGTTGCAATGTTGACAGACGTTTCGCCCAACAACTCACCTACCTTTTCTTACACTGCCAGGTTTCCGCAGTCATTCTGTAAGCGCCTATGAATACAGCGAAGCGCTGGTTTCCGCCAAAAGAAAATCAGTGACAGCTCTCTGCTTAGAAGGCACCCATGTTACGGACGCCATTTTGAAGGCAGCGTGTAGCACCGCCTCCTGTCGCAACTTCATGAAACTATTGGGTCTGAAGAAGGAATATTCCATGATGTCCCACAGCAAATTCCACATTTTTCAACGGAAACTGGCCGAGAAAAAAGTGTTGCATCAATTATCGAACGCCCCTCGTACACGCGTAATCAATCATCGAGTCGTATCTCAGCTTTTCCCGGTGCTAGCACTGTCTATAACACCATGATTAACGTTTATCACCCGACACAAAATCTAATTGATTTGATTTATTTGCGTCTACGAGGTAAATCGAGATTGATGGCTCTGAGGCTATCAGATACTCAATATTCTCCTCTAGATTCCTTTCGTCAGAGGGACTAGAGGACGGCTTAAGTGTTGCGAGAAGATTGGCTAGCAGTCGGCACACTTGAGAAGTGTGAGTTTAGAATCCAAAGGGGATGAAAATAAGAATGTCCACTTTTGTGCCAAAAGCTAATCCTTCTACAGCTGGTGGGGCTGAAAGGCCTCACTATTGAGACACTCACACGGTGAGCTGGGGCACCGCGAAATACGGAAATTGGCTCTTGGACCTCCTGAGTATAAGGGGAATGTAGTGGACCCCAGGGATGTGGACCATGTACAGAAGTATTTCATATTTCTGAACTCTGAACTTAGTAATCGCTAGAATTAGTCAGTGAATACGAAAATATACAATACTGACGTTGCGTTTGGTACAGGTAGCATGTCTGAAGAAAAATCAGGACACCATCATACGATTTTTCGATCTGAAAAAGCGTTCGACAATGCAGATCGATGCAAGATGTTCTAAATTATGAGTAAATTGGAATAAGCCGTAGGTAAAAATTGGTAATGTAGAATATGTACTAGAACCAAGAGGAAACAATAGGACTGGAATATTAAGAACGAAGAGGGTTTAGGACAGGGTGCAATTCAGTTTATAGACGTTCAGTCTAAACATTGAGATAGCAAGGGTGGAGATAAAAGAAAGGTTCAAGAACGGGATTCAAATTCGAAGAGAAAAGATGTCGACATTAAGATCAGCTGATAACATTACTATCCTCAGAGGAGAATTACTAGATATGTTTAACGAACTAAATAATCTAATGAGAGCAGAGTATGGATTGAGGGTAAAACCAAGAGAGACAAAATGACATATAATGAAGACTAGCATAGTCTATAAGTGAAAACATTTTTTTGTGTGTCTCTTCAGGGTTCTGACTGGTTTGCTGCGGCCCGCCAAGAATTCTTCTCCTGTGCCAACCTCGTTACCTCAGAGAAGCACTTGCAACATACGTCTTCAATTAATTACTGGATGTACCGTGTGATCAAAAAGTCAGTGTAATTTAGAAAACTTAATAATCCACGGAACAATGTGGATAGAGAGGTAAATATTGACACACATGCTTGGAATGACATGGGGTTTAATTAGAACAAAAAAAAAAAAAAAAAGTTCACAAAATCTCCGACAGATGGCGCTGGACAGCAAAACGTCAGTGACTGCGCATGACAATCGTGTATAAAAGGAGCTGTAATGATAGAGAGAATCAGATGCGCCAGCAGCTGCAGCTTGTTGACGTTACCTGAAAAGGCGCTTTTAGTGAAGCTGTATTATCAGAATGGGGAATGTGCTAGTTCAGCGTTACGACCCTATCGCCATAGGAAGGGGATTCAAACGGGTAAAGGTCCGTTGACAAATGCAGCCGTGGCGAGAATGATTTCGAATTTCGAAGCCACGGGTTCTTTACACGATAGACCCCGCAGTCGCCGACCGAGCACAAGGCGTAATGCTGCTGAGACAGTTCAGGAAGAAATGGAGACTGTAGCGGGTTCTTCTATGCACGGGGAAGTCAGCGTTCGTCCAGTCGCATGTCGCACCGGCGTTCCATACATTACTGTTTGGTTGGCACTGAGGCGTACCCTCCGATGCTATCCGTACAAAATCCATCGGCATCATGAACTGTTACCTGGCGATTTAGTGAAGCGGGGGGCATTTGCGGTGTGGGCGTTTCAAAAGATGGCGGAAGATGACGATTGGTTGAGTAACGTGTTGTGGGCCGACGAAGCTCATTTCACGCTCCGAGGGTCTGTCAACGCCCACAACTGCAGAATTTGGGCTACCGAAAATCCTACAACTGTCGTGGAAACACCATTGCACGACGAGAAAGACACGGCATTGCTTGGATTTACCACATCTACCGTTATCGGGCCTTTTTCTTCGAGGAAATGCGTGATTGTAATTGCTACCGTGACGGGTGAGAGGCACGCCAATATGTTACAGAATCGCATAATCCCCAGCCTGGCTGATAAACACCTGCTGGAACGTACGATGTTTATGCAGGATGGCGCTCCACCCAATATTGCTAGACGCGTGAAAGATCTCTTGCGCGCTTCGTTTGGTGATGATCGTGTGCTCAGCCGCCACTTTCGTCACGCTTGGCCTCCCAGGTCCCCAGACCTCAGTCCGTCCGATTATTGGCTTTGTGGCTACCTGAAGTCGCAAGTGTATCGTGATCAACAGACATCTCTAGGGATGTCGAAAGACAACATCCGACGCCAATGCCTCACCATAAATCCGTACATGCTTTACAGCGCTGTTCACATTCTTCCTCGACTACAGCTATTGTTGGGAATGTTGGGAATGATGGTGGACATATTGAGCATTTCCTGTAAAGAACATCATCTTTGCTTTGTCTTACTTTGTTGTGCTAATTATTGCTATTCTGATCAGATGAAGCGCCATCTGTCGGACGTTTTTTGAACTTTTGTAATTTTTTGGTTCTAATAAAACCCCATGTCATTCCAAGCATGTGTGTCAATTTGTACCTCTCTATCTACATTATTCCGTGTTTATTCAGTTTTCAAATGTATACTGATTTTCTGATCACCCGGTATTCGAATCTCTGTCTTCCTAAACATTTTTTGCTCTCTACAACTCCCTCTAGGGCCATGGAAGTCATTCCCTGTCTTAATAGATGTTCTATCATCCTGTCCCTTCTCCTTATCAGTGTTTTCCACGTATTTTCCTCTCCGATTCTGCCCAGAATCTCGTCATTCCTTACCTTATCAGTCCACCTGATTTTCAACACTCCTCTGTAGCACCACATCTCAAATGTTTCCATTCTCTTCTGTTCCGGTTTTCCCACAGACCATGTTTAACTACCATACAAAGTTGTGCTCCAAACGTACTTTTTCAGAAATTCCTTCCTCAAATTCAGGCTACTAGTAGACGTCTCTACGCCAGGAATCCCCTTTTTCGCAATACTAGTCTGCTTTGATAGCCTCATTGCTCCATTGGTTATTTTGCTGCCTACGTAGCACGATTCATTAATTCATCTACTTCGTGACCATCAGTCCTGATATTAAGTTTCTCGCTGTTCTCATTTCGTCAACCTCTCATTACTTTCGTCTTTCTTCGATTTACTCTCAGTCCGTTTTCTGCCCTCATTAGACTGTTCATTCCGTTCAGCAGATAACGTAATTCTTCTTCATTTTCACTCAGGATAGCAATGTCATCAGCAAATCGTATAATTGATATCCTTTCGCCTTGAATTTTAATTTCACTCCTGAACCTTTCTTCTATTCTCATCATTGGTTCTTCGATGTAGAGATTGAAGGATAGGGGAGAAAGCGTACACCCGTGTCTTACACCATTTTTAATGTTGGAAATTAGGTAACTGGTAAGTTAAGGAATGAAGAGGTTTCCCACAACTATATGTTCACTGGAGCTGGTGTTTGATGTGAGAGACGGTCCGTTATAGTCAGAAAAGTACTTTCGTTTCCGAATAACTTGACTTTCTGTTTTCTGTTGTTTTTTTGCAGAGACCCTGGACTAATTTTTATCTGGAGTGTTACCTGTTTTTACTTTTTACTTTGAGATGATTCTTGTGTACATTACAGTGGACCAATTGGGAGCAGTCTATTAACTGATAGCTGAGGATATTGTGCAGAGGTCGGACATCGGATGTCGAACGTAGAACGTCGATACTGCTAGTAACAACTTTAATCCTCTTCGTGATGCTGTTGAACCTCACGAACGCTGTTTCTTTTAACTGTAGCAGTGTTGAGAATTGATCTGGTTCACCACTGAACCGTTACTTGTTAATCAGCGATTCATTGTGACAGCGGGTGGCGCAATAGAAAAGCGTCCCCAAAGATGGTTCAATGGAATATATCACCACAGGCAGCATTTATACTGTGCAGTTATGCATAATGAGTTTACAAACCATACATGTGGCATGAATTTTTCATGTGTGTAAGATGGATGTTCCTCGAGTCCCAAGAAGTTGCATTATATGTATACTGACTGTTTTCAACCGCCGAAGGAAAAACAGATTTCGAGCCTCGCTTGAAAGGTTAACACGGCTACTGAAGTCTATTGTTATAATTTCTGGATGACAGTAGTTAGTTGTGGAACGTCTTTGGGTTTCATTACGAAGGCGTGGTTTCTCTGGCTTCTCGGTAGGTGAGGCCCTTGCAGCGCCACGAGGGGGATTTAAGCGCCCGTGGAGCTCATACTAGAATTCTGTCTGCTAGGGGTTGATTGTCGGCGAAGGAGACTCTCTGGACTGCGCCCGAGGCTTGCTAGCCGCGGAGGTTTGCTCGAGAGTCTGCGTGGCGGATGTTTACTTTTAGGAGCGTGCCTGGGTCTACTGGACGGTCTCTGCTTCATTGTACCCGTGCGGTAGCGGGCCGTACTCTGAAATTTAACTAGGTCTGTTTCCTGCTGGCTAAGTTGTTTGGCGTGGTCAGATACACCGGCCTTCATTCTTCTAGGTCTGATACAGAAATAACAGGTGTGTGCCATTTCTTGTGTGTGGTAAGGTGTCAGCATAGTTCATGAAAACCTCCGTGATTTTGATATACAATCTCGTTTGGTGTTATTGCCGTAAGCTGGTATGGGCTACATTACTAGCTGTTGTTTTGGCCGAAATCTTTAGCGTGGATCAGCATCACGGTAATAAGGACTTGTCGGAGTTAAAAATTTATTCGATTGCAAGAGTACTTCTATTTTACCTTGTTCTGTTTGTGAGTACCTAGTTTAGAAAGACTTGCTTTCACCTCCACTACTGATGCGTGTATTTTCTGCGCTTCCGTCCTTTAAATTTTTTCATTTAATTGCCTTTCCTGTACTACTGGCTCATGTACTCTACAGGTTAAGGTATATTTGATATCTTTCATTGTCAGTTAAGATTAAAAGGCCTATCTGTAAATGTCATAACTTATTTAATTATATAAATTCTGCTATGTTTACCCAAAGTACTTGCGAGTCAGACGGACGCAGCATTGTGTCGTCATTTTTTTTTCACGGTTGCTCTTGTGCTGTTGGTCATTTATATCGTAAGTAAATTAACCGTATTTACTGTGTGTTTGTTTCAGGACCTGTGCTGAATGTAGCAACGGATCGGGTCAGGCCGAGCTCAAGCCAGCTACCATGAATTTGTCAATCCAAGCGTTTCAGCCCCATCATTTGTTTTTGATTTGTCCTTTTTTGCTCTTGCTTATTCTCACTTTCTACTTTTACAGCTTATATAGAAGTTCTGTATTGCTACCTTGAAAGTTATTTAATATTAAAGCTCATGCACATTTTGCTCGTCGTAATGCTATTGTGAGATCTAGTAAGTGATTCTGGAGCCATTTCCAACTCTTATAGGACTCAAAGCCTTAATTTGGTCATAAATAAAAAAAGAAACTCTCTGTACTATTAGAAAACCCGCAATTTAAAGTTCTGCTAACTTGCTTGTAGCTTTCCTGTGAGCCTGGTGGTTTGTAGTTGTTTATGTAAAACTGGACCTCTGTGGTGCATTGCTCATCCTTTCTTATGTTAAACTTCACCTCTATAGAAATAAATGTGTTCAAAGTATTGTTTTCCTTATGCTCAGCACCTTACCACAGCCAGATTCTAGCTCACCACCATTTCAAATAGTCTGCCGTAACGTGTATCGTGCTACCCGTCAGTCGAACATATTTCGTTTACATTCAAAACTTACCATTGTCAGGTATTGTTAAAATGCAGTTTGGTGGATAGACTTGACACCAAGTTCATCTTCAGTAAATGTGATGCAACGTACGACTTGCTAGCATTGTTAGAGCTCTGAATGTATGAGAGCTTGACTTCCTCAGTTGTCCCACCCGCATCCCTTTCAGAGATTCCTGCTGACAGTTGTGACAGTAAATAGATTCTTTAGTTTTTTACTCGCTGCTCCTCGTGTTTGCTTTCATTCAAAATGTATGAGGGTGGCCAATGTCAAGCTGTAAGTGACAAAATCTTCGATTAATCAGATAATGGAATTTTTGTTCCACCTTTTAAGGATCTCGATCTGCCTAGGTTTAACAACGTCTCAAGTTTCGTAACTTTTTTTAAGAGATTATATTGTCAGTAAACTAACGATGATATTGATTTTCGTATTCCATTTCGTTTCATTATGAACATCGTGCCTTAATTGTCTAAAATGTAACATGTGGAGTAAGTGGTTAGAAATATAATGTATTAGACTATCTCCAGTGTGGAAATGATTTTTGACGACAAACTTTCAGACGTTCCTTGTGGATGTTAGGTGAATTTTCTGGTACTGATACACATAATATGCAAGTCTGTATTTACTAGTTAGTGAGTATACTTGTTTGAGAGACTTCTCTTTTTGAACTAAGTTACTTTTGTGTATGTTTATTCGCAATGTAGTTCAGGTATCAAGGACGCTGCCAGTGGTTGCGGTTAGTGGCTATACGAACCAATTATTACTTATCTTGATTCAGAGTTGTTCCATCCAGGCAAAATGACTGATTTCAGTAACGCATGCTAATACATTAACAGGAAAGAAATAGTACACCTGGAAAGACGACGTCGATTTTGACTTGATGATGGCATATATCATATATGCCACCTGGGCTGGGGGGGGGGGGGGAGAAATAGACAATGGTTTCAACGTCGTTCACCAACTGATAGCATAGTGTCATAGCTACCAGAGCGCAGTTTGTGTCTACCCTTTAATAGGGATCGCTCACAGCCGGAAATATCAGTGTGGCGTAAACGAGTGGATCATTCAGGCAACCAAGCCAGGGAGACACACTCGTGCATCCTACAACCAACGTAGCAAGTTTGAAAGGGGTCAAATTGTAGCCTTTCGAGTGGCGGGTTGCCCTGTCGGAGAATTGCCACACAAGTTGTACGTGCTGCGTCAGTTGGGCAACGATGCTGCTACCAATGGCCACGTGAATCGGTAGCCGGGGTTCTGGACATCCACGCAGTACAGACACCCGCCAGGTTAGTCGTACTGTAAGGGCAGCAGTGGTAGATGTACTGCTACCACAGCGCAGGAAGCGTGCTTGTGAATCCAGACGTCTCAGCACTAATTGTTGCGAACCGATCATTAATAGTGTGGCTGCGGGCACGCACACCTCTAGCCCATCTTGCACCCACGCCACAACATGGACGTGCAAGATTGGATTGGTGCCGCCAAAGGATTACTTGGAAGATGGAATGGAGCGCTGTGGTCTTCAGCGATGAAAGCAGGTTTTGCCTGTACCCAAGTGATGGGCGTTCGCGCGTACCACGAAGACCTGGTGAGCTCTCTCTGTTAGAATGCATTTGTCCGAGACACACTGGGCCCATCCCAGGCAATATGGTCTGGGATGTGACAAACTACAACACTCGTTCATCTTCGATGTTTCTGGAGGGGACGATATCTAGCGCTCGATACGTGGAGTGTGTTATTGAACCCATTCGTGTGCCATTGTTGCAACAGGAAGGTGTTATTCCAACAGGATAATGCTCGCCCATACACTGCCTGCGAAACTCATCGCGCTCTGCAAGACCTGCAGCAAGCGATCAGCACGATATCTGGACTTGTCACCAATTGGGCACGTGTGGGATATGATGGGACGAGAAGTGACATGTGCGACTCGTCTGCCAACAACTGTTACAGAACTAAGAGAACAAATCGAGCAGACGTGGTATCCGAGGCCAGTATTCGCCATCTGTACGATCGACTAGTCAAAGTCAGAGCTACATCTCCGTCATGGAGGTTACACCAAGCACTAATATGGGTCCTTCAGCATGGGATGATATCTGGTACCATAGAATCGCTTGTGCTATTGATCTGTAAATGTAATCATTTCATGTACTCGATATACACTACGTATCAATTAATCTTGAATGAGTTGGAAACTTCTAAAAGGGTATACTAGTTCGATTTCAGGCACTGTGTGTTAGTGCTTTACTTGTTGCTAGCCGGTTCTAGTTTTTGTGTTGAAAGAATATTTACCGTTAAATACGAGTAACTACAGGAGTAGATGCGGCGACAGACTGTCATGAGATATTGCTCTAGGAAGAGAGTTAAGAGCTGTAGAAAGGAGAGGGTAGCACTAATGAGAACAATAGGCAAAATGCTACTACATTATTTAATCCTCTTCCTTGAGTATCTCCTCTCAGAAGCACTAATACACCGCTTCTCTCTCCACCCTATTTTCGCAGTCATCCGTGCCAGGAATTAGCATTTCACGGCACTGAATTCTCTCTCCGCTTGGCAGTTGGCGCCAGTACTGGTCATGTGGTCCTCCAGCGACGGAGGATGTGCGAACCTGTTAGTGTGGTGAAAGCAGTGCCACGGCGAGGTTAGCAGTGCTCGTGTCGGGCAACGGAGAGCGAGTTGCTGCTGAGTGAAAGAGGTGGCGTCTGCTGGAAGAAAGCGCCAGAGGCCTCGGTAAGAGCGCGACAAACTTTGGCCTGTGGCACCGTGACGTGATTGGCATGCTGCCTGGCCTTAGGCAGCTCAGGGAGTTGGTCAGTGCCAGCTGACACGTGTCTTTGGAGGACGGGGCGGCTGCTGTCGCCCTAAGTGCGAGGATTTCAGCAGAGACGTGGAGTTTGCACATGGCCACCGACTATCTGAGTGGCAAACTGGACAAGGTGGGGTAGGCTGTGCAGCAAAACAGTGGAGACGGCCTTGTGGAGCTCTGAGCTTGAAGCGGCTCTCCGTCATCAGGGTACATTGTTTTTTGTCTGGGGTAATACAAAGTGCTTGGCTTTGTGGATCCAGGGTAGGCGTTACTCACAACTTACAAGCCACGGTTTGTATTCGGTAATGACAAAAAAGATTATATCATTTGTATTCAGGGAAAGCCTTTGTTGTCCAGACGAGTGTGTGTGTGTGTTTACGTGTGTGTGTGTGTGTGTGTGTGTGTGTGTGTGTGTGTGTGTGTCTGGGTTTCAGTTTGAATTATGCTAGCCGTTTCATTTTATTAATGGGGAGGCCACTGTAGAGCCTGCTGTATTATACCATAAGCATCTGCATTTCACTGTGAATTATGCTCAATGAGTGTTTAGTCTTTTTTTATTTCTTTTACTGCTAGCGTTAGCTGAATCATTAACGTCATTTATTGTGGCCTGTGACCAGTAACGCTAATCTGGGTCATCTACTGTATTTACGGCTTGTTGTTATCGATTGTATAGTTTGATTTGAGGTGAAAGCTTCTGCTGGGGCAATTTCTGCATATTGAGTCCAGATCTAATATCTGCTTATGTTTCGTCTTTCTTGTCATTCTTTTAAAGCCTGCATAATTGTTTATGGTAATCTGTATTTTAAACTGTAGTATATTTTAAATTTGCGTTTTGCGATTTGAGTGCTGGCTGTTTTACTTATGTTTCTTGTCATACGTACTATCGGATTTGTTGAGTTGGCTAGTAAAAATATTTGAAACTCGTACAGGATTTTCACTCACACAACGCCCAGCCACTTTAAAGTCCCAGAATTTCCAGCGCATATGTTGTTCAAATTCAAATGGCTCTGAGCACTATGAGACTTAACTTCATAGGTCATCAGTCCCCTAGAACCTAGAACTACTTAAACCTAACTAACCTAAGGACATCACACAAATCCATACCCGAGCCAGGATTCGAACCTGCGACCGTAGCGGTCACGCGGTTCCAAACTGTAGCGCCTAGAACCGCTCGGCCACTTCGGCCGGCGCATATGTTGTGCATACAAACATTTAACAAGACAGACTCACACACAACGAAAGCTGTGTTTGTGAAGGAAGGAATATTTTCCTGCTAGGAGGTTGAAAAATCGCTTTACAGTCATGGTACCGTTTGCTCCGCGGTTCTTACGATAAACCGCTCCAGAAAGTATTACACACCTTCTTTACCTGAATTATTTGCAATTCTTGTTTTTTGTATTAAACCTGTTTCCCAATATTCTTCCGATCAAGGGAAAGCGCTACATACACCCATCTACGTACTGGAGGTACAAGTAAATTTGCATTCTCAATGTAGTTCAGTTCTGTGTGTCTCCAGCTGTGAACGCAACAATGTGCACACTGATCACTCCATCGACAGAGTTTTCTGTACGTTAACTTTCCTCCTGAACTAGACAGCTATTTGTAAGACACAACACAAACGAAGATGGGCCCTGTAATAGTTTTCCGCAGTCAGTGAAACCAGGTGTGGAGCGCTACTAAGAATTTACGGTTTGTAGACTGCTACAGAATGGTGATTACTGCCATTGGAGGTGTTTCGTTGTGTTATATCGATCCAGGGAGTGCGCAATCGACTTCACACAATCAATTTGGCCTATAGCTGTCCATTACGAGCAACAGCACCATCGAGCGCGAAGAAGTTGCGCAATAGATCACCTGCAGTGAAACTTGGTTCATTGGCATCGGGTTCCTTTTACCATTGAGTGCAGGAGTTATTTGGCGTCTGGTGAGCAGCATAGAAGAATGTGGATGGGGACAAGTACCAGTGGGCGTCTTACGGGGTTGGTGTAGCAAATCTTCAGGTCTTAACAATATTAGCGACAAGACTATATCTCCTAGTACGAACACGGTCTCTTGATTATGTTTGAAATTTTCGATATTTGTTGTTAAAAAGTAACAGAACTGCTTATCAGTCTTTCTAATGCTTCTTTTGGAACCTCGCTGCTGGAAGGATGTACTAGTCTTGTAGCTAGAAAATTCTGCCGTGAAATAAATAAAGCAGGCCAAATGATTTATATCTGTATTTTGGCAGTAGTGTTGTATCCATGAAATCTTTTTGCCTTTTTAAATTAGTTGTAACAAGTCGGTTTGATGACGCCACAAGCGCGTTAGCGTCTTTTTTTAATCATATCAGTGTTTGTAAGGCGAACCTGCAGTCCACGTTTCTAGCGAAATCAGATTATATTCATTGTTATTATGCAGACTATTTCTTTGTATTGACAATTAACAATAACACGGTTTTGACTCACCAAGCTCGATGCTTTCCAGCGATGACCTTCGGGCCTGAAGCTATCTTTCAAAGTTAATATGTGTGATAAAAGTCAGTTTATGTCATAAGAAAAGATTTTATGAACATTTTTTATAATTACCTGTTATCTTTTCTTGTCGGCAATGAGATGTATCCTTTCTTCGATATCATACTACTCTCACGTACGAATTTAAAATATCATTAACAGCCAGGCGCAAGGCATTAAGTTGTCCACGCGTTCATCACGGCGGTGGGCAGACACATTGCGGGCCAGTGGTCATCTACAGATGTCGGACGGCTTTTGTTGCCATCGAAAGTAATTAGAGATCTGTACAGCATCCTGACATGATTTTCAAGCCTATCACCTTATCCCAAAGTCAACATTTGGGCACTGAGTTTGTCTTTCAAGACAATAATGCGCGATTACGCACTTCATGTAGTCCTTTCTCCAGGTGGCTGGAATCAACCGAATGAAATAGCCTGTGGTATGTGCTGACATGAATCTGACACACAATGTTTAGGACCAGTTGAAAATTTCAGAGCAGTGTCGCAGAAATCCTCCAAACACAGCCGATACTCAATGCTACCTAGTACTTTTGATTTCACAAATGTGCGTTCTCGAACAGACTGCTTTGGCTTAGGAATTGGGACAGTTTTGATTCGAAAGTGAAGACATATACTTTAGTACTGTGAGTATTATTCTCTCGTTTTCTACACTTGAATATAAGCCCATACGCCGGCCGGAGTGGCCGAGCGGTTCTAGGCGCTACAGTCTGGAACCGCGCGACCGCTACGGTCGCAGGTTCGAATCCTGCCTCGGGCATGGATGTGTGTGATGCGCTTAGGTTAGTTAGGTTTAAGTAGTCCTAAGTTCTAGGGGACTGATGACCTCAGATGTTAAGTCCCATAGTGCTCAGAGCCATTTGAAGCCATAAGCCCATACACGTTCACAAATTTGCAAATGGTCCAAAATGTTCAGTGGACATTTTATGCGCCACAATGGATGGTGGTATATGCCGTGCTCCACTTCCGGCTCAGCAATCATTCATGAAGATATGCTCACTTTCATGTGGGATTATGAGCAAAATTTATTTTGAAACACTTAAATCGACTTTCCGATGGCTCTCTAAGCTAGAATTCTGACATCTGCTAAGAAGTAATGCTACCTTCGACCTCTTAGAAGTGTAGGATATTTGGCCCTGTAATATATTCAATGAATATGATTGTCACGCCGTGATAATTGAGATCAGCGTCTTGAGTAACCCCTTTAAGTAATTCGCTACCCTGAAAATAGTTCCCAACTACTTACTGCTTTTCAAACGCCTTTCATTTTTGCAATAATGTATTTTTTACGAAGTAACTACTATTAACTTCATGTTTGACTCTATGTAATGCTTTCACTGGATGTCGAAAGAACTTGAGTGTTATTGATACCAATGGAGGCCGTAAGTCTTAAAAAGCTCTGAGGTCATGGTAAGCACCAAAGCAATTTTTATTATTGCAGTACGTATGCTCTACATAATACACTCACTATAATTGGTAAGTTTAAATCAGAGCACTTCGTTGGACATGAAAGAAAAATGGAAGTTGGTTAACAGAATTTTTGTTTTATTTTCAACTAAACGGTCAGTACAGAACATACACGAGGTTATATTTATCTTACCTAATTTGTGTCTTACTTCCTCTCGTACTCTAAATCCAGTAGTTTGAGAGGATTACGATACATAGCAGGAAGGCTGACGTGAATCTTCCACACTACCTATTTTTTTAGAATATCTGCCCTTAACAGGAATATATTCCAGCAATCTGTGCGAAAATAATCCCTCTACAAATTATTTACAACATACACATATTACATACTTCAGGTAATATTTTATTTGATCATTTGTTAGATGTACATATTTAAAAGAACTAGAATGTACTGGAAACTTTATCTTAGTAACAGTTCTACTACAAACAAAATCTCATTATAATTAGAGAAGTCACATATGTAAAGAAAGGAAACGACAAGTTATTAAGGAATGTTTTCTACAGGAGGTTACTATTTCCCAAATAACTGATAAAAATATAGTCTACTGTTCAAGGTTTTCTCAGCTGTGTATGTACACATGCCATAGTTACATCAAGAAAAACGTTTCTCATCTCTCTATTATTTTCTTAAGTGAGATAGAACAAGTTGAAAGACATAGAATAGCTAGAGGTTATTAAACATTAGGCAAGATCTCAGTATATTTTCGGTTATTCGTATTTTATCACTCGGAATAAAGTATGAGACTTAAACTATAATTATCAATGTGTAGGTAGGAAGTGTAACGTTTTCCCACACTCAACTGCCTTGCAAGACGTGAACACGAGTTTCAGTCTAACACTGCGCTATAAATAATCTGCTTCAAATATTCGAATGTCGTAAAAGAGCATGCAAGGAAAGGAACAGGAGAGTGTAAATGTTTAAATTTTTTAAAAGATCCATTCAGGCAATGAAGTGCTACCACTTTCTAGAAGGCTAGGGATCTGGTCTAAATCTGCAAACAAAATGAGAGGAAAGTTCTTACGAAACATTGAAAGTTATTTTATTGGAACATAACGATACACATATGTCGACATTACAAACAAGTGACTCAGAGGTGTGGGAGTTTCTTAATATGCCTATGGCATGTGTAGGTTTCAGGTGGGGGACTCAGTAAGTGGGCCTGAGGAGTTCCTCCGCCGTCAGTTCTCCATCCTGGTTAGCGTCCACGAACTTGCTGACGATCATGCGAGCCAGTTCCGGGTTGTTCTGCATCTCGGCGGCGAACCATTCCACAGGGAAGCTGCAACAAACAGAGACTTTTTCTTTAGGGCAATGAACGTATGTTTGAACAAACAATTTATGAATGATTAAGTTCTATTCACCGGTGTGATACTTTTAATAAATATCTCAATCATTATACTTTTCTGAAACAGTTTCCTGTGAGGTAAAGTGTTTGTTACTCGTTAAGATTAAACTGTGTTTTTTGGGAGAAAATGTGTTCGAAATTGCAAATATGAACCAAATCGGCTATGTATTGGAAGGGTGACGGCGAAAATTTGTGCTGGGCCGGACGTCGGTCCCCAGATTTCCCTCTTTACGTGAACAGTCGCCCTCACCGCTTCTGCTATCAGTGCACGGCCAGACTCAAAATGCCTTATGTCGTCGTCCATGTGTCAAAACCTGCACTCGGACGTTAGGTATATTCCCATCCATGAAGGACATATTTGTTGAGAGTCGAGGGCCGGATGTTGACGAATAAATACGAGATAGCAGTGCCTGTGTTATTAAGAAGTACGATGCAATGTTCCTTCGGACATGCATTTAGTGTTTATTCTGCTTATTGAGCGATGTAATAGTTGCGTAACTGGGAAAACCTTCTGCAGTATTATTCTTGCCGAATCTCGGCCGCCAATGGAATTTTTGATTGGTTCGTTGACTCTGGGGAAGAGACCAAACAGCGAGGTTATCGGTCCTATCGGGGTAGGGAAGAAAGGGGAAGGAACACGGCCGTTCCCTTTCACAGGAACCATCCCGGCATTTACCTAAAGCGATTTAGGGAACTCGCGGAAAACGTAAACTAGGATAGCCGGACTCGGGTGTGAACCATCATCCTCCGGAATGCGGGATCAGTGTGCTGATCACTGTGTCACCTGGCTCGGTAATGAAATTTTGCTTTGAAAGTGGAAGACAGGTGACTCCGTACAGCATCCAGCCGAGAAAAATATTACGGGCCTCATTCTGGCCCACTAAAACGGTTTTATTAACCTTATCATGTTGATGGCGGCCAGTCCGTTGAATGGGAACGTCATACTCAATAGAGATCTCAGCGCCATGTTAAATGGCCGCCTTAAGTTGTATAGCACCTTTGCCTTTCATGTCAAAACTATCCGTAAAAACGCAAATAAATGATCAAACGACGAAAATTAATATACGAAGAGTACAGTTATAATCTGATACAACAAATAAAATTATGGTAAGACTATAGTGACCGATGTTTGGATTCAGCAAGAAAGTAAAGGTGCTTGACATTCAGATAATATCTACATACCGTGGGCTTTTACCTATGATCCTGAAACAAAGCGCCAGTCGATTCTTCGGAAGAGCCCAGCCTTACCACGGCAGAAAAAAATTGCTGCTTAGACTGGCGACTTCCAGAGGTGACATCGTGAAGGAAATGAGGCAAGACATATGAGCAATACAAAAGCTACGAACGATCTCCATTAAACTCTAAGTCAAATGAAAACGGTAAAGACACATGGTAGGATGGAATAAATGCACAGTTACTGAATTATGAAGGACCACTGCTAGAGCAAACAGAACGAAGGTAATGCCAGACTACTAGACAACAACGGAAGTAACATTGCTTCTTAAGATAGAACATCTTAATAACTATGAAAAGCCGATTACGTATTCGTAATAAGTGTTACAAATTATAAACACTAATAACCACTACTATATACTAGAAAGAAGACCCAGCATAACAAGTTTGAAATGCAGACGCAAGGAAAACGATACCCCGAAAGACCAAGGGAAAATGGAGGTGTTCGATTATGGGAAACAGAGATTCGTGGTACATTCTTGGTGGTACTGCACTCTAGGTGCGAAAATTCCTTTCCGAATTACATGGTCACTGCACGATACTGTGATAATGACTATAGTTCTGGAGTGAATGGAAGCAGACACTCGGGCATGAGTGGTCTCCGTAAAATGTAGAGAGTTTACTTTAATTTGCTCTGGTGTTACGTAGATGAGAATCTCCAGACAACTTCTTTTTTTCTTTATGTTTTGCTTGAGAGATATGCAGAATTCTACACAGAAAATTTGAAATTTTTAATGACTGTGTAAATTTAAATACATCTTAGCTAACCCTTTTATAGAACTATTTGAAGAATGAGAGTACATATTTTCCCCAAATTTTCGTCATTTGGGTTTTGATTCCATAGCACCAGCCTAGTTCGTGAATTGTGGTTAGCTTGTTTGTCTAATACCCATGTGGGGCAATCAGAAGTTTTAGTGTTAGAATAATGAGGTAGAATCTTATTTTCATGCTTGTCATCCAGACAAAAGTTGAAAACACCGGAGTTCGCTAAGGAGAGTGTATGGTTATATATATATATATATATATATATATATATATATATATATATATATATATATATATATATATATACTACTGACATTACACGGTTAGCGATCCACTGCGGGGATGATTGGACAGTTTGAAAGACCTTCTAGATGTGCCAGTTTACATGTTAACAAAACTCTCAGGTTTCAAAGTAAGATGCGTACCATCATCGTGACATTATAAATTCACATTTAGTGGGAAATTTAGTTTTATTTTTTTGAGACACTAGTCTTCTGAATGGTTTGATGCGGCCAGCTACGAACTCCTCCCTGTGCCAACCTCTTCATCCCAGACTAGTGCTTCAATTAGCTGCTGGATGTATTCCAATCTCTGTCTTCCTCTACAGTTTCTGCACTCTACAGCTCCCTTTAGCACCGTGAAAGTCATTCCCTGATATCTTAACAGGTGTCCTATCATCCTGTTGATTTTCCTTGTCAGCATTTTCCACATATTCCCTTTTTTCCGATTCTGGGCAGACCATCCTCATTCCTCAACTTATCAGTCCACCTAATTTTCTAAATTCGTCTATAGCACCACGTCTCAAATGCTTCGATTCTCTTCTGTTCCGGTTCAAATGGCTCTGAGCACTATGGGACGTAACATCTAAGGTCATCAGTCGCCAAGAACTTTGAAATAATTAAACCTAACTAACCTAAGGACATCACACACATCCATGCCCTGGGCAGGATTCGAACCTGCGACCGTAGCAGTCTCGCGGTTCCGGACTGAAGCGCCTAGAACCGCACGGCCACCGCAGCCGGCACTGTTCCGGTTTTCCCGCATTACATGTTTCCCTACCATACAATGCTGTTCTCCAAACGTACATTCTCAGAAATTTCTTACTCAAATTAAGGCCTATGTTTCATGCTAGTAGACTTCTTTTGACCAGGAATGCCGTTTTTTCCAGTGCTTGTCTGTTTTGATGTCCTCCTTGATCCATCCATCACTGGTATTTTACTGCCTAGGTAGCAGAATTCCTTAACTTTTTCTACTTCGTGACTATCAATCCTGAAGTTGCTAGTTCTCATTTCTGTTACTTCTCAGTACTCTCGTCTTTCTTCGATTTATTCTAAAACCATGTTCTGTACTCATCAGACAGTTCATTCGGTTCAGCAGATCATGTAATTATTCTTCGCTTTCACTCAGGATAGCAATGTCATCGGCGAAATGTATCATTGATATCCCTTCACCTTTAATTTTAATTCCAATCCTGACAGTTTCTTTTATTTCCACCCTTGCCTCTTCGATGTGGACATTGAACAGAAGGGGCGAAAGATTATATTCCTGTCTTACACCCGTTTTAATACGAGCTCTACGTTCTTGATCGTCCAGTCTTATTATTCCTTCTTGGATCTTGTACATATTGCCCGTCTCTCCCTATAGGTTACCTCAGAATTTCGAACATCTTGCACCGTTTAACTTCGTCGAACTCTTTTTCCGTGTCGACAATTCCTACGAACTTCTCTGGATTCTTCTCTGTTCTTGCTTCAGTTAACAACCGCAATATCAGAACTACCCCTCTGGTGCTCTTACTTTCCCTAAAGCCAGAATCATTGTCATCTAATACATCCTCCATTTTCCATTCTTCTATATAATTCATGTCAGCAACTTGGATGCATGACCGATTAAGCTGATTGTGAGATAATACTTGCACTTCTCGGCTCTTGCAGTCTTCGGAATTGTGTGGATGATATTTATCCAAAATTTAGATGTTATGTTACCAGACTCGTACTTTCTACCCACCAGCTTGAATAGTCTCTTTATTGCCACTTCCCCCAATGATTTTGGAAATTCAGATAGAATGTTTCTATCGCTTCTGCTATATTTGATCTTACGTCCTCGAAATCTCTCTTAAATTCTGTTTCTAATACTGAATCCCCTGTTGTTGTTGTTGTTGTCTTCAGTCCTGAGACTGCTTTGATGCAGTTCTCCATGCTACTCTATCCTGTGCAAGCATCTTCATCTCCCAGTACTTACTGCAACCTATATCCTTCTGAATCTGCTTAGTGTATTCACCTCTTGGTCTCCCTCTACGATTTTTACCCTCCACGCTGCCCTCCAATGCGAAATTTGTGATCCCTTGATGCCTCAGAATATGTCCTACCAACCGGTCCCTTCTTCTTGTCAAGTTGTGCCACAAACTCCTCTTCTCCCCAATTGTATTCAATACCTGCTCATTAGTTATGTGATCTACCCATCTAATCTTCAGCATTCTTCTGTAGCTCCACATTTCGAAAGCTTCTGTTCTCTTCCTGTCTAAACTATTTATCGTCCATGTTTCACTTCCATACATGGCTACACTCCATGCAAATACTTTCAGAAACGACTTCCTGACACTTAAATCTATACTCGATGTTAACAAGTTTCTCTTATTCAGAAACGTTTTCCTTGCCATTGTCACTCTATATCTTATATCCTCTCTACTTCGACCATCATCAGTTATTTTGCTCCCCAAATAGCCGAAATCCTTTACTACTTTAAGTGTCTCATTTCCTAATCTAATTCCTTCAGCATCACCCGACTTAATTCGACTACATTCCATTATCCTAGTTTTGATTTTGTTGATGTTCATCTTATATCCTCCTTTCAAGACACTGTCCATTCCGTTCAACAGCTCTTCCAAGTCCTTTGCTGTCTCTGACATAATTACAATGTCATCGACGAACCTCAATGATTTTATTTCTTCTCCATGAACTTTAATACCTACTCCGAATTTTTCTTTTGATTCTTTTACTGCTTGCTCAATATACAGATTGAATAACATCGGGGACAGGCTACAACCCTGTCTCACTCCCTTCCCAACCACTGCTTCCCTTTCATGTCATTCGACTCTTATAACTGCCATCTGGTTTCTGTACAAATTGTAAATAGCCTTTCGCTCCCTGTATTTTACCCCTGCCGCCTTTAGAATTTGAAAGAGAGTATTCCAGTCAACATTGTCAAAAGCTTTCTCTAAGTCTACAAATGCTAGAAATGTAGGTTTGCCTTTCCTTAATCTATTTTCTAAGATAAGTCGTAGGGTCAGTATTGCCTCATGTGATCCAACATTTCTGCGGAATCCAAACTGATCTTCGCCGAGGTCGGCTTCTATCAGTTTTTCCATTCGTGTGTAAAGAATTCGCTTTAGTATTTTGCAACTGTGACTTATTAAACTGATAGTTCGGTAATTTTCAAATCTGTCAACACCTGTTTTCTTTGGGATTGGAATTATTACATTCATCTTGAAGTCTGAGGGTATTTCGCCTGTCTCACACATCTTGCTCACCTGATGGTAGAGTTTCGTCAGGCCTGGCTCTCGCAAGGCTGTCAGTAGTTCTAATGGTATGTTGTCTACTCCCGGGGCCTTGTTTCGACTCAGGTCTTTCAGTGCTCTGTCAGACTCTTCACGCAGTATCGTATCTCGCATTTCATCTTCATTTACATCCTCTTCCATTTCCATAATACTGTCCTCAAGTACATCGCCCTTGTATAGACCCTCTATATACTACCTTCCACCTTTCTGCTTTCCCTTCTTTGCTTAGAACTGGGTATCCATCTGAACTCTTGATATTCATACAAGTGGCTCTCTTTTCTCCAAAGGTCTCTTTATTTTTCCTGTAGGCAGTATCTATCTTACCCCTAGTGAGATAAGCCTCCACATCCTTACATTTGTCCTCTAGCCACCCCTGCTTAGCCATTTTGCACTTCCTGTCGATCTCATTTTTGAGACGTTTGTATTCCTTTTTGCCTGCTTCATTTAATGCGTTTTTATATTTTCTCCTTTCATCAATTAAATTCCATATTTCTTCTGTCACCCCCACTCATAGAGGACTCATTTCACCTATCCGCTGTCTCCTCTGCATTTATCAGTGGAATACCCGTTGCACTCTTAATGTTACCACTCTTGCTTTTAATTTTACCTAAGGTTGCCTTGACTTACCTTTAGCTGACACTGTCCTTCTGACAATCATTTCTTTTTCGATTTCTTCACATTTTTCATGTGGCCATTTCGTCTTAGCGTCCCTGCATTTCCTATTTATTTCATTCTTCGGCGACTTGTGTATTCCTCAATTTCCTTGAACGTTTTTGTACCTTCTTCTTTCATCGATGAACTGAACAATTTCTTCTGTTACCTTCTTTGTACCTATGTTTTTCTTTCCAACTTCTGTGATAGCCCTTTTTAGAGAAGTCCATTCCTCTTCAACTATACTGCCTACTGACCTCTACAGCCTTAGAGAACTTCAAGCATATCTCGTCGTTCATTAGTGCTTCCGTATCACACTTCATTGAGTATTGATTCTTCCCGACTGTGTTTCTCATATGAATAACCCTATCACTGAACTGTTCACAGAAACACACTCTCTTACCTACCGTACTGTTGGTAACGATTCCTACTCCTGTTACACCATTTTCCTCTGCTGTTGATATTACCCTGCACTCATCTGTTCAGAAATCCTTGTCCTCTTTCCATTTCACTTCACTGCCCCTCCTATATCTAGAGTGAGCCTTTGCATTGTCCTTTTCAGACTTTCTTGTTTCCCTACCACGTTCAAGCTTCTGACATTCCTCGCCCCGACTCCCAGACCGTTAGCCGTTCGTTGTTTATTCATGCTTTTTGTCATGGTCACCACCCCCTTGGTGGCAGTCCCCTCCCGGAGATCCGAATGGGGGATTATTCCAGAATCTTTTTCCAATGGAGAGATCATCATGACACTTTTTCAATTACATGTCCTGTGGATACAGGTTATGTGCCTTTAATGCAGTGGTGTCCATTGTCTTGTGCAGCCTCATGCCATGACTGCTGCTGATTCTTTCGCCTTTTGGGGACAGTTTCCCACCCCTAAGACAAGAGAATGCCGTGAACCTCTGTTCGCTTTTCCGCCCTCTTTGGCAAGGCTGTTGGCAGAATGAGGGCGATCTCTTATGCCGGAAGTCTTCGGCCGCCAACGCTGTTTATTAATCAAAATTTTAACAGTAGCGGGTTTCGAACCCGGGCCGAGGGTGTTTTGATTATTAATGAAAGACGCTAACCCTATTTATCCAAATTAACCCGACCTCATTTCTTGTTTAAAGGCTTCAGCATACGTACTGCTTCTTAGTAACTGCTAACTACTCATTTATTGCGTAACATTCAACGTAGTTTCTGGGACAAATAAAGAGTTGCAATGAGGGAAATGGTGTTGCTAAGTGTTAGCTGGTTCATTACCTTGAAGGATAAAAGGTGCATCACGCCACTGATAACGTTACTATCTGCATCTCAAACGAACACCAGGTATTTTTCCAGTCTTGTTTACCGGTGTGTCGCGTCACTAGTTGAGAAACGATAGCCAGCATAAACCTGATACTAGATTTCGCAAGTGTGTCACTGTGTTAATGAAGCACTTACGCCGTTTTCAAAACGCATCACTTAGTGTAGCCGCTGACGCACAAATGGGGAGGGACATTTCTGCCTTTCTTCTCCGTTTCAGTGCGTCGCTGAATTTGGCAAGTCAGTGCACACAGATCTAGTAGCAAGGTGTGCTGCATATTCCTGCGCTGCTCTGCGACACTTTTGTTCACGGCATTCAACTGTCATTTAGACGTATGTATGTCGCCTCTGAGTCCCTTAATCAGTTATTATCGTAGAGAATGAGAGCAGACAGTTTAATCTGGGATAAGATGCAGGGCATGGTAGGATTAACGCACAAAAGTACATGCTGTTGGGCTAATGCGTCCGTTCACATGTCATATACTTAGAGTCTGAGCATGACTGCTCCGTTACGATAGCAACTGACAAGTGAATAAGTAACTGAAAAATATTATTGGGCTATATTTAGCAGACATAGAAGGTCGTTGAAATATTTCGTTGACCGAACTCATGCATAAATATTATCACCGTCATGTGTGAGAAGAGAATAGATGTTACTTAGAGTTGCCCAGCGTCTCAGCTGTCGTATGTGGGGGACGTTTGGTGTTTAATGCCCCATCAGAGGCGAGATCAAAAGGGACAGACCGTAAGTTCGAATACTAAGATGGTTAAGCCAACTGGACGTGTCCTTCAAAGTGTACTGCCACGTCATCATTTAATATTCTAAACTACTAAAGTAAGCGAAGTTTCAGACGTGCTGTAGCCGTGTTCCTCGGGGCGTAGACTGGCGTACGGAGATTAATTTAATCCCCTAGAAAGGCTGTTGCACCGTGGCTGCGACGTCTGTTATTTTTTCTAAGGTGACGCGACGATAGTCCCTGAATAACGTCAATGCTATCGTCTCCGGCCATGGGAGTCTACGTAGTTGTATTGCACGTGTATTACTGGTTGTATCACTCCGAAATTCGCCGTAATCAGATTAGGGAAACCCCAGAAATATTAAATTCTGATGATCGTGCGGGAATTTAGAATTGGTGCTTCCCATATGTGTGTTAATATTAATGCACGTATCTATTTAACAAGCCGGTCTATTACTAAACGGCTAATATGGTCACACAGTCATAAGTGCAGGGTGCCTTTCTAAGGGCTTCCAGGGGCAAAGTATATTAGATTTTTTATTATATCGTATAACTATTGACCTAATTTAAAAATTTTAAATTGTTATTGTCATTTACTTATTAAGCTGTATAAGCTTACGTTGAAAGCTTAACGCTATAAGTCAAATATGAAAGCCAGAAAATGTGTCTTGAGACAATTCATGGCGAGCAAATTACCCACACTTTATTCATTCAGTATTTGATAAAAAGAGCACTGAGCGACAAATAACAAGCATAATACGTAATATGAAATCTTCCCGACACTTCTCCTCGCTTATACGGTCGCAGGTTCGAATCCTGCCTCGGGCATGGATGTGTGTGATGTTCTTAGTTTAGTTAGGTTTAAGTAGTTCTAAGTTCTAGGGGACTGATGACCACAGATGTTAAGTCCCATAGTTCTCAGAGCCATTTTTTTCTCCTCGCTTACAGCCCCCACAAAACGGAAAAGCTTTACACTCACTACATTTCCGCTGTTCGTGCAGTAAAACTTCAACAGGACTCGTGAAGTTTTAATTTATCACTTATTTGCAACTAACACTACTCAAAACAAATTTTTCAGACAGTATCCACATACACCGCTGAATGTGCTTGCAGAATTATATTGTAGTACGACACATACTGTAGGTGGATAAAAATGTGGAAACCCTTGAGCGAAATGCATACCTGAATATGAAGCAGACGCTAGCCAATCCTTCAGGCTACGCTGTTGTATTTGACCACGAGCGACACATGTGCAGTGTTTCGAAGCGTTACAAGAGTCCTTCGCGGTCGGAACGCTGTTTTTTGTAGTGAGTGCATCATGTCGGAGCTCAACGCCACGGGCGAACTGTTGGTCCTCTTGTGGCGAATGATTCCGTCACCTGGTAACCGAAGTGTTTCGTGCTTCAAGAGGCACCGTTCTGAAGATTTGTACCGCATATACCGAAAATCCAAAGGCATCATCTGCAAAGTCACAACACATTCTAAAGTGTGTTTCCAATTGTCGTGACAGACGGTCATCCAAGAGATGTGACAGGAAATAAATGGACGACTGCTACTAAAATCACTGCGGAACTAAATGTCACACCCGCTAACGCTGTCAGCACGAAAGCAACACGACTCTCGTTTCACACTGTTTCCATCTTCTGGCCGCATATTCGTCCAAAAGTAAAACATGTCGGGGTTTCATAGATGACTTGAGCAACCATATCGTGGTATTCCAAGGGCCTTGTTGTTGCTCTGAAACATCGCTTAACTGCCAAGAATGATGACCATTTTGGTTGATCAGATCTTCCCTTGGTACGTTTGTTTCTCCACGGTGATGTTGTGTTCCAAGACGACAGGGAGTCTATCCACACGGAACGCATCGTCCACGACTGTTTTCGTGAGGACGTGGATAAATTGTCTCATCTTCGCTGGACATCACAGTCAAAAGATCTCAGAGACTTTGTGGTCCACTCTTACTTTGGAGAGAAGGGCACGTGATTGTTGTCCATCTCCATCATCGGTTTCCGGAACTTGTCGCTATTTTTCAGGAAGAATGGTATGAGAATCCCATGAAAACTATACAGACCGTGTGTTTATACACTGAGGTGAGAAAAGTAATGGGATAGCGATATGCACATCTACAGATGGCTATAGTATGACGTACACAGGGTATAAAACGACGGCGCATTGGCTGAGCGGTCATTTCTACTCAGCTGATACATGTGAAACCGTTTCCGACGTGCGCTGGGAATTAACAGACTCTGGATGCGGAATGGAAGTTGAAGATAGATGCTTGACACATTTCATTTCGCACATCGTTAGGGAGTTGAATATTCTAAGATCCACAGAGTCAAGTGTGTGCCGAGAGCACCAAATTTCAGGTATTACTTCTCACAACGGACACCGCTTTGGGCGACTGCCTTTACTTAACGTCCGAGAGCAGTGGCGTGTGCATAGAGTCGCCAGTGCTAACGGACAAGGAACACTGCGCGCAGTTACCAATGCGGGACGCACGACGAACGTTAGCACAGTGGGGCGAAATTTGGCGTTAATGGGCTGTGACGCAGGCGATCGACGCGATTGTCTTTGCCAACAGCACGATGTCGCCTGCAGCCTTTTGGGCTCGTGACCTTATCGGTTAGAACCTATACAACTGGAAAACCGTGGCCTGGTCAGATGAGTCCCGAATTTAGTTGGTACAAACTGAAGGTAGGTTTCGAGTGTGGCGCAGATCCCACGAAGCCATGGACACAGGTTGTTAACAAGGCACTGTGCAAGCTGGCGGTGGCTCAGTAGTGCTGTGGCCTGGGTGCTGTGGTCCAGCTGAATCGATAATTGACAGGAAATGCTTATGTCGGCTACTTGGACACCATGTGCCACCATTCAAGGACTTCATGTTAACAAGACAACGATGTAATGTTTATGCAAGACAATACGCCGTATCACCGGACCACAATTGCTCGTGATTGGCGTGGAGAACATTCCGAACATTTCGAGCGAACGGTTTGGCCACCCAGATCGCTCGACGTGAATCCCATTGGACATTTATAGGACTTAATCAAGAGCTCAGATCTTGCACAAAATCTCGGACAGACGACACTTTCGCAACCAGAGAGGCAGCATGGCTCAAAATTTCTGCAGGAGTCTTCCAACGAATTGTTTGGTCCGTTTCCCGTCGAGTTGCTGCACTACGCCGTGAAAAAGGGGGTACCACATGGTTTTTGTACATTACAAGACGACTTCAAGCGGTTTTGAATGCCATATCTCATTAGGCATGATAATGTGTTGTGTTTTTGGTGTTTCCATATAATTGTCCACCCCCTGTTATCGAGAAGATATGATGCCATAAACATTGAGAGGAGTGAAAAATTACCTATCCTTAAAACGTACCGCAAATTACACGTACTATACTCATCCAGTTTCGATTGTGAAAGCACTCAGCGAGCTCCAAGAAACTTTTAGGTTTGATACCCTGTCAGTCCTGGGAATCTTATCTGCCACAGATCACTTATGTCACCTCTTGTTGGTTCCCGTACAACACGGCCGGTAGGTCGGTTCGAAGGTCGGAGGAAGGCAAGGCACGCAACTTCCAATAGGATTCTGTCCAATAAAGCACAATAGTAATCAAAAGAAACTTCACAGACAGTAGTGTGAAGCATTTGTAAGTTCCACTGGATCAGGGTATATGGCGTCCTCTAATGATGCGCGATCGCACTGCTATCGTGGGGTGCAGGTGAACAGCTGTTGACTACAAGTTACTCAGTATTCCTTTCGTTCCTTTAGTGGAAAACCATTATCTTGAAGTCGACACAGCATCATATTAACAGCTCTGGGGCGGACTCAGCTTTTTTTCTAGAGGGACAAAGAGGTCAATACGAAGGATTCAATAGAATGGAAAGTGGCGTCAAAGTCCTGACGCAAGCCCGAAAACGTGTGTTTCTTTGTTTGTAGTGTGAACAGTGACTGAAGTTGACTCGTTCGCAAATATTTAAAAAAAGAACTCAACGTGTTAATTCAGAACTACATGAGATATTACTGCTATATGCAACAATTATTAAAATTTTTAGAAATTGCTTCCTTTGCCTGTTAAGACGGCTCGTCTGATATAATTTTCTAAACGGCCTGCAAATGAATAAAGCAGCAACAAAAACCTAATTTCATCGTATTATTTTTTGGTACCCAATGCACAGAAGGATACTCGTGATACAATCTAGTAAACATTAGATAATTCATTGCGGCTCGTGTTGTTGTGGTCTCCAGTCTTTTAAAGCTCCTGATGATAACATATACTGTGTAAATCTCTTTATCTCTCAGTAACTATTGCAACCTATGTTCATCTGTACCTGTTTCAGTGTATCTACGCCTTGACGCCTCTGATTACACTCTTAACCAACAAATTAGAGTACGTATCACAGCGAAAGAAACGAGCGTAACAGTCTGGTTTCAATCATTGGTCACAATTTCCTCTGCCCTCCTGTCCCACATCCTTCATCTAAACGTTCTGATTCCATTTTTGTTTAAACTCAAATCGCTGTCACGGTTTATTATTTGCCTTCTCCTGCTCCTCGCCGTACAACAAAAGTTACCCTCGGATTTCTCCACGCCTGTCTTCTCATCCTATCCCTTCATCTGGTTAGATTCCTTTACTCAACGATTTTGTACAAAAGCTTCTGAAATCTTACCAGTCCGTACGAAGTTACGCATCTTTTTTGCGAAAACTCTGTGGCATATTACAATACGTAATGAAATGTAGGGAAGTTTCTCTCTTTTAGGTCTAGCGTACTGGCTAGAAGTATTAGCTCACATTCAGTAAACCGATTCCCACGTCAATCGAAACTGCAGGTCGTTTCAACTGATTTGAAAGCGATAATCAGTGCTAGAGATAACTAAGGCAGAAGAGGCAAGCTCAAGATCTAGAACGTTCCTCAACTGGTTATTTAATTAGATACATGTGAATGCAGAAATAAAATACAACGGCGAGATTGCACACTCAGAAGACAGACTTTGGTTTCTTAAATTTATCTTGTTTTCCCTTACATAAGGTCTGCGGCTAAACAACTGTACATTTCACGTTGCCGGTTTACTGTCTTTGAAACGTACTTAGGATGGACAAAAAGTTGACAGGTCCCCTTCGCTCCACATTCATCCCAGATGGCTATTTCTCACACCCTCTTCTTCTGTTGCATTTACACATTCACTAAATTTTTATTGTTTTCCTGTATTGTTATTATATGAAATTATCGACGCCTTCTCAGAATTCTTGCAGAAAACAAGATATAAAGAAACCCATCGAAAACTTCAATAAGTCTTCGATATATTTCGTCTTTACCAGAATGAACTCCATCTCTTCAAACTGCAGAAAGTGGTACTGGAAATACACTCATGATCCTGCAGATACTGTATATTATCCGTCTTTCCCTATAGCTTAAAACTATTTTCCTGATAATTCCGAACACTTTGAATGATTTTAAAGTGACGATCACATTTTGTAAGTCGACAAATCCTGTAAGCGTATCTTGATTTAAGTGTTACTTGCATTATCTTGTGCAACGTTAGAACAGCCTCTCTGATGCCTTTAAATCTCCTAAAGACAAACCAATCATTATCTAACACATCCCCAGTTTTCTTTTCCATTCTTGTGTGTATTATTATTTTCAGATCATTGTGCGATAGATCACGCGCACATATCGATCCTTACAATCTACGGGATTGTGTGTGTGATATTTTTCTGGAAGTCTGATGGTATTCCTACAGACTCATAAATTCTACAAAACAATTTGGATAGTGGTTTGGTTACCACCTTCTCCAATGATTTTAGAAATTCCGAAGGAATGTTACCTATTCTTCGCGCCATATTTCATCTCAAATCTTTTGAAGCTTTGCTAAATTCTAATACTACATGCATAAGGGCTTCCAGAATGACTCCGACTTATTCTGTCGCACCTTCAGACAATTCCACACCCTCGCCTAAAGGCCTAAATCTTTCTCCTTCAACTCGCCTTCCGGTGTTTCTGGAAATCTTGACGGCTTTGCTTTTAATTCACTTAACTAACATTTTACTCGTAACTGGCGAACATAAGTAAAAAGCGAGAAATCAAATCAGTACCTTAGTTGTAATAGAACCCACGCCACCACAAATTTATTGTTTGATAATAAAATGCCAAAGTCGCTGTCATTTGTTTGATTAAAACACTGTTTTAGTTTGCAATAGAAAAATACTTTCTACAGAGAGAAACGGCCAGTGCAGCAGAATGTTTACGACGAAAAATCAGACATCATTAAGTTTCGCGATTATCTTCCATACTCTTTTCACTGTTAGTTAATTCTATTGTAAATACCCAGTGTATACTGATGACTTCCATCAAACTTGAAGATAAATATAGAGGATGTCAGTAATGACTGGTGCACACTTTCAAAATGGGAACGGAAACTATGGTTAAAGCTTAAACCATCTAGAACCCAAGTGGACCTCGTTGGTCATTCTAGGCTAACTAGACAGAAAATCGGGAATCCCTACTATCTTTAATCCTAAATAAGACCAATATCAAATTATCTTCTTCAAGAACCCCTGTAGATTTCGTAATATGTGAAAATGTAAATTGGTCTGGACGCATTGCTTTATATTACAGTAAGCCCAGAAATGTACAGAACACTTTTTATTTTAACGGAGAGAGAAATTCGTGTAAAACGTTATAATAGCAATGTTCTCCTGAGAGATTTCGCTCAGGAAAGCTCACGTCGGCTGGAAGTGGTCATGAGCGCGTGTGTTCGATATACCTGTGACGTCCGACTCAGTAATAATTTTCCACTACCTAAGGCACAGCTACTCTGTCTACCTTCAGACAAACGCATAGATCCCCATTCTCTCTGACTGCCCTACTGTCTTATCAATGTACACTGTCTGTCAGATCTCTCTTCGATCTTATCGCTCTTTTCTGAACAGCATGGCTAAAAAACACCTGTTGCCATGAGAGCAAAATACTGT
This sequence comes from Schistocerca americana, assembly GCF_021461395.2. Lineage (NCBI taxonomy): Eukaryota > Metazoa > Arthropoda > Insecta > Orthoptera > Acrididae > Schistocerca > Schistocerca americana. The sequence goes on from NC_060121.1 coordinate 466,847,785, forward strand.
GCGTCCCTCTGCTGTATAGTTAGCCTAGGATCTCCAATGAGGTCCACTTGGGTTTTAGATGGTTTGAGCTTTAACCGTAAATTTCGTGCCCATTCTGACAGCGTACACAAATAAGTACTGACGTCCTCTATATCTGTTTTCTAGCTTGATGGTTTTTCACTTAACCGCTTTCTCGAATTCCTTTTCAGTAACAGGATCCCGACTTTGGAATAATCTCCATCATTATATCAGTGACCTGAGTAAAATATCCAGCTTCAAAAGAGAGTTAATGATATCTTTACTGAAGCAAGAATAGTGTGTACATTTGTCCCTTACGTACTCGATACACAGCTACATCCTTATTACCAACCACCACTTTCTCGCCTACAAGTGCTATTTGATGCTGTCTGCCTATATTTACCTCTTTCAGAACTCGCTTTATCAGAATATATCACTTTCATACACCTGTCATTACTTTTATATCTGCCTGGGTCGCTATTGATGGCATTAGGGGCAGCGGTGTCAACATCAGCAATAGAAGTACTGCTAACATCAACTTCGTTAGTTCTTAGTACTGTTTATTCACATTATCTCCACATACATTCGAATAATTTTTGATTTTGTTAATGCTATTTTATTGCTATTTGCCATATTAAATTACTGTTATTTCTCGGATAACTAAATTTTGCAGCAGAACCGTAATTGTCTAACATTTGAACACGTAAGTTTGAAATATGGCTCAAAGTACCCGAAACCTTCCCCTGTAACGGTGCAAAAGCGTGGCGCCCTGCGGCTTTATCCAGGCTCCACGGCACATCAAACAGCAAAATGTCGACACATGCAGAAAGATGGCCAGAGCTCAAGTGTTCGTGTGATGTGTAACGAGGTCTAATGATGTCACATTGGCACCAAATTTTTCCCTAAGTGTGCCAAACGGCACCCTGGATGGGTCGCACGATTGGAAGGTCGTTAGAGACCCTCCTATCCACATTCCAACCGTTCTTCAGACGCCTCTGCGATGGATGTTAGAACCGCGTCGCCCAGAGCTGAATTCACAGGGTTGGTTTTCTTATAAGTGGCTGAGGAAAACGTTGGAGAGACACCGCTGCTCAGAGTCGAAACGAAAAATGCAGTGGCAAGGATTACTCTAAGATCCCTCAGTTCGACAGAACCATCAGTGGCACCTATTCACGTTTACTGAGTATTTTAGAATTGTGAATTTCCAGAGAAAATACTCCTAGGTACCTGCAGGCGAGCAACTGGCCACAGGGGTGTGTCAAGCCACTGCCTACCTGCAGCTACCTTGGGATACTTCGCAGGTGTAAGGTCACAATTTAAAAAAATTCAGTAAATGTGAACTTGTGCCACCGAGGATTTGGCCGAACGAGGGAGGTCTTAGAGGAATTCTTTGCCTTTTTATTCACGCATGTGTCATGACGCACCCTTACATGATGACTCTACAAAAGGGTATAAAACAAGAGAACCGAGAAAATGCAAGGATTGATAGCTGCTTCGGATAAAGTTCTAAATTCGTCGAATGGCTTCGAGCGGCCCCTGCACATCAGAACAAAAATTACAGTCGATCTGCAGTTCAGGGGGGTGAGATTACGTTCAAGAGGTTGCAGCGCCATGATCTCCGTCGAGAAGGGATGAATCGCCCATGACATGTCATCAGTGCCACAGGCTGGCAAGAACGTCGTGCTTTTGTTCATCACAGTGCGAACTGTCGTTTCCGACTGGGAAATGTGTTGGAATCAAAGTTCCAAGTAAAGTGTTGGTTTCATTGAAACCTATATACACTACTGGCCATCAAAATGGCTACACCAAGAAGGAATGCAGGTAATAAAGGGCTATTCATTGGACAAATATATTATACTAGAACTGACACGTGATTAGATTTTCACACAATTTGGGTGCATAGATCCTGAGAAATCAGTACCCAGATCAACCACCTCCGGCCGTAATAACGGCCTTGATACGCCTGGGCATTCAGTCAAACAGAGCTTGGATGGCGTGTACAGGTACAGCTGCCCATGCAGCTTCAACACGATACCACAGTCCATCAAGAGTAGTGACTGGCGTATTGTGACGATCCAGTTGCTCGGCCACCATCGACCAGACGTTTCAGTTGGTGAGAGATCTGGAGAATGTTCTGGCCAGAGCAGCAGTCGAACATTTTCTGTATCCCGAAAGGCCCGTACAGGACCTGCAACATGCGGTCGTGCATTACCCTGCTGAAATGTAGGGTTTCGTAGGGATCAAATGAAGGGTAGAGTCACGGATAGTAAAACATCTTAAATGTAACGTCCACTGTTCAAAGTGCCGTCAATGCGAACAAGAGGTGACCGAGACGTGTAACCAATGGCACCCCATACCATCACGCCGGCTTATACGCCAGTATGACGATGACAAATACACGCTTCCAATGACCGTTCAGCGCCATGTCGCCAAACACGGATGCGACCATCATGATGCTGTAAACGGAATCTAGATTCATCCGAAAAAATGACGTTTTGCCATTCGTGCACCAAGGCTCGTCGTTGAGTACGCCATCGCAGGCGCTACTGTCTGTAATGCAGTGTGAAGGGTAACCGCAGCCATGGTCTCCGAGCTGATAGTCCACGCTGCTGCAAACGTCGTCAAACTGTTCGTGCAGATGATTGTTGACTTGCAAACGTCCCCATCCGTTGACTCAGGGATCGAGACGTGGCTACACGATCCGTTACAGCCATGCGGATAAGATGCCTTTCATCTCCACTGCTAGTGATGCGAGGCTGTTGGGATCCAGCACGGTGTTCCGTATTACCCTCCTGAACCCACCGATTCCATATTCTGCTAACAGTCATTGGATCTCGACCAACCGCGAGCAGCAATGTCGCAATACGATAAACCGCAATCGCGATAGGCTACAATCCGACCTTTATCAAAGTCGGTAACGTGATGGTTCGCATTTCTCCTTACACGAGGCATCACAACAACGTTTCACCAGGCAACGCCGGTCAACTGCTATTTGTGTATGAGAAATCGGTTGGAAACTTTCCTCATGTCAGCACGTTGTAGGTGTCGCCACCGACGAAAACCTTGTGTGATTTAAAAGCTGGGGATCGCAATTCTGATCTCCATCGCAGAGACGTCAAGTGAAGGAGCCAAATATTAGTAAGCTGGGATGTGACATTCTTTCCTCTGTGTGACACGTCCACAGTGGCGCCATCTTACTGTCTGAAGCATCGTAGAGCCCGGGGGTGAGCCACTGGTTGCCACGATTTTGCACCATTACAGAGGAAGGTTGTAGACACTTTTTCGTCAATTTTCAAACTTATGCGTCGGAAAGGGAGACATTTATGAGATTTCGAAATAAATGTGAAAAGTGCTGTGTTTGTTAAATCCTCGTCCGATGTAAGAGATAACTTGAAGGCCGCAGTGTCATAAGGTTGAAGAAATAAACAAACAGTAAACGGACCCTTCGAGTTGAGGGAGGCGTACCTGTCCGGGAGGGTGGTGTCGCGGTCGGCGAGCGCGGCCTCCAGCTGGTTGCCGTCTCGCTTGCCGAAGCCCCGCGCGGTGGAGAGTGCCACGTTCTTGAAGCCCCGTATCGTGCGGGGGCGGGAGCCGCGGCCGTAGTGAGCCGCGGGGGCGGCGGCGGCGCAGAGGGCGGCGAGGGCGACCAGCAGGCACAGGGCGGCGGCGGCGCAGCGCATCTCTGCAACACCCAGACACACACCTCACTCTCCAAATCACCTCGCAGTGGCGTCGCACTGCACCTCAACGGAACTTCTACATTACGACGGTGACGCTAAAACTACAGAACGTAGGCAGCGTAATTCTGCCTCCACCCTGCGGCGCTGTCATGTTGTTGATGTGGTCTTCCATACATGGCTACACTCTGGGCACATACCTTCAAAAAAGGCTTCCTAACACTTAAATCTATATTCCATGTTAACAAATTCCTGTTCTTCAGAAACACTTTTCTTGCTATTACATGTTACTGTACTTTTATATTATCTCTCCTTCGTCTTTCATCAGTTATTTTGCTGCCATAACCTAATTCCCTCAGAATCATCTACTTTAATTGGACTACTTTCCACTATCCTTGCTTTGCTTTTGCTGATGTTCATCTTACAACCTCCTTTGAAGACGCTGTCCATTCGGTTCAAATGCTCTTCTAAATCCCTTGCTGTCTCTGACAGAATTACTGCTACCATATCATCGACAGACCTGCAAGTTTTTATTTTTCCTCCCTGAACTTAATTCCTACTACAGGTTGTTCTATGGTTTCCTTTACTCTACAGATAACACCGGTGGTAAGCTACAAGCCTGCCTCACTCCCTTCTCAAACTTTGGTTCCCATTCCAGGACTTGGAACTCGCCGGAGAGCGTCAATACGCCGCTTTCTGGACTCTCGAGCGGAACGAGCTGTGAACCGATTCCGCCTCGTGGATTTACGACTACAACCAGTGGGCCAGCCAGTTAGGATGTTGTTTTTTGGTGGTTACCCGGCTGTAACCCATGTCCCACCTGAGATAGACGCTACATATACACTTAGAAAACACGTTCTCACATTTGTACTCGACTTTACTCTAAACGAAGGCAGATGGATTGCAGAAGGACATCCGACCACCAACTATCAGTAACATTTCCAGAATCCATATAAGAGCGCCGATTCCGTAGACAAACAGAGAAACGTAGAGAAGAAGTAGGGAAGAAGATGAAGAAGAAACTTGTAGGAGTTCTGGGAAGGGCTGAGTGCACAATCTGTTTCGTAGGTACATATGTCCGGAATCGTAGCTTTTGGAATAAGTGTCGACCTTATTAGTTACCATGAAAGCCAATTTCGAGACGCAGCAACTGCCCCAGCAGTACGTCAGTAAGTATTTAAGAACCTAATGCTTATTGGTCGAAAACAATATGGATTCGGACTTGGGTCCCTGTTCAAGTTTTTTCTACCCATTCCCTTATACTAGTCCTTGAAGCTCGTAACAGCAATTAAAGAACATAATCCATAAAAATCTGCTGTTAGAAGGTGACAGAATGTTGTGTGGTTTTTCACGTTTTAAGTAACGTAAACGCTATTTATTTGTCAACATAATGACACGGGAAATTCCTTTCTCTGAAAGAGAGCACACGTTAATGTGTAAACACTATTCGAAACATTTCGGTGTTGTCACTTTATCTTCAGGTGGCATGAGTCTGAGAAGCAGTGAATCACTCAACTATCGTTATTGCAACATATGCAACTCTTCAGGCTATCTCTCCTAAGAGTCGTAGGCCGAATTTTCTATGATGTTTCGGCAGATTTTGCAATTTCGTTTTTTCAGTGTCCAACTGGAATCATTCCAAGCAAATATTCCTTGTCACATCTTCGATGCGACATCCAGTGTCGATGTAGAGTTGGTTTGTTTCCCGTTGCAAATAAAACGTCTTTTTAACCTAATTTTGTGTGTCCATTCAATAGACCGATTCGCCGGCCTGAGTGACCGTGCGGTTCTGGGCGCTACAGTCTGGAACAGAGCTACGGTCGCAGGTTCGAATCCTGCCTCGGGCATGGATGTGTGTGATGTCCTTAGGTTAGTTAGGTATAATTAGTTCTAAGTTCTAGGAGACTGATGACCTCGTAAGTTAAGTCGCATAGTGCTCAGAGCCGTTTGAACCAATAGACCGATTCCAGAATAGTCTAGTGCGATGTTCGTTGTGTGGATATGTATTAACACGAACAGTAAAGAACGAAGAATAACCAGTACTCCAACATGAACTCGACAGCACTACTGCATGGCGGCAGCAGTCAACGTGGGTCTGGGCGATGTTGTCGTTGCTGCAGTACGGGTTTTTCTTCGTGTTTAACACTCTCGACCGAGAAAACAAATATCGCGCTGGAATAGTACGGGACCGCTCAATCGAATGGGCACGTAAAATTGCGCTTTAATGCTCATTTTGTTTGTTACGGGAAACTAACCGAAGCATTTCGCCCACACTGGGCTTCGCGTAAAAGACGTGATGAGCAGCACTTGTTTGGGCTGAGTCCAGCTATACGCTGCACGAGCTAAATTGCAAATATATGCCGAAACACCAGAGAAAATGTGCCTGACGACCCAAAGGTGAGACAGCCTGTATATGCTTTCGGACTTCAGGCAATAATCTGAATGAGCTACTATGCTTTTCTTAGTTTGGGGAGAGAGAGAGAGGGGGGGGGGGATGAGGTTTTCGTTTGCAGGACGATTCCCCATTGCTGTCCATCCATTTTCAGTGTCTAAATACTCACTTTCTCGTCTCTCCACTCCAAGGGGCACGCACCGAAAATTCTCAGTAGTTGCAGTATTGACTACCTGTAGGTCCTTCATAATAGTGCCAAGATACCCGCCATTTCGTCAGACGGAACTGTGTTGCTATGCGTGGAGCCTTCAGTAATTATGAGAACCCTGAAGTCACCCCCTAGTTACATAAAGAGGTAGGTGACACTGCTCTCGGTATAAATGTAATACTAAAGTTTAATTTAGGAGTTACCAATACGCCAATGATAGATATAGTACTCCTGTATCCTTTCATGTGAAACACTACTTGAGAGAAAGTGAGGTATGTTGTGCAACATACTTAACGAATAAGCTAATATTGAATATACCGCAACGTCATAAGTTTCGAGATCCTAAACAGCTGTCATCCGATATTTCCTGTTTCATTGTGCGACAAATGAATGAAAAACAAAAAGAAGTATTTGCTCAAAAACAACATTAACACTTTCCACACAACATATTATTAAAACAGAATTTATCCATCATTTACCTACGACATGTGGAGGTGATAGCTTTCAACATACCTATGAACATCTCTAGCAGTTTGATACAAGAATCATCCCGGATTAAAAAAAAAAAAAAAAAAAATGGTTCAAATGGCTCGGAGCACTATGGGACTTAACATCTGAGGTCATCAGTCCCCTAGAACTTAGAACTACTTAAACCTAACTAACCTAAGAACATCACACACATCCATGCCCGAAGCAGGATTCGAACCTTCGACCGTAGCGGTCACGCGGTTCCAGACTGTAGCGCCTAGAACCGCACGGCCACTCCGGCCGGATTAGTCCACGTGGTCGTCCCAATTTAAGTCTGATCTGTACCGAATGCGGAGAGTACTATAGCTAAGACCTTCTGCATCCTGTAGGGAAACAGGACGAGCTGAGTTAATGCGACAGGAACGCGTTTTGGCCACTTGATGGACATGGGAACATGGTGCCGTGTACAGTGCGTAAGACCAGCGCCAAACGAAGCTTTCCCCTGCAACACGAGGTGGTAGGAGAGATAGTACGAGCAGTTACGGTGGTGTTTCTTGTTGGGAAAATTAGGAAGACTACACGTCGTACATGGCACGGAAGAAGGACGAAGATTTTGCGACACATCTCCAAACTACGTACAGCTATTCTGAAGGAGATCTGTGTCTCTCAGTGTGCATTCATGTCTATCACCCAAACATATCCTATTAAATATACAGGTATTGATTCATTGGAGTACTTGGTTCATGACTGAAGCACCTATAATCGCTCGGCCACTACGCCCGGCAATCCCGGATTAAAACTAGTTTTCTTTTTTTTATATTATTATTATAGATATAGCAGCTTAATATGGGAAAGACTGCAGCACAAGAGACAGAAAACAATTTTTGGATACCCAATGGAGATATCAGTTTCCGTCGTAAAAACATGAACTCATCATACTAAAACTTCCTTCAAAGATAGAAGACGAAAATCTACTTCTCTGCGTAGTTGTTAGTACTCGACAAAATTTTATCACCTCTGATGACAGTGGTAGCCCGTGTCTTCTCCAAGTTCGAACATTTTCCTTACATGAAGTTACATGTTCAGTGGCACTCCGCACGACAGGAAAGCCCTTCAGACAAACAAATGACACGACAGCTTTTGACAAGCTACTTCTGCTCTCGTTGTGACTAGTTTCCTTATTATGTTTATCTGTATTACAGATCCTTGTAGTATGTGTATCAGTGCGTTGAACTAACACTCTACCAACACACAACCAGTTTCCGAGACCGGAGCCGCTACTTCTAAATCAAACAGCTCCTCAGTTTGCGTCACAAGGGCTGAGTGCACCCCGTTTGCCAACAGCGCTCGGCAGACCGGATAGTCACCCATCCAAGTGTTAGCCCAGCCCGACAGCGCTTAACTTCGGTGTTACAACAGCGGCAATGCCGTTGGCTGACTATTCTCTCTGCCCCCCCCCCCCCCCCCATTAATTCAGTACATTTCGTCCATTTTGTAATCCTATATTTCATACTTTCATTCGTACAAAATATAATTAATTCTGTCATTAATTCAGAATTATTTGTTTGATCTCCCATAGTACATCGTTTCCCTTCCCTTAAAAATTTAATCTCAACTGACTGTATCCTCTTCCTGTCTGTCCTTGTTATTGTCCTGGTTTCACTTCCTTATGTGAGCATAGGAGTTGCCAGAACAGAAACAAAGAAAGACAAAAAAGATACATTCAGTTGAAATTAAATTGTTAAGGAAAGTGAAAGGATGTACTCTGAGAGATCACTTCCTTATGCGAGCATAAGAGTTGCAATTATTTTGCAGAATTTTGTCTTCGTTTTTTTCCTGATTTTGTTGGCTAATGTTCTATGTACGATGCCACGTATCTTTTGAAACTTGAATAACTTATTGGATATGTCAGTGTCACGTCTGAATAACTGATTTCCATTTAGAGTTATTACAGAACGTAACAAGGATTTTCCTTTAAAAGCAATGACTTTGGTTTTATTTCCTGATATTTTTAAATTATTGAATTTACCTGATAAGTCCAAGGGATGTAGTGTAAATTATAAATCATTCTCAGTCTCTTTTAAATAATTTGATTATCAGCGAAGAGCATGGTTTTTAAATGCATGTTTCTAGGAAATAATTTTATTCCTTGGTTAACTTCCTGTTTCCATTGTGTAACAAGGTTGTCAATATTTTTCAACCATTTCATATTCCTCTGTTAATTCCCCCTGGTTATTTACCTAAAAACATATTATTATTGTATTAGATAATTCGGATAACCTCGTCATCCATTATGTTCCACAGTATATACCTTTTCAAACTATCGAAAGCAGTCCGTCTTCAGGCCAAAAGTGGCCCATCGGGACCATCCGACCGCCGTGTCATCCTTAGTTGAGGATGCGGATAGGAGGGGCATGTTGTCAGCACACCGCTCTCCCGGCCGTTATGATGGCTTTCTTTAATCGGAGCCGCTACTATTCCGTCAAATAGCTCCTCAATTGCCGTCACGAGGCTGAGTGAACCCCGAAAAATGGCAACAGCGCATGGCGGCTGGATGGTGACCCATCCAAGTGCAGGGCCACACCCGACAGCACTTAACTTCGGTGATCTCACTGTAAACGGTGTGTCCACTGCGGCAAGGCCGTTCCCCAACCTATCGAAAGCTTTTTCATAATCTACAAATACTGTATCGTTCACCAGATTATGATCTTGTCGTTTTTAAAATATCTACCGCTCTGCCACGCAACGATAACACTCACAATGCATAATGTACTTTTGTGAAACAATTTTCCTTCAAAGTATGAGGTCGTCACGTATTCTTCTCAGTATTTTGTTAGTTATTCGCACATATGATTTATAGCCAGTATTCGGCATATTTATTCCTCTCTAATTTTCACAAACATTTCGAATTTTCTTTTTTTTGTGATGTCACCTCTGCCACTCTCCAAAAGCCTTCAATTTTTAACATCAATTTAATACATGCAACTGCCTCAATCCTAATGTTAGTCCTCCACATTTGATAAGTTCTGTATTAATATTATCGGGTTCTGTTGCTTTTCTATTCTGCCTCAGCAACTTTAATGCTGCTTTTATCTTGTCCAATGTAACATGTTCTTCTTTGTCTTGGTCTATTTTCGTTGTATGAGTGATATCATTGCTTTTTAACGATAAAGCTTGATATGTTTTATCCAAGTTTGTCTGTTACGTGTAATCATGAGGAATCGTTTTCCTGTCTATTACTTCAGCAGTTTATAAGTCCTCTTTTGTCTGCCATATAGATCATTTTCGATATCACTCCATCCGACGGTTCTTGATACGGTTCTCTCACTATTTTCTTAGCACACTCACACTTTTGGTACCCCTCTATCGTTTCTTCTGTATTGTCCATATTTGTAACGTAAGCTTTTGTTCCTCTTTAATTGCATTTGTTACATCTTCATTTCCTATTTTGATTTTCTCCTCCTAAATTTCTTTTTCATCCCTATCGCATCCGTCGCGACTTGGATCACACGTGCTTTTATAATTTCCTATTACGTACTTATATCATTCTCTGTAAATTTGTTTTGTATATAATGCGCGAGTCGCAGTCGGGACAGACTTCTTAAACTGCCTTGTTGGAGGAGGTAGACTTTGAGAACTTCATCTTCGAGTTTTATACGCGAAATAGGTTTTTTCGTGCATCTAGTAATCAGGTTTCCCTTGGCAGTAGCAAGGAAATGATCTATGTCGCTATCTCTATGTAGTTTTATATCTTATACTAGTCCTACGAGTTTTCTGTTCGTTGTGACATAGACAATAATCTATCTACAGTTCATTGCTCTCCATTTGAATTTTGAATATCCTTCATTCATAAGAAATTATTGCTAATTTTCATTTGATTATGTGTTAGAAAGTGTTGTAATTCGTGTAAATTGTTACTAATTACCTGCTCTCCAGTTGTTCCTATTGATCCAGGTACCGGCATCGATGTATGTGCATTAAGGTCTCCTCTTAGATAATCTTTCCTGTTTTGGCATAGCTGTCCGGGCAGGCCGAGCGGTTCTAGACGCTACAGTCTGGAACCGCGCGACCGCTACGATCGCAGGTTCGAATCGTGCCTCGGGCATGGATGTGTGTGGTGTCCTTAGGTTAGTTAGGTTTAAGTAGTTCTACGTTCTAGGGGACTGATGACCTCAGAAGTTAAGTCCCATAGTGCTCAGAGCCATTTGAGCCGTTTGTTTTGGTATAATTGCTTTTGAAGATATTCACAGGACACTTGAGTGCCTTCTCTCCTTCCTCCCTTAGGGATATAAACAGCTGTTATTATGAGATAGCACCTCCCTATTTTTAGATTTACTGACATTATTCTTTCATTTACGAAGGTAATGCTGTGAATCTCGTTTCTCCATTTCTTGTCGTTATTTCTACTCTACACTTCGCTCTAATCGTCGGGATCACTCCTCTATAAACCGTTACATGAACATCCAGATCCTTTTCCTTTTTAGTATCTTTTCCGTTGATATTCGTTCTGCAAATTATTGTTCAATATTTTGACTTCTTTCGAGAAATGAAATCATTCTGCCTTTCAAAATCGCGTTCAGTTTTTCTGAAATGACGATGTTTAAGGCGCCGAAAGCTGCTCTCGATGTTTGCGACAATTATTTTCCTGTATAGATTGACAAATTGTCTCTCACAACTCGATAAAGAAACTGATACCGTGAGGGTCCACTTGTAAAGCTTTAGCCTCGACTTTAGATCTCTTCAAGTTTATCTGCTTCTGTGACGATTAAGACTTACACAACAGCGCTCCCAGTAGATAATAAGTTGCTAGAAACGACTCTGTGCACCTTGTATTTTAATGTACAGCCGGATTCACCTGTGTGTCAATTTCCCAATTTATACCAAGATGCAGAATAATGTTGCGTGGAGGGGAACTGGAACATGAGACAGTTAACGACCGTCTTATCGTCGTGAGTGGAATAGCTGACCATGGCGCATGATGCTGACGCTGAGACGTGCAGATACTTCATGGACACGCCTATTTAAAGACATACACTCATGTCCAGAAAAAAACAGAACACGTTGAAAGCATAGAGACAGGACGTTCATATTCATAGGTCATGTACTTTAATATATCCCGCAAAAACGATTTGCATCTCAGACATCTCGGTTCCACATGTATCCTGTTGCCTAATAGGCACAGTGCCCGCCGTGGGGCATAACTTGTCCCTGCATGCTGCCTTAGACGAGTATAAGACGCGAATGGTGTTGTGTGGTATTGCTGTGTACATAGTTCCGCATAGTCAGCGCGTACACAGCTTTCCCACTAGAGCGCGCTCCGCTAAGTAGAACAGCGCAGGCGCAGCGCTCGTCCGTCTCCGCACTATGAGATGGCGCTGCCTTAGAGAGGGACCAAATTCTGCTTCCCCCGATCCGCGTATTAATATGTAACGCAGCCAATGAGATTGCTGCTAACATAGAACCTTTTCTCCTCGCGGATCACACTCGCGCAGTGATACCTGAACGCGCGAGGTATTATAACGAGTGTACAGACCTCCGATTAGTCAGTCTGCATTAGTCTGCACCAGTCTGTACCAGTCTGCATTAGTCTGTACCAGTCTGTACCAGTCTGCATTAGTCTGTACCAGTCTATAGTCAAGTTTCAGTCTGCACCTAAGAAGATTATCATATTCCTGTACATAGCCATGAAGATAAATGTATTGACACTTTGTCAAGTATCAGAGATATGTGAGAATAAGATTAACGTACCAAGACGAAAGGAACTTCAGATTGTCAATTGTAAATAGCATCCAGAATCAAGTTACATAATGTTTATGCATGTTACTATTTTAATAAATGTGTGTGAAAATTAATCAAGTTCTGTTTAAAGTTGGTTACCGTCAATCTGCTACTCTAAGAGTGCAAGTGGCATTTCTATCGTCAGACCTAACGGCAGAAGATAAACACGCCACGATAAGACGACGAGACATATTGCTGACACTCACCTACTTCGTTAGAGCGACAAGTCAAATAATAAGATGGTGTGTGTACCGAAGGTCTTACAGTAGGCACACCACAGGTATAGCCGCCCATGCTGCTTTCACCTTGTTCCAAAGTTCATCTGTGGTGGCTGGCATCTGGTCACAGCGCTGCACCCGTTGTTTCTCCATAACCCACAATTTTCGATTGGCTACAAGTCTGCTGAACTGGTGGGCCAGGGCGAAGGGCTATCCTATGATTCCAAGAAGGCACCTGTTCGTGCAGCGGCACGAGATTGTGCATTGTCTTGCTGTTAAATGGCATCAGGAGTGTTGTGCAAGAAGGGTGTGGACACGTGTCTCAAGATGTCACAGTGCCCTCGACACGCACCGACTGTGATTTGTAGTTGTGCCCAATACCACCCCACACAGTAGGGCCGTGAGTTGGCGCTGTATGTTTAGTACGAAAGCAGTCACTGCAATACCACTCCCCCTATCTGCAGTCAACCAAAATGCGGCCATCATTTTCAAACAAACGGAACCTAGATTCGTCCGAAAACGCTATCTGATGTCATTCCTGCTCCTAGTGATGTCGTTCCACACACCCTTGCCGCCTAGCGTATTTATGCACATTCGTCAAAGGTAAGAGGAGAACCTATGCCATAGGAAAAGGCTACGGACTGTCATCCCTGATAGTGTAAGATGTGTTACGCTGTTCCACTGTTGTGCCACCGCCGCGAAGGACGCAGATCTGCTCATCAGTGCTATTCAGATGTGTCGATCTTCTCGGGAGTTGGTCTGAGTGGTGCCGTCCGACCCATCTCGGCGTGTTCTACAGCCTTACGTGAACCATTTTGCACAAATCCGCTGCAGTGCCGGAAAACTTCGTCCAACACGAGCACCAGTTTCCCAGATAGATGCATCACTTTCTCGCATGCCAACAATGCGCCCTCTTTCAGAGTCACCGATTTGACGATACGATTCGCGCATACGTCTGAGAGGCATCCTGAACGTCTGTTCAGGTCATAATGAGCCGTTAACCTCTGTTTACAGCGACAACGAGAGCCACAGGCACGTTTTACCGGTAGATGGTGTTGCGCCGCGATATCGATGTTGACCTGAACCCGCTGGCCGACGTGCTTCAAATGCTAATCATTTCTGCAGAAAATAGTACTGCACATGTCCCGTGGACATGAACGTCCTATCTCTATTCGTTCAAGGTGTTCTGTTTTTTTTTCTGAACATGGATGTATTACGTTAGCCCTAATAAAGAACATGGCAGAGGATACTTCACGCATCAAATTAGTTCCCAGTTTTCCTTTTTCCATTCGCATACCGCTGATTTGTTCTTTCAGATAATTAAGGCAAAACTACATTGCCCTTAAATATGTTTGTGTGGGTCCATGTAGTCTCGATGGCCATCGGAGAACCTGCTTAGTCCTCCAGAACACAAGACTCTTGACCATGTGCCACGTATAGCACATAACAGTGAAATAGGTTGGTACTGTTGTTATGAAACAAAAAAAATCACTTCTTTGCGTTATTACCATCTCATTAGACGAGGCCGCTAAGGGACCCTTTTACTTTGGTTCTGGACTCTGTTACTATGTTGGCGGTGAAACTGTCACAAGCCGTTTTTGCCCTCCAAGTGTAGAATTTCTCATCACTAGGCGTTGCAGTAACGTCCTTCTTTAAATTCCACGGTAATGTTCTCATGGAATGAGAGCATGTGACACTGTTGAGAGCTATGCGATATCCTTGGTGCTAATCTAAAACAGTGTCACCACGCTCTGAAAATACTCAGCACAGTCAATTTACACTACACGAATAAGCACTTTACAGTTCATAATAGATCGGAGCAATGCTACGCTAAAACATCTGTGCTTACTCAGGACGGCATGAGGGACACCCCCAATGTTCGACAACGATCGTTTGCTAAGCATAGAATTAAATGTATGTATTATTAGTTTTCATGCTGATAATATGCCTTTACTACGAACCAAACCTCTTCGTTTCCTGTTTGGTAACTTTGTTATCAGTAGGGAAAGATGACGATAATATACGACTCCAGCGTCAACGGTAAATGTCTGGAGCAGTCACATTGTTTAAATATATAGCGCAATGATACGGAGTGATACTGAGGAAAAAAAACAAATGTTATTTGGCAACTTTTGCAATTGTACTATTTAATTTTCCAAAAAGTAGTTCGAACAATGGACCAACATAGCTCAGAGAAAATGGAAAATGATCTGCGAGAATAAGCTGAAATCTATTAATGGTGTTTACAAAAAATTAGAGTCTTCTGAAAATCTACTACGCACTGGTAACGTCTCTTATCTGATTTCATTATTTAAATTTTTAAATTAAGTTTCTCGATTAATGTGACTAATTTGGTGAACGTATAAACGATGGTTATGCTATGCATCAACAGTTGATTGCATTTCAGCGCAATGAAAGATTTCAGTTAGAAATAATTTGACTAGGTGGCGTTGGTGTAAAATGCCTTACTAGAGATGCAAAAGTCTTGTGTTGGTTTCTCCCTTTATCGTATTTTTTTCCTGTCACTTTTACTTACTTCCTGTATTAAAATCGTGTTTTTGCTCAGTGTTTCGGGGACCACGTTAAACTGCAGTTCTCGCTGTAACTATCTCTATAAGGCAGATTACATGGTGAAGGAATGCATGTGCATATCAGCTTAAATAGGAATGTACGTATTAAAAGCACTGCAGCATTAAATCTATCTCCGAGCTTGACAGATTCACCTTATTTATGAAGCTGAGAAAAATAGATTAGTGTTTCCCTAGAAGCTTCTACCTATAAGCGAATATTAACTGTGTGCCTGTCTGGAGTGACAAGTGTTTAGTTACATTTTCAAAGTGCCTCCGTAGTTTTTCGTGCAGAAGCTTTCCAGTGAAAGGTCACTTGTATTGTTTATTTTTTTCGTTTAGGAGCTTGCGGGTTTGGCGATCTTAGTCAGAACTTTGCATAGCATACTTTGGAGCTATTTTTTGTGTTCCTCGTTTACATTTGTGTGCATTCCAACTTAGGTAATGACACAGTCATGTAATATTGTCTCTTGCTGACTGGTGTGTTTGATGTTTCTATTAGTCCTGACAGCTTTGTTTACCTTTATTGCATTTTTAAGAGATCTTATAAAGGTTTTAACGCCCCGTGGGGTAGCCGCGCGGTCTGGGGCGTCTTGTCACGGTCCGGGCGGCTACCCCCGTCGGAGGTTCGATTCCTCCCTCGGGCATGGCTGTTTGTGTTGTCCTTAATGTAAGTTACTTTAAGTTAGATTAAGTAGTGCATAAGCTTAGGGACCGATGACCCCAGCAGTTTGGTCCCATAACAGCTTACCACATATTTCCAATAAAGGTTTTATACAGTATGACACGGGAAAGGAGTGTGCTTGTTGTGTGCAGAAACAAGGAGAATTGGTCTCTGCCCGAAAACAGCTGGAGCTCCAATAACCACCGTCTAGCCGGCCGCGGTGGTCTAGCGGTTCTAGGCGCTCAGTCCGGAACCGCGCAACTGCTACGGTCGCAGGTTCGAATCCTGCCTCGGGCATGGTTTAAGTAGTTCTAAGTTCTAGGGGACTGATGACCACAGATGTTAAGTCCCATAGTGCTCACAGCCATTTGAACCAACCACCGTCTACTTGTGCTCGCAGTTGCAAAGACGTTGAGGCACCATTGGTGAAAGCTGCAGCATCTTCAGTACCACTGGAGTCCCTTGGAAACCCAGCTGTCACAACGTCTTCTGATAAGCATCCTGTGACCAGTCCGTCTGCTCTCGAACGTAAATGGTGGGTTCAAATGGTTCAAATGGCTCTGAGCACTATGGGACTCAACTTCTAAGGTCATCAGTCCCCTATAACTTAGAACTACTTAAACCTAACTAACCTAAGGACATCACACACATCCATGCACGAGGCAGGATTCGAACCTGCGACCGTAGCGGTCGCGCGGTTCCAGACTGTAGCGCCTACACCCGCTCTGCCACTTCGGCCGGCGTAAATGGTGGGCAACTGCGAGTTCATGTGTCTCTCGGTAGAGCGTGCAAGTGGAAACGTGTCTGGATGCTGGCTCCTTACTCTTCAACAAAGGTGCGGATGCTACCCAGTGATGCTAGCACAGCTGGGTCAGCACGAGATACCTCTCCTGTTGGACCAGTGGCCGAATTTCCTGCCAAGTCCGGTCAAGTGCAGAAGGCGGTTGTGTTATCCATTTGCAGCTCCAACGATAGGCGGGTAATGGAGCCCCTAAAGGAAATAGCACTCAGGTTGGGAAAGAATGGCAGTATGCACTCGGTATGTCTGCCGGGAGTTCCAGACAGGGATATGGAAGAGGCTGTATAAGCGGTTATCGAACTCACTGGGTGCAACATTCCGCAGATCATCGCATGGGGGCACCTTAGGTTCTCCGGTCATCTAGTATCCCAAGCAGAATGCAAACTCAGCTCACCATTTCTAGCATCGTACCCAGAGTACAGGGGGAGCCCTGTAAAAGTCAGTAGTATGCTACATGCAGGAAGCAAGTAGCCCAGTACCCGTGGCGTGCACGCGGCGGTTTTCAGATTAGAGATCTGCCTCTTGAGGTCACTAATCCTATCGAGATCGAAGAGAGATACGCCACATTATTCCCACAGAGCGATTGTTGTCACATGTCAGAAATACAAAGAGCTAATGTGATAATAGTAAGTTGCATCCAAGGTAAGGTCCTAGAATTAGCATCACTTATGAAAGGCAATAATGCTAGTACTAGGAACCGAAGGTTTATTGAACCTGGGATTGGAATAAACACTGCTTGAAAAAAATTTGAAGAACACGGAATCGAAGGAGGAAATGAAAAGAAATATCACGAATTGAGAGGGTATCCATTGTTATATCGGTTGTAAGAGGTATGCGATGTATGCGCTGCCTGCAACAGGCAAGACATAGGAGAGTCTCTGACCAGAGAGCAGTATGTAGTTAGTTGTTACTTGTCGCTAGTCGACAGTAGTCTGCGTGAGTCTGCAGTAGTCTGCGTGAGTCGGCAGCAGTCGGAAGTAGTCGCCGCGTGTCTGCGCTTGTGTGCAATCTGCTCTGGTCGGGATTCTGGAGGATGAGTATTATTGTAGAAGGTAAAGAAGCAGCTTTGCGCATATCTAGTAATGTATGTTAACTGTCATCCGATTTCTTTTAAAAATGCCCCAATAATAATTTTTATAATATAAAGTAATTTTTTTAAAAAAAAAGCATTCATTTCAATTTAAAGATTTTATTCAATGGATTATCTTTACTTTCATGAATCACAAAGCATAGGCCAGCATTGCACGGAGCTGTGCCGAAATTTTTTTATGTAAGAGCAGATATATTCGCAGTTTTTATTGAGGTAAGAATTTTTGCTTTTTTTATTCAGAACACAGGGCCGAGGCGCAGTGCTGCTGTCGTCATAAAATTTACCAGGTTACTGAATATTTTTATTATTTTGGAGTTTAGGAATTTTTCTGTTTCGAACTTAAACATTAAATGAGAAAATAATTTTGTTGGAACATTAAATGTGAATGCATTTCTGCACGGAGATTATAAATGGGACCCAATTTTGTTCCGAGGTGGCAATATTTAAAATTCATTTAACTATTATTTTGTGGGGAGTTTACACTTGGTTCATCATTTTAATTAATATTTTCGTGTGGGGAGATTACACGGTCATTACAAAACTGAATCAAATTTACAGAGAACTTGGCATTATGAGGTTGCCACCTCTGCCATGGATGCAAGTACTGATTCGGTTTCATCGTAAAGCTATTGTATCCTCGCCTGGGGCAAGCTGAGCCGTAACTATTGTAGGTGGTCCTTGATATTCTGGTTACTGACACTTGGGCGGATTTAAGTTCCGAGCTGGATCCATTCATATTCTATCGGGGACTGATCTGAGGATATTGCTGGCCAAGGAAGTGTGTCAGCAACAGGAAAGAAGTGGCAGAGAAAGAAGTATCATGTGTGAACAATTATTCCACTGCTGAAAAATGGCACCACATAACTGTCGCAAGAGAAGTAGCACAAGAGAATGCAGTATGTATAAGATGTAACATCATGGCGCCAGAGTTTCTTCAGTCGTAGCTTGAAGTCATACTGATGACTCCGCACACCTTGATGCGTTTAATCAAAACCATCGGAGAATAGGAGATCTCCCCAGGTTACCACCAGTCTCGCCTCCAGTGTAGTACAGAACCCTTTTCAAACGCTGAATACAATGTGAGAGCATTCATCAGGAGTCCATGCTTCCCGTTCAAGGCCCCACTCCAAACGCAGCCTTTTGTGTTATGGTGCTAACGGCGTTCCACGCATTGGATGGTTATTTTATAGCCCAGTTGCTGCTAGTCTCCGACCACTGGCATAGAAAGACACAGTATGTTTCAGGTATGTTAGCGTATTACAGGCACCAAATTTCAAGTTTACCGATTTGCTTGACGTACGATACGGCGATCATTCCTTGTGGTGGTCAGACGTGGACAAAGAGTTTATCTGCCCCCACGTTTCCATGCATCCAACATTGGGACGCCATCACATCCTAATGCCCCACAAATTTGGATCTTGCACAGTCTGACTAGCCTGTCAGAGGGAGGCCCAAAATGAGGCCACCCGAACTCTGTCAAGTGCTGATAACACTGTCTCACACGGCACGTAGCACCTCTGCGGCCTTGAGAGTGATCACTCAATATCAAACACTATTCACGTCCCTTGTATGTCCTACAAGGCTTGATAAAAACACTAAATACGAACAATGCAAGCACTCTGGTGGCCATTCTACCTGTCACAGAAAATGGGATTTCTCCCACGTCTCACGAAATGAATACAACAAGAAAATCTCGGAAATATGAGCTAACACAAAGGCTCAACGATAATCATTCTTCGCACGCGCCATTCGCAAATGGAATGGGGAAGGGTGTATGAGATAGTGGTGCCAGAAGTACCCTCCAGCGCACACTCTAAGGTAACTTTCGGTGTATAGATGTAGATGCCGATGTACTATCGACCCTAAGACGTAACAGTTATGCTGAGATAACTTGAACTGGCATAGTCTCAAGAAGGGTGACTTTGAATATACTCAACCGGATGTCGGGAGGCCAGACAACTGACATTCAAGGAAGGCTGCATGACAGTTGTAAATTATGTTAGCTCCATCGCACATTTAGTGTAAGGATGATGAGATTAGGATAAGCTAGCGGAGGCGTAAGGATGATCTTTTATTTACTGCTTGAATGCATGCAGTGTAGTAGGGACGTTTATTATTTTTATAAACCGTATGACGTGCGCCGTTAAGCGCGTTTTGGGTTAGTACTCGTCGAGGAAGATCACTGTGGCTGATAATCTGCAAGAGTTTCGTGAAAGTAAATTCATTACCATAACAGGTAATTCTCTGTACCGAGTAAAACTTGTAGTGCGTCACAGACGTGAATGTGAATATTGAAGTTACTAATATCACTCTGCTTCTTCCTTTGCATAAGCATATTTATGTGCAGGAAATGAATCATTTGTGGCTAGCACAGTCATGGGGTCCTAAAACTTTACCATACAGAAACATAAAGAGACCTAACTAGCATCTAAACAATGTATTTTATACAGGAAGGTTAACTGCCTGTAACGATATCTTTCTTAACAGGGGGTACTTTTTCTCATACTTCGTTCTGTGTTTAAAAGGCCTCAAGAGGAGTGTATCTTTTGGTATACCTAGGAAACTTTTACGAGGTGACAGGGGAAGTGGAGTGGGGTAATGGAGGGGAAAATGGCCCGTAAATGAAGAGGTCGTTAGAGCATAAAGGTCAGATATCAATCGATGCACCTGCTAAACGTATGTAGTTTTGTTCGCCTTTCGTGTTTCGAAAGTGCTGCTGTTCCCCAGGTGTGTACTGAATTGGTGAATAACCACCCCAGCTGATGAAAGGTCAGTATTGTACTCATGAATTTCGGATCTTATATTGCAGGCTTTTCCTGGTGGAATCTGAATATTGCGCTATGATGAGGTAATTTGTCTCTATGATGAAACATCTGACCTTGCTTCACTACATGATAATTTTCAGGTACCTCTAGGAAACGGAAAGACCCACTAATCAGTTGTTTACTGAGGATGGTCCAACAGGCTGCTAACCGGCTCACTATACACATGTATTAGTTGAACAAAATGACAGTTTGGTTGTTTTTCAATTGTTATACCAAGAAGGACTGAAAAGTTTATATAATCATGAATCTTGATCGTTTAGTGCTCGACGTCTGAATGCATTGACGTTTATAAAAGGAGCACCACAGCTGTATTTCAGGTATCCCACGTTTCTTGCGCCACAACCGATTTCATTCTGAAAGTACATCTTCAAGAGATCGAAAGACACGGAGATTGTTGGTGAGTTTTCGGCCACCTGAAGATGTTCATTTAGAACGGAACCGGTTGTGGTGTTGTTAACGAACCTGAAATCGGCTGTCATGGTTTTTATTAACATTGATTAAACACGGCTACAATATAAATGAAAAATGAAAACCTTTTAGCAGCGTGAGCAGTTATTCATGAATTCTAGCATGTACCACTGTTTTCTTTCACACACTCTTGAACTTTGGAAGACGCTGACTTAAGTCCAGGGTCAGCGCCAGTTGTGGTGGTATGTCTTTACTGCTCACATGTGGGCAACGCGTCAATTACATGTAAGCAGTGGGTAATACTGTACTTCCACGTAACCACTGAGAGGGCAGAACTGAGACAATTAAATTCTAGCACCGATATTGAAACCATTCATTTCTGCGCTGATGTCACAAGTATTTGAATGTTCTTTTTTTTTTAATATAGCACAGTTTAAACTGCTGAGAATGAAAAGAGCTGCAGCTACATTTAAAACCTTGGCTGTCTTACGTATTAGGTTGGTGGATAAGTTCCGAGCGTTTTTGTTTTGCAAGTTCGTATTCCGGTTGCTGTGGGTTTATATATAGAATGTCATTTTTATTTGTAGTTCATTGTTACTATTTGGGTTTATATATTGCCATTCTGTCATTTGGAGATAATGAGTGCATTTTGTGGACGCTAGAAAATAAGGTACAAAGTGGAGAAATCGGAACATTTCGGAAATATTCTTCCCTTTGAGTTCAATGGAGCTGAGAATGACAGGAACATTTGTGCCTTGTATGGGTATAATGCCATTGGACAGAGCACGGCAAGAAAATGGTGTTCTCGTTTTGACGTTAGTGACTCTTCGCGTCCAGGAAGATCTTCAGAGTTTGATGAAGATCGTTTAAACGCGTTAATCCACATTGACTCCACGTCATTGTACCCGAGAACTGGCAACTGTGATGAACTGTGATTATTCCGCCATCGTTAGACATACACATGCAATGTGGAAGGTTAAAAAATGTGGTGTATGGGAACCGCATCATCTAAACAAAAATCACAGGAACCAGCGGGTGGCCATATGTGGATCTCTTCTTACTCGTCATCAATTGGCTCGTGGGCAGCATCGACCATTCCTCTCCTGTATCGTTATGCTAACATACGTAAAAAAAGGTAATAGTTGAGGCCAAAGAAAGCCACAACTCCCCGTACAAAAACCTGTGCGCATACACAAAATATAATGCTATACATCTGGTGGAACAACGGCGGTGTGAAGAACTACGAAGTGATTCCCCGAGATTTAACCGTAACTGCTGACATTTATTGTCAACTACTGAGACCTGTTGCAGATACTGCTTACAAGGGAACCTCCCCATCGCACCCCCCTCAGATTTAGTTATAAGTTGGCACAGTGGATAGGCCTTGATAAACTGAACACAGATCAATTGAGAAAACAGGAAGAAGTTGTGTGGAACTGTGAAAAAATAAGCAAAATATACAAACTGAGTATTCCATGGGCCACATAGGCAACATCATGGACAATTTCAGGTCGGGAGCGCCGTGGTCCCGTAGTAGCGTGAGCAGCTGCGGAACGAGAAGTTCTTGGTTCAAGTCTTACATCGAGTGGAAATTTTACTTTCTTTATTTTTGCATATTTATTATCTGTCCGTTCGTTCATTGACGTCTCTGTTCACTGTAATAAGTTTAGTGTCTGTGTTTTGCGACCGAATCGCAAAACTGTGCGATTAGTAGACGAAAGGACATGCCTCTCAAATGGGAACCGAAAACATTTGATCGCAAGGTCATAGGTCAACCGATTCCTCCACAGGAAAACACATCTGATATATTCCTTACGACACTGGTGACGGCATGTGCGTCACATGACAGGAATATGTTGTCGACCCACCTAACTTGTACACTTGGCGAATGGGTAAAAAGATTCTTCTACCTTGCCCGATTTAGGTTTTCTTGTGGATGTGATAATCACTCCCAAAAAAGTGATGAAAACATAAGAGTTTGACACATAAGCTAAAAATAAAAAATTGAACTTCTCACTCGATGGAAGATATGAACCAAGGACCTTTCGTTCCGCAGCTGCTCACGTTACCACGAGACCACGGCGCTCCTCCGATTCCACTGTCCTTGATGTTGCCTATTTTCGCATGAAGTACTCAGTCTGTATATTTTGCTTATTTTTTCACAGTTCCACACAACTTCTTCCTGTTTTCTCAATTGATCTGTGTTCAGTTTTTCAAGGCCTATCCACTGTGCCAACTTATAACTAAATCTGAGGGGGGTGCGATGGGGAGGTTCCCTTGTTAGTAACAGCGACCATGAAGACTGCGTGAAGTGATGCTACTCCACACAAAGCTAGACTCACAAAAAACGGGAGTTGGGTTTGGGAGATTATTCTGCACCCACCTTATTCACCTGATCTTGCGCCCTCACATTTTCATCTTTCCCGTTCTCTATCGACAAACCTTCATGGAATGGAAATACGCACTTTACATTGCTCGACGAGTTCTTCACCGTAAAACCACGTGATTTCTACAGGCGTGGAATCGAAAAGGTACCCCAGCGTTGGCAGACTGTTGTAAGTAGTGAAGAAGAATATATTATTGCTGAGTGAGTTCTCTGTTATGTATATCTCTTGTGTTCATTAATCTTATCGAAAAACGCTACGAACTTATGTACCAAACCAGTGTATTAACTATTGTTCCCCAGTGTGCTACAATTTACGAGGTTGCGGTTAGGTTGCAAGTTGACAGTTTGATTGTTTGCTGGCGAAGCTAACAAATAAAAAAAATTGTTCAAATGGCTCTGAGCACTATGAGACTTAATTTCTAATGTCATCAGTCCCCTAGAACTTAGAACTACTTAAACCTAACTTACCTGAGGACATCACACACATCCATGCCTGAGGCAGGATTCGAACCTGCGACCGTAGCGGTCGCGCGGTTCCAGACTGTAGCGCCTAGAACCGCTCGGCCACCCAGGTCGGCACCAACAAATATGATAGCTTAAAGAACCCGACTGTGGTGACACACTACTCCATAGCTTAGTTTTAGTTGCAATTTGACAGTCTGGTCGTGAGTTGGAGGAGCCTGCGGTGGAAGTCTGATCTGTAGATTAGCATGAGGCGTAGGTTGGGTTATAATGAGATTCACTCGCAAAAATTAAATTAATATACATCTTGCTTGTCCAAATATTTGAGTGTCTCTTCTGAATGTGTTGAGGTTTCGGATGATGTGATATAGTGACGTCAGAATGTGACAATGTTGCTTCGTCTCTTGTTTCGAAACACGTTGTCTGCCTTCTGTTTTCTTGATGGCCGCTTAGATATAGAACCTAAAACATCCCCTTTCCTTCACGTCATACCTCAAGGAAAGCGCTGACAATATTGGTGCACGGTACACGTAAGTATTTCACCAGCTCTGATATAGATTTTTTCCGGTAACGTTCGTGTTGGCAACAGGAACTACTATAAAGCAAAGCTCTACGCCAGGAAGAGCTGCGCTACCTGGAACGAACTCCCTGCTGTGCGTATCTGCTCTGAAGGGTGTCGAACCATTATGCATGCACCTGTTGTCTGGCTGTCGCGCTGATTCGACCGGCTTGCGCCGCTCTGCGCCGCGCGGTCGCGTGCTGACAGCTGCGTGCTAATGTAATAACGGCGGACTCGACGCCCACCCGTCACACACCGCGGACCTGTTGTTTGTGGTGCAAACATGCGCTCACTTCAACCAGGCGCAGTGGACTGCACGAGCCCACGGTCATCGTAGCACGCTGGCTCTGACCTGTGTGTGTGTGTGTGTGTGCGTATGTGTGTGCGTGCCCGCGCGCACCTTTCGTTCTGCCTCAGAACCTAGCAAAGAGAGGCCGGGAGGTGTGGCCTTTCGACATACTAGTCAAGGACCGCTGGTAACCAACAGCTGTAAAAGAGGTTGCGTCACTATGTTTCAGTTTCAAGGAGGTCCTTGCTAACTTGGGCAGTGGCGGAATCATGTGTTTGGAGCGAAGACATCGTCCTTGTGCATCTGTTCGAGTAACACAATTTGCAACACTTTTTACGCCTTAGCAAGCGAATGACACATATAACAGAGTGTTACAAAAAGGTACGGCCAAACTTTCAGGAAACATTCCTCACACACAAAGAAAGAAAATATGTTATGTGGACATGTGTCCGGAAACGCTTACTTTCCATGTTAGAGCTCATTTTATTACTTCTCTTCAAATCACAGTAATCATGGAATGGAAACACACAGCAACAGAACGTACCAGCGTGACTTCAAACACTTTGTTACAGGAAATGTTCAAAATGTCCTCCGTTAGCGAGGATACATGCATCCACCCTCCGTCGCATGGAATCCCTGATGCGCTGATGCAGCCCTGGAGAATGGCGTATTGTATCACAGCCGTCAACAATACGAGCACTAAGAGTCTCTACATTTGGTACCGGGGTTGCGTAGACAAGAGCTTTCAAATGCCCCCATAAATGAAAGTCAAGAGGGTTGAGGTCTGGAGAGCGTGGAGGCCATGGAATTGGTCCGCCTCTACCAATCCATCGGTCACCGAATCTGTTGTTGAGAAGCGTACGAACACTTCGACTGAAATGTGCAGGAGCTCCATCGTGCATGAACCACATGTTGTGTCGTACTTGTAAAGGCACATGTTCTAGCAGCACAGGTAGAGTATCCAGTATGAAATCATGATAACGTGCTCCATTGAGCGTAGGTGGAAGAACATGGGGCCCAATCAAGACATCACCAACAATGCCTGCCCAAACGTTCACAGAAAATCTGTGTTGATGACGTGATTGCACAATTGCGTGCCGATTATCGTCAGCCCACACATGTTGATTGTGAAAATGTACAATTTGATCACGTTGGAATGAAGCCTCATCCGTAAAGAGAACATTTGCACTGAAATTAGGATTGACACATTGTTGGATGAACCATTCGCAGAAGTGTCCCCGTGGAGGCCAATCAGCTGCTGATAGTGCCTGCACACGCTGTACACGGTACTGAAACAACTGGTTCTCCCGTAGCACTCTCCATAGAGTGACGTAGTCAACGTTACCTTGTTCAGCAGCAACTTCTCTGACGCTGACATTAGGGATATCGTCAACTGCACGAAGAATCGCCTCGTCCATTGCAGGTATCCTCGCCGTTCTAGGTCTTCTCCAGTCGCGAGTCATAGGCTGGAATGTTCCGTGCTCACTAAGACGCCGATCAATTGCTTCGAACGTCTTCCTGTCGGGACACCGCGCAACGGCTATTGCCCCGTGCTAATCCATACATCAAATGGGCATCTGCCAACTCCGCATTTGTAAACATTGCACTGACTGCAAAACCACGTTCGTGATGAACACTAACCTGTTGATGCTACGTACTGATGTGCTTGATGCTAGTACTGTAGAGCAATGAGTCTCATGTCAACACAAGCACCGAAGTCAACATTACCTTCCTTCAGTTGTGCCAACTGGCGGTGAATCGAGGAAGTACAGTACATACTGACGAAACTAAAATGAGCTCTAACATGGAAATTAAGCGTTTCCGGACACATGTCCACATAACATCTTTTCTTTATTTGTGTGTGAGGAATCTTTCTTGAAAGCTTGGCCGTACCTTTTTGTAACACCCGGTATAACGGGGTTTGTATCCTGTTAAAATGAATCAAAGAAATGTTATAGCACTGCTGCTGTCGTTGTGGTCTTCAGTCCGAAGACTGGTTTGGTGCTTCTCTTCACTTAATCTATCCTGTACCGGACACTTTCTCGCCGCATAACTACCGCAACCTGCTAGCTGTATCCAAGCCTCTCTCCTTGTACAGTTTTTCTTACCTTCCACGCTTTATTCCATTACCATATGGACAATCCCTTAGTGTCTCAGGAAGTGTCCATTCTTTTAGTCAATTTATGCCACAAATTTCTTTTTTCGTCTCCAATTCGATCAGTGCCTCCTCCTTTGTTAGTCTCCCTCTATAATTTTTTACCTCCCACACTTTACTCCATAACCATAGGGACAATCCCTTAATGCTTCAGGAAGTGTCCTACCAACTGATCCGTTCAGACGGCCGGTGTGGCCGAGCGGTTGTAGGCGCTTCAGTCTGGAACCGCGCGACCTCTACGGTCGCAGGTTCGAATCCTGCCACGGGCATTGATGTGTGTGATGTCCTTAGGTTAGTTAGGTTTAAGTAATTCTAAGTTCTAGGGGACTGATGACCTCAGATGTTGAGTCCCATAGTTCTCAGAACCATTTGAACCATTTGATCCGTTCATTTAGTCAAGCTGTGTCAAAAAATGTTCAAATGTGTGTAAAATCCTATGTGACTTAACGGCTAAGGTCATAAGTCCCTAAGCGTACACACTACTTAACCTAAATTATCCTAAGGACAAGCACACACACCCATGCCCGAGGGAGGACTCGAACCTCCGCCGGGACCAGCCGCACAGACCATGACTGCAACAAGCTGTGTCATAAATTTCCATTTTCTTCAGTTCGATTCAATACCTCGTCATTTGTTACTAGACCTGCCTATCTAATTCTCAGCATTCTTCTACAGCGCCAAATATCAAACTCTTCTATTGTCCGCCTTCGAAACTGCGCGGTCAGCGCGGCGGACTGCCAAACGAAGCCCCCCCCCCTCCCTTCCACGACTTTGATTCCCGGCCGGATCGGAGCTTGTCTCCACTAACGGCCTGGGTGTTGTGTTGTCCTGTGTCCTATCGTTATGACTCACATTCAGCTATTGACAGGCTGTTTGAGTACGTGACGAAACCGAATAAAATTTAGTCTTCTATTCTATTCTCGTCTGAATTGCTTATCACCCATGTTCCACCTTCATACGAGGCTACCTTCACACAAATGCTTTCACTTAAATTTAAGGTAGATTTTAACAGATTCCTCTTATATTCAGAAATGCTTTTCGTGATATAGCTAGCCTGCATTTTATATATGCTATACGTCGGTTGTTCTCTGCTATTTTATTGCTGAAATAACAAAAATCATCTACTACTTTTAGTTTCGGATTTCTTAATCTAGCTTCCTCACCACTGCCTAATTTAATTCGGATACTCTCCTTTACCCAAGTTTTAGTTACGATGATGTAACTCTTACAATCTCTTTTTTTGAAGACACTATCCGTTGATTCAAGTATTATTCCAAATCTTTTGACAATGTCATCAGCAAACCATGAAGGTTTCATTACTCCTCCTTGAACTTTAATCCCTTCCGTATTTATACTATATTTCTTTTACTCATTCTCAGTGAACAGATTGAGCAATATCGGCTACGACGATGTCTCGCTCGCTTCTCAACTACGATTTACCTTTTTTAATTAAAAATACTCTTTTCCTTGTTTTGTTTACAACGCGTTCCACTATCTTTGGGCATCTTTGTGTATGTGGTCATACCACTGCACAATTCTGCCCTCGTGGTATGACATCATTAAGGTCTCTGCGTTTTCGTATGATTCGAGTGGTACATCAGTCTTGTACAGAGTGTTTTATGGTTTTCAAAATGTTGAAAAAGGAAAATTTTAATATAATCTGAAGATCTCTAAAAAGACGAAACTCAGGGTCTAGAGATAGTGTCTTTGATCAAATATCAAAACGTCCTCAGTCGCGGGTTCGAATTCTACGACCGCTTATAGTTCAAATGGCTCTGAGCACTATGGGACTTAACATCTATGGTCATCAGTCCCCTAGAACTTAGAACTACTTAAACCTAACTAACCTAAGGACATCACACAACACCCAGTGATCACGAGGCAGAGAAAATCCCTGACCCCGCCGGGAATCGAACCCGGGCGCCGACCGCTTATATTTTGAATAATAATCAGCAATGGGCGCCTCATTCAACCAACGGCCGTGTCAGAGGGGCCGGAGGAGTGGACAGAAGTTTGCTTTTGGCTGAGAAACTACACTAAAAGGTGAAAGAATCAGCAATGATTAACGGCATGAGAATGCAGAAGGCAATGAAGAACGCTGCATTAAAGACACATAATCAACAATACATGTGGCCTGTAATTGAAAAAGTGTCATCATGATATCTCCACGGCAGAAGACTCCGGACTAGACGCCATTCAGATCTCCGAGAGGGGACTGCAAAGGGGGAGGTGACTATTAGAAAAAGACTGAATTATCAACGAAAGTATAGCGTTTTACGAGTCGGGGCGTGGAATGCCTCCAGTTTGAACATGCCAGAGAAGCTAGGAAATATGAATATGCAAATCCCAAGGTTCAATCTAGATTTAATGGGGGTCAGCGAAGTGAAATGGAAGGAAGACAGGGATATCTGTTGAGATGAGTACAGAGTAACATCAACAGCAGCAGAAAATGAAATAACGGGAGTAGAATTCGTTATGAATAGCAAGCTCGGCAGAGGTTGTGTTACTGTGAACAGTTTAGTGATAGAGCTGTTCTCAGTAGAATCGACAGCAAACCAACACCTACAACGGTAGTTGGGGTATACATGCCGACGTCGCAAGCCGAAGATGAGGAGATAAAGTATGTGAGAATAATGAACGGGTAGCGGCGAACACGGTTGTAGGGGGAGGAATAGATGAAAGCATTGTGGGAGTATACGAGCTTGGTAGTATGAATGAGAAAGAGAAAGACTGATTGAATTGTGCAGTAAATTTCAGTTAGCAGTAGCGGATGCTCTGGTTAAGAATCACAAGAGGAAAATGTTGGGACGTATAGGAATATTTCAATTAGATCAGTTCATGGTCAGGCAGAGTTTTCGAAATCACGTACTGGACTGTAAGGCGTACCCATGTGCAGATGTGACTCAGGTCACAGTTTACTAGTGATGAAGGGCAGACTGAAGCTTAAGAGGCTACTCAGGAAGAACCAAAGCACAAAGAATTGGGATACGAAGATACTATGGAATGAAGAGATTGAAGTTCTCTCTGGTTGTACATGCTATGATAAGGAAGAGCTCAGTAGGTACTTCACTTGAAGAGGAATGAACATTTTGAAAAAAGGTCACAGAAGATGGAAAGAAAGACATAGATACAAAGAATGTAGCTGCGAATAAACCATGGATAAGAAGAAACACTTGAGTTAATCGATGAAAGAAGGAAGTACAAAAATGTTCAGGGAAATTCAGGCATTCAGAAATGCAAGTCACTTAGGAATAAAATAAATAAGAAACGCGAAATATCTCCACGAAATATGTGAATAAATCGAAAAAGAAATGCTTTTCGGAAGAACTGATGCAGTGCATAGAAAAGTCAGAACATCGGTGAGATTAAAAGCAAGGGCTGTAACAATAAAGAACGGAGGTGGTATTCCCCTGTAAAATGCAGAGGAGAGAGTGGGTAGGTAGAAAGAGTACTTTGAAAGCCTCTATGAAGGGGACGACTTACCCGATGATGTTATAGAAGAAGAAATAGGAATAGTTATAGAAGAGATAAGGGTCCAGTATTAGAATCAGAATTTAAAAGACCTTTAGAATACTTAAGTTAGAATAAGGCAAAAAGGATAGATAACGTTCCATTTGAATTTCTAAAATCATTGGGGGGAAGTGGCAACAAAACGACTATACACATTGGTGCGTAGAATGTACGAGTATGAACTGGTGTTACACCATCTGATTTTGGAGAAACATCATCCCATACAAACAATTCCGATGATTGAAAGAGCCGACAATTGCGAAAATTACCGCACAGTCAGCAGAGCAGCTCATGCATCCAAGCTTCTGATAAGAGTAACATACAGAAGAATGGAGAAACAAAATTGAAAATTTGTTAGATGGCGATGAGTCTGGCTTGGGGAAAGTAAAAGCACCAGAGAGGCAGTTCTGACGTTGTGGTTGACAACAGAAGCAAGAATAAAGAAAAATCAACCCACGTTCACAAGATTTGTCGAATCTGTAAAGCGTTCGAAAACGTAAACTGATGCAAATTGTTAGAAATTCTGAGAAAAATATGTGTTAGCTTTTGGAGAGGAAGGGTAATATACAAGAGCCAGGAGGGAACAATAAAAGTGGAAAGCCAAGAATGAAGTGCTCGAATTAAGAAGGATGTAAGACAGGGATGTAGTCTTTCGCCCCCACTTTTCAATTTATACATAGTAGAAGCAATGATGGAAATAAAAGAAAGATACATGACTGGAATTAAAATTCAAGGTGAAATTATATCATTGATAAGATTCGCTGATGACACTCCTACCGTCAGAGTAAGTGAAGAAGAATAACATCATGTGTTGAGTGGAATGAACTGTCTAACGAGTACAGAAGATGAATTGAGAGTAAATCGAAGAACGTAGAAAGTAGTGATGAGTGTCAGATATGAAAACGGAGAGAAACTTAACACCAGGATTGGTGATCAAGAAGTAGATGAAGTTAAGAAATTCTGCTACCTAGGTAGCTAAGTTACTCATGACGAACGGAACAGGAAGAAATTTCTGAGAATGTAAGTTTGAGGACAGCATTGTGTGGTAGTGAATGATGGACAATGGGAAAATCAGAAACGAAGATAATCGAAGCATTTGAGATGTGGTTCTACTGAAGAACATTGAGTATTAGACGGGCTAATAAGGTAATGAATGAGGAGGTTCTCCGCAGAATCGGCGAAAATGCGAATATAAGGAAACACTGACAAGATGAAGGGACGTAATGGAATAACTTACCATATTACTACAGGGAGCTGTAGAGTGTTAAACAGTGTAGGAAGACAGTGATTGGAATACATCCAGAAAATGATTAAGGATGTAGGTTGCAAGTGCTACTCTGAGGTGAAGAGGTTGGCACAGATGAGGAATACCAGCGAGGTTCCGAAGTGGTTAGCACACTGGACTCGCAATTTGGAGGACGACGGTTCAAACCCACCTACAACCATCCTGATTTAAGTTTTCCGTGATTTCCCTAAATCGCTTTATGTAAATGCCCGAATGGTTCCTGTGAAAGGGCACGGTCGACTTTCCTCTCCATCCTTCCCTAATCAGAAGGGACCGATACCCTGGATGTTTCACGCCTCACCAACTAACAAATGAGGAATACGTGGCGAGCCGCATTAAACCACTCAGAAAGCTGACAACTAAAAAAAAAATTGCAGCCCAGACTGCTCTAATTCAGATATTCTAGATATTTTTGCTGTACACTTTTTGATATCCTGCGACCCTTATAACTACACCCTGAGTTCTTACCCGAGGTTTTATAGTGAAGAAATAAGGAGTGATCGGGCTACGTGCTCACTGTCTTCGTTGATTCATATTTCATACTCAGTGCAGATTGTATGTCTGTTTTTGTGTTTTATTCTTTGTTATAAGAAACTACTGACAGATTCGGCATTAGATTCTCTTACGATACAAATAAAACACGACTGCAAGTTGTACATTCAATTTCCGGCAATGGCGAATACTTCCTCTTATGTGTCCCCAACATGTGCCGAAAAGTATATCATGGATAAGAATAATTGTTGACAAGTAAATACACGATCCCGGTTCAAATGGTTCAAATGGCTCTGAGCACTATGGTACTTAACATCTGAGGTCATCAGTCCCCTAAAACTACTTAAACCTAACTAACCTAAGGACATCACACACATCCATGCCCGAGGCAGGATTCGAACCTGCTACCGTAGCGGTCGCGTGGTTCCAGACTGAAGCGCCTAGAACCGCTCGGCCTCACCGGCCGGCCACGATCCCGGAAGACTGACATAACTATATATGATTCTACTCTTAAGGCAGATGCTATATGGTTGGTTCCATAAAGGTATGTGGTCTTGCACGTCTTTTGTCACTCGTAATATTCCACACGATGTTATCGTACGCATGGTGTACCACGAAATTAACCGCCATGAGATTCATCTTCCCAAATGCTAGACTGCTGTCCATTGCATACTGAGCGAGAAATATGTGCCTATAGGATGGCTTTCACAGAGTATGCTTCTTGTAGAGAAATCCTCTGACTTTACTGGTTCAATGATGGATGCTGTCGTACGCACTGTGTAGGATCAACAGGAAGAAAATAAGTGCGTCTTCGCGAAGCTGAAGGGGAGATAGGGGACGTATGTGAGGGAGGACATAGAGAGAGAGAGAGAGAGAGAGGGGGGGGGGGAGAGGGAGAGGTACATTATTTACATTCCCCAAATAGTGAATATATTTCATAATTAAAATCACAGAGGAACGTACAAGACCGTACAGGCTGCATGCTGTGCCTACTCCAGCACTTGACATCAGTCGTTTCATCATCTTGGTAAACAATGTGTGGTGAATATTGAATAAATTTCCAGCTTCCATGATTGTTAAAATCATTTATTGACGCAGATTACCGGTTTTGGCATTTCTCTGTTACCATCTTAGTATCTATGGTCACATCATTACACAATCTACAACCCACAATCTATATGAATAAATGATTTTAACGATCTTCGAAGTTGAAAGTTTACTCAATGTTCATAATACTGCGTATCACCCTCATACCGACAATGTCAGCTGTATATTGAGTGGTGAGCTGGGACGTTTTCTCTTCTGGGACAGCTTTATAGCTATGATACCTCTTGCGTCATTGCTGGCTGGGGTCAGCGTGGTAACTCTTCGTTGTAATAACACGAAAGTTATTTTGTTCCTGTCCTTAATATTCTGTATTTCTACATTCTGTAAATATTTAAGTAGCAGGTTTTCAGGAACCATACATTTAAATAAATATAAAGATTTGAACTTCGATTGCTGATGTATTGTGTTACTGATGTTACCTAGATTGTCGGATTGTTTTAGTCCACGATGTATTGTCACTATTACATTAGTAAGAACTCATTTTCGGTTATATATCGAAAATCAAAATTGTGCTCATGTGGTTGTGTATTAGTATAGTACTGCGTTTGGGTTGCTGAGAATGAGTACGGAATGGAATGAAAGGCAGTAGTCAATCATTTGGACGCTGTAGAATCTACTCCACAAAGAAACTTTGAAAGTGGTCTGTACTGATGCTTGATTCCTTTTCGGTTATATATCGAAAGTCAAAATTGTGCTCATGTGGTTGTGTGTTAGTATAGTACTGCGTTTGGGTTGCTGAGAATGAGTACGGAATGGAATGAAGGGCAGTAGTCAATCATTTGGACGCTGTAGAATCTACTCCACAAAGAAACTTTGAAAGCGGTCTGTATTGATGCTTGATTCCTTTTGATAAAGAATCGTTGTTACATGAGCAGATACCGTCTCACATTGTTAGTACTTTGCAAAGTAATAATACATCACTTGCTCAACAGCACTAAGATGCAGCATTTTCCGTAACTGGAGAGGCCACGGCTGTTGACATTGGCGACGTGAGGAATGGCGTTCCACAAGTCAGACTCGAGTAATACGTTTGAATAATTCAACACCCTGGTGGCCGCCGAATGTAGCAACCAGGCTTCACACCCGACGGCGGTCCCATGCGCCTCCAGTGGCGCTGAATGTATATTATTCTTTTTTTCAGAATACCATCATGAGTCAACTTTTTGGTGTAACAAATTAACATTTATTGAGAGGCATATTCCGAGTATACTAAAAGTTACTGTGCCATTCACACATCAAAATAAGTACCGCACACACCACATGAATTTCGCATTACGTGTGAATGTCATAACACATTACTCGTCAGCCTACGTTGACAGAGTTGTAAACATTCGTTCAGAAATAATGTGTACGGCTTTTGTAAACAATGTGTAAAACTGCTGCGTTTCCAAGAAGACAATTATCAACGTATGACTGCATACGGATTGTTACTTTATGTCAGCAAGAGAAGTCGCAAGGCGATTAACTGTGAGCCACACAGATGTGGTACGGATCCACGCCTCCGCGTTGAATGAACTAAATTCATACTAAAGAAAGGAGAAAGAAAATGGTGCAGCAGTACGCTCCCACTTGAGAACACCCATTGACTACTCCCCTGGAAGATCGTAGGATTTTAATTACTTAATACGGGTGGGACGTCGAGAAGATTTCTGCAGTGGATTCCACTTGCCTGAACACTCTTTCAGTTCTGAATTTCCCACCGTCTTATTCGAATTTAATGGAAGTTAAGAGATTGATGTATACATTTTTCAGTACACTAATTTATATTTTATTAATAGCTCATTTCTCATGTTTTGTTAGCACAGATTGTTTTTAAACTGAGTCAGAATCTTTCCCTAAATTTATGTGTTCCAGATTAAGGGGTAATCCGTAGTCATTGCTGCGTTCTATAAGTCAGTGTACGTTTTTAAAATGCTCTATATCGTTGTATTCACTTCCAAAGACAACTTAATCCTTTCACGAATTAAAAGCCAGTATTTCCCTAACAAGCTGGTTATACTTTAATGACTATCTTGTACTTTGTGGGATGGAGTATCATTGGTCTATTGTACTTAGTTCCTGTGTCACGGTGTTCCATTGTTTCACCAGCGCGTTTGACAACTGTCGGATGGTCGTTGGCACATATGGACGCGCTGCAACATGTCCTTCCAACGTATACCACACTTGGTCGATGGAATTTAAGTCGGAGGAACGAGCAGATCAGTCCATTCCCGAATGTCCTCTCGTTCTAAGAGGTCCTTCACCTGCGCAGTTCGGCTTTGTCGTGAATTGTTATCAACTAAAATTACGTCAGACAGAATGTTCTACTATTTCGAGGTCATTACTCCCACGCAATATTTTGTCACCGCACACCATAGCACCCGGCGCGAAGGAAACTGTCATATTCGGGAATGGTTCTGGGTGTATTATGTATTCCCACATTTAACTATGTGAGGACACGTCCAGAGTTGTGGTACATGTTCGTTTTGGTGGTCCATCTGCTATGGTGTAGGGAAGCAGAATGTTGCATGGGCGCACTGACCCCAAATAGTTAATCCTGGTATATTCACCGGCCAAAGCTGTAACACTGTATTCTTTCCCTCTGTGCATCGTTTCAAGGGTGTATTAGGGACCTGACTCAATTTGTGTGAATGACATTGTCCAAGTGGAGGAGCTCTTGAAGCAAGAGGAAATTTGGTTTGGCCTGCTCGTTCCCCGACTTATGTCGTGTCGAGAGTAGGTGAGTTGTGTTGGGGAGATGTATTGCAGCGCGTCCACATGGAGCACCGGTCATCCAACAGTTACCAACATTGTGACCAACATGGCAGAGTATTTTAGAGCACGTATTGCCATCCATGTCCCACCATATGTAACGTCCACAGGAGCATAGTAAATCGGTGTGACCTCAATGAAAATATTGTCTTTGAATAAAAGTGTCATTTATGTTCATCTCTTTGCATGTTTCTTTTAGTTAACGTCTGTACTACACCGCAACAGTGTTTTCTATGCGTTATCCAAGTTGTTACTGGGCAGTGACACATAATGTGAAAGATACTTCCGTCTTCAAGTTCTGCTCAACATTGTAGAATTTGTGAGAGACGCCTTAATTACATCTTATTGAATATTAATACGACCGGCAGGGTAGCTCTCTGAGTCCGACGAGCGCTGGAGACTGCGTGACGAGCGAATGCCTGCAGCTGTAAAAATTGAAATACATTATTGTTACACGAATAAGTGACAGCATATATTTGCAGACTCTGAAAGTATGTGATCACCCCACGACTTGGCCGCGTTGAACCGAAGCCCTCGTGTTAAGAAGGATTCATACATGGTGTGAGAATACTATTAACACATGTTCGGTGAGCCTTAGCACTTTTCGCATGTCTCACGAAACTCTTCAGAGCCTGATTTGTAGAGCAGTGTTAGTTTGCAGAACGTCGAGACTCGGGTCCGACCGATGAGTATCGGCGTAGTACATTGAGGGCACAGAGACAATGGTTGCAATATATTACGTTCTGATATTTCCACGTCTCAAATTTGCTAAGCTTAAATTGGTTAAAAAAACGGTAACACGGATCAGGGTTTTCTTGCTATATTCTATTCAGTCAGTCTATACAAACTTAACCATGACATCGCATGTCACAAATGTGGTTTTGTAAAGTTCAAGGTCGTTGTAAACCATATTACGTGATAATCTGGCTATTTTTATTGCACTTGAGAGGCACTCTAATTCCACAACAACTTGTTTTCTATAGGCATTTTGTCATACCCTCGATTACGGTCACCGAATCATTGAGTATTAATTCTGTGACGGTTGAAAAACAAAATTAGATTTCATGCTAAAAAGTCATATTGTGAATCACTCTTCTCGTAAAAGGCGTATTTAAATACGTTCTCCACAAATATTCTTTTTAATTTACAAACGAATTGCGGGACAATTTTTTCGGACTCGAGGTAGAACACGAGTAGAGGAAATTCCAAGAATACGATAAAGCAATATTTGCTGCCTTAGATAGTATCTCAATTGTTTTCTAAGTATTCTGCCAAGATAAGATACGGTAATTGTAAAATAATGATTGCGCTTCTCAATAGTTGATAAAGAGAGGAAAAGAATCTCTCCTGTAAACAATTATGGCGTGACTTTTGAACTAGAATAACAGATTACCTATATCTCAGTCGACCTGAACGCCGATAACGAACTTCGAAAATGCAAAGCATGTCTATACTAATGATAGGAAAGACAACTGAGAAAAAATGGCTTAATAATATTTTTTAAGAGGCAGTGGAATAAGGATATTGAGACTGCATGATTAGGAGGGTTGGAGTGGCTGGAATCAAAGGATAAAACTGTTGGTAGAAATAGGGGTATACCGTTCCCTCTTCGCACTTAATTACCAGCGACAATTCATTACATCAGCTACTTAAACAGATACCCTACGTTGTGGCGTAATCCGTAGACACATAATGCTGTACAGATAAAAGCGTACCAACGGAAAACATAAAGAACGTTGTGAGACTGCTACCAAATGCTACCTATGTAACAAATCTTGTCGAGCGCGTTACCTGAACCGTTACAACAGTTCATTTCGATTCCCCTTGTGGCTGCGCTAAACATGCTATGTCGGTATCATCACTTTGCTGACTGCTCAACCTTCTCGAAGTATTTTGTTAAAAATATAAATACACGTTCGTTTCAACAGCGTAACACTTCGTAGTGCCGTGTGCATCACACGGCGAACTGCTGTACTGTTGCGACATATGGTTAGTACAAACTTTTCTTAATCATTTCCAGCAACTAGAAATGCGTTTGTGAGACATCTTAATGGCAGTCTTCCTGTATTATGTTATTATTGACGACTGAGGCAAAGGCAGGTTGTCTACATTTTTAGCTCTCTCATTGATTGTTCTTCATGGAAATCGAGTTATTTAGCATTCTTCGTTAACACAGTTGTAACATTAATTTCATGACGATCACACAACGTTTCATTCCACTGGATATGCATCCAGCATTCGGTCGTAGTAAAATTGTCAACAAAATTCGGAAATCGTCATCGAGCGCTGTAACTTGAGCCTAAGAGATTCCTGTGCCACAATGTGTATACTTTCAAGAAAATTTTCATAACAAATAAAGATTAACAGCCTTCGTTCATCGCGCTGAATGCAGGTATTCACTGCCGTAAGCTGGTTCGGGCTCTCAGTGGATGAAAATCACGCGTCTCCCAGCAGTGTACGTGCGTGTGTAACGTGAGCGTGTGTGGCAGCAGTATCAGAGCCGCACGCCAACTACAGCTTCGGGACGGCCGCGACGGACCTCTCGTGCTTCCCTCGGGATTGCGTAAGTCATGCACTTGCCACTGGCTACACTCGAGCGGGCTGAGCCAATCAGAGGAGAGGGATCTCGAACGTCGGACGATTACGAAACTTCATGACATGTTCCCACGAATCAGATTCAACACCTGCATTGGAGATAACAACCGCTGCGAATCAGTAACAGGAATCGAAGGGAAGAATGAAGAACATTATATTTCTTCCAATTTTAGATTCTTAAGTATTCTTATCTCGTATATCAGTGGTGAAACTAATGAAAAAGAAACATTCAGAGTAGCTTTAAATTCAGTTTCTTTAAATCATGAGAAAAATCGTCATGGATTGTTTATCCATTACTGGGGTAACAGCATTTACCTCTATTTTTGTCTCGAGATGCTGCAATTGAAACCTAAAAACACTAAACGAAAATTGAAGTTCTTATCATGTTACGTACACTGTCAAGCACCCAGAAGACGTGATCAGATGTAAGTGTAACTTCGTAACCATACAGATCGGCCGGTATTACACGATTAGTTACAATTATCTGTGACAGGCCACCAGAGTGCATTAGTGTTCTTCATGTTTAGTGCTGTTAATCGGCCTGGTGAAAGCTTAAGATACTGAGTTTCCAGTCCGAAGGACATGGACGGGTCGCGTACTCGTGTGAGACAGCGTTATCAGCACTGACAGAGTTTCAAATGAGCCACATTGTGGGTCTCCATTTCGCCCGCTGATCAAATTGTACGACATCCAGATTTTTGGGGCATTCAGATGTCACAATGCCGCTGTGTCTGACTGCACAGAAAAGTGAAGGAGGGATACTCCTCGTCACTTGTGGTCGACCAAGTCTGATGACCACAAGGGACGATCGCCCTATTGTGCATCCAACCCTTCGTAACCCCTTCACTTCTGCCATCCGAGAACAAGTAAAGTACTACATGCAACATTTTGTGACATCCGGCACCATTAGTTGGAGACTAGAAGCAGTCGGCGTAGGGAATAACATCACAACATCGCGTCACTATTGGTAGTGACTGAGGGAAGTTTGACAGGGAAACCGTCCGTCATGAGTATCCTGCATCCATGTGTTACCTGGTTTTCAACAGGACAGTGCTCGTCCTTACGTGGCAGGTGTTTCTATGAATCGTCTGCGTGATGTTTACGTATTGCCGTGGCCAGCAAGATCTGCAGATCTGTCCCCGCTAGAACATGTGTCAGACCAGCTGGGAAGTCAACTACAGCCCAATACAATATCCAAAAGATCACGTACCAGTTACAATACTTGTCAGCTTACCTCAGGACAGGAATTCAATGGCTTTATGAGATCCTTACTAACCGAATCGGTGAATGCTCCCATACCAGAGGAGGCAAGACGCCATACTGAAAACTGGGACCAAACTCGAAATTGGGATCAAAATGCCAAATGTAAAATAAACTCCATTTTGTAATCACTGAAATAACATCACATACCATCTCAACCAGGGAAGTTTCATGTGGTGTCGATCTCCCCTTTCAGGTGCTTCACTTTTCTGGCAGATAATATACTTTCCGATCAACTTTTTTACAATCAAAATTTCCAAATTATTTTTATACCTTGAATGCTTAAACACCTCATCAAATACCAAGTACAAAACTTCATTTTTTTCATAATTAAATATTCACATTTATTAATCTCTGAAACTAAAAAGTGCATCTACTGGTTGTACAGTCTTCTTAACTGATGAACTGTGAGTTCATACTTTTAATAACAGCAATAGCTTGTCTTGTCTTATTTACGTGTTCCGTCTCATATCCTCTCGAAAAGATTTCCACGTAGTTCAGTATTTTATTATTGTTAGCTTGTTCCATTACAGATTTGGTTTTCTTTTCGGTACTTCATATCTGATACCGCTTGTGCTTTGTGCCAAAGCTTATTGATTAAATAAAAGATCGTTCAAAATGGTTCAAATGGCTCTGAGCACTATGGGACTTAACATCTGAGGTCGGCTCAGCTACATCGGCCGGCTAAGTGATTGTATCGTTTACGTCTGCATAATCTACAATTTCCAGTAAGCAGTCTTGTTGCTTACATTAATATACTATCCCTTTTTGTAATTAAAAAAGGAATATTCATAATGTTCGTTATGTTATACTGCAAGATGAATTTGCTTCTTTGGAGGTATGTATATCTGTTCTGTTACTCTGAATCTCACTATTCAGTCGGTACATAAAATTCTTAAACTGTTGTGATATGCAAATTATCTACGGTTTCTTTTCTGTTTTAGAAAACGAATCCAGACTGACTTTAGTTTCATTTTTTTCTTCTGAAGTCCAGTTTCTATTCATTTGGTCCGGAAGAATGAGTTAAGAACAAATGCGTTGTTGTTCTTGGCAAATTCTGTGTACTTTTTTCAATTCTTTTATCACATACAAACACTATCGCTGAAGAACCGTACGTTAATTGTCATCCTTCGTACTAAAATCCCACATTACTGTGGAATTTGCTGTCGATTATCAGCTCTATGCGTCTTCCACTACCGCTGCAGAAAATAAGTACGTTAGTTGATTTTCATGGAATGACTTTTAATATTTAAAAAAAAACTAATGGTGCTGTTGTGTGTAATATTCACTAAATAACACATTTTATGATGTTCTTAATTTTTTTGTTCAATGTGAAACATACATCCAAGTAAAAAGGGCATAAAAATCATACAGCTCCACTTTTCACATGCCATATAACACACACCTTAATCTTTATTATATGTCACACTTCAGGCTGTGAACCAGATTCACCTATACTATTACAAGGGGCTTAAAATATTTTACAGTGACTTGCGGTAGTATACATAAAACATCTGTTATAATTGGTCTTCATTTTGTAGATGCACTTCTGACAACTTCACTGCATCGTAATTGTCGTTACTTTGGTACTATTACGACCCAAATCTATCGAATGCTGTCTTCGGCTGCTTACGTTCTACAAACTGAACCATGTAATTAAGAATCAGTATTAACGTAGGTATTAAAACTGTGATGCGTCCTAAAAGTTTGTTGCATAGAGTTAAATATTTTTGGTGTTTCGCGGATTATATGTTGGAGCGGTTATTCGTGTCATATGATATCTATCTACTGCACCGACACTCAGACCCGAATCCT
Source organism: Schistocerca americana (assembly GCF_021461395.2). NCBI lineage: Eukaryota > Metazoa > Arthropoda > Insecta > Orthoptera > Acrididae > Schistocerca > Schistocerca americana. Next base: position 466,889,542 of record NC_060121.1, read on the forward strand.
TCCCATTCGGTCCTAGTCTGCAACTAACAGCGCCATCGGAATGCGCCTCAAGCACTGACAGAAATCTTTAATGGAGCACTGATATTTCAGTGCAAGAAGTTGTCGTGTAACGGAAGGGACAGCTATGAGGAAACATTTGAGTCGTCCTTGGTAACTCTACTTCACCTCATTGAATTATCAAACTAGTGACTGAATGAAAGATAAATCTAGATCCGTCTAATGAAGTGCAGTGTGTGAAGTGTGCCGAAGAATATCGATAGACGGTAGCAGTACTAGAGAGAATTTCAAGAAAAATGTTTGGGACAGTAAAACCCTTCAACTACCGGGTGTTGCTAAATGACACCGTTTATATACGTCGGATTACACATGGTAAAACTGATACTCAGACCCCTTTTGACCATGACGACTTTCATATCACTTCAAGCGACTTGAGGCTACAACAATGATGTGTGTGGGCAACTCGTTAAGATGCAGGAAGTTTTTTATAACTCGGTGAATGGCGTGTCGGCTTCCACCTTATTGTGGAGCTGCCACCCCACTTTGAGTATTGATGTGTACTGTGATCGTTTTTAAGTGTTACTTTGTTTTGCTCATTCAGTTAATTTATTTTCACATAAATAAGCGAAGGCAATAATACAACATCCCGTCAACACAGACATCAGGAAAAACGGTCCTGTAAGAGAAAGATGCAGTCTGGTTGAACGAATTCACTGGCTAATCATAAAATGTGCCAGACTGTACCTCTTACTATAGCTAAATTGTAATATACGGAAATGAATGCACAAACACCATACCTGTTACTGAAAATCATTCGCAGAAAGTCAAAATACCTAAAATCATAAAAATGAGATTTCAGCAACTTTACTCCTTGTATGTAATCTTATAATCAACGCAAGACAAACACTGACAGAGTCTATTTCAAGGAATTTTAAGTTATTTAATTTTTCTTCGAAAGCAGCAAACAATTAGACAATCAATGCTACTGTATACAAAGTGTAGGCTTCCGTTATATGCCGATAGCTACATTTTTTATTTACTTGCATCTTTTAGAAACCTGGCTATGACTTCCTAGATGTAGTACACCGCAACGGTTATATATTACGCTATCATCTCCAATAGCTGCTGTAGATAAAGCATATGTCGTATGTGTGGTGATACAGCCTCGCCAGTAGTAATGAAAAGGAGAGGATATGGTGGCGTCGGACTTTGGATCGAATCCCTTCTATATATTTAAAACCTTTCCGGTCTGTCTTTTGGAACTTGGGCATATGACAATGGATGGAGATCTGGTCTTCGGATGGAATCTGTGTAGGCTATATGCCGACCCTTGTTCTCACGCTCTTCCTCCTGTCGTCATGAAGTAGTACAAACCAATCATTGAAGTTCGGTGTGCAGGCCACCTAGATAAGAAACTTCAGTAAGTCTCGTCCCTACCATGCTATCACAAACAGAATGATTTGTACCACATCGCTAACGGACTAGACGAACCTCGCTGATAACAAACGAGAATGTTTCATTAACTTAGAGGTGTACAGTATAGGCAACAATAAAAAAAGCAATACATTTTTATCCATGAATGAATAAACTTGAGCCGGCCTCGGTGACCGAGCGGTTCTAGGCGCTATAGTCTGGAACCGCGCGACCGCTATGGTCGCAGGTCCGAATCCTGCCTCAGGCATGGATGTGTTTGATGTCCTTAGGTTTGTTCGGTTTAAGTAGTTCTAAGTTCTAGGGGACTGATGACCTCAGAAGTTAAGTCCCATAGTGCTCAGAGCCATTTGAACCATTTTTTGAATAAACTTGGGAATTTGTTATCTGGGCTGCTTTCATTTCACTAATTCAAATAGGTCATTTGAGGATCCATATCTCACATGGATCCCTACGGCTGGTCAGTCAGTTCCGTGGAAGGATTAGTCGTGTACCAGTTAAGGATTTATCTCGGGATTCTCATGACGTAATTAACGACTGAGGAAATACAACAGGGTGACAGGGTTAAGATTGGAAACGTACAATATTATACTACCCTATGACTGTACCATTCCGAAAACGTATTCTGCTACCATTACGTTTGTTATTTTTTCACTTCTTTTGTTCGTTTATGTAGTGGACAGAATGTTCCGACGTGTCGAACGTCTATCAGTAACACAAAAATTTTCTTTCTCCTTCAGTTGCTGCTCGGTGTCGTTATTATTTCAGCCCGAATGCGTCTGCCTTTAATAGCACTTAGCAAAATTGCCTTTCGCAGAATAGATGTTATCTCAAGGATGGTGCAAGCAGAGCGCGACCCAAGAGAAACCAAACAAGCGATGGCCAATGACAGTTCCATCCAACTCATCACGTCAGACTTGCCTTTCCGCTATTCCTTAAATCCAAGAGCTTGTTGTTCTGTCACTTCCTTAATACGAACTCAGTTCGAATATCCACACTAAACGGATTTCATTGTCTGCAGAAACTATGTCACCGTGATCCTAGTTCTAGCACATGTGAAATATTCTCTTAGAATAACTTGATTAGCTGACATGTGAAACAAATTGGATGTTGTTAAAAGCGTTAGAAGCGTATTATATTAATATCTCGAGGAGAACCAAGATACACAGGAAACAGCGCGACGAGAATTTTACCAGTTTTAACAGAGAATATAGAGCATTTAAAAAAAACTGTTTCCTAAACCATTACACATATTTGAAGAAGTAGCTCGCATGGATAAACTGAGGCAAGGAAACGAACTGAAAAAATGTAACAAATAATATGACATGGATGAAAACTTAATTACAGTATATATTATTTCAACGTGAAAGAGTGTTTGTCTATGACGATGACCTCGTTTTCCGAATGTGGAAGGTTCTATTCTTAAATTTGTCTTATATCGCTTGAGGATAACTTTTGCAATAAATCAACGAACACATAAGTTCTTCGTCCTCGAGTGTTCTTTTCTCTAATGAAATCGATATCGGCAAAATATCAAACGTTAAATTTCCTTTTCCATGAATGAAACTGTCAAAAGGAGCGAGCTGCTGTAAATGAAAAAGAGAAAAGTCTGGTATGTCTATCAAACATATCAGACAGCTCTTTTGTCTAATTTATGAACGCTATATGAAGATAGCTCAGTATAGGAGGAAGAATGAGCTCTACACCAGTTGGTAAAAAGTTTTCGATTGTCAATCGTATATACAGCTATACCATTTTTTAGAATATTCTACTGGTTGATTACGTATTATACGGTAAATTAGTGTACATAATGTAGTGGCACATAGAGATATTTCACTGAGAAAGCACGGAAAGGCGCTTCAGTCTGGAACCGCGCGACCGCTACGGTCGCAGGTTCGAATACTGCCTCGGGCACGGATGTGTGTGATGTCCTTAGGTTAGTTAGGTTTAAGTAGTTCTAAGTTCTAGGGGACTGATGACCTCAGATGTTAAGTCCCATAGTGCTCAGAGCCATTTGAACCACAGAAAGGTGATTAGACTTTTACAGTCCGTAGCTGCATCCAAATTCAGGTAATAAACCTATATATTCCACAGAAACGGGGAAAATAAATAAAGCAAAAGTGAGAAACTGAGGTTATCCCGGATTAGAAGTTTTTAAGGAGTAAGAAGAGGTGTAGAAAGGGTGGAAATCAAAGAAAAACGCTACAATTTTTATCACATAAGTGGAGTAGGTATTAAAATCCATGGAGAAGAAATAAAAACTTTCAGATTCGCCGATGACATTGTAATTCTGTCAGAGACAGCAAAGGACTTGGAAGAGCAGTTGAACGGAATGGATAGTGTCTTGAAAGGTGGATATAAGATGAACATCAACAAAAGCAAAACGAGGATAATGGAATGTAGTCGAATTAAGTCGGGTGATGCTGAGGGAATTAGATTAGGAAATGAGACACTTAAAGTAGTATAGGAGTTTTGCTATTTGGGGAGCAAAATAACTGATGATGGTCGAAGTAGAAAGGATATAAAATGCAGACTGGCAATGGCAAAGAGAGCGTTTCTGAAGAAGAGGAATTTGTTAATATCGAGTATAAATTTAACTGTCAGGAAGTCGTTTCTGAAAGTACTTGTATGGAGCGTAGCCATGTATGGAAGTGAAACATGGGCGGTAAATAGTTTGGACAAGAAGAGAATATAAGTTTTCGAAATGTGGTGCTACAGAAGAATGCTGTAGATTAGATGGGTAGATCATGTAACTATTGAGGAGGTATTGAATAGGATTGGGGAGAAGAGAAGTTTGTGGCACTACTTCACTAGAAGAAGGGATCGGTTGGTAGGACATGTTCTGAGGCATCAAGGGATCACCAATTTAGTATTGGAGGGAAGCGTGGAGGGTAAAAATCGTACAGGGTGACCAAGAGATGAATACACTAAACAGATTCAGAAAGATGTAGGTTGCAGTAGGTACTGGGAGATGAAGAAGCTTGCACAGGATAGAGTAGCATGGAGAGCTGCATCAAACCAGTCTCAGGACTGAAGACCACAACAAAAACAACAAGCTTCAAGTAGTAGCACAATATGAAGAATAAGAGTAAGGTTAGAGATCGGTAACAGAGCTAAATTTGTACTCGTATTGATAATCTGGTTAATATTCGAAAGGTATGCAATAATTAATGCAACTTTTTCCAGCCGGCCTGTGTGTCCGAGCGGTTCTAGGCGCTTCAGTCTGAAACTGCGCGACCGCTACGGTCGCAGATTCGAATCCTGCTTCGCGAATGGATGTGTGTGATGCCCTTAGGTTAGTTAGGTTTAAGTAGTTCTAAGTTCTTGGGGACTGATGACTTCAGTAGTTAAGTCCCATAGTGCTCAGAACCATTTGAACCATTTTGATTTTTTGCAACTTTTTCCCGGAAAGCAGTATACTTTTGGCTAAAAACCGCTATTTGTCGACTGTCTAATACCACGACCTCATACTTGAAGGGCCTGTATGCTCCCATGTACCAATCTCCTGGTCGACGTTAGAACAAACGTCCTGCTGCATCAATAACCTCGACATCATGTACGTCCTGCTTCCCGCGGAGTGCAACCTTCATTGAGCCAAACAGATGGAAGATGCGAGATCCTGGCTGTAGGACGGATGAGGAAGAACAGTCCAATAATATTTCATGAGTTCCTCTCGGGTGCGCAATCTTGTGTGAGGCCTTGTCTTGTCATGAAGAAGGAGAAGTTCATTTGCATTTTCATGGCGACAAACAAGCTGAACTCGTTTTTAAATTTCTTGAGGGTGGCACTTCAAAGTTGATCACTGCACCATGATGGAGGACATCAAACAGAATAGCCCCTTCAGAGTCCCAGAAAACAGTCACCAATACTTCACTGGCTGATAATGTGGCTTTCCACTTTGTTTTTGGAGTTATTTAATGCCACTCCAAGGACTGGCAGTTTGTTTTCGTTTTGAACCCATGTTTGGACGCCTTTGACTATCTTGGGCAAAAAATTGTCACAATCAGCCTCGTAAAGCTCAAGCAATTTCGCACAGATGGTCCTCTGTTGCTGTTTTTAGTTTTCGATTAGGCGGCGTGGAACCCAGCGGGTACACATCGTCGAGTGATGCAACTGGTGGACGAGTGTGTCAGTACTACTAACAGAGACGTCCAGTTGAGAAGCGAGGCGTCTCATTGTGATCCGTCTATCACCTTGAATGAGAGTGTCCGCACGTTCCAATATCGGAGCAGTCAGAGATGTTGGCGATGTGACGATGACAGAGACCTCGTCCAACGATTCACCGTGCTTTTATTCACTGGCAGGTCTCCGTAGATGTTCCGGAAGCATCTGTGAACATCTGTAAAGCTCTGGTTTTCTGCTACGAGAAACTCAATGCCAGCTCTCTGCTTGGAACGCAGATCCATTACAGTCGCTATTCTGAAGACTGTATATTGCACCGCAAACTATCAGACCTTCATGAAACTTTAGTGGCTGAAGCGGGAGTTTTTCTCGATGTCTCGCAACGAGTTCAGCATTTTTTCAATCGAAATTGGCCGAGAACAGAAATAGGTTCCATTACTAACGGAACGCCCCAAGTATGATCACAAGTATCAACTAGAAGCCGCAAATTTTACATGAGGGAAATACTTAAGAGCATCATAATACGATTGAAAGAAAGAGCGATTGGAAGGGATAGTGGGTATCTACCAACAGGACAATGCAATTTGTTACCCCGCTAGCAGTGAACGTGCTCGGTTCGAAGAGCACCAGGTTGAGTTTACCGTGCTCTCCTGCCACCAAAACTCTCCGAATTTACAACCAATCGAGAATCTGTGGGACTACATCTTTCGGGCTGTTCGCGCTATGAATCCTCAGCTGAGAAACCTAGCGCAGCTGGGCATAACCCTGGAGCTGGCATAGCACCACAATCCTGTCGGTATCTTGCAGAACCGTACTGATCTCTTCCTCCACGTTTGCACTGCAAAAGGTGGTATTCAGGTCTTAGGCAGCTGATCGCATTAAGTTGATAGTAAATAATTACTATTAAAAACAGTCTTGATCACAATTTATTTTATAAGGTGACCGGTTTCGACCACTGCTGTGGTCATCTTCAGACCATTGAGTGGAAACCCCTTTCTGTTGGAGAATCACATAGGCCAACAAGCATCACGGGCTAGTAGGACTAATCACAACTCTCGCCCGAATTAGCACCTTCGCTAATTGAAAATGCGTAATTCGACACGAACTAGGCTATTCCAGTGAACCTCGAATCTTTAAAGAACCGAACTCTCATGTGTAAAACAGCTTCAAGCTTTTGAATATATGAGGGGTGTTCGATAAGTAATAAGTTGTGATTCTCCAACAGAAAGGGGTTTCCACTCAATGGTCTGAAGATGACCACAGCAGTGGTCGAAACCGGTCACCTTATAAAATAAATTGTGATCAAGACTGTTTTTAATAGTAATTATTTACAATTTTATTGATCACTGCTGTTCCCATAATGCATTCAAAAGTAATACAAGTTGATAGTACCCTGTAATAGGCGATTAATCAATCTGCATCCACATCTGTCAGATCAGTTCGTCCGACTGCCCTGCCGAGGCCACGGATTCAATATTCGTTACTGTCATACATGTTTCCTTGATGTGGGAACTGATAAGGGGTTGTGCATAGGCTCGTGAGGCCAACTGAGGAGCTATTTCAATGAGAAGTATCGGCTGCAGGATCAGGAAAGGTGACAACGGCTGGGAGTACGTTATGGTGAGCACACACATCCAAATGACACCTCATGGCAGTGGATGGCGCATAGGCCAACAAGCATCACGGGCTAGTAGGACTAATCACAACTCTCGCCCGAATTAGCACCTTCGCTAATTGAAAATGCGTAATTCGACACGAACTAGGCTATTCCAGTGAACCTCGAATCTTTAAAGAACCGAACTCTCATGTGTAAAACAGCTTCAAGCTTTTGAATATATGAGGGGTGTTCGATAAGTAATACAACAGATTTTTTTCCTGATTTTTTTCAAATAATCTCCATTCAGTGCGACAGCCTTATGCCACCTTACTGAGAGGGTGTGTATCCTTGCATAATACCACTCTACTGGCCGATGTCGAAGCCATCGTCTTGCTACATCAGCAACCTCTTCATCACCCACGTATTGCTTCCCGCGGAGAGCATCCTTCATTGCGCCAAAGAGATGGAAGTCGGAAGATGCGAGATAGGACTGTAGGGCGGATGAGGAAGATCAGTCAAGTAGTTTTGTGAGCTCCTGTCGTGTGCGCAGATTTGTGAGACGTCATGCGTTGCCACGGAAAAGGAGAAGTTCGTTTGCATTTTTGTGGCGACGAACACGCTGAAGTCGTTTCTTCAGTTTCCTGAGGATATCACAATACACTTCATAGTTGTTCGTTGCATCATGAGACGGGAGATCGGACATGTTTGTGTGACCTTACTATGATGGTAACAGAAGCATAGCTCAACGACTTACCGTCCATTTGCTCAGTGACAGGTATCCAAATACATTCTGCAAGCATGTAGGAATATCTGAGGTGCTCAGGTTTTCGGCCAAAGGAAACTCAATGACAGCTCTCCGCTTGGAACACTTCTCCGTTACAGACGCCGTTTTGAAGGCTACATTTAGCGGCACCACTTGTCTGAACCTCATGAGCTTATGGGACTGAAGTGGAAATATATTATAATGTTCCACAAGATATTCCGCATTTTTTCAACCGAAAATATCTAAGAATATACAATGTGTTGCACGATGTACTGAACGTCCCTCATGTATAAAATTTTTGACGCTGGCTTGCAAAATGTATGACATTATGTTTACACTTTGTTGGATGTCGTTAGGCGCTCGTATTATCTAAACACTAGGCACATTTTTGGTGACTTGCGCTTGGTTTAAAGCCAAAGATAGTTTTTCACGCATCTTAATATTAATGACGACGTGTCTCCTAAACGTCTGCAAAACGCGTTGCGAATTACATCTAACGTTTGTCGAAAGTCAGTAAGCGTTCTCTTCCAGAAACACTAGATTAATATAATCAGGATACTTGTGCAGTGCGAGTTATGCTGCCACATGACATATGCACATATTGTTACTGTTCTAATACTTGTCTTTCGGTACTGAACCCTTTACGTAGTAGGTTTTGTTAACGTTTTAAATTTTTATGTTCATATCGCTGTTTATGCGATCAGTGCATATCACACTTTTTGGCCCTGAAATCTGCTAGACAACCAGAAACTGTGTCGGTGTCCCGTTATCCTGAACAGTCGCGTAGTAATACAGATTTGGCTGTTCTAGTATCTAAAAATGCTTATAGCGTTGTCCAGCAACCAGTACTCCTATAGGTGGGCTGCGATAGCCACATGGTGCGCCCGCCCATTTTACGGATAGTATGTCGTACTGGTCTTCAATGAGATTCAAATAAACAAGTTAAGTGCGACTTTGGAAAGAAGTCCGATAACTAGTTGCATCATTCAAGCACTTCAGATGGAGTGTCAGCAGCAACTTCTCACATAGCTGTGCGCAGATTCAAACAAGAACCTTTGAATGTAATGGCTGTTCATCGACTGAGCAATTCAAGTACTGTTGTTCGACACCAGTACTGCAAATGGTTATTGTAGCCTGCATTATAAATTCTGATACGCTGTTTGTTTTGTGATGAACTGCAGTTGCTCTTATCGGCATTCGTGAACTCGGACGATAGTCGATGCTGCAGTTCTAAGACCTGTTCATAAGTTTCCTCAATAGAAGACAGAGGTGTGATCTGGAATGCAGTACTCTGTGTGTTGAATGGCAGTTGCATTTATCAGGGCACGTGAACTTGCTGAACGATTAACAGTGGAGTTCTGGAAATCCTCACCATTTATAACAAGTGCCTCTGAATTACGACAATACAACTGTGTGGTGTGCGGTTAGTGCAACTTGAATATCTGATGATACCTTTCTCCAAGAAAAGAAAAAAAAACAATTTCTGAATATAGTAAACGAAAAGTATGGTTGTATCACAGAGGACAGTGCCAAAACACTGCAGCCATTGGGTCCGTAGCACGACTACGACGTGCTTCTGGAGACAGTACACTTCCAGTAGTGAACTACTGAGTGAAATGGCAACCCTGCCACAGCTGATGAAAAATGTCATTTGAAGCCAGTGAGCAGAGAGCCGAGAATAACACAATTATGTCACGTATAGCAACACCACCGATCTGTTTACTCATAGTGTGCACATCCACTATCCAGAAAATCAGTATGTTAGACTCAGTAGAAAGACAGGGCGACTGCAGCGTTTGCGTAGTAACCTACGGTGCACCAAAATAATACAAGTACCCATCATTTGGAGCTAAAGGCTGATGGTACTGCCGACGAGCGGGGGCCTACACTGGCCGATGATGGATCGACAAGCACGAAGCCACCACTAGAGCTGGCTTCTGTAAACAATGGGCCAAATACTAAATCAACCACCGCTGACCAAGCGCATTCTAACCAGTGGGCGCCGCCCACTCCAACCAAAGCCAGTATGGCCGTAAAGGGCAGCTCCTCGGGACCAGGGCGGTGTACTTACGAGCTGGGGCGGGACATAGTGACTCTGTAAGCCTCCGCTTGCAAGGGAGGGCACCACTGTTGAGGGCCGTCGTCCTCTGCAAGAATAGTGGTGGTTGACTAAAGCCTGCAGTGCGCTCTGCCTTCAGCTGTACAGCTGCCGTCGCACACTGCACGCCAACACTCCTGTCCGACCCCCGCCGTCAAGCGGGTCGCTGGCCGCCTCTTGCATTAGCGTCGCCGCAATCGTTGCCTTCAGCACACGACCAGGTCGATATTTCCACTGCAGAGAATCGCTACAAGGGTTGTCGTTTATTCCACAATGAACTGTGTGACTAATAATGAAGTTTCCCTGAGCAATCATCGGTCATCATCCTGACTGCAACCTACTGCCACTACTCAATCCTCAGGCCTTTACAGTACTATCAAAGTTCCTTGGTTGCACGTTGCCAGTGTTCTTGGCTAAAATAGATATGTCACGTGCTATATTTCACTACCCATGAAAAGTCGGATGCAGCGCTTCTTTCATACATGGAACAAACTGTATCGTGATGTACAAGCTAGTGATTATACACGTAGCTCCATAAGTTGTACTGTCGGTTTCTGCTATGAGTACTTCAGTTAATGGCATCGTACTTCTTTCTTTCCGCTTATATTTTCACCTCTGGAGATTTTTTGTAGCACAAATTATATGACACTAGTTAATTCACTGAATAACTGTTGCCGCATATCCTCTCATTTCACAACGCCATTTAGTTGAAGCTCATCTCTGTTAGCACACAAGGTAACAATAAATTTTATTTTTACTGTCGTAGGTTTCTTTTCTCTCTTCACCGTTGCCATTCAACGTTTTCTCTAAATATGATATCACATGGACAAACATTGTTCCACCATAAATATTGCAGCAGTTAGGCTATCGCCAGTTTTACTATAATTTCAAATTTTGTTTCATATTTAGAAACTTAGAACTTTCGTTCATACTCTGTTTTCGTGTCTGACATTTATATTTAGTTTTACAATTTATCCACTCAATCTTCACCATAAAATAGTGTATGAGTAAAGAATCGTGAAGATTTCTCCGAGACTGTGGAAGAAAATCTGATACAGTCAACTTTTGGACGACAAGACGCGTGCGCTCCTGTCGGCCTTCAGTGATCGGAAAAGCCGCCCACGTCACCCGGGACCAGCGACACGGCGTTTCTGCCTCCATTAACAGATTAACGCTAAGCCTGCACAAGGCTGCAGCCACCCACCACATTCGCTGTCAAACTTGGACCATTTGTTGCCTGCCGTTGCAGCCTCTTAAGCAGCTGCTGTGGAAGGAACAAGCTGCATTAATATGAGGACTGACAGCTAAGCGGAGCACTTACATTATTTCTTTTGGTTATTAATACTGTTGACGATGACGATGATAACGTTTTGTTTAAGGTATACATCTCAGCTATCGGCGTCCTTACTATACCGTTCGAACACGAGTGTGGTTAAAATGTTCAAAGCTTGAATGTGATGGATTGAAACCTTCTAATTCACAAGGGGATCATACAGGGTCTCCCCTCCACGTTTCTTCACACATGTAGCATTTGAAGGTCGGCATACGAACATCAGTATCCTAAGACGCAGACGCAAACTCCGTTCACAAGCCGATCCGCACCGACCTACAGTCGTGTCATCTCCCGCCAATGGTGTCATTGATGCGTATCGAGTGGTGTGGGTTCAGGACACCGCTCTCCTGGTCCTTGAAAATTTTCGTGACATGGAGCCGCTACTAACCGGTCAAGCAGCTTCTCAGTTGGACTCAATAGACTGAGTTCACACAGTTCCTGCCCTCCCACCAAGGAAAAATCCTTGGCAGTACTAGGAACCCAACATGGGCCTCCCGCATGACACTCATCAGCTCCGAGTACTCATCTACAGAGGCAGATAGTAGGAAAAATTCTCAAAAAAAACTCAAACAACATTAGTTAAAACTTCCGGGCTGAGAGGCCGTGGTTGATCTGTAAAACAGACCATGAAGGTCCCGTTTATAAAGAGCTCATAGAGGTCACCACCATACGTCATGTGGGGCCGACCGTAAGTCTATCTCTGACTAACGTCATTATTCTCGATTGAAGGTAATTGATTGTCACATTGTTAGTGCAAAGTCGACTGCCGCTTCTTGTCTATCTTTTAGCCTTCCTCTTTTCTATTAAAATTATTGTGATTTTCTGAATCTCTATAGCTTCCCTGTAAATATCTGCATAGCAATGCAATGTTCTGGGTAGCACGCTCGTCTCACTAAAATACATTTCATGATTCACCGTCTTTAAAAACATGTTCCGCTACAGCTGTTTATCGGTATGTCCTAGTCGACAGTTTCTCGGATGATTTTGGCCGCAGTTGCCAACGAAACGCCAGGAAAAAGAACTTTTACAGATCGACCACGGCCTCTAGGCCCGGAAGTTTTAACTAATGAAGACGCCGGCCGTGGAAGCCTACACGTTATGATTAAAATCAAATAAATTTCCTTTGAAGATTGAAAGTCTTCGATGCCCTATGAGTACAAAAATGGGTAAAAACATAGGTATTGAGTACTGAACGTGTTGCATTGAAGCACAGTAATCGTGATGACGCTGCTTCGAATATTGCTAATAACACATCTGCAGCGTGTTGGATGGGAGTAGCCGGCAACTTACTGTGGCTCCATGAAATTACAAAACCGTCAGATTTACGCATAAGTTTGTTTATAATAAGTAAAGATGTGACATAAGGTCATATAAGAGGCTAGCGACCAGTTTAATAATTATGCGTAATTCTGTCGTTAACCGTGCTTGGTCGCATAAAAAGTCATACAGCAAGAGAAGAATGACTTTATTGATACAAAAGTGACACGTTTCCTTTCGATTGTCCTTATACTACCTTTACATCTGGATCTCTGAAGATGGGAATAATTACTAAACGCGTCACTATGTGATCAATATAATCATTCTTCATCAGCTGTCTGACTTTTATGCGACCTAGCCAGCTTAACGACAGATCTACTCATAATTACGTCTGTTTCTATTTAAATGACGATCCACGTAAGTCGTACCATAACACCATAATTCGTGCGCTGGCCACAATGCATATATGAGTGGCTAAGTGCTAGGTACTGTTTGCATACCCTGTTCAGTGCTGCGTGCAGTCGCATAAAGCAGTGTGCGGCTGGTACGGTACTCGACTGTTGTGTAGGCGCTGTTATTTGCGAAAGTCTGTTTACTTCGCTTTATGCGGTCCCATGTTAATGACAAGCTTAAGTCGAGATCAAGGCCCAGTTCTTTGAGAAATTTTCCATGTGACCATGGAATATATGAGACGAATTTTCTGCTTAAATGCAATGTGCTATAATCTCGCTACAGTATTCCCTTTCAGTTATATCGATGACTATGCTTTGGACCTGAAATGGCAATATTGCCCTGAAACCTGGCTGTGCTTTAAATATCTGGGCGTATCGTTGCTAAGCGATATGAAACGTAACGGGTATGAGGGGATTGTAGTAGGAAAGGCGAATGGTAGGCTTCGGTTTATTGGGAGAATTCTAGGAAAGTTCGTTTCATCTTTAAAGAAGACCGTATAGAGGACGATAATGCGACTTACTCTTGAGTACTGCTCGAGTGGTTGGGGTCCGTACCAGGTCGGATTAAAGGCTGGCTTCAAAGAAAATCAGAGGCTCGCTGCTAGATTTTTTACTTGTAGGATCGAACATCACGTGATTGTTACGGAGATGCCTCTGGAACTCAAATGGGAATCCCTGGAGGGAAGGCGACATTCTTTTCGATAAATTCTATTGAGATTATTTAGAGAATCGGAATTTGAAGCCGACTGCAGAACGGTTCTTTTGCTTCCAACATACACTGTGCGTGAAGATAAATCAGAGAAGAGACATTAGGACTCTATATGAAAGAAAACGTAAATTAATTACAAACTACGGCGTGCGTACACTTTATTCAACACGTAAACGTTACGAAATATATTCGAATTTAGGTTATGACGTGTTCGATATGCCTGCTATCATCGGCGATGATGTGGGGCAGACGATAGCGAAAATTGCATGATCTGCTGAAGTGTCGGAACATCGATGCTTTCGATGACCTTCTGAATGGCTCTTTCCAGTTCAGCAATGGCTTTGGGGCTATTGCTGAACACCTTGTATTTAATATAGCCCACAAAAAGGAGTCGGATGTGTTCCGATCCGGAGAATATGGTGGCCAACTGAGGCCCATACCAGTGGCATCTGGGTACCCCAGAGCCGGAATGCGTCCCCAAAGTGCTCCCCTAGGACATAAAATACTCTCCTGCTTCAACAGGATCGAGGTCCGTCTTGCTTGAACCACATCTTGTCGAAATCAAGGTCACTTTGGATAATGTGGATGAAATTATCTTCTAAAACCTCCACATACCGTTCGGTAGTCACCGTGTCATCAAGGAATATCGCACTGATTATTCTTTGACTGGAAATTGCAAACCACACAGTCACCCGTTGAGAGTGAAAAGACTTCTAGATTGCGAAATGTGGATTCTCAGTCCCCAAACGCGCCAATTTTGCTTACTGATGAACTCATCCAAGTGAAAGTGGGCTTCGCCGTTAAGCAAAACCACACAGCGCGCACTAATTCCCATCACGCCCCTCGGCCAACTGTATAGTTTGAATGTCCTAAAGCAAACCGTTAAGACGTTATGACGATTTAATTCATATAGTTCAATAATTGTCACGCTGTATCTGCCATTCATCATACCGAACTAAAAATTTCGTCTAAACCATCTTGTCTCGTCCTACAGCCACTCAAGTTCGACACCTTACCGTACACCACATCATCATCAGAAAACAACAACAGATTGCTGTTCACCATGTCCGCCATATCATTTATGTGTATAGAGAGTAATAAAGCTGCTATCACACTTCCCCGGGGCACTAACGTTTCTTACCTCAAGGCAATTCCCAATTTTTAGTTCTTCCCTATAAAGGAGACTGAAGAGTTCCCAATCCGCTTCATTTTATCAAGAAAATGTCTGCAGTCAAAATTTAGATAGCCGCGTGGTTTTACTGTTCTAAGTTGGACATTTGGATTAGATATAAGTTTTCTTTCTATTACCGGGCTCTTTGTAACAAACAGATAATTTGTCACGTCCGATATTTAACCATCAACATACCTTCTTGGCATTTGCACAGCCATTCCGGATAAGAAGTAACTGGCATTCTTTTTCGTATTGCACAACTACTGAGAACGTAACGCTGTACAAAGAAATGACGTACTTACCACAGGTGTCGCACGAGAAGTCAGGTTGTCAGTAATCTTGCAAAAACCTTCTGAGCACCATAAGCGTCACTTCATGTGAAAAGAGGTTTTCCGTCTAACTGAGTCGTCATTAGTTATTATACGCTACGTACGAGTCACAATATCCATTTTTTAAAATGGTAATGGCTTGTAAAGCTATGGAAATAAGCAGCACAATTCTCATTGAGAACTCTATAAAATAATTATATGATTGTGACTCACTTTTTCCCGTTTCTTCAATATACTTCTTTTCTTTCAGCAGTGGATAGGGTAATTACGAACCCAAGCTATTATTTGAAGCGGCTCTCATGAAGTAATAATTCAACGAAATCTGTCGTGCCCCGGAAGGTTTTAGAACCCTAGTTTTCTCCATGTTATGCTAAAAGCGGTATATTTGTACTTGTCCAGATACAAAATTCTTAACCACACGATTTCATGCTCTGTAGTATATACTACATACACAGCTTACTAATCTGTAGTAGTTGGAAAATTTGCCACGTAAAACCTTTAGTTTTCCAGCGATAAATTCCCAATTTTTGAAAATAAGCTTCTGGCTGATGAAGTGGATTGAAATAAGTGAATATGATATTTCATTAGACCAAAGTTGAGTAGGAACGTAAGATAGCAGAAAAATTACTTTTTGATTGAAATGTACATTACCTCTAGAAAATTATGTAGCAGCCAGAAGTAATGAAATAGAAAACTGAGTTTTGACGAAACGGAATGGATGCTCAAAAATATTCTTTACCGGCCCAGAACTGTCGTTCTTTAATGTGCATGGTTTTCTTTAGTTTACGATAGGATGGTTTCGTTCTCAAGTGGATTGGTTTCCACGTGTCGAAGATAAACCATGAACACAGCGGCATTACACCGCTTCGAAATAGTATCGACTTCGTTAAAAATCCAAACTGCCGCTGTCGTTGACTACAGCTGCCATTTTTCTTGACTGCGTTGAAAAAGGAAAATCGACTTGCTTCCAGAGGTCTCTATACAATGACCCTTCCTTACATCCGATAACAATGAAAGCAATTTGACTGTTCTCAGCAGAAAATGTTAATAATGGACGGTTAAAAAGAGCCAACTTTCTGCAGAGATACTTCCTCACGATTAGCGTGTACAGAAGACGACAATGTAGTGCTATCAAACTGTGTAGTTGCTAGAGATATAGGCAAAGCATTGGCAATTTTGTACCTTTCGCAGTTTCCTACAGTGACACTGGGAAGTTGGAATCACCCACAATGGCCCCCGAAAAGCGCGCAGCCCGCAGCGCATGGGTATTATCCGAGGCTAGCCCCCCTTCTCCGTCGTTAAGCAGAATGTTTATTTATGCTCCACCCCCCCCCCCCCCCCCCATCCTCCATCCAATTTATAATGTGGCTGAAAACAAAATAACTGCTGCACACACTGGCAGAAGTATGGTTTCGGAGCTCCATCAGCAACACGTTATTGAGTTTCGTGCTGCAGGAACCAAGAACAAAGACGACCAAGACTAATTCGGAGTCAAAAAACCACTGGATTTTCGGTAGCTGAAGTAGTGTGTCAGGTTCTATCTTGTAAGGAAACTATCTAAAGCAGTTTTGAATGGACAATTTTTAAGTAAGTTGATGTAAATATTTGTTTGCTGCATACATTCTTTTCGGAAAACGATCTGGGCTAAAAATCGTCTACACTGGCAGTCCGATGATGGGCTACAACCAGATCAGTTCCAGTCAAATCCGCCAGTGTTAACTGTAACATCAGCAGTGAGCAATATCAGGAACTAAAATAGCGAACGTCTTGTGACATATAATTGTAAGTGGCGAAGTTTTAGGAATACTCGAAAATTTAGAGTATACTTATAAATGAATCTGAAGAATCTCTTATTTTACCGATGAGAGATGGTAGAACTAAAGAATGAAATATAACTTTAGTGTATTTTACAATATGTTTGGGCTACATGTTGAGACAATACAAGAGCTTGCATGTTTTATGCTTACTACAGCAATACTGATTTTCGATGTGTTTAGATTTTGGATCTTTTATGTACTTCAGTGTTTCGACTGAGTTAGACAGTTACAAGCACGTCTGAAGATTCGACAGTGTAATTTAGAAATCGATCGTGTGAACTTAACACCAGTAGTAAAATAGTGAAACAAATCATCCAATTACAGTAAATTACTGAAGACTAACTGTTTATTGTCTACAATATATTACTGTTTCTAAGGATGAAATAAAGACACGCTATGAAACTATACTTTTTAAAAACCTTGGCATCCTTTTAGTAGCTCTATATACGTGAGGAAATATAGAAATCACTAAAATTTGTAAATATCGTATTCGGACATCTTCTGACGTACGAGGATCAAACCCAAGCATTCTGTTTTCTAAACACCAAACTTCACAGAGCAGTCTGCAGGATGAACTTCCATACTTTGAAGCAAGTGGGTATTCTCCACAACAGATACGTACGGTACTAGTATGAAACAGAAGTTAAGATTAGGGAATGATGAAGATTACATAGAGAGATGGCTTTCTCTAGCGTACATGGGAAGCTTATCATAAAAGTAACTGGGAACCTCACCAAACGCATATGTAAAGAGCATTTCCACCCTCACCGAGGATAGCAGCGACTTTGGTTCTGTGAAACAGTAGCTTCCTTAAGGCGGGAATTTAGAAGATTCCCTGACGGAGTGTCCTTTCACACAACGGCAGACGATGCATACGGTCCATACACGGAACAGTGAATCTGCACGCAGCCACTATATCCCAATAAATCAGCTGTGTGTATCACTTCACAAACACGTGTCACCCCACGCGAATGTCGAACCTATAGCACTGACTTCATCTTTTTTGGACTCAGGAGTGCATGAGGCAGTAGAAATTCGTTTCTCGCTGAATTTAATTAATATATATAGCGGCTTCAGAGTATGGAATCTCGCACTGCCATTAATAAACTTACAGAGACGTCGCCACAGTGCAGATCCTACTGATACATTTTCACCTCAACAAGGCTCGATTAGCCAACCACAGATAATGCACAGTTCTTTGCTGGCAAACGACGTCCCTGGCGCTGTTGTATCTGTGGCCGCATACGCAGTGACGCGGTCAATGGGGTTAAAAGGACAGTGCGAGTGATGCAGGATCATGGTCCGAAGACATTTTTGTATGGCTAGACAAGTAAGATAATCGGGTTGCAATGATAGCAAGAACGTGGAGCCAGGGCCAGCTAGGAGTGGACTTGCTTGCTCTTAATGGATGAGAGCAGAATGAATCCAAGTAGTAATACAGCGCTACGTGGGAATGCACCCAGCACTATTGTCGAAAATCGTTTCGTTGGTCCAACTGTTACGGTGCGAAAAAGCATAATGTGGCAATGGCTTACTCACCTCCAAATCGTTGATCACGGTACACTCGCCAGCCAACAGTACAGTGACGCCATACGCCTTCTTCAAGTACGTCTTCTCAGGGGTATATTAGGCTCTGTCGCATTTTTGTGCAATATGCGACCGCATCGCACCGCGCAGGTGGAGGAAATTCGGCGAATGGACTGGATGGACTGGCCCAGACTTAAATTTCATCGAGCGCTTATGGAATGCTTCGGGGGGCAATATTTCAACACGACCACATGCACCAGCGACGATGCAGCTGTTGTCAACCACAAGAATTTCTTACCAACCGTGTGATTAACAAAGGAGCACTTTGCAGAGCAAGCACTGCTGTGCTTGATCATTATACACCCGAAAAAAGAATCATGTCCCGTGTTTTGTAATGTCCAGGGGACCGTCATAAATTGATGTGACTTCAGTGTAATTATTGTCCTTGACTGAAAGTCTGCCGAACGATGTGGCCGAGCGGTTCTAGTCGCTTCAGTCCGGAACCGCGCTGCTGCTACAGTCGCAGGTTCGAATCCTGCCTCGGGCATGGACGTGTCTGATGTCCTTAGGTTAGTTAGTTTTCAGTAGTTCTAAGTCTAGGGGACTGATGACCTCATATGTTAAGTCCCACAGTGCTTAGAGCCATTTGAACCATTTGACCGAAAGTGTCATTTCTGTTTGTCTTACTGCGTTTTTCTTCCAGTTATCTCCCGTACTATATTGTACCAGTTCTATATATGGTGGACGTTTCATTGAGCTGTGGCAGTCACACGTCATACGCATGTTACTTTCGTCCTCATGTTTTATACACCACTGTATCAGGTAAAGAAATAGTATTTCAGCGGTTACACGCCCGAAAACTAATGGGTCGTACTCTTGAATGGGTTGTATTAGCGCCTTGTGTCGGATATTCTGCAAAGATATATTTCATTCCCCCAGAGACATCCAAAAATGCTTAGCATTCCGTAATGCTTCAATCACATCACAGTATTACTGCGAAATAGGTATGTTACATGATCAAGATGTTCTTTGTTAGATAAATTATCTTACATTTATCAACGATTCAAGAGAGCTGTGATTCACTAAACGAAGGTGAAATTTAGTCCACGTCATCCTGCAATTCCTTACTATTGTTTTAAAACGACACCGCACACAGCAGCATCATCAGTTAAAGACTTTATCGGCTTGGTGATTCTGTCTCATCAGTTGTTTGAGTATTGAGAAGACTGTGGTTACGATTCCTTGGGAACAGTCGATGTTACTTTCGTTTGGTAGATCACCCAGAGTAACCTACTTAAGTCTGACGTATTATCAGAAGGTAGTGCTCGTAAGTATCTGAAAAACGTGACGTTACCTCCTTCAGCTGCTGATAAAATTCTTTATTTACACAACCACTTTTGGTCGACTGACCACCATCAGTTTCATAAAAATATCAGGTTAGACGAAATACAAAGTTATTAACGTCAGATGATGAACCCATGAAATAGAGACTGTTACAGATTCAGGATGTAATTTATTTTACGGTATGATAAAAATGTGTAATTCATTGTTTTATCATCCGACGTTAATGATTTTATGTTTTGCCTAAAATATTTTTATGTACCATATGATGGTCTGTCGACCGAAATTGGTTGTGCAAGTAAAGAATTTTGTGAGCGGTAACGTGACATTTTTCAAGTACTTAATTTTACTGGTCAAATATTCCTTATACTAACCACATACTTGCTGATATCGTATGATCATAGCTCCACTGGTAGTCGACATCTCGTATAGTATCGAACGCCTGTCAGGAATATTGAATGACAGAATTTACATTAGGGAATTTACCTATTCGGCTATATACATAATTTGCAAGCTGTCAAAGCCAGGAGATTTTCACATGAATGGATTTTCTTGAATCTCTGCTGATTCTTTGAGTAAAAATGGTTTCCTCTAGGAACTTCATAATAGATCGGCTTAGTATAAGCTTACTCAAAGCCTGTGCATTGTTTTGAAAATCAATAATTCAGTCAGCAGCTGAGTGTTCACTAAAGCGAAATTGCGGTCGGATTAAAATATGTGAAGGACTGCGATTCTGCCCCGAACAGTACAGGTGGAATTCCGCTCCTATTGTGCTGTAATGATATGAGTCGTGCTGTATGGAAAATATATTGGCGAACAGTTTTCCCCACTGAACTGATTAGTGCACGACAGTCTCATGCATGCTGCAGCTGCAAAGAGCAGCTGTGTGTAGTAGTGAGAGATACTTGGCTAACTGCATTCGTTCCGCAAGCCCAGTATTAATTCAGCCGCACTTAGCGCGTATTACCGATGCTCATGGCGCCAGCACAGCATTTGCCTAACATGCTTCCAAGTATATGCTGATGAGCTAATTGGACCGCCATGTCACCAGGATTTCCTAGGCCGAAGCGCACTGTCAACCGAAGGATCGACAGGGCAGAACATATCTGTCCATCAGACGAAAGCCCAAAACACCAATGGCATTTATTCCTCGGTTACCGTTAATGGACTCGTCGAAGTTATTAACATGAACGCAAATACGAGCTTACTTTTAGCTTGTTGATGGAACTATAGAGGCACTCGCTGGGTGAGATTTGTGAAACTAATGGACAGTAAAAATCTTGATTGCGAGGCTGGTTTGAATTCGAGCCCCCTGAATCCAGTGTTTCAATCGAGATCTACGCAGCTATTAGGCAATTTTTTCTCTACGGATAACACGTTGATGTCTTCCTATTCTAGCAACAGATCTCTCAGATCTCCGAATCCTTTCGGTAGTTTTTTCTTAGACAGTGGACGCATTATTGTCTTCGTTGTCTTCGTGTTCCACTAATAAATCTCTCAGTCCTAGATCCTAACAGTGTAAACAGGTTACAATTATTTTATCATTCTGAAGATAGTGAGGTCCCTTTTCTCGTAGCACGTAGTCTCCAGGTTCAAAATAGAGATCGCAACTTCCAGTATCAGACTTGATTTTAATATTTGTAATATTTTTTTTAATCCTCTGATAGATTTGTTATGTCCTCATCTCTTCTTGATTTTCTTTGATCTTTGCTCTCTCCCCAAATGAGGTAGAATACTGTTTAAGACAAAGAACTCTTAAGGTTGTGGGGAGGTATTCCAATTCCTATCCTGCCTTCGTGATTTTGGTTTTACGTTGTTTCCTTTAATCGAGGCGAGTGTTAGTAGAGTCCTTTCTACAGGGCCACAGTTTCGGCTCGCGTCGTTATCCGTCAAGTGCTCTGACACTTCTTCTTCTTCTTCTGTAGTGGTTAATCCAAGGATTGGTTTGCAACAGCTACAATGGCAGCTTGTCTCCATTCTGTGCGTCTTTCAGCTTTTCTCTTCATTTCTTTATAGGTGTTACTGTAACAACAACAACGCTGTACTATTATACATACGATAATTTTTTCTTTTGATTTTCGATAAATTAGTGTAATCAATGTTCTGAATTCATTTCCTTTCTTTTCATGTCATTATGTTAAAGAAACTGTAAACAATTTTCGATGTAAATATTAATGTTTATGTCAAATTGCAAGCAATATTATAACAAAATTGAAATGTAAGAGATGTTGAAACTGTTGTAAGATGTTAAATTTGTAATTGTGCGCCTGGTCCATACGTAGGCAATGTATTAGCATATGTAGAATGAAAAACCTCGGGTGAATACCCTGTCTGTAGGGGAGTGGTAAAAGGTGGATGGTAGGCGAGCGCGGGAAAATGCACACAGGCACTGTACGGCATAACGGGCTCAGAAGTAGTAGTCGGAGTTGGGCATCGGTCTGAGAAACACGCTCTGGATCGAGGAGGCTCTCCTGGAAGACGTAGTTTCATTGAGCCTCGGATGTGCCGTTTCCGACGACTATACAGCATGGCAAAATTCCATAGGCACTAAATGGAAAAATATTGCGACGCTATGAAGAAGTAAAGTGCCGATACATCAAGAGCCATAGCTGTGATTGTATGTGTGCTCTGCGCATAGCCATCTCGCCGCCCGCCAACCGCCGCATCGATACGAACAGGTTGAAACTTTTAGTACTGTATTCGTCCACACGAATACAGTGTTACTTTTGATCCTTACTGTTCAATAACAACTTAACTTTTACCAGAACTGTCCTATCATTTAATTATCCTCATCACTAACCTAGACAGGGTCCTTTCCACATGTTGTGCAATCCGAGTGTCCCGAGATGAAGATTTAAAGTTTATGTTAATAATAATTACCTGCAGACCTATCTATGTTAGAATTATGTTTAAAGAACTTTGTTGTTAATGAATATATAGGTAAATAATGTAGGTCTGACAAAGTTGGAAGATAATGTTGAAATTGGTTTAGTAATGAAGGCTAATTAATTTGAGACAAAAATAATGGTAGTTAAATGAGCAAGAAATAAGACAAAAAGAGTAGTAACTCATATATTAGAAATCTTGAGTGCTTAACGATTTCGATAATCAAAAATTTCAGTACAGTGATCATAACAGTTTCAGGTTCTCCCCCCCCCCCCTTTTTCTTTTCTATTCATGTAAATTCTGAAATGTACTGAACTGATTTGACCAGCAAAGTTAAAGTCAAGATAAAACCAAAAAGTTATTAATGTTTTACCTTTTTCAAAATTGACATTGTATGTGTGTTTCGAAAGTGCTATTTCTAGGGTAACCTATGCCCGATTTTAATCAGATCAATAGACTGTACGAAGTTTGTAGTAAACATTATACTGTATTGTTGTGTATTTATGTCTTGTTCATATTAGTACAGAAAGTGAAATTATTAGTTCAGTAGATTTTCTGGTTCTAAAATTTACCATATTATGCAGTGTTATTACGTGTTGTTTTGCATACACGTACTTCAACTTGTACAGGGAAGAAACTCAATTAATGCCTAATTAGGCTGGCGACCGTTTTATTAACAAATTGGTAGCATCTGCTGTGTTGTTTCTTGTCCGTCCTAACGTGTAGGTGCACTTCAGAATTGCTTGACGTATCATTGTTGTTACTGAGTGGGTGAAAGTCTGATTTTGCCTCCATTCTGGTACACGCGGTCAACATATATACCAAAATCCGTTCTTATAAGGTGAAGCCCGTCAACTTACCGTAGTACAGGCTTTAATAAGTATCGTGCGCAGTATCGTCACGATTTGATCCGTGTACCTCAGTCGTGGTCTTCCTCTTGGTCTTTTTCCCTCTACATATCCCTCTATGATTGTGTTCAGGAGTCCTTTATGTCTTAATAGATGGCCTGTAAATTGCACTCTTCTTTTAACAATGAAACTCCAGAAGCTTCTCTTCTCACCTGCTCTTTCCAGAACCACTTCGTTTGTGACCTTGTCGATCCATTTTATTTTGAGCATGCGTTTATAGCACCACATTTCAAAAGAATTTAGCTTCTGCTGTTCCTCTGTCCCGAGAGTCCATGTTTCACACCCATATCATGCCACACTCCACACATATGATTTCAAAAATCTGACACTAATGATCTCCAAATTGACCGACAGTAAACATTGATATTGTTTCATTTCTTCTCTTTATTTTGTCGTCTTTGCAAACCTATCAAACCCAATATTATCCCAAATCACTTTTGCCTTGTCGCTTTTACCCACTGCAATTTTATTCCACAGTATTTACCCACACCAAAAAAAAGAATGGTTCAAATGGTTCTGAGCACTATGCGACTTAACTTCTAAGGTCATCAGTCCCCTAGAACATAGAACTAATTAAACCTAACTAACCTACGGACATCACACATATCCATGCCCGAGGCAGGATTCGAATCTGCGACCATAGCGGTCGCACGGTTCCAGACTGTATCGCCTAGAAGCGCTCGGCCACCCCGGCCGGCCTTTACGGACAACAGTTTTATTCGTCGGCTTCTCGTTCCAGCGATGTGTTCAACTATTCCGAGATGACTACGTCTAATTGATTTGTCCTTTCTCTCAGTGCCTCGACTGTTCTATATTCCATTTATTTTCTACTTACTCAGTGATTAATAGTAAAATATTAGATCCTCTCAGCAGGGACCCCAGATACTCTGCTCATTTGTTTGTATAAAGAGTGAAACTGTGTTAACTGAGCAACCATAATTATGGTTTCAGTTTCATGTAACTTAATGCTGACAGTGACAATTCTTTCATATAAAAATGCTTAGTCCTGGACGTCAGTTCTAAGAGTTTTGTATGAATTCTTTTTGGTGTGACAAGAACATATCTAATAACAATAAGAAAAGAGTGGGTAGGTTGAGGGTTGAATCTGTGCTATGCTGCGGGTCAGAACTATGGGTTTTAAATGTTCACCTGAAGAGAGGAACAACAGCTGTGGAAATGAATTAGTTACGAAGGAGTACCAGAATATCAAGAATAGAAACGAAAAATAATGACGAAGTGAGAGCTCGAATGAAGGCAAATGAAACACTGATCGAGAGAATTGAAAGAAAATCCCTAAAGTGATATGAACACCTGTTGAGAATGCAAGATCAGCCATGCTCAAAGAAAATTCTTCAATGGAAATCACGTAGCATACGTAAAAACGGGAGACCGCGACGTTTTTGGAATGACCACATTAACGGAAGCGTGGAGTATCACGGGATATGCAAGAAGGAGGCACTGAATAGAGAGGCTTGGCAAAAGATAACAGAAATACATGTAATAATAATAATTATTATTATTATTATTAACGCGTGAGGGGTCTACTTATCACCCAGAGGCGTCAGTGACACAGCGGAGTCTGTAATAACATTTATTTATCGCACCAAGTATGCAGAGTTATGAGTCTTCGAGCTGCAGTCGGCGGCCGGGCGTAAGCATACATGACGTGAAGAACTACTGATTCCTTGTCGTTGAATCATGACACAAAATATGGTTCAAATGGCTCTGAGCACTATGGGACTTAACATCTGAGGTCATCAGTCCCCAAGAACCTAGAACTACTTAAACCCAACTAACCTAAGGACATCACACACATCCATTCCCGAGGCAGGATTCGAACCTGCGACCGTAGCGCCTAGAAGCGCTCGGCCACACCGGCCGGCTGAATCATGACACAGCTGCCGCAGATATGTGCCATGGACCTGAGCTGTACTAACTATGGTGGCGGGACAAGGAATCCGCTACCTGCACAGACATTCCCCGAGGAGATAGTGCGGCTTCCATCCCAGTGCTGTCGATGTCAACCCGTCATGCGCTAGGGTAGAGAATGCCGTCTGTGATCCAGGATGTCAGCTACTGTGAAGTAGGTCCTGATTATCTACCGTACATCGTCCAAGAGAACAGCTGATGCTCACAAGTTGGCGAGGACGCTGCGTGGAGGGACCTCGCCTCGGCAGTGTGCACATCGTTGCGGTCAGCAGATCATCTGTGATGATCCAATACTGGAGAGGGCTGGACACATTCCGGTCCTCTTATCAGCGATGACCCAGTAGGCAGCAATCGACAGAACACAGTTGTGGTATCGTCAGGTTGGCTGCGTCTCAGTGTCGAAGTCAGCAAGCAGGTAGCAGTTGGGCTGTTATCTATCAGCTTTTAATGGCCTCGCTGAAACTTAATAGACTGTCATTCTCTCTGATTTTAATGGTACGGACAGAATGACAGAATATATTCTTGAGCTTCTAAAGCGTCGCCCGCTCCTATTACAAGGTGGCTTTGAGTGTATGACCGTATTTGGCCTCGTTTATCGGACCGATCTGCGATCTTGGCCTCACTATAGTAATTCAGTAATTATTCTTGGTCGCCGAGCCCGGTTATTCCTGCATACGTTTGATTTTATAGTAGCGCTAATGCGGTGAAGTTATTTAACATTATATCACAGTTCCTTGTTATGTGGCACAGCAACGCTTAAGTTTCTGCCTTCCTCACGCTGAGGTCTGTTGCGTTGGCGGTATACCTTGTTGCCATCCTGAATGGAACACCGGCACACTGCTAACCCTGTCTGATCTGATCTCACGGGGTAGAACTTAAAAAAAAATTTAACATTTACAACAACATTTTTCTTCTTCTTGGAATGTACGCTCTTGTAATATTAACAGGAAACCTTAAGTAATGCAGACACTTCTGGAGTTTGTTGACTTTATCGCACCGTCTAAACAAGCCAGTGACGATAAATGATGCTTTTTGTTGGATATTAGCACGTGGTAAGAACATAAATAGTATTTAACATTTGACGATGTCACTATGGCTGCAGTACATTAGGACTTTGTTTTTATGAAACAGTTCTGATGATGGTCATTAAGGACCGAAACCGGTAATCTGTTAACAAAAAGTTTGTGACCATAGACGTAAATGAAAGGAAACTTAATGGAGGAGGAATTATACATAACTGGCAGAACAAGTGTTTTGTAAGCCACTGATTCTGTGAAGGAATTACAATTCCCTAATATTCTCCCAATGAATCATAAACTGTCATCTGCTTTACCTAAAACTAGTTTATAGGTTAATTCCAATTCTGCAGGTCTTCCTGCACCTCACTACGGCCTTCTCGTGTTGCAACGTCCCTACAGACAACAGCACCGACCGTGATTAGTCTCACAGAGCCTCCAACGTTATCCGTCAGATAATCAATAAAAACTGTTCTATAACATTGCTAAAGTTATCTTTCGAACGGAAAACTGGCGTTTGTAAATTACTTTATCAAGTAGAAAATCGTTTTTGGAAACATCCTGGCTATTTGATACGCACTACTAACACGGATTTTTTTGAAATTAAGTATTTAAAAATGAATATTACGCGATATGTGACTAGTTTAATCCACCTATGTCCTCTCCTTCTTATTAGCCTGAAGATGAATAATAATTAATACTTTTATTTTCTTAAGAATGTGAGATTAGTTTTGCCAAGTGTTGAAATTGTTGGCAGAAAGAATCTGATAATTATAAGCTTCAGTGGTTAGGTGAAACCGGTAACTTATACCTGCCCAATATTATTGGGGAATATTAAATTTCACGATTTCGCGAGATTGCGGTGCACAGTGTTCGCCGTCACCATTAAGACTACGAATGCCTACGTACGGTCGTCCGTATCCGTGACTGACGGCCCATTAGCGTAATTCGCTGTCCACAGTTGTAGTGGACTCACGGCGTGCCAATCAGGCTGACCACCACAGAACGCTGTCAGCTCCTGAGGGTTCCGTCATCCCTCATTTCTCAAACAAAAAGCAAAACACAGTACCTGTTTCGCTTTGTTCCAGTCGGGCTTCTTCTGCTCTAATTTCTCCACTGCAGCAAAAATGCTAAACATGAAAGAAATTTTAAAAAGTAGAACAAGTTTCAGTAAAATTCTGACTGTAGTAAAACATCGTACATATACTAACTAAGACAACGGATACAACTGAATTTCATGCGCTGCGCTAATAAGAGATGTACTTAACTCTACGGTTAAAAATGAATTCAGAGGATTTTAAAATACGGAGATTAATCTGTAAAACTCCACTTCTAAGTAAAATTGATATTTTAATGTTAATGAATCTAGCTCTTACATACAATTAAACTTTTCTTAGACAGTAAAGTCTCTATTGCAAAAGTCTCGTTCTTTTTGTATGCCTTTCCGTTGAAAAATCACCAGTCACTTCCCATAATATGTATTTCATCACCCGTCTTCGCTCTGTTATCGACAACCAATAATTTGCACGGACATACAACTGTGTTATACGTGTGGCAAAGATCTGGT
This sequence comes from Schistocerca americana, assembly GCF_021461395.2. Taxonomy (NCBI): domain Eukaryota; kingdom Metazoa; phylum Arthropoda; class Insecta; order Orthoptera; family Acrididae; genus Schistocerca; species Schistocerca americana. The sequence goes on from NC_060121.1 coordinate 466,917,792, forward strand.
TACGTATTAAATATGACTTTTGCCTCATATGGCCATGTGAACACTGTGGCCTTCGATACAGGAATGCCGGACCACTGGTACATCTAAAATGATGGTACATGTCTTTATGCTGCAACACAGCATTTTCTATTTGGGAAAATATCACTACGTAAGTAAAGCCAGTAATAGGTATGTGAGAGAGAAATCCATTTCCAAAGGGGGTACGTGCCTACAGAATATGATGTTATTGAGCTATTTGTTTCATAAATCATGTTTCCAAAGTTCTAACCTGCTTTCATTACGGAAGGACTTGTACAGAATGACTTGTAGAAGGCGATATTGATGAAGTTCGTTGTGGTGACCAGGAAATGTGTTACCGCATTACGACAACGATTGCTTTCTAATCCGTATCCCCCACTCCCCCACCACCAATACGCTTCATATACCCTCCACTGGTGATGCTGCCACCTGCCGTCTGTTATTCGTTATTGCACGTTGACGTCGAACGCAGGTGGTGGTCACATTAATGTGACTAGCCCGTGTATATACAGATTTCCAATGGGAGAAAAGAGCGTTTCAGAAAGTGTGTATTCCAGAAAATGAGTGATATGTTAACGTCTAATACAAACTTCACTATGAAAAGATCTTTCTGAAAGATTTTTCTGTAGGGCAGCATTATTAAAAGCGAAACATGAACAGTAAAATGTACAGACACGAAAAATAGACGCTTTCGAAATTTTGTGTCACAGAACAATGCTGAAGATCAGATAATGAAGATATACTGGTACGAATTGGGGACAAGAAATTTATGGCATAACTCTTCTAAAAAATCAGTTGCTAAGACAAAATCTGACATATCAAGGGGTAATCAGTTTCGAAATGGAAACTAAAAGCCGTCGAAGGGGACACAGGCTAGAAAATGGTATGCTCGTTAACATGGATGGAGGGTGCGGTAGCTACGCAGAGATCAAGAGACTTCAGAAGACAGACTAGCATGGAGAACAACACCCAACCAATCTGAAGACCACGACAGCAGCCGCGCCGTGTAGCCACGTGGTCTAAGGGCGCCTTTCCGCGGTTCGCGCTGCTCCTCCCGTCGGAGGTTCGAGTCCTCGCTAGGGCGTGGGTGTGTGTGTTGTCCTTAGCGTAAGTTAGTTTAAGTTAGATAAATTAGTGTGTAAGCCTACGGATCGATGATTTCAACAGTTTGGTCGCATAGGAATTTGTCATCACGACAAAAAGTAGTGGTTGCGTTTCTGTGTATTGCTTCGGGCAATTGTTTAGCTTTTCGTCAAATAATATATTTATGAATCGTGTGATCTTTCGGTTATAATAGTCTGTATGATTCTTCAGCGATTTGCGCTTCTCTAGTCTCTAGATGCGTAGTATTTCATCATCGAATGCACGCAGATATAGGGTTTTACAGAAAAAGACCTTGATTTTTGGCAGAACGCACTCATCCCCATATGTTGAAATAATATTTATTCGGATTCAGCTAGCCAAGCTCCTAACGTAAATTTTCTCAATGGTGATCGCACTTGAAGAAGATATTTTCCACGGGATAGTCTTACACGCTAACCCTGGTGGCGTGAGAACAATTTCTTCACCTATTCTACATATCTGTGAAAGGGCAAGCTTCCTGGTGTTGTACCTCTTTGTCCTTATTTACATGAATTTCGGAGTTGGTGTTTTGAAAAAGACATGTTGGACTTTCTTTCCGCTGTCGAAACCAAGTATGAACTAGTCTCCAATGATGACATCAGCGTTCCTAAAAACCCTCATACTCCTTTTCCGTTTATGAGTTTCGTCGAAATGCATAGTGATGTGGTGGAAGCATGTAGACCTGTTTGATGAAATCTTATTGTGTGCTGTGGGCTGCTTGTACTCAGCTGTTGTGGCTGAGCACCTGAAGGATAATTTGGAAAATATTTCGAGTAGATATCCCCACCATGTTATAGTTCTGGGTGGAGATTTTAATTTGCCAGATATAGACTGGGACACTCAAACGTTCATAACGGGTGGCAGGGACAAAGAATCCTGTGAAATTTTTTTAAGTGCTTTATCTGAAAACTACCTTGAGCAGTTAAACAGAGAACCGACTCGTGGGGATAACATATTAGACCTTCTGGTGACAAACAGACCCGAACTATTTGAAAAAGTTAACGCAGAACAGGGAATCAGCGATCATAAAGCGGTTACGGCATCGATGATTTCAGCCGTAAATGGGAATATTAAAAAGGGTAGGAAGATTTTTCTGTTTAGAAAAAGTGACAAAAAGCAGATTTCAGAGTACCTGTTCGCTCAACACAAAAGTTTTGTCTCAAGCACAGATAGTGTTGAGGATCAGTGGACGAAGTTCAAAACCGTCGTACATTATGCGTTAGATGAGTATGTGCCAAGCAAGATCGTAAGAGATGGGAAAGAGCCACCGTGGTACAACAACCGAGTTAGAAAACTGCTGCGGAAGCAAAGGGAACTTCACAGCAAACATAAACATAGCCAAAGCCTTGCAGACAAACAAAAATTACACGAAGCGAAATGTAGTGTGAGGAGGGCTATGCGAGAGGCGTTCAATGAATTCGAAAGTAAAGTTCTATGTACTGACTTGGCAGAAAATCCTAAGAAATTTTGGTCTTATGTCAAAGCGGTAGGTGGATCAAAACAAAATGTCCAGACACTCTGTGACCAAAATGGTACTGAAACAGAGGATGACAGACTAAAGGCCGAAATACTAAATGTCTTTTTCCAAAGTTGTTTCACAGAGGAAGATTGCACTGTAGTTCCTTCTCTAGATTGTCGCACAGATGACAAAATGGTAGATATCGAAATAGACGACAGAGGGATAGAGAAACAATTAAAATCGCTCAAAAGAGGAAAGGCCTCTGGACCTGATGGGATACCAGTTCAATTTTACACAGAGTACGCGAAGGAACTTGCCCCCCTTCTTGCAGCGGTGTACCGTAGGTCTCTAGAAGAGCGTAGCGTTCCAAAGGATTGGAAAAGGGCACAGGTCATCCCCGTTTTCAAGAAGGGACGTCGAACAGATGTGCAGAACTATAGGCCTATATCTCTAACGTCGATCAGTTGCAGAATTTTGGAACACGTATTGTGTTCGAGTATAATGACTTTTCTGGAGACTAGAAATCTACTCTGTAGGAATCAGCATGGGTTTCGAAAAAGACGGTCATGTGAAACCCAGCTCGCGCTATTCGTCCACGAGACTCAGAGGGCCATAGACACGGGTTCACAGGTAGATGCCGTGTTTCTTGACTTCCGCAAGGCGTTCGATACAGTTCCCCACAGTCGTTTAATGAACAAAGTAAGAGCATATGGACTATCAGACCAATTGTGTGATTGGATTGAGGAGTTCCTAGATAACAGGACGCAGCATGTTATTCTCAATGGAGAGAAGTCTTCCGAAGTAAGAGTGATTTCAGGTGTGCCGCAGGGGAGTGTCATAGGACCGTTGCTATTCACAATATACATAAATGACCTGGTGGATGACATCGGAAGTTCACTGAGGCTTTTTGCAGATGATGCTGTGGTGTACCGAGAGGTTGTAACAATGGAAAATTGTATTGAAATGCAGGAGGATCTGCAGCGAATTGACGCATGGTGCAGGGAATGGCAATTGAATCTCAATGTAGACAAGTGTAATGTGCTGCGAATATACAGAAAGATAGATCCTTTATCATTTAGCTACAAAATAGCAGGTCAGCAACTGGAAGCAGTTAATACCATAAATTATCTGGGAGTACGCATTAGGAGTGATTTAAAATGGAATGATCATATAATGTTGATCGTCGGTAAAGCAGATGCCAGACTGAGATTCATTGGAAGAATCCTAAGGAAATGCAATCCGAAAACAAAGGAAGTAGGTTACAGTACGCTTGTTCGCCCACTGCTTGAATACTGCTCAGCAGTGTGGGATCCGTACCAGATAGGGTTGATAGAAGAGATAGAGAAGATCCAACGGAGAGCAGCGCGCTTCGTTACAGGATCATTTAGTAATCGCGAAAGCGTTACGGAGATGATAGATAAACTCCAGTGGAAGACTCTGCAGGAGAGACGCTCAGTAGCTCGGTACGGGCTTTTATTGAAGTTTCGAGAACATACCTTCACCGAAGAGTCAAGCAGTATATTGCTCCCTCCTACGTATATCTCGCGAAGAGACCATGAGGATAAAACCAGAGAGATTAGAGCCCACACAGAGGCATACCGACAGTCCTTCTTTCCACGAACAATACGAGACTGGAATAGAAGGGAGAACCGATAGAGGTACTGAAGGTACCCTCCGCCACACACCGTCAGGTGGCTTGCGGAGTATGGACGTAGATGTAGATGTTCAGTTGACCCGCTTGCCAAGTTATGTTCCCGGTTTCTACTTTCGTGAATTGGATTTTACGGTATGCTTACGTGCGTCTGTGGCCTTTGCGCTTTATGCATTTTCGATAACCCACGAATAGTGAGAACTGTGCCTGTAACATTTACTCAGCGAGGAGGCTAACTCTATTTTCTTGCCTTAACTGAGCCTAATAGAGCGTTCTGGTGTTAACTGTATATACATAAAAAAGCACTCCGTCTTCAAGCCACGAGCGGCCTACCAGGACCATCCGACCGCCGTGTCATCCTCAGCGGAGGATGCGGATAGGAGGGGCGTGGGGTCAGCACACCGCTCTCCCGGTCGTTATGATGGTATTCTTGACCGAAGCCGCTACTATTCGGTCGAGTAGCTCCTCAATTGCCATCACGCGTCTGAGTGTACCCCGAAAAATAGCAACAGCGCATGGCGGCCTGAATGGTCACCCATCCAAGTGCCGACCACGCCTGACACCGCTTAACTTCGCTGATCTCACGGGAACCGGTGTATCCACTGCGGCACGGCCGTTGGCTGACTGTATATACATACATATTAAATCGAGAAAAATACATGTCTTTACATGTAACAAATATTCTGTTAGTGGAAGCCAGCTATGAAGGTTTCTTTTACACACGTATCTTTCATCGCTGCCCGTTTATTTAATAAAGTCCTCTCTTAATATAAATGTGTTGAGTTTTCCTTCAAGTTAATTTTCATTAAGATTGAGATCAGCTTCGCTTTAGTATGGGCGTTCTGATGCTCGTTAATTATTAGAGCCAGTTTTACATACTTCTATCACTGCGCCACTTCTCGTATATCATCCATTGACAGTTCCGTCGATTTTCTTAGAGGAATATTTTATATGTTGTGAATGAAAACACACGAAACTGGTGTGATATTGTACAGTATAGAATATTACTTTTTTCATTCGTAACACCTCTCTTACAATGTGAGATTTCTCTTTTAAATTAATTGTTAGTGCCCATGACTTGTTACTCAAATCAGCTGGACGCTATGACGTGAATTTTACGTGTACATATTTACCAATGTTCTTTGTACTTATAACGAGTGAGGTGGCGCAGTGGTTAGCACATTGGACACGCATTCAGGAGGACGAGAGTTCAATTCCGCGTCCGGCCATCCTCATTTAGGTTTCCCGTGATCTCCCTCAGTGTCTTCAGGCAAATGCCGTGATGGTTCCTTTGAAAAGGGCACGCTGACTCCCTTCCGCATCCTTCTCTAATCCGATGAGACCGACGACCTCGCTGTTTGGTTTCCTCCCCCAAAACAGCCCAGCCGAACTCATTGTACTTATGGTGTTCCTAATTGTGGCTCACTGTTTGATCTGATCCCCTGATCACATATCCATTCGTATTTATTATTAGTTACTTTTGCTAATGAAGATGTTTTCCTTTTTGTTTCAGTTCATATGTGCTTGTGCAATACTTTTGTAAACAGAGCCACTGAGGAGCTTAAAATTAGCTGATGGTAAATTATACATTTTAAAACTGGAATTTTTTTTATCTGTTTAATAGTGTGTCTCGAATGTCTCATACTTGAGATATTAAAGAACACAGTACATATATAGGGTTAATAAATAAATGTCTTTTCTGGCACGGATGTTATTTGATTACGCAATCAGAGAATTACAGCTCCCAACGCTTCGCTAGCTGCACTGTTCCACAAATGAAAAGAACTTGCAGTATATTATTACACATAATCAGAAATATTTGAAGTGAAGTAAAGCAGTGCCACATCTAGTGTTCATGCAGATCTTTATTCAGCAAGGAGTGATATCTGAAGCAACGCCGTTGTCCCACACCGGCACCTCCACAATGTGATGGTGCTGCGTAATCCGCGAATCAGGTGCTCTAATTGTGTAGCCGCTGCAGAAGTGCAGAACACGAGGGCGTCGTAACTGCGAGCAGAGCGGGAGGCGGAACGCCGGCGGTCGGCTATTACCGGGTAACAGCTACGGGCGGCGTCGCCGGTACCTAAACCAATTTGCTCGCCGCTTTTAAATCACATCGACAAGGTATTTCCAAAGCGCTGCTCCCGCTTTAGGCGTCCGCGGTGCTGTCTGGCATCATTAGCGACCCGTCTGACGCCTCCCACGCCACCTACACGTGGCGCTTGCTACCAGACTGGGAAGTCGGTAACCAAATAACGATGTAAGCAGCTTTTCCAACGGGTATTTAGGTTCTTCTTTTTTCGTTATTAAATTTCGAATTCAAAGATGTTAGAGGAAAAATATAAATGTACTGCGGTACTTAAGATGTAAAGAATTGAGGCGCTGAGAACCTTAAAGGCCTAAAGCTGGTCGTTGTCTATTTAGAGTTTGTAGCATGTGAATATTACGGGGAATCAACTTTATCTGTGTTGTGCACCTGTACTGGTATATATGAATAGTTGCCAAAAGCTGCTGTCTCATCATCTCTGGTATTCATTTCCATATGGGCCCAAGGCACATATTTTCATTGCTATAGGACCACTCAATGATTACACAGACAGCCATTTCTTCACAAAAGCTGGAAGCTCTTGGAGGAATGCCCCACTGGAACTTCGCATTCATGGTTTCAGCATTCACTTTGGTAAAACGGACACTGAGGATTCCAGAATATTTTAAGAGTGTAAGCGACCTCACTAACAAACCAAAATTTCGTGTTCGAGGCAACAAAGTACATTTCAGACATAATATGATGATGAAGTTTACAATACGCTGCAATTAACTTTTGTTTAAAGTAGCATATTGCACTCGCCATCATTTTCTTCAAGTCACATCCAGGGAGACTGCAGTTTGTCATTTGCTCACAGTTATTGACACTAGCCTACATACGAAAATTTTGTCAATTAACACCAATAATAACAATCATAAATAGTAACATCAAATAACATAAAGTGGGTACATTGTTCTTAATAGGAAATATGTGATGTTGTGAATTGTTTAAAAAAACAAGCCAAACCTGTAAGATTGGTGATTTGCCCACATATTTGATCTTCGCAAATATCTGTTTTTTCTCACAATTTTGTGCTTTGGGCTATTATCGTTCTCAGCGCCTCAGTTATTTTGAGAAACGTAATTGTAACTAATGACGGTACACTGAGCAATGAGATGAGACAGACAATATCGTGCCCGACTGACGCGAGCGATGCTAGTCCATACCCGTATTTCTATAATGAATACCTGCTGTGCGTGAGAAAGTTTGCGAGTCTTCTCTATTATGTTACCTGCTGTGCTTTGGGAAGAATGACCGCCCTTACCAATTTCTGAAGGGTGAACAAGTTAGGAGCTAGTAGTATATTCCTCATATCGGTACATGAGGTGTCATCTTCCAATTTTTAGAGCACCGAAGAAGGGTAACTGAAAATTGGCAACATTTGAGAGGATCCCAAGTTCGTCATCTGCGACGATAATGTCCACAGTAGCACCAAATCAAAACAGTACGTAATTGTCGTAGAGAAGAACATACGACTTAGCTTAGCCCCAATACACTGAAAGCAACGCACTCGGTGTAATACTTTGAACAGTACAATGATTTTTTTTTAATTTCGTGCTTCATGCCCTGATGTTTCTAGCCCATGATCTTTAATTCATTTCATTCTCTACTCTATAGGGTCGAGAGGGCTGTTGCTGCTCCAGCCCATGTAATTCCCAGCCACTATGAGCCAAAATTCCGTGCGATCTGCGAATGAGGTAGAAGAGTTCACACGATTGTGAAATTTGCTTACAAAACCAATGAAACCTCTCGAAAACCCCACCATGGATTGGATACGTTCTCAAACACATTTACGGGGGAATACGTCTCAGATACTCATAGAAATATACAGAACTATTGCATGTTTGAATATTTAATTATATGTGTTCGAGATCAAAGTTGAATATTTGCTCGATACTTGTAGTAACCTACAAAACCATGCACATAAATAAAAAAATGGTGCAGCTACATTCGGACCTTCACTACCACTTCGGTTAAGCGTTTGGTTGCATTAGGGTCCTGCAAGATTGGTCTTTCGTAACTGGGTTACACATTGTAGTAACTCTTCCCGTGAATATCATCTAACATTTGCTGTCTGGGCAAGTAAATCTACGTGTTGCCGCATCTATTGACACAGTGGCCCACCTAAATATTTGACACCGACACTCAATGACGTAATTCTTAAGAAAGGATTTGTACGTGTTACACTACTTTCATTTCCGTCACGTGAAATGAAAGGACGTTATGATCTCATGTCCATAAACGTCGAGGTTAGTAAAGACGAAAAACAAGCTCGCGGAGTAGGAAACGTGACGAATATTTTGCAGCGAAGATCCTAAAGAAGATCTCAGCAGAGGGATCGGAACGTTGATCATCATGTGTAAATATAATACGGCCTAACAGCCAAAAGATTTCATCACAAATCAAGACTGATCGTAGATACAGAGTGTTTGGCGGACTCCTATAACGTAACATCTTCCTTGTCAGCCTTGTAGTCTGACGGAAGTTAGAAAGAATATCAATAAATATCTTGGCCAACGTGAGAAATTAGGGTGTTTTAAATACCATAAACATGATTTATTAACATAGGACTGCTGTCTATGGATGTACAGAATAGCAATAGAAAGCTAAATACAAAACATTAGAATGATATAAGCTTCTATAGAATGAATGAAAGAAAGATGAAGCAAAAGAAAAGAAAATGCCACAGCCGAAGAAACCTTTTTCCAGTAGAAATTTTGACAGATGCCAGTATTTGAAAGACTCATATTTGGTCCAGGCCTCTGAGAACCAGGCAGAGATAACTGGAGACTTCGGGAATGAGTTGGTACAGAAAATCTTTGAAAATTTATTGAGTGGAGAAAGAATAGCTAGCTATATAGGGGAATGTATATGTCAATAGAATGTCCTTATGGAAGGTAAGATATTAGAACAACAGTAAACACTGGGTAATATGGCACTGGGAGAAGCAGCAAATGTAAGTAGTAGGGTATCTTTTATTATCCAGGCTGTCAGATCCGGCGCCTTCATAGTGATTAAATGACTGAAAGAATGAAAGGGAGGAAAATTATGACAAAAGAAAATAATTTGGTCTAAAGAAATGGTATACCTCTGATCATAAAATTCTCATTCGTTCCTTAGTTAGTACATGAACGAATAGGTCGGTTATTGTTGTTTCTCTCTCTCTCTTTCTCTCTCTCTCTTTCTCTGTCTCTCTCTCTCTCTCTCTCTCTCTCCCTCTCCCTCTCACTCATGTCCATTCATTCACACGAACGTACTAACAGTATTACACACCTAGACAAATCAAGAGGCTATTCGGTGGGTTTTCCTGTTCAAGCAAATAGTAACTACGATGCAGATTTGTCACCGGGATACTGACTGTAGTACTGCACAGATTCATTCTATTCTGTAGTTGCATTTGCTCAATATTACTGAGTTCTGTTGCGCGAACGGTAATGAAAATGCCTAATGTCAGCTATAGAAGTGTAAAGTGGAATAAAAGCATGAGTAAACCTGGGAGCATCATATATCATAGTCGTTTTGTCAGATTGTTAAAACAGCCTAAGCACAGTAAAGTCGAGATTAATCAATGAAAGAAACATCAGTATGAAATACACTCAGGCATGCAGAGATTTGCATAAACCAGTTACTGAGTGGGAGGGGTCTGCCTGGCGCTCCCTACGCAGTTAATAACGTAGCTTTCATATTGGAATAGGCAATAACTGGGTGCTAAAGAGATGAGAGAACACCTTTACAAAACCATTACTCAATATTGACGCCGACCGTGACGCCACGCTGTTGTTGGCTCTGAGAGATCGATGCTGCGCACTTTGTGAATGGCCAGCTCGCAGCGTGCGACAGCGGTTTGGCCATCGGTCAACTGCAAAAGCAAAGTCTTGGCGCTGCAGTGTCGTGGTCTTCGTATGGGCGGTAGTGTAAGTCGAAGCGCCCGTTTGGAGGGGCCTCCGACCCTTGTATGCTTTGGACCTCCTTACAGTAAATTGATATTCGCTGTAGGCACTCTATCAACACCGTCAGCTTCCACAATACTTAACGTAACGTTGGTCTACGATTTATTCCTCTCTGGCGACCAACGTTCGTGTAGACCACCACGGCTGAAAGTTACGTTGCTCAGTCTCTAAAGAATATCGCAAAACAACACGGCGTGACAATTAATATGCAATACGATGGCGCTAATTCATTGTAAGTAGTGCTATCAAAGACCGATGGTTCAGATGCACACAATATAAAGTAATTGTGAAACATGTGAGAGGGATTATAAACGAAATTGCAAATATAACTGAAGCCTAACTCATTTAATTTTGCAAAGTCCCCAGGTACTGGAAGGTGTACTTCCATGTCCAAGATAACTGTAGCCATAAGGAAGGGCGTTATTTTCATGTATACAGCACACTAAACAAAATCGTGTATAACCGGCGTCTATAATTTGGAAACTGTTAGGGCAGTTGGCCCTAAGTTCAAACTGAGTTTCATGGATCGATTAAAAAAAAGGATCACATAATGAATGTGAAAGTATTTTTAAATTTGTCCGTGATACATGAGATTGTAACATCTACCCATAAAAAAAGAGTTTGTACATTTGTAGTACACTTGGATCAAGTATTGAAAATAATAGGTACAATAATATAAAGATCATTAATAATAACGATAATAATATTAATGAAAAACTTCACACATGCAAACAATATTACCCAATCTTATTAGATACTGATTCGTCACCCAGTAATGCCTTATAAGGGTACAGTTACCCGAATCAATTAACGAGGTGTCCCTTACTGAAATGATGAATGCTATTTGAAGAGAACTGAAATCAGATAGTTCTGCAGAATTTTCAACAGGAAATTTTGTGCTACAAGCAGCCGGTTGTAAGATTTCAACAAAAAGGCCATACAATGGCGACCCGAGAGTACTTTAACATCCTTGAAGACTAGTTTGGGAATGTATGATTATGACAGAAATTCCGTCAAGACCGGGGAGTCCATACCCAGGCACTCAGATTTCATGCTGTCGACTAACACGAAAACAAGTGTTAAGTTACCCAACTCAAACATAACACAGCAGCAAAACGAATACTAATTAACCACGGAACTACTGAAATACGGAGGTAAGGCAGCGCATTTTTTTCTCAGCCGAAATCAGTGCTAGGAATGCGAAACGTTACGTATGTACACTACCGGCCATTAAAATTGCTACACCAAGGAGAAATGCAGATGATAAACGGGTATTCATTGGACAAATATATTATACTAGAACGGACATGTGATTACATTTTCACGCAATTTGGGTGCATAGATCCTGAGACATCAGTACCCAGAACAACTACCTCTGGCCGTAATAACGGCCTTGATACGCCTGGGCATTGAGTCAAACAGAGCTTATTTGGCGTGTACGGGTACAGCTGCCCATGCAGCTTCAACACGATACCACAGTTCATCAAGAGTAGTTACTGGCGTATTGTGACGAGCCAGTAGCTCGGCCACCATTGACCAGAAGTTTTCAATTGGTGAGACATCTGGAGAATGTGCTGGCCAGGGCAGGAGTCGAACATTTTCTGTATCCAGAATATGCTATACGATAAACCGCAATCGCGATAGGGTACAATCCGACCTTTATCAAAGTCGGAAACGTGATGGTACGCATTTCTCCTCCTTACACGAGGCATCACAACAACGTTTCACCAGGCAACGCCGGTCAAATGCTGTTTGTGTATGAGAAATGGGTTGGAAACTTTCCTCATGTCAGTACGTTGTAGGTGTCGCCACTGGCGCCAACATTGTGTGAATGATCTGAAAAGCTAATCATTTGCATATCACAGCATCTTCTTCGTGTCGGTTAAATTTCGTGTCTGAAGCACGTCATCTTCGTGGTGTAGCAATTTTTATTGCCATTAGTGTATTATTTGAAGTCTCCTGAGTGGCTTCCGACAAATAGCGTAGCTGCAGGACAGTTTCAAAATTGCGTCTGTAGGTGATGCACGTTACAAGCAACGTGCCGTCATTGAATTTCTCATTAGAGAGAAAGAACGTGTGGGGAATATTCACAAACGCTTACGGAAAGTCTATGGAGAATCTGCTGTCGACAGAAGTATAGTTAGGCGATGGGTACGGAGGTTGAAATCATCAGAAGGTGGTTCGACGCAGCACCATGATTTACAGTGGTGAGAGAGACCATACACGGCTGTCACACCTGACATGTTGCAGCGAGCTGATGTTGTCATTCGTGAGCACGGACGCACTACGACTCGGCAGTTGTTCCTGCGTCTGTCAATCATCAAAGAGAGTGTGGATGCAATTATCCACACACTTGGCTCTTCAAAAGTGTGTGCAAAACGGGTCCCACGGTGTCTAACGGTGGATCACAAACTGCATGGGAATAACATTTGTTTTAGTTTGTTGCAACGTTCTGAAGCTGAGGGGGAGGTCTTCTTGTCTCAGATTGTGACAGGTGATGAAACCTGGATTCACCATTTTCAGCCCGAAACAAAACTACAGTCGATGGAATGGCGCCATCCCCACTCCCCACAGAAGAAAAAATTCAAAGCAACTGCCTCCGCCGGTAACGTGGTGATCACCGTGTTCCGGGACTGTGCAGGTGTGATTCTCATTGGTGTGATGCAAAGAGGCGGTACAATTAATTCAGAAGCATAAGTGAACACATTAACAAAACTCAAGACGCGCTTCCGGTGACTTCAGCGCCACAGCAACCCAGGAGATGTCTTGCTGCAGCACGATAACGCTCGGCCCCACACAAGTCTGAGGACTGCTGAACACATCGCAAAACAGGGTTGAACAATGTTACCCCGTCCACCCTACAGACCTGACCTAGTCGCCTCGGACTTCCACTTGTTTGGGCCATTAAAGGATGCCATTCGTGGAAGACATTTTGAGGACGATGAGGAGGAGATTCACACTGTGAAGCACTGGCTCCGCCACCAAGGCAAGGATTGGTACCGACAGGAAATACACGCCCTTGTTTCGCGCTGGAGGAAGGTTATAGAACGAGCTGGAGATTCAGTGGAAAAATAAAGTTTGTAGATAAAACACCATTGTTTCGTGGCTGTAACTCTCATTATGTTCTATAAAGAATTGTCGAAGCAAAGAAATGCGGTGCATTGCTTTCTGGGCAACCATCGTATATCCCGACGAGTTATTGAACTGGAAAAGCAATTAGACTTCTGAATCGGAAAGTTTTACGACATGAAGCACCAACTTGATAGATATTAAACTTTCTGGAGATGCTCAACAAATGAGGTAAATGAAATAATTAAATTTTCATTCCATTCGAAGCTACTGGCTGGGGACTGATGAGAAAGTATACGTCGTATCCAGACAATGTTGGTGACAAATCAGGGAACCGAGCTCGCCGGTCAAGGCTCCGTACATTCCTCAAAACGTTTGCGCTCTGACCTGCAGCATGGTGGCTTTCACTGTCCTACTCGAACATGCCAGTTCCATTTGGGAACCCTTTATATTAAAGGTATGAGAAAAGAGTTTACAACTCTTGCTACATAGTGACAAGTTCTCATAGTCCCTTCAACTGTGACCAAATCAGTTCTGTTGTCATATCGATTAGCTCGCCACATGTGGATTCCAGCAGTTGTAGAGGTGAGTGCCTCGAGGGCCGCTGCTTGACGTGACCATCCACAAGGTCAAGTAACGGACACATCATCGTCAATAATGACCGCCACAAACAGCAGTGAGACTGAGCGCTGAAAACCAGAGAGTGCTATATAATATCCCAATTGTTTATGGTGTTGTGTCAGAGGTAAATGGTGTACTGAAGCTCTGGACCTGAACCCAGCTCGCAGTAATCAGTTTCTGACAATTCGCGTGGACAATAAAAGCAACCTCTTTCCGGATTTCAGTTTCTATCATTCGTGTATTTGTCAAACAAATGGAGCAGTCTATTTAGCTTTTCGTTGTATAGTTCTCCTAGAACGAGCCTATTCTTCTCGCGACTCTATTGCTTTGATCTATCTCGTCATCACTCGTTCTACCATGATTTCAGAAATAACAAAGGTTAGTGTGGTCTATAAGTATGATATACCCACGTCCTCGTGTCAGTGATTTGAGCTTGCTCAAGGTCTGAGCGATCGCGATGAGCTGCACCCCACTTGTATAAGAAGTGGACCGAAAACTGAAGAGACTGACAGTCACTATGTACATAGCAACCTCACACCTTTTGTTTGCGTGTTACAGCAGCAGCAGATTTTGTGGATGCCGTGCTTACGTGAGGAGCCGTGTAAGGAGAAGGACAGCTCACTGGTCTCTTTTTCTTTCCAGTTTACGCCATTGGAGGACGATAACTCATAGACTGGAGGATGCCGTTTATGGCAAATACCGACATCAGCGGTAAATAGCAGTGGTAGGAACGGACATACGTACATCATCGCGATATGAGCCTCATCGGATAGTAGCTCATCAGTTCGTCACCACAGTGGCTTATGCTACAAGAAAGAGTTCCATTCACGTAACGATAGTGCTTATCTTGAGTGCACAGTGACGTCCATGCCAGAACCGAGATCCTAGGGTCAAATCCGAATCCTTAAAGACGCTACCGGTATCTTTACACCTCATTTGTTGCCGAGAGAGTAATCTTTCAACGACAGTTATACGATAACACAAAATACCAGTTCCCCCTGGATAACTGCTGCTTCTATTTATTGATTTCAGTTTTCAATTTCGAATTCACTGGTGAACTTTAGTTCGACGTATTAATGACACTACGTTAGTATTTTCAGGAAATAATCTGTCTTTTTCTGTGAGAGTATCTCAATGATTTTGTACGTTAATTTTCTTACCTGTATGGAATATCGTACAGTTTTTAAATGGTTTGAAAATCACTGTGTAAAGAAATGCACTGTGTTTTCATGGCGAATAGCATACAGAATTAAATTTCATTAATATGCTTTATTTTTTAGTGAATTTGCGCCCCCCACTACAACAAAAATATGAATTAACCCTGATTGTAATTCACAATATGTGGGCATATTAATGAGTAAAAAAAGTGAAAAACACAAAAAATTGTCTGTGTTAACCTAACATTTATTTCACATCGATTTTTCCAGATTTGAGGCCATCACCATCTTAAATCACTCACATATACTTTTTTAATGATTGGTATATCCTAATAAAAAATGTGTCGAATGAAGTGACACCGTAAAGTACTCGGCCATGATATCTATTACTCTGTGGACACCTTTTCGTTAATCCAGGTCTGAATCTCTAAACGTTGACGTTTTAAAAGAGAAATCAAACTTTCCAATCCGAGCGCGATGTTCCCTTTTGTGCTTGAGAAACAGAATGATGCAGAATTCGATTTACAACCGGGTTACGTGCGTTTCGCTTTGATTTCCTCGGCAATGTGTTTAAGAAGATTGTTTCTTATTTCCAATTAGTCCATACGCTACAAAACATTCACCTACAACCATTATATATACCGTTACCAACAGCTAATGGATTTGTGATGTCAGGATTGTTGAAACGATTACGGTTCAGTCGAGTGACATATTTCAACCTCCCCTTCCCCAACCACCGCCCCCCTCTCCTCCAAAAAAAAAAAAAGTTAACAGGAAACAAATTGTGCATGTTCCGTGTCAGGAAACCGGAAACAGAAAATACATATTACTGAACTTGGCATCAATTTTCCATCAAGAACGTCCGACATATGAATGAGAGGTCGTTAGATACGACGAACGTAAGGAAAATACCCATAAATTGTAAAGTGCATGCAAAGAATAGCATAGGCAATCGTTGCCGCTAGCAACACATTCAAATTCAGATTATTGTGCTCCTGTGTATACTCTCCTCAGGTTAGCGGCAATAAATTAAATTTTGAAGTGCTTCGATTCAAATAAAGAGTAAAAAACAAGAATGAAAACAATCAGGCACACTTCAAAGCACAGAGGACTCCTAGTCTGACGAAAAGCAACAAGGCAAAGATAAATTTCCTCACGAATAAAACTGTCACTGAATGTACAGAAGAATAGGAAATGAAACTAACTACTTTTCAGCTGATGTTCAGTTTGTGTTTAGTAAAGAGTAAGAGCACCTTCGAAGCAGCCCTAACGTTGACTTTGACAAAATAATGGTGGAAAAATACGTTAACAGGATTTGTCGTCCTAGAAAAAACGTTCGGCGACGTACAGTTGTACAAATAATGGTGGAAAAATACGTTAACAGGATTTGTCGTCCTAGAAAAAACGTTCGGCGACGTACAGTTGTACAAGATGTTCCAAATTGTAAGAATATTACTAGTAAGCTGTAGGGAAAAGCTGGTAATATACAATATGTTCAAGAGCCCAGAAATAACAATAACAAAGGAAGAGCAAGACCGAATTGCTCGTATTGAAAACACTGTAAGACAGGCATGCAGTCTTTCACCACAATTGCTCAATCTATAAATCGAAGAATGAATGACGGAAATATAAAAAGGTTCAGGAGTGGAAATAAAATTAATTTTGAAAGGACAACAATGATATCATGCACTGATGACACCAATAGCTCCCACGAAAGTGATGAAAAGTGCCAGATCCTGGTGAATGGAATGTGCTTTCTAATAAGTACACTCTGTGGATTGATAGTAAAACGGAAAAAGTCGATAAAAAAGAGTAGCAGAAGTGAGATTAACAAAAACGTAACAACAAACTCGTGACCACGAAGTGTGCAAAAGAATTCTACTGCCTTGGAAGCAAAATAATACGTGACGGATGGCGTAAGGGCATAAAAACCAGAGTACCACAGGCAAAGATGTTATTTCTGACCAACAGAAGTCAACGAATATCAAGCATTGATTTTAAGTTTGGACATAAATTACTGACAATTTTCATTTGGAACACAGTATTCTACGGAAATGGATGTTGGGCTGTGGGAGATTCTGAAAAGAAGAGAATCAAAGCGATTGAGATGTGATGTTGTTGAAATATGTTAAAAATTAGATTGTGTGGTAAGGAATGAAGTTCTCCGCAGAAATGCACAAAAACAAACGTATCGGAAGACACTGTCAAAAATAAGAGACCGAATGATAGGACATGCAACAAGACGTTAGAGATTAACTTCCATTGTACTAGAGGGAGGTGCAGGAAGCTAAAATGTAGGGGAAGACGGATATATATATAACTGTGGACGTGTAAGAGCTTCTTTGAGATGAAGAGGTTAGCACAAGAGAGGAATTCGTGTCGAACTGCATGAAACCAGCAAGAAGACTGATGACTCACAAAAATAAATAAATAAAAATAAAATAAAGCAAATAAAGAAGGGCTTTGCCGGCTGGGAGTCTCCGGCTAATCGCGAACAGTTTTTCCCTCCACTCTCGAGGGCTCCTTACCTCACAGTGTGTGAGTATCTGTTCAGCGTAAGTGACAGTAATGGGTGTTTAATAATGCAGTGTCATGTTTGTGTTGCACAGTGATGACAGAAGGGAGGAGGTTAAACCCGTTGCGAGCACGTAGACTAGACCGCTGACACGGCCATCGCTATCGGACGGGCGAATCACTACCAGCTCTGTCAAATAACTTCACTCCTTGAGGCACTCCGGAGATATATAGAATTTAATTCAATACACCTGCAGAACACCTCTTTTCTGCTTACCGGCCAAATCCTGTTGCCGAAAATTTCCTCCCCCCTGTATTACGATTAGGTTCAAATGGCTCTGAGCACTATGCGACTTGACTTCTGAGGTCATCAGTCGCCTAGAACTTAGAACTAATTAAACCTAACTAACCTAAGGACATCACACACATCCATGGCCGAGGCAGGATTCGAACCTGCGACCGTAGCGGTCGCTCGACTCCAGACTGTAGCGCCTAGAACCGCACGGCCACTCCGGCCGGCTATTACGATTAGGGATCTTCCTAGTCGAGCACAGCCACAGATACGGAGACGAATTGTAAAGTTAGTTAGTTGGTTAAATGTTCCACGATTCTTTTATCTTAATGATTTGATATGAGTCAGTTTACAGCATATGTATACATGATAAGTGTTAACATTAAACCGCGCGACCGCTAAGGTAGCAGGTTCGAATCCTGTCTCGGGCATTGATGTGTGTCATGTCCTTAGGTTAGTTAGGTTTAAGTAGTTCTAAGTTATAGGGGACTGATGACCTCAGATGTTAAGTCTCATAGTGCTCAGAGCCATTTGAACCTTTTTCTTTTTTTTTTGCTAACATTAAGGCACACATTATTATTTCTTTCTCATGTCATACTGTACAGCTGAAGAGACATTTAAGGTACGGTATTCCTTTCCAGACGAAGACAGTGTGTAATTAAAAATGATAAAATGAGGCCGTCTATTGTCTGTTGACTAGGAACTAACACTCAGATCGAAACCAGTCATTACAACACGCACCCAAGATGAAAAATTCCAGGTAAACGTTTCAGATGGAAATGAGATAATCTCGAGACCAGGTCTATTTATAAGGTACAAGAGACTGCCTCTTAGTTAGGGCGAGCGTGTGGTTGTGAAGGTTTTTGTCGACGGCGCGCTCCTACTAGAAACTTTGTAGCCAGATCCGTATCTCGGTGGGATATTCTCATTAGTATGGCGGTGCGCGGCGACAGCGGCTATTACGCGCCCTATTGAAGCCACGGCCCTTCAGGCCGGGCCACCGGCTGCAGCCCCGTGAAAAGAGACAACGTAACCCCTTCCCTTCGCCCCCCGACCCACCGCTCCTACGGTGGACGTCATAGAGATCCGGAGGCTGGAGACGCAGTTTTAGAGGACGTGTTTCACCCAACGCTTAGCTTGTGCTGCCGCGTTATTACTTGTTCCATTGACACATGTAATTCGTACCTTCATGCCCTGCCCACGTCATTTGTCGTTACCATAGCACGAAACCTTTTCCCCGACAGTCTACACCACACAAACGTTATGTCAGAACGTCGTAGTTTCAAGAGCTTTTTCTATCTTCTTCGCCCACTTGTGCAAACGAAGTCTCTAAGCACTTCATGTGTAAGTCCTCCTTCAGTTCTATTAATAACACAAGGTATGGTTGACAGTATCTGGCAAAAAAGAGTGATTAGATGGGGTGTAGCACCGTTCTTGATTAATGTGATGTTTTTGACTGTCAAAGATTGTTTAGGTATAGGTGCAAAATCTACCTGCTCATTAAGCGCTCTGTCCGGCTGATTCTTATTACATTTCTATATCTCTAATGTCTCCAGGAGATACAAAGTACGGTCCTTTGCCACGCTGTGGACACTATATGTGTACTCCCCAGTTTTTGTCCACTCTCAGACAAATTCATACCAAGTGAGATCCTGTTTATGGTCGCTAACGTTCCCTAAATTTTACATCAAATGGTCTGCCTGTGTGTCGTATATGGTAAGGGTAGCTGAAAACTTATTTTTGATTCCTATGTTATGTCTGAGTTCCAATCTTTCGCTATTACTAGCTGACAAACTGGACATTGATGGGTATTCATTTTTCGAGATTTCTATTAGAAACGGAAACAATTAATGAACTGCTTCTTTAATGTAATAGCGGAAGTATTTCATTCCCATGTATTCGACAAAATATGTTTTAAATTATGAAACAGTCGTAGAAATTGTGAAACAGTCTTAGGAGTTATGAAACATTCCTAAGCATAATGTACAAATGTATTAGTACAACTGTTTCACATGTGTTCAATGCGAATTTGTAAACGTCTCTACATATAGCAACCCCTTATCATAGGTATATAGACGGCTATTGTTATCACCTACAGGCATTTGCGCTTCGCAGTTGAAATCTTTAGCCGCGCTGCTAGGTATCAGTGTTTTCCTTAAGTTGCCTCGACTGTAGGAGCCTCTTAGAAGTAAAGAAGAAATGTATTAAAACTTCTTGCGGCATTTTTTTTTCACGCATCTCAGAGTTTGTGAAGCCATATCTCTTGATCTGTGTGCCGTACAATGATGTATTAGTGTAGGTACATTCACATCCATATATCCATATACGTTGTGAATGGAGTTAGTAGCAAAGAAGCAAAACATTTAAGCGTCATGCGTGATGCAGCAGGTGTTGATGACACCATATACCCTGATTTGTGATAGGCCGGTGGTTCTTATCGCAATAGCAATTATTGCCTGACAGTGAGGGATACGTATACCAAGTTTGATTGAAGTCGGTCCGGTGATTTAGCAGTAATAGTCGTGTGTGTATGCACGTGCGCGCGCGTACACACACACGCAAACACACACACACACACACACACACACACACACACACACCACACAAATCACATACATTCTTATAATACTTACGTTTTCCTAGAATCATTTGGAAGTTATAAAATTTGTGCTCACTGTGTGCTGACGATTCACAGGTCAGACCACAGAGAAGAAAGGAAAAAGACATTCATTGATACTCTAGTCTACAAATTTATATTTTAAAGTTCTTCAGTGGGACAGAAGTTGCAGAAAAGACCTTTTCTAGAACATGAAACGAGGCAATATACACCTTTTCTCCCTTACAGAATAAAGTATTCTGTACTCTGTACAGTATTCAGAGTACATTATTCTGTTCTAAAATGCACATGTTTTCTAGAATGAATTATGACTCTGCAGCGGAGCCTGCACTGATCTCAAACTTCCTGGTAGATTGAAACTGTGTGCCAGACCGGAACTCGATTGTGGGACCTTTTGCTGGTATTGACAGTACTAGACAGATTGTCTGTTTGTAGTTTACAGGCAGAGTAAGTGTTTGAATTACAAAAGAAATTCCAGCACTGTGATGTGTATTATACTGTGTATGTGAAAAAAGAAACAGGATACTTTAGAGCGAATAAGTATTGACAATTTGAATTACGAGTAATTATCACCGAAAGAACATCGCAGAATAGCTTTGTGTGACCACCGGGACGGATTAATATTTGTCAACAGCGATGATTCAGTCTAAGTGAGGTAGTGAATGTTCGATGGTTCATGGATAAACAGCATAAATTCGTTATGAAACATATATGTGAGATTGTAATCGAAGCGAAAAAACGTTATTACTTACATAATTTTGCAAAATGTCCAAATACTGGAAGGAACCCGCCTCAAAGTGAACCAGCCCCTAATGTGCATGAAGCTTTGTCATCCTAAAAAGAGATTACTTACTAAAAAGGTCAATTTTCACACGTGAATCACTTAAAAATAGTTGCCTGAGTACCGAGAGTTGCCACCGTAGCGTGTACGAAGAATTTGAGTAAATATCCTCTGCGCTCAATATGATGAATAGTTAAAAACATCCAGATTTACAATATAGAATTTACAATTTTCTTAGGAATATGAAACACCTACTGCCGTCGTTTTGATGTTATTTTATTATATTGCCACCAGGTTTGGTGACTCAGTACACCAGCTTCAGGCCTGCATGCATAAACAGTAACGAGAGCATCATCAACTCACCAAGTATGCAAATAAGAAGACAGATTAAAAACAGAATAAAAGTCAGCAACATTGCTTTACGTAGTTGAATTTATAGGAATAACTCAATAAAAACCAACAGATACATCCACTGTCACATATCTGACACACAATTATATATAGTACACCATAAAGAATTTCAACTCTATACAGAGTACAAATGTACGAATTATTAATGAAATCATTAATTACATTTGAAATGATTAAAAACTATTTAGTTACACTATACACTAAACTGCAAAATCTTGAAATAACCTCCAAAACTAAATTAATAGTTGTAGAAATTGACAGATGTTTGTAAGAAACTACAATAACATCAGAAATAAGTGAACCAAGGAAATATGCATCTGTGTGCAAACAGTACTAGCAAAAGCACAGCATCAGCAATGTCTGAGTGCCGATATACGCAAAGATATCAAGATGTCAGCACAGATGTATCTATTATGTGACATCGAAATTATACAATGCTGAGGTGAAAACCGTGTAAGGTCACATTTATGTCATGTGCATAAAATGAATGACCAAGAACGTGTCAAAAGACCAAATTTAGAAAACCGCCTATGTCATATCATTCTGTCATATCATACACAGAATGTATAAAACCAAGATAATGTTAACGTTGAACAACAACAAGTATCCCTTGCAAAAGTACAGCATCAATGAAATCTGTCAATATAAGTAAAACTGTCAAAATGACAATATAAATATATCAATACGTCGCATCAAAGTTACAAACTGCTGAGGTGTAGGCCATAGTGGGGCATACCCACGTCATATGCCTGAGTTAAACGTCCAGAATTTGTCAAAGACCAAATGTAGAAAACCACCTGTGTGATAACATGTAAAGAATATACGGACAGATACCAAAAGGTACTATTCAGTGTGAACAACATATATGTCTGAAATCATCCCTATATCTATTACTGTCATAAAACAAATATCAAATTAGAACTATTATCTAACTTGAGTGAATGTCAGAAAATAACTATGCGCATCGACATTACACATAGTATCCGTGGATCATATGATGTCATTGAAGCTTCATAATTATGTATGCAACGTTGTACAGAACAATTAGATACAGACGAAAAATCGTATTATGCTTAACAAGGTGTATCTAATCCACTAACTGGTCCTATGCAGACAAAGCGGTCAACAACCACAAAATACAAAAAAATTTATGTGACCTATCCATATATCCTTTATCGATTAACCGTTACAATTGTATTTGAAACTGTCATTTGGTAATAGTCGAAATTTTCTACCACTTGAGATTCAGTGCAAGGTTGACGATTCCTTTGTTCATACTTCGACATTTGTACTTCATTTGACACCTCTTACTTGGAATCAGCTTGATGTTAAAGTGGACCCTCAGCTTCCACAAGTCGGACGTACGGCTACATCAACGCCACCTCATAGCTGTCACTTGTTGATAGAGCGCTGTTACACACATGGTACGAGTTAAGATATATCTCACTCATTCCGTCTTCACGTTAGCAATTTTCATAAACGTTCATGTAACGCGATGAATCTCAAAGTCCTCGTGGTTATCTTCCTCTTCCTTTCTGAAAAGAAGCATTCCCGAGGTTTTGTTGATCTGCGCTCTGCAATCTTCCATTAAGTAAAAGCTTTGTTAGCGGTACTTCACACACGTCGGTGAGCGAGCACAATGCCTCCGGCCGTGAAAAGCTGCAGCCTGGATTCGCGGCTACAAAAGCTGCGTCGAACAATACGCGCGCTGAGCTGTCCCGCGTGTCCGCGACGTCCCTGCGGCCTGCAATAGCCGGCCGTAAGCCACAGCCGGCGCTCCCAAGATGCTCTAGCTCTAACACTTCCGGAGGGTACGCATTTCCGAAAACCATTCGGTCCTCTCAACTCTCAGACAACTCCCAGACTGGCTATCGTCAAAGATATTAAACCATTTTATGGCGAATATCGTATCTGCAATACTACAGCCATTTAAGGAGGGAATTTTACACTACTTTACTGTCGCCCAGCGAACAATTGAGAGCACTTCAATGTTTCATAGGAACAGTGATCAAGCGTAGCGGTTCTATGATGATAAGCCCAAAGGTGATCCTAAATTAATTATACAATTGTTCTGACTTTACTTAATGATTGGGATGTTTCTGAAGCGAAATACTTCCGTTGCAAGTAGTTTTACACAGAGCGTGAGAAGGTTACATCATCAGACCCCTACCATTTTCTTATCGGTTCAAGAGACAGAAATGTGATTTTCGGTAAATAGTAGTAGCAGGCAAGCAAGTAAACTGAGGTGACAAAAGTTATGGGAAACTTCTCAGTATCGTGTCGAACATCCTTTTGCCAGGAGTGGTGCAGCGACTCGACGTGGCATGCACTACAAAAATCGTTGGTAGTCCTCTGCAGAAATACTGAGCCACGTTGCCTCCACAGCCGTCCATTGTTATGAATGTGTCGCCCCTGCAGGATTTTGTGTACGAAGTGACCTCTCGATTATGTCCATAAATGTCCAATGGGATTCATGTGCGGCGAAGCGGGCGGCCAAATCATTCACGCGAATTGTGCAGAATTTTCTTCAAACTAATCGCGAACAATTTTGACGCGGTGACATGGTGCATTGTCGTCCACAAAAACTCCATCTATGGGAACACGATGGCCTTGAATGGCTGTAAATGTTCTCCAAGTAGCCGAATACAACAATTTACAGTCAATGATCGGTTCAATTGGACCAGAGGATCCAGTCCATTCCATATTGTTATAGAGCCATCACCGGCTTGCACAGTGCCTTACTGATGACTTAAATACAAAGCTACGTGAGGTCTGCGCCACATTCTAACCCTACCATCAGCTCTTATCAACAGAAATTGATCTAACCTGGCCACGGTTTTTCGATATGGTTACCGATATGGTTACGTGCCCAGGAGAAGTGCTGCAGGTGATGTCATGCTGCTAGTAAAGGCATTCGAGTCCGTCGTCTGCTGCAATTGCCCATTAACGGCAAATTTCGCCGCACGGTCCTAACGGATACGTCCTTCGTACGTCCCACATTGATTTCTGCGATTATTTCACATAGTGTTGCTCGTCTGTTGGCAGTGACAACTGTTGTGTCTAGACAAGACAGCCTAGACACAATGAGAGGAAGCCGAAAGGCACGCGCTAAGTTAAAGCCGGATGGCGTAAGGTCTGAAACAGGATACGTAATGAAGGCTATATAGAAAAGTACGTAGCTTCTGGAATACTTAACTTTAATCCATCCGTTTGGTACATCTGGAGATTGTGGCGATACAAGTGAGACTCTTTAGATACATGCAATGTTACTAATGGCGCCTTGCTAGGTCGTAGCCATTGACTTAGCTGAAGGCTATTCTAACTATTGGCTCGGCTAATGAGCAATGCTTCGTCCATGTAGTCGCTAGCAAAGTCGTCCGTACAACTGGGGCGAGTGCTAGTCCGTATCTCGAGACCTGCCTTGTGGTGGCGCTCGGTCTGCGATCACACAGTGGCGACACGCGGGTCCGACATGTACTAATGGACCGCGGCTGATTTAAAGCTACCACCTAGCAAGTGTGGTGTCTGGCGGTGACACCACAACAACTCTACAGAAACGCTGGTCTCGGTCGTTAAGTGAAGGCCGTTGGCCGGTGCTTTGTCCGTGGTGAGAGGTGATATCTGAGATTTGGTATTTTCGTCACACACTTGACACTGTGGATCTCGGAATACAGAATTCCCTAACGATTTCCGAAATGCAATTTCCCATGCTTCTAGCTCCAACTGCCATTCTGCACTGAAAATCTGTTAATTCCCTTCGGGCTGCGATGATCATGTCGGAAACTTTTTCTCAAGTATCACTTAAGTACATGTGACAGCAAAGACAATGTACTGTCATTTTATACCTAGTGTAAGCTATACTACCCCCATATCTGTGTGTGTGTATCGCTTTCCCACGGCTTTTGTCACCTCAGCGTATTTTTCCCTTATGACTGACATAACCCGCCTCCGTATCCGAGGTAATTAAACACGCCTATGCGGTGGTGCTTGACTTGGAGGTAATCTCTGTAAGTAGCGTGAATAAAAAGACGCTATGTGCAAGAAGCATGAAGCGCCCTTTGAATGTATCCTGATAGCTAAAAGAGCCACGCGCACTTTCAATAAGAAAATGCTACTTGACACTGAAATCAATATAAAAGATAGGGTCGCCACCAACTCTAGCCACACGACAAAGAAGAAGTAGCACTGAGTCGGAAAATTACTTAATTTATTAATAAGAAAAACTCACAAAAGAACATTCATTGTGAAGTCATTGATAAAGAATGGGATGTAGTTATTAATATGATCCAGGCAATCTTCCCGTGAATCAAATATTGAGTAAAGTAAATAGGTCGTGAACACTATGCGTAAGTGCAGCCTGCAGCAAGATTCGTGAAAACACGATCTATTCCAGAACATTTGTTTCAGATAAAAAAAGGGACACTAATCACTACACCTGTGCACATGGAAACGCTATAGGTGGGCCAACAAGGAAGACTACAAGGTAAATGGCGAAGGTAACGGCGACTTAACATCGGTACACAAGATAAGATTGAAGGCAAAATTATTTATTCCTTAAAACATTGATGTAGTGCATCTATAGACTGCTGTTGCATGCTAACTATGTACAATTGCTTGTGAAATACTATACGTTTCATAACAGACTCGCTTGCCCACTCGGTCCGCGGAGACAATTTCTATGGACCGTGGCCAAATTTTAATCACATGAGACAAAGAAAATTCACAAATACACAAAAATTACCAAGATCCGGGAAAGATTAGAAGCATACACACACAGTTGTAGGCACATAAACACTCACACTGAACCGAGGGCACTTCAACATATGCAACTCCCTTGTGCTGCGTTCCTCTCACGGATCAAAGTCAAGACTGCATTGGGAATCAAACTGAAAGTCTACAAAAGCCTTGCATTCCCTGCTGTAACCCAGCAAGTAGATCTTTATAAGAAGAAATTCGAGACCAAAAGCTAAAAGCTCCCCTCTCTATGTGACAACGCGCCACGCGGTCAGTCCAACTCACCCTTCTTCAACTGGAGCACAGCTGTGTACGCTTCCCGTACCGGCGGCAGACTGCCTCCCGCTTCTCCAGCCTCTTCCACGCTCCGCGTGGACCGGAAAACCCCAGGATGCCATTTCCGCCACCAACCTAACGCAGGTGGATTTCTCCCAAGTAGCGGAAACCTCTTTGCCGACTTGACCACTACGAGAGTTGGCAATGAAAGGTGGCTACGGGACCCTTTCATCTCGTCTGAATCGTAGTGGCGGAGAAACTTCGTATCTCGTATACGGCCAATAAGAGGAGGAGAGGTATAGGCGTAAAGTTCGTGATATACAGTCTTTTGCGCCAGTGTCCCGAATTAAATTCCAAACTCTGCTGTGTCTCATGAAGTGAGGGAATGTGACAGTTCTGAGGTTGCTCCGTCCGTAGGATGGGGATGTTAAGTTTGGTAGCCTGTTCCATTCTACACACACTAACCTGAGTCTCCACTGCTCGAGCCATCATAATCCGTCACACAAAAAATTCTGTGCTAAAAAGTTTGGTGGATAGAGCTCGAACACTTTCATATTAGCAGAGCATCACTCAAGAACTTCGACACGAACGAGTAGTGTTCCGAAGGAATGGATACTCAGATCGCAGAAATGAACGGGCATTGCAGTCAAAATGAAGAACGCCTGAGAAAGAGAGAAGATCAGCCGAGAGAATCTCTTTAACTGCTTTCCCTCAATCAAGATTATTTTGCTATTCTTCCTCCTCTTCGTTTTCCTACTATCCAATTTCATAGCAGTTTAGCTGCTATATACACTGAAGCGCCAAAGAAACTGGTAAAGGCATGCGTATTCAAATACAGAGATATGTAAACAGACAGAAGACGGCGCTGCGGTCGGCAACGCCTAAATAAGACAACAAGAGTCTGGCGCAGTTTTTTTATCGGTTGCTGCTGCTACCATGACAGGTTATCAAGATTTAAGTGAGTTTGAATGTAGTGTTATAGTCGGCGCACGAACGATGGGACACAGCATCCCCGAGATAGCGATGAAGTGGGCATTTTCCCGTACGACCAATTCGCGAGTGTAGCGTGGATATCGGTATACGGTAAAACATCAAATATCCGATATCGCTGCACCTGGAGGAGAAATATCCTGCAAGAAAGGGACCAACGACGACTGAAGAGAACCGTTCAACGTGACAGAAGTGTTTCCGTAAATTGCAGCAGATTTCAATGCTAGGTCATCAACAAGTATCAGCGTGCGAACCATTTTGCGAAACATTATTGACATTGGCTTTCGGATCCGAAGGCCGACTCGTGTACCCTTGATGACTGCACGACACGAAGTTTTACGCCTGGGTCTGTCAACACCGACAGTGGACTATTGATGACTGGAAACATATTGCCTGGTCGGACGAGTCTCGTTTCAAATTATATCGAGCGGATGGACGTGTACTGGTATGGAGAGAACGTCATGAATCCATGGACGCTGTATGTCATCAGGGGACTGTTCAAGCTGGTGGAGGCAATGTAATGGCGTGGAGCGTGTGTAGCTGGAGTAATATGGGGCCCCTTATACACTCCTGGAAATTGAAATAAGAACACCGTGAATTCATTGTCCCAGGAAGGGGAAACTTTATTGACACATTCCTGGGGTCAGATACATCACATGATCACACTGACAGAACCACAGGCACATAGACACAGGCAACAGATCATGCACAATGTCGGCACTAGTACAGTGTATATCCACCTTTCGCAGCAATGCAGGCTGCTATTCTCCCATGGAGACGATCGTAGAGATGCTGGAGGTAGTCCTGTGGAACGGCTTGCCATGCCATTTCCACCTGGCGCCTCAGTTGGACCAGCGTTCGTGCTGGACGTGCAGACCGCGTGAGACGACGCTTCATCCAGTCCCAAACATGCTCAATGGGGGACAGATCCGGAGATCTTGCTGGCCAGGGTAGTTGACTTACACCTTCTAGAGCACGTTGGGTGGCACGGGATACATGCGGACGTGCGTTGTGCTGTTCGAACAGCAAGTTCCCTTGCCGGTCTAGGAATGGTAGAACGATGGGTTCGATGACGGTTTGGATGTACCGTGCACTATTCAGTGTCCCCTCGACGATCACCAGTGGTGTACGGCCAGTGTAGGAGATCGCTCCCCACACCATGATGCCGGGTGTTGGCCCTGTGTGCCTCGGTCGTATGCAGTCCTGATTGTGGCGCTCACCTGCACGGCGCCAAACACGCATACGACCATCATTGGCACCAAGGCAGAAGCGACTCTCATCGCTGAAGACGACACGTCTCCATTCGTCCCTCCATTCACGCCTGTCGCGACACCACTGGAGGCGGGCTGCACGATGTTGGGGCGTGAGCGGAAGACGGCCTAACGGTGTGCGGGACCGTAGCCCAGCTTCATGGAGACGGTTGCGAATGGTCCTCGCCGATACCCCAGGAGCAACAGTGTCCCTAATTTGCTGGGAAGTGGCAGTGCGGTCCCCTACGGCACTGCGTAGGATCCTACGGTCTTGGCGTGCATCCGTGCGTCGCTGCGGTACGGTCCCAGGTCGACGGGCACGTGCACCTTCCGCCGACCACTGGCGACAACATCGATGTACTGTGGAGACCTCACGCCCCACGTGTTGAGCAATTCGGCGGTACGTCCACCCGGCCTCCCGCATGCCCACTATACGCCCTCGCTCAAAGTCCGTCAACTGCACATACGGTTCACGTCCACGCTGTCGCGGCATGCTACCAGTGTTAAAGACTGCGATGGAGCTCCGTATGCCACGGCAAACTGGCTGACACTGACGGCGGCGGTGCACAAATGCTGCGCAGCTAGCGCCATTCGACGGCCAACACCGCGGTTCCTGGTGTGTCCGCTGTGCGGTGCGTGTACAGCCCTCTCGCAGTGTCCGGAGCAAGTATGGTGGGTCTGACACACCTGTGTCAATGTGTTCTTTTTTCCATTTCCAGGAGTGTACGTCTAGATACAACTTTGAAAGGTGACATATACGTAGGCATCCTGTCGGATCACCTCATTTATCGCGAATCTTTCGCCCAGCGCGAAGTCCCAACCGACTTGTGTATAAGAAGAGCAAATGAACGGATCCTCAAAATTACAGACCAGTATCCCTAACTTGGGTTTGCTCTAGAATTATTTGAACATATTCTCAGTTCCAATACATTGGAGATGTGATTCCAAGGAAAGGAATCTTGGTAGACACTGTGCGACAGGAGAAGGAATGCTGACATCAGAGAACTGGAAGAGAAAGCCTAAAAATATGAAAGCCTTAAATGAGCAGATTAAAGAACTGGAAGGACCATGTCACAAGAATCAAAGACGACACAATACCAACTTACTAATGAATTATTAGCCATGGGTGGAAGATTGTTGTGAAGATCGAGGTAAAGGTGAAAAGACCAATAATCTGAACGGAGAGGGCATAATGGATAAATGCCCAAGACATGCAGAAAGTAGGAAAAGAAGCTTGTACAAAATAGATACGCGTTTGTAAGTTTAACTGACCTTCAAAGTAGCAACGTAGCAAACGCCGTACGTGTAGAGTTTCTGAAGATGAGTTCAAACAAATGACAGAGATGTATAAGCAGCCATATTCCGTGCCATGACCGTGCATGAAACAGGAGAAGTTCTTAAATTTGATGTAATGAGTGATGAGGAACTTAAGAAACTTACGCCCAAGAAATCCTAATAAGACTCTACTGAAACAACTCGGTACGTCTCTGTACAGCATAATTGTACTTCTACGTAAACACGCCCACAATTTACGTAATTTAGAGCAGTTTGCGAGATGTATACGTAGGAGAGAATTTGCTTCAGGGTATTTCATTTCCAAGTGCCAGACGTTTCTCAAACGCAAATTGTTCATTTAGCTTTGCAGCGAGCTGAACAATATTGTATTAACTCACGCTGCCCCTGCAGCAGGCAATAAAGTCGCCTCGAGAGAGGATGTCTTTGATCCTAGCTGTAATGTTTCTGTTCGTTGTGAGAACTGAACGGGCGCTTTCCTGTGTAAATTAGTTGAGAGAATAGTTCCGTGGCATTTCAGCTTGCGTAATGACATTCCTTTTCTGGTGCATTTCCGAATTCTCTGTGTTGTTTGTGTAAAGCGAGATAATGCAGGCGATATTAATTAGTAAATAGCTCAAAATACTACACAGGACGGTGCGAGTGGGATACAGGCGGAATGGAAGGCGTGATTGTCAGGAACGATTAAAAGTGACGCGCAACTGGAAGATGTCTGTATTTATTGCAGATCCGTGTTACAAGGGGACAGTTCAATAAGGATTTTGTTTTTCCAGATGCCAGTAGCATTGACAGCAGTGCTGGGTGGCTGAGAGTTAAAGGTCTTTTGCATGGTATTTTATCTTAACCACGATTTAGTTAGGAACAATTTTGTCCTTCAAACCGATATTATTAAAACGAATGTTCTCTGTCAGCTGGATCATTTTAACTTTTGTTCTTTGCTACTCAGTAATTCGATAGGTAGTGCATAAATAGTCTTTTGCTTGTATGGGTCCATAACCGCTGCAAATGTCTTTAAGGAAGTCATTGTCTTGCGTAGGCAACTTTTATTTGTGAAGTAAATACTTTATTCACACTTTTCCGCTATTAGCTGATTTCTCCTCCTCGGCTATTTTCTAACTGCCTGGTAGTGAAAGAAATGACAAAAGCTAAAGCATCTTCAAGAATAGAACAATAAAGTCAGATACATACTTACAAATTTTTAACATCCTCATCCCAGTAATCTTCCACACTTCGGTGTGGAGGAACCGCCATGTAATGTTATCTCTAAAAAAGGTAATTTGTGAATGTGATGGTAACGGGAACAACCTACATAAGCATCGATATTTAGCACGCTTCACAGAAAAAACGTAAAACTATTAATTGCATTTGGTATTACCGTCAAATGATGTTATAATTTACTTACAAATAAGAATTTCTTATGTAACACGATGATATGCAACTCTTAGGCGGGTGTTTGTCGTGTGCCAGCGTAAAGCAAGTCAAAATCCGTTAGTTTGAATTTCATATAAACCTGCGGGGTTTGGTACCAGAATTACAGCGGACGTCTGCCCGCAGCAGCAGCGTCGCTGCGTGCAAACTAGTCACGCTGCCCCACGAGAATCACACCACCTGGAACGGCAGCGTCATCACGAAGAGAGACGCGGGCTTAAGCATGAGCAGAAGTCATCACTTGCAAGTTGTAAGTCAGTCCGACAAGTCATCAGTTGTAAGTCAGTCCGGGAACCGTACACGTTCAGCGGTCGTCTGTTGGAAGTTGTATGTCAGTCCGAGTCTTACTAGTGAGTTTCTACAGAACGTTCGTCACGACTTCAAGTGTTCAAGTCGTCGAGTGAGATAGAAACAGTGGCCGATAGATAGAAAGTGGTTAATTTTCAGTAGAAACGGAACAGTGACAAGAATTTACCCTGTATGTACAGAGACCGCCTACCTAGAGAGTTAACTAAGTAGCGTTAGTTTGGAATTGTTTTTCGAATAGTGTATCAAAACGACGATTAGTTTTCTTCCAACATTAGTCCAGAGAACATTATGTACTTTGTATTTATAGAACTGTAGTCAACGCAGGACAGACAGACTAAACGTGGCCGCGCGGGATTAGCCGAGCGGTCTGAGGCGCTGCAGGCATGGACTGTGTGGCTAGTACCGGCGGAGGTTCGAGTCCTCCCTTGGATATGGGTGTGTGCGTTTGTCCTTAGGATAATTTAGGCTAAGTAGTGTGTAAGCTTAGGGACTGATGACCTTAGCAGTTAAGTCCCATAAGATTTCACACACATTTGAACATTTGACTAAACGTCCATTCCACAACTGCTCAACCAGCGTCACCAATTGTGTTAATGTCATTGCGTGTGTGTGCTTTCCTAAAAACAATTCATCCATCTTACCACTGCACCTTCAGCAGACTTCCTCTGCTGCTGAGAGAGTTTCCTCAAAGTGGATGAGCGCCAGTCCACAACAGCGTCAGTATGACAGTGCACCCTGTCATGAAGAGGCATATGTGAGGTAACCGTTTGTGGACAATAACATTCGTGAAACGGACTGTCTTGCCCAGAGTCTCGACCTGAACGCAATGTAATACGTTTGAGATGAGTCAGAATGCCGACATAGCTCCAGAATGGCTTGCCTTCCCTCCACAAACAATTAGAGACCACATTGGGACCGTCTCCAACTATGGCTGTCGTAAAGACGAACGGTGGATACATCCCATATTAATGTCTTTAGTGTGTCCCAGTAGCCAGCTGATGGAAGCACAGTGCTGGAGGCCGTGGCCGTCTCGCCACACGGCGCCGTGCGACCCCTGATGGCAACGCTTGCCCAGCGGGGTGGGTCCCCAGAGGACGCCCTGCCTGTTTGCTCATGGCGGGGCGCACCGCTACATGCAGGCACTCTGCGACATCGCTCCAGCTGGCTATGCGGACCTGGGAACTTTCCACGGCGAGCCTCGCACATACCCAGCGTAACGGCAGCCGTGTCGTTTCAGGACAGGCGCAGATCCATACGGGTGGTGAAGGTCATGGTGGTCAAGAAGCTCTCTCACCCAACCCCCCACCCGCCTTCACCCCCCTCCCTCCGCGCCATAAGAAATATAACGTATTGCCATTGTGCGATTAAGGATAGAGGGGGAAGGGGTACTAGGATAAACCGTGCAGTTGCGCAAAGCCTCTGTGCCAGCAGGATGGTATAGTAGTTAGCGCATCTGCCTAGTCGGCAGGAGACCTGGGTTCGAATCCCGGCCTTGCTGAAACATTTTATTCGTTGCTTCGGGCGGTCTGTATATTATATACATCATAGATTGAATTGGAACAAATAACCCCTCGGTCACAAATATTAAGTCAAAATTGACCTGGCTTCGACGGTACAATGAGCGTCGTCCTCAGAATTAGACAAGTCTTGTTGCAACCCTTGTTCACAGTACGAGCAGCCCTTAGCGGCTCGCCATCTCACAACTGTTCATGACGTCGCCTTTCCGGCTTAGTTCTTTTTTAATATGTGACTTGTAGGTACTGCATCTTTTCGAGTCAGTACAAACTTTAATTTTATTAATGTGCTATATACCTAATATGTATTAGAACAGTTAGTCTAATTCTGAAGACGACGATCATAGTAGCGTGGAAACCAGGTCAATTTTGACTTAATATTTGTGACCGAGGGCTTATTTGTTCCAATATAATTCTGCCACGGTCACTGAACCTTAGCAGCTATGTTCAAAGTTTTAGATCATAGATATTTGAGACTTGAGAAAGTCTCTGGAACCATGTAGTTTCATTTGAAAAAACCTGTGACTTCTGATAGTCTTCTCGGAGGGGATGTGACGCCGTTACGCAGGTGACACCAGTGACAAACCTGCCTCCCTTCCTGTGTCACCGACAGGTAAACCGGTATAGTGCACCATGTTGCCGCCCTGTTAGTAAACAGTAACCCCTGTGTTCCGTTGCTTCTGTGTTCCATTACTTTCATCATGGAGTGTAATGGTAATGGAATCCATTCGAATTAAATCAGGATATGCTGAAGGAATTAGATTAGGGTCTAAGACACTAAAAGTACAAGACTATTTTTGCTACTCTGGTAACTGATAATGGCCGACCTAGAGACGATACGAGTATGAAACGTAGCCTGTCATTGGCAAGGAAAGCGTAAATTTTAGAAAGCTTTTCTGAAAGTATGTGTATGGAGTGTAGCTTTGCATGTAGGTGAAATGTGGATAGGTCATTCAGGCAAGCACAGAACATAACCCAGGGAAACGCTGAACATTATATGGGTAGATCACATAACTAAAGAAGAAATACTGAAACGGCATTGGGGAGGAAAGAAATTTATGACATAAATTGACTAAAAGAAGGGATCGCGGCAGGAAACACTGTGAGACGTCTTGGGATCTCCATTTTACTGTTGGGGGTAAGTGTGAGGACAGTTGTAGATGGACAGCCAGAGACCAGTAGAGTAAACAGGTTCAAATGGGTGTAGGGTGAAGCAGTTATTCGGAGATAAGAAGCTTGCACAGGATAGTGTAGTGTGGAAAGTTGCATAAAAACAGTCGTCGAAGACCACAATGAGAGTGCTTAGAGCTATGTAGTGTTCTGAGCTCTCCTGCTGTTGCCTTAGACTAACGTTTTTGTACTATCATTGTTTCAGTAGCGGTGTGAGATGTCTCAAAATTAGGTTTGGCTTATAGCTTGTCGGTTACCGACGCCTTCACCGTCTTCGAAGGTATCGTGGGTTGGAAGGGGAATTCCAGCCCACATACATGGCGACGAATGTGTGCACAGTTTGTCCTAAAGAGAACTGGCATTCTGTCATGGAGTTGCGGGTATCTGTGCGCCGTGATGAGCATTTCATTCAACGACATCGTATGGGTCTTCGGAAAGAACAGAGTACGCGAAAGAACTTGCCCCCCTTTTAACAGCCGTGTACCGCAAGTCTCTAGAGGAAGGGAAGGTTCCAAATGATTGGAAAAGAGCACAGGTAGTCCCAGTCTTCAAGAAGGGTCGTCGAGCAGATGCGCAAAACTATAGACCTATATCTCTGACGTCGATCTGTTGTCGAATTTTAGAACATATTTTTTGGTCGCGTATCATGTCGTTTTTGGAAACCCAGAATCTACTCTGTAGGAATCAACATGGATTCCGGAAACAGCGATCGTGTGAGACCTAACTCGCTTTATTTGTTCATGAGACCCAGAAAATATTAGATACAGGCTCCTAGGTAGATGCTATTTTCCTTGACTTCCGGAAGGCATTCGATACAGTTCCGCACTGTCGCCTGATAAACAAAGTAAGAGCCGACGGAATATCAGACCAGCTGTGTGGCTGGATTGAAGAGTTTTTAGCAAACAGAACACAGCATGTTGTTATCAATGGAGAGACGTCTACAGACGTTAAAGTAACCTCTGGCGTGCCACAGGGGAGTGTTATGGGACCATTGCTTTTCACGATATATATAAATGACATAGTAGATAGTGTCAGAAGTTCCATGCGGCTTTTCGAGGATGATGCTGTAGTATACAGAGAAGTTGCAGCATTAGAAAATTGTAGCGAAATGCAGGAAGATCTGCAGCGGATAGGCACTTGGTGCAGGGAGTGGGAACTGACCCTTAACATAGACAAATGTAATGTATTGCGAATACATAGAAAGAATGATCCTTTATTGTATGAGTTTATAATAGCGGAACAAACACTGATAGCAGTTACTTCTGTAAAATATCTGGGAGTATGGAATGAAGTGGAAAGATCATATAAAATTAACTGTTGGTAAGGCGGGTACCAGGTTGAGATTCATTGGGAGAGTCCTTAGAAAATGTAGTCCATCAACAAAGGAGGTGGCTTACAAAACACTCGTTCGGCCTATACTTGCTCATCAGTGTGGGATCCGTACCAGATCGGGTTGACGGAGGAGATAGAAAAGATCCAAAGAAGAGCGGCGCGTTTCGTCACAGGGTTATTTGGTATGCGTGACAGCGTTACGGAGATGTTCAGCAAACTCAAGTGGCAGACTCTGCAAGAGAGGCGCTCTGCATCGCGGTGTAGCTTGCTCGCCAGGTTTCGAGAGGGTGCGTTTCTGGATGAGGTATCGAATATATTGCTTCCCCCTACTTATATCTCTCGAAGAGATCACGAATGTAAAATTAGAGAGATTCGAGCGCTCACGGAGGCTTTCCGGCAGTCGTTCTTCCCGTGAACCATACGCTCCTGGAACAGGAAAGGGAGGGAATGACAGTGGCACGTAAAGTGCCCTCCGCCACACACCGTTGGGTGGCTTGCGGAGTATAAATGTAGATGTAGATGTAGATGTAGAAGTTGTCGGTTGCAAGGACCGCACAGCCAAAGGACAATAAATGCGCCACTGGGAAAACATAGCAGGATAATCGCCCTTCACGCTGTCTCAGTCGTGACATCATTGCAAACAGTTTATTGCTCTCTTTCCAGAAAGGAAATTTGCCTATTATTAGGAAACGAATGCCAAAATTTTTCGGAATGCTACAAAACCTGTCCCTGAATTTAACGACAGTTACGTACAAACCTCCACGGCTCTCCGTTGTAGACAAACCTCGGACAGTGCAGTGGAGTAAAGTGGATATTTTTCTCCTGGTACAGAGAAATATTCCATAGGAGAAAATTGGATCTCGCGTCAGTAAGACGGAATTAATGGAACTTGTAAAGCTGTACAAGGCAATAAGCCCAAGCCACTATGTCAGCGAACTGTCTATGACGAAGGTACAATGTGTGATTAGACGTCTTTAGTTCCACTATCATAACAGTTATGTGGAACTTATATGGAACTGGGTGAAAACGTACCTGGAAAGAAACAAGAAAAGGATAATGTCAATGAGGTGAAAATGACGACTAAAGTGGCTATAGCGACCGTTACCCAACAGTACTGATATCGAGTTGTGAGCAATATCATGGAAGTAGTTGAAGAAACATGTATCCGTGAAGGAAAACAAAGAAACAAATCGAAAAAAATGGCTATTTTTAATCAACAAATACAGTACCAGAGAAAGAGAACAGCGATGATTCTTCACTTGGGGTTGCTACATTTGTACCATAACCGTATACATAAAACATTCTTCAGAAATTTCTTTTATTACCTAACAAAGTCTCACTGACTGTCATTTAACGACTGCGTGGCTAAAGTAGGCCAGGAGTGCTAAGTACTTGCTTGGAACAGCGCTACCCTTCACAGCATCCGCGCAGAACTGTCCAAAAAAGGAGTTGTAATTTGCTCACTACGAACGCTTTTAAGTTTTTAAATGCATCCATTTTCTAATTTCTGAGACACAAAGAGCATGGATAAAAAGAGTATCGAAAAGTTATAGAGAACTAGAAGCTATTTTTAGTACAGAATACTTTACACTACACGCCTGAGGGACTATCCATATACGAGGGTTGGAAGTTTAATGGTGGCAACTATTTATTTACAGCTCGTACAAAATAGATACGTCTTTCAATGGTTTACTGACCTTCAAAGTAACCACCAGCATTGTGTATAACCCGTTGCCAGCAATGTGGAAGTCGTGTTTGCTAGTTGAGATTTCTGTGTATTGGTGGGAAGTTTCAACTCAAGTAAAAAAGTTAGACGTGTGTTTTGCAATTCTTAGCATTTTTTGTGACACCTGGTAAAGTAGTATATTTACCACACACTACAGCAAAATCACATACTGATCGTACAAGTATTTTCTACTCATTTTGTCTTTTGATAGAGCAGCTATCCCTCATTAAGTATTTAATTTCAAATTATTAACCAACCATCAAGAGGCAAGCCGCAAATGGCATATACAAATGTAGTGTTATAAGGGTAATAATTTAGATAAAATATACACAAGTACATAAGAATAGGGCAGATAACTACAAGATAAAATCTAACCATAATATAATCCTATAAGCAGTTTCATCCATTCTGAATCTAATCTACGACAGCAATGGGCCAATGGCCATGGTACCGACGGAGGGTAGCAGGTAACCAGTGTGGCAGCACTCTCTGAGGCGTAGTGACATTTTCTGCGGACTCTAGCTTCTTCTGTGACACTAGATGGCAGTGTACTGACTAAAATATTAGAAAAGTCACCAAATTCTAGTTATGTGGCACCACAGGGAGGGGTTGGCTTCTATCAGATGCATTTCATTGGATTTAAACGGAGCCCACACTTGCAGTGAAATCAGTGTCATGGAGTGTGGGTGTTGGAGTAGATAGCTTAAGGAGATATGGATGTAAACTTGTCTATCCCTTTCTCTAGCGTTACTGTTTATCAGTTTCTTTGTAACTAACGTGCGTACAAGTTTACACGTACTATGCTGTTAGTTACATATACATTCTTTCTTTCCTGCAAGAAAACGAGGAGGACGAGCCTAATTACTTGGAAATCTTTCCTGGTCGCTGAATTGGGAGGTCCTATTCCATGGCCTGCAATGTCACCTGACCTGAATCCTCTAGATTATCTCCCGTGGGGGTATCTAACGTAACTTGTATAGGAGACCCCAGTGGATACGGAGATGGAATTAGTTGCCAGAACTGTATCTGTCTTTGACGTGATTCGAAACACAACTGGGATATTTGTAAGGGTGCGCTAGAATCTTGTTCACAGATGTCAAGCTTGCATTGAGGCTTATTCAGTTTCAACACATTTGGAAGATGCAGTACAAAGGTACGTTCATTGTGTCAATGACGGTATTTGCGGTTAATTGTAACGAATGTAAATCAAAAAGTACTGTGATTTTATTCCTATTATCTCCTGAAGCTGGCATCTCCCACTCCAGGTTCCCTACCTCAAATTGTTCAGTGGAGCGTCCTGTACGTCCCGTTAAATTTTTGCACGCTCTTATTGAAACACCTCTCTAGTCATTAGACATCGTAAGAGAGCAGAATGGGGTGCTCCATGGAACTCACGGACTTCGAACGTGGTCAGTTGATTGGGTGTCACTTGTGTCATATGTCTGTATACGAGATTTCCACACTGCTGAGCATCCCTAGGTCCACTATTTCCGATGTGATAGTGAAGTGGAAATGTCAAGGGACAGGTACAGCACAAAAGCGTACAGCCTGACCTCGTCCGTTGACTGACAAAGGCCGCCGACCCTTGAAGAGAGTCGTAATGTGTAGTAGGCAGACATCTATCCAGACCATCACACAGGATGCATCAGGATTCAGAGCAGGTACTACGATAGTTAGGTGGGAGGTGAGAACACTTGGATTTCATCGTCGAGCGGCTGCTCATTAGCTACACATCACGCCGGTAAATGCCAAACGACGCCTCGCTTGGTGTATGTAGTGTAAACATTTGACGATCGAACAATGGAAAAACGTTGTGTTGAATGACGAATCACGGTGCACAGTGTGACGATCCGATGGAAGGGTTTGAGTATGGCTAATGCCCGGTGAACGTCATCTGCCAGCATGTGTAGTGCCAACAGTGAAATTCGGAGGCGGTGGTGTTATGGTGTGGTCGTGTATTTCATGGAGGTGGCTTGCACGCCTTGTTGTTTTGCGTGGAATTATCACATCACAGGCCTACATCGATGTTTTAAGCACATTCTTGATTCCCACTGTTGAAAAGCAATTCGGGGATGGCGATAGCATCTTTCAACTCGATCGAGCACCTGTTGATAATGCACGGCCTGTGGCGGAGTGGGTACACAACAATAACATCCCTGTAAAGGGCCGTCCTGCACAGAGTCTTCATCTGAGTCCTATAGAACACCTTTAGGATGTTTTGGAAGGCCGAATTTGTGCCAGGCCTCCTCAGTGCAGCACCCCGTGAAGAATGGGCTGCCATGCCCCAAGCAACCTTCCAGCACGTGATTGACCGTATGCCTGCGAGAGTGGAAGCTGTCAACAACACAGTGGGCCAACACCATACTGAATTCCAGCATTACCGATGGAGGGTGCCACGACCTTGTAAGTCATTTTCAGCCAGGTGTCCGGATACCTTTCATCACTGAAAGAAATATGCAGTAAGGTGAACAGAAATGACACTTTTATTCAAATATAATAATTACAATGAAGTTTGGGTGATTTACGATGATTCTATTTGACGTAAAAAAAGGCGGGACATGGTTCTTAACAGGATGTGTGAGCACCACGGACGACAGTGCACGCTCTGGGACGCGCTCTCATACTGCTAGAGGACTGGTTCAAATGGTTCAAATGGCTCTGAGCACTTAACATCTGTGGTCATCAGTCCCATAGAACTTAGAACTACTTAATGCACTACTTAAACCTAATGAACTACTTAAACCTAACTAACCTAAGGACATTACACACATCCATGCCCGAGGTAGGATTCGAACCTGCGACCGTAGCAGTCGCGCGGTTCCGGATTGAGCGCCTAGAACCGCTAGATCACCGCGGCCGGCAGAGGACTGGTAATGAGTTCTTGTAGTAGGGCGGCGTTCCTTCCTCGAGCAGCGCGGTTGGCTACCGCTGAATGGTAGTTGGTGCATGTGGATGTGCTGTAATACGTCTCTACAACGCATCCCACACGTGCTCGATGGGACTAATGTCAGGGGAAAAGGTAGGTCAGTCACCGAATATACTCTAGTTCCAAGAGCTGCACCTCCTGCGTTTTTCAATGGGATAAGGCATTATTATCCACGAAAACGAAGTCAGGGCCGAATGAACCCCTCAGAGGACACAAATTAGAAAGGAATGCAGTGTCACAATGATGTTTACCTGCGAGTGTACAGTGTTCAAAGAACTGGGGGATCAGTACACCCATGGAATGTTACGTCTCCCCACACTGTGAAACCAGGACCACCACACAGATCATGTTAGACAATGTTCCTGAGTGCGTAACGCACCCTCATATGACGTGAGGTGGGAACAAAAATTTCAGACTCCTTTTTTAGGTGAATCAGCATAAAATCAGTAAATTGAAAATGGTCTTCGTCTACAATCTGAAGATAAACGCTACTTCATTGTTTCAGATTTAAGGTCATTCAAATTGACTATATTAATGTCTAAATCAGGAAAAAGAGACGCCTTCCTTGGAAACCACACGGAAGGTGAGAATAAAACGCGTGTGATAAATTGCTAATCACAATACTTTCCTAGGATTGCAAGACAACCATATAGCTTGATAACTAAAGAACAGCTGAAATTAACTGCTCATATGGTTCACCAACAGCTACTTTTTATCAAAAATCTACTCACTAATTTGAGTGGGAGAGCTGCACTTAGAGTAACGGCACTAATATTTCGGTAGTTAGTGATATTTTTGTTATTACTGATCTTAAATCACTGCTATCCGATTTTGACATCATGCTTTGTTTCTGCGTTCCAGAATTAGTGCTTATAGCAAAATGTGATGAAGAGTTCTTTGCTGC
Organism: Schistocerca americana; assembly: GCF_021461395.2. Classification (NCBI taxonomy): domain Eukaryota; kingdom Metazoa; phylum Arthropoda; class Insecta; order Orthoptera; family Acrididae; genus Schistocerca; species Schistocerca americana. The sequence continues at coordinate 466,959,392 of NC_060121.1, forward strand.
ATCTCATTAAGTAGGAAATATTGTGGAAGCTGTCATATAAGGGAAAATTTTTGAAATCGATTTTTTAATATCAAATACACTCCTGGAAATGGAAAAAAGAACACATTGACACCGGTGTGTCAGACCCACCATACTTGCTCCGGACACTGCGAGAGGGCTGTACAAGCAATGATCACACGCACGGCACAGCGGACACACCAGGAACCGCGGTGTTGGCCGTCGAATGGCGCTAGCTGCGCAGCATTTGTGCACCGCCGCCGTCAGAGTCAGCCAGTTTGCCGTGTCATACGGAGCTCCATCGCAGTCTTTAACACTGGTAGCATGCCGCGACAGCGTGGACGTGAACCGTATGTGCTGTTGACGGACTTTGAGCGAGGGCGTATAGTGGGCATGCGGGAGGCCGGGTGGACGTACCGCCGAATTGCTCAACACGTGGGGCGTGAGGTCTCCACAGTACATCGATGTTGTCGCCAGTGGTCGGCGGAAGGTGCACGTGCCCGTCGACCTGGGACCGGACCGCAGCGACGCACGGATGCACGCCAAGACCGTAGGATCCTACGCAGTGCCGTAGGGGACCGCACCGCCACTTCCCAGCAAATTAGGGACACTGTTGCTCCTGGGGTATCGGCGAGGACCATTCGCAACCGTCTCCATGAAGCTGGGCTACGGTCCCGCACACCGTTAGGCCGTCTTCCGCTCGCGCCCCAACATCGTGCAGCCCGCCTCCAGTGGTGTCGCGACAGGCGTGAATGGAGGGACGAATGGAGACGTGTCGTCTTCAGCGATGAGAGTCGCTTCTGCCTTGGTGCCAATGATGGTCGTATGCGTGTTTGGCGCCGTGCAGGTGAGCGCCACAATCAGGACTGCATACGACCGAGGCACACAGGGCCAACACCCGGCATCATGGTGTGGGGAGCGATCTCCTACACTGGCCGTACACCACTGGTGATCGTCGAGGGGACACTGAATAGTGCACGGTACATCCAAACCGTCATCGAACCCATCGTTCTACGATTCCTAGACCGGCAAGGGAACTTGCTGTTCCAACAGGACAATGCACGTCCGCATGTATCCCGTGCCACCCAACGTGCTCTAGAAGGTGTAAGTCAACTACCCTGGCCAGCAAGGTCTCCAGATCTGTCCCCCATTGAGCATGTTTGGGACTGGATGAAGCGTCGTCTCACGCGGTCTGCACGTCCAGCGCGAACGCTGGTCCAACTGAGGCGCCAGGTGGAAATGGCATGGCAAGCCGTTCCACAGGACTACATCCAGCATCCCTACGATCGTTTCCATGGGAGAATAGCAGCCTGCATTGCTGCGAAAGGTGGATATACACTGTACTAGTGCCGACATTGTGCATGCTCTGTTGCCTGTGTCTATGTGCCTGTGGTTCTGTCAGTGTGATCATGTGATGTATCTGACCCCAGGAATATGTCAATAAAGTTTCCCCTTCCTGGGACAATGAATTCACGGTGTTCTTATTTCAATTTCCAGGAGTGTATAACTCTTCAAGTGCTGGATACTCTATCAACTCATTCTGTAATGGTAATGCTGGAACTTGTAGGTATTACTAACTGTGTTGAAAGAAACTTGTAATAGAGGTGGAAACGTTGGTTGTACGCTTTACAATACGACGCAGTCTAAATTCCACAAACAAATTTGGGGCATTCAGGATTCTAAACAACAGTAGAATGGTAATTTTTTTTACTGTTAAGCATAAACAGGAGGTGTGCTTATTATTAAGTGAAATTCACTCTTCTGCAAACATATCTAGTTATTCTCACACTTATTCATACAATAAATGTTCTATATATATATATATAAGCTGTGCTATGAAATTCATACATATCCTAAGCTCTCCTTGAACTTTCGAAACAGAATTTATTAATGAATCATAGTTTTAAAAATTTAAGTGGTTTCAAACATTAATATGTAAATTTAAGGACAGTTTTCACGATAATCGTAATCACTCGTATAGTACCTGCATGAACTATTAGATATTTATTTGAGATGTCAAATATGTTATTGTCTCTCGTGTCTTTCGTGGGTTTCGTCAGTTGGAACTATCTGTATTATGTATTAGCGATTAAACATCTTGAGAGTACGAAAATACTTAAGGTTGCACCTAAAAAAAGAAAATACTATTCATTTCGCTACGGTACTAGCCATATGTCTAGATGAATGTGAGACAAGTACTGCCTAGTAATTCATATTGAAGAACAGTACTGTCTTCAGTGAGGCATATATCGATGTTACCCTCTAAAGCACGCTTTAGTGACAGCCAGTGTAGTCAGGACTTTGGTAGAACTGATGTTCACAGCTACACTCATTAAAATAACTTTAGAAGACAAATATTATTTTTAAAAAATTACCGTATTGCACTAAAGACTGGGGATCCCGTCTGGGGTTGTTAGGCTGCCTGGTGCAAGTCTTTTCAATTGACGCCACATCGGCGACTCACGAGTCTTTATGATGAGACTCAGATAAAATGATGAGGACAACACAAACAACCAGTATAATACCATATATCAATCGACTATTAATTTTGCGAAATATTCATACGTTTTCTATATCATATGTATCTTTGAAATTCGGAGGCGAGAAAGAGCCGGTTTATCTTATTTCTGCTTTAATCTCGATCTTTTAATGTTTCACGTGATTTGCAGATTGTTTCGCTTCTGTCTCCACTCTTACCGGTGTAGGCATATGAGTGACCAACATGTTATTAGTCATTGCTCTGAAATTTACGAGAAATTACAAGCTTATTTAATTTTCTCCTTGGTCAAGAACACAGTCACTTATGTAAACAGTTATCGCATAGAGTATCAATGGAAAGGAGTCATTAAAAATTGCAGGCATTACTCATTTATAGCTAGGAACCTGACCTGTACCATTGTTAATGTGTATTCTGTTGAAAGATAATTTATAAATGCTGTGTACAGTTTCGTTTATTATTCAACCAAGCACCTGCGAAAACTAATGGATAAATTTCCATAGATGAACTCGCAGCCTCTACGGATTGTTATGTGACCAATTGTATCTGCAATAAACTTGGCCGGTGTTTGATTGTATGCCACTGAAAATAAGTAAATGACACAGTGTTTATAATTATCAACACCATTCTTATATATTTTCTAACACCGAAAATTTTTCGATTACCTTAACTTAATTGCTAGTGATTTCTTTCACTATATCTGGAGGACGCCAGACCAGTCCCTGGGCGAATAAAATCTCTGTCAGGCCGGAATCGAACCCGTGATATCCCGATTTAGAAGGTTCAACGCTTACAACTTGTTACTTCTTTATTTATTATTTTATTCTCTATCGATCCTTTCTAAGATGAGGTTAAATTAAATAGGTGGAATGGCGCCGCCTTCTCACTCTTGTGAATACCCTAGAATTTATGTTTTCCTTGTTTCTAATAATATGTTTCACTCAACAGAATGCACGAACGTTCACTAATAGACGATCTGTGAGGATCACGCAACAACACACTTCAAGTGCTTTTTTGTACTATATGTGACGATAAAAATAATTGTCACTATATTATATATACTTATAGAATTAATAATCACCCCTCCTGACGTCAAACAGAAAGTAAAAAAAAATCGTTCTGATTATGAGAATATTATCAGGTGCACCGAAAAGAAATATCGAATGAAAAAAAAGTCGCTACCAAGAACCGAACATGGACCAACAGTTTAACCGTCCAATGTCTTAATCGGTGTTTCTTGTTTGTTTTGATTTACTAAAAAAACGAAATCTCTTAGCAATTTCTCTTATGAAACAATAAGTCTTTTTTCTCATCTAGCTATCCTCTTAGATAAGTTTAATCTTTTAAAAAAATGAAACAAAAATCAAAGCTACCCTGCTTGACATCACCACTTCTACCCTATGAACAAAAAACGAGGTGTTGCCCTTAATTATTTCCAAAAATTCTCCCAAGGCTATTGGATCCACGTTTTTATAACTTATTTCATGATTATAATTGGCTAATGTGTACAAATGAAAATCTTATCAGACTTAACTTACAACAAAAGTAATTCGAAACATAAATAGAAATAACATTTGTATATTAAATGAATCATGTTTAAAGAATTGGCACAGCTGAATTATTTTGTCCACTACCATTGGTGTTTTCTGTTTCCAATAATGCCGTGTAAAAATATCTATAACAGAATGGTTCTGCTTTGCTAATGCTTCAGCGAATGCAGCTTTCCATCAATCAGCCAGTATCTTTCCTTCCCCGCTGTCTACAATTCGGGACTCTCTGTCTTCAATGTGATGCTGCATGGAACGCCAAACTGGGCCTGACACTCCTCATCTTGGGGGAGGGTTAACGGATACACTGCCTAAATGAGTCGCAAAGAGCGTACGCTATCTCGGTGTGCATTTGACGGTACATGGTTGTAACAGAGATTGCATGAGTACGAAGTTATATCAATTCCCGTATAACTACGAAAACATAACAAATATATTTAATATATTCATGTATTCTTTCCGGGAAAAGAAAGTAAGACACTCAGCGATGCTTGAATATTATTATCCAACAGTAATCGATCCTGCTTTTCGTTTATAGTTCAGCCTAGGGCTGCCAAAATTCCTGAAATAACACTCAAAACACGTGTATGCGTGAGTGATAGCGTCCCCATTTCATTCTACTTCAACTGTTATTTTTTATTTAGGGAGAATTTCGCCATGTAATTGATCTTTCATAATATTTGATCGGCAAACATCTGTATGATATCGGGAGGAAAGGAGAGGCAAACAGGTTATCAAAGGGACGGTGTGACACCTCCGTATTGGGCACAATTAGCCTCGTATCGGGAACAGGGGTACCAAACCTGAATATACCGAACGCCCATTAGTTCCGCATTAAGCCGGGGAAAAGCAGACCACAATTTTCGACGGGCGGTGAAAGCCTGCCGAGAGGAATTACACTAATAACGGCGCTGCATCAGCGGGCCCACGGTCAACAGACCAGACACCGGCGGTCGCGCAGGTTGGGGGGGGGCGGGGGGAGGGGGGGGGGGGGGGTAATTGTCAGCGCCCACCCACGCACGCCGCCAATGGACGGTGGCCTCCAAGCCTATTAGCAGCTGTCACCGGACGCCAGACCTGATATGGGATCTGCTGCGTAACGTGTTACTGGTATGCTTAAATAATCAGTATCACTGTTACTTTCTCACCTAGGTGACGTCAGTCCCTGGCGAATCAGTAACTCAGGATACTGCTCGAACAGTGTGACAAAATTCACGCGAAAGTCATCTTTCGTTTTTATACAGTTAACCGCGACAAAATAGTTTTCAACACAAGACGATGCTTCGAAGTAAAAACTGAATTATAAATGCTGTAGAAATGAATATCTGAGCTCCACGTGGTTTCTCTTCACTCGTTCTAGTGGTAGTTGTGACGTTACACATCGTGTTACGAACCCTCCCAAGAATGCACCGTGCAGTGACGAGCCCGTGGGCGCCCAAGCAAGGCCGGAAACAAAGAATGAGTCGCGAGTAATCAGTGAAAATGTAATCAAGTCACAGATTCGGCACCTTTCGACGAGGAACAAACCACTGTTCTATCCATAATTTGCATATCAGTTTTATTTCGAAGTTTCTAAAGATTTAAACGCGAATTGAAGCACCGAAGCCGACCTTGTGGCCGAGCGGTTCTAGGCGCTTCAGTCTGGAACCGCGCGATCGCTACGGTCGCGAGTTTGAATCTTGCCTCGGGCATGGATGTGTGTGATGTCCTTAGGTTAGTTAGGTTTCAGTAGTTCTAAGTTTTAGGGGACTGATGACCTCAGAAGTTAAGTACCATAGTGCTCAGAGCCATCTGAACCATTTTTTTTAAGCACCGAAATACTAACAGAAACGAAAGAAACCTTGTAACAGTAATAACTTACGCACAGAGGTCTGTAAACATATCTCGGCTGCCGTCATTTTTAGGGGAATTATTGAATTTTTAAAAATGGTGGTAGCCTTTAAATAGATTCAAGTTCCAATGGAGCGTCTTCTACGTCTTGAGAGGCGCACGAACACAGAAGTTCCCGCCAACTCAACGGCCGAATCTGGGCCAGGTTAGCAAACATCTGGGGCAGAAAGGAGGCGGCCAGATGTATGGCCCAGCAAGTGACAGCTAGCCGCTTGACCACCCAGAAAGTTGGCAGCGGATCTATTCTTTTGATCTGTAGATACATTAATGTGAGGTCCTGACCAGTTGACACAGCCCTGAGCATCGCCGTTCCAGCCCATTCTGGAACGTCGACTTGGAAGGTCCACTAGTTGCCGTCTCGCCCGCGACCGCCTATTGTCTGTAAGTACTCTCCGTCATGAGACGGTAAACCTTAACGGTTCATGACTTCGGGTACAGTCTAATGGTAACGCCCGGATTCGATGATCGCCTTTTTGGTCGTTGGCGACCATGAATATTTCGTGATACTACCGCAAAGCAGCAATGCCAGCCATGCGGTAGGGGTTCAGGATTCTTTCCCCGAAATGTGTTCAGTTCAACTTACATGGCTGTCGGCGGATACTATCCCTATATATCATTCTTGAATGCGTCTGTGTCAGTGGATGCTGCCCTCAAGAGCACGTTGTTGTGTGCTTATTTCAGAGTATATTCGTTTGTGCTAATTTTTAAATCTTTTTTTGTGTTGCGATTGCTACCACCTTTCTCCAGTATCCATTCATATCAGTGGCTCCCTGCAAGTAGGATCGTAATCCTTGCCTTCCCACGCTCTTATACAGGGCAGAGTAATAACACTAGACCCTGATGGCATATTTTTATCTTATCCGTTAACTGGAGCAACCTCTTTTCATTCAAACCGCCTACGGTTCGAAAACTGTTGCAGTCACTTTAGGTGTGATAGCGTATGTTGATGAAAGAGGAGAAAAGAGTCTGCGCTCAACCGTAGAGAGTAGTAGTAGCTGTAAACAGTAGCAGTAGTTTCATACAGCCAAGGATCAGCTTCGCCAAGGTACTGGACATATCACGGTGTTACAACTGATAACAATGTTACGGCATAAGGTCAAGTGCCAACACGACAGTCGGGAACGACAGGGAAGAGAAGGCTGTGAGAAGAAGTCAGCCAATCGCACGCTAACCGGACGACAATGGGACAGACAACAGCGGCCCCTATGTGAAGAGGACATTAGCGCCGCGAGCGACTGGTGAAGGCTCAGTTCAATAGCAATTTCAAGATTAGCGACTTCTATAGCCGCGCCAACGCTATTCACAATGGTTCACATGGCTCTAAGCACAATGGGACTTAACATCTGAGGTCATCAGTCCCCTAGACTTAGAACTACTTAAATCTAATTAACCTAAGGACATCACACACATCAATGCCCGAAGCAGGATTCGAATATGCGACCGTAACAACAGCGCGGTTCCGGACTGAAGCGCCTAGAAGCGCTCGGCCACATCCGCCGGCCAACGCAAGTCACATCGCTTGCACTCTCTATTGGGCACAGGCTTAGGATTATCTATACGGAAGAAATTCAGTATTTTGTGTGTCGCTCTTTGCTTGCGACACATCTGTGTAATTTTCAAAGTTAAGGATTGTAATTTTTTTTGTAAATAAAGTCATTAATACGACTGGTTTGATTGTTTGTCTAGCGATCCGAGTATGCAGGCTTCCTAGACACTACAAAAAAAAAAAAAAAAAAAAAAAAGAAAATGAAAATCAAATGTACAGGAATTTATCTACCTTCAGATCTAGTTTGACATCATCGTCGTCATCACCAAGGGTGTGAAGCTAGTCGCTCATGTTCTTACAACCGGAATCAACCTGGCATTTACCTGACGTAATTTTTGCAAAACATGGAAAATTTAAGTCAGAATCCCTCCACATACAGGCTTGTTCAGTATAACTTAGCCTCATTCGATTTATTCCTCGTGTACAATACAATAATTCAATAATGAATAAGCTACTGCTACACTTCTCATTCAGTTCTCTGTACTAATCACCTTGCACATTACACCCATGCTGTATATCATGGTCTAACACAACAACCACATTATCATTTACATGCAGAATAATTTCGTGACGATATTACACACTTTCAGGAATGACGAAGGGAATACGTATCAATTTGTTGTAATCGATCTTGGTCCGAAAATAACCGAATAGAAATTTATAAATTAAAAGCTTCTGACATCTCAGATACTGGAATGCAGGTGCCGGTAGTGTTTTCGCTAGGATTTTAGCGTGCGAATTTTAGTGCGAATGTAGTTGGTTACAAAGCAGTAATAAATTTGAACACCATGCATGGTGCGGCAGTTTTTCACGCGCTTCATTGTTTATAACGTGATGTCTCCGCGTAAAAAAGCATGTTAAAACCGTAAACAATATAGGATTTCGAAACGCGCAGAATACAATCAGTTCTATTACACGTCACGCATGTATAAGGAATATCTAGCTAACGGACGTCGTATTATTACAGTGTACGAAGGCTGCTTCTTGTACTTAACAGCATTATTAAACACTTATCAAAATTCGAAGTAACGCTAATAGGAACTTCTCTCGTTCTTAAACTTGAATATTGCTAAAGTCTTTCCAGATTTTTCGTCAACCTGCCAAATCAGCGCACAGAGAATTTCACTGCTTTTTTCGTTGATCGCATGAAATCCGAACTAAGTCTTTGGCTACTAATGATATTCCCGTCACGAATTTTTAACAACGAAAGCAGAATGTCCATTAAGGTGCTCTTCCTTTTGTCAGTCGCCGTCGCCTTCCGAAGTTCCTTCAGGATTTACACAGAAGTGGAACCAATTTCCAGTACGCTAGCGCTTGAGGTGACAGTATTGAGGTGGGCGGTGCTTTCGCCAGCGTAAGATAAGCTTGAGGGTGCTGCATGTAAATGTGGCTACGTTCGTCTGCTTCGTTACTGCTCGGAGGAGGAAATTATGCAGCTTTCCACCGAGCAAATTTTGCAGTGTGTGGTCTGTAGAGCATTGAATACGCCAACGGCAGAGCTATCAGTTTTCCATCACTTGGTCGCGACGTTAATATTTTACAAGCGTAAATAAAAGAAACTGTTTACACGTGTTAAGTATTACACTGTGGCTTGAACTGTAAGAGAACATTACAGGTATGTAAACAACTAGCTGGAAAAAGCACAGGTTACACACGTCTGTGTAGCAGAGTAGCAGAAGTGATCCACAAAACCATTGTCCAATAACCATCACGTCCGTCTTAGAACACATTCTAAACTCATACAAAATGAGTACTGACGAAAGAATAACCTCCTACATGCCCACCAGCATCAATTCCGAAAATGTCGATCATGCTAAATCCAACTCCCACTCTTTCCGCATGACACCCTGAAAGGTAGTCAAGTAGATGTAATAATTCTAGATTTCCAAAAAATTATTTGACTCAGTACCACATCTACGCTTATTGTCAAAAGTACAGTCGTATGGTGTACGAAGCGAAATTTGTGACTGGAGTGAGAAATTTTTGGTGGGGAGGATGCGTCATCTTTTGAGAGAACTTGAAACTGCCAGCTACGCTTGTTGCCCCACGGTAAGGACTTTTGCGCGACATGAGTGGCGCATTGACAGAAGAGAGTACGCGTCCTGGGTTTCCTGTAGACATAGTTCTGTTGCGGTACAGATGACAGACGCTACACAGAGTCAGACTGAAATGGCGTGTCGTATTCCAATCTCTGTCTTCCCCTACAGGTTTGCCCTCTGCAGCTCCGTCTAGTAACGTGGAAGTCATTCCCTCATGTCTTAAAAGATGTTCTACCATCGTGTCCCTTTCTCCTTGTCAGTGTTTTCCACATATTCCTTTCCTCTCCAATTCTGCGCAGAACCTCCCCATTCCTTACCTTATCAGTCCATCTCATTTTCAACATTCGTCTGTAGCACCACGTCTCAAGTGCTTCGATTCTCTTCCGTTCCTGTTTTCCCACAGTCCATGTTTCGGTACTATACAATGCTGTACTCCAGACGTACATTCTCAGGAATATCTTCCGCAAATTAAGGCCTATGTTTGATACTAGCAGACATCTCTTTGCAAGGAATATCCTTGCAAATATATCTAGTAACCCGCCTCTCAATTACTTCGGTGTCTTCCTTCTATCCGACTGGTAGGAATACCAAACACTCGAACAGTGCTCGTGAGTAGGTCGCTCCTGCAGTGTCCTTTACAGGTCAACTACTCTTTCTTTAAATTCTCCCAATGAAACGAAGTTGACCATTCGTCTTCCCCACCACAGATCTCGCATGCTCGTTTCACCTCATATCGATTTGCAACTTTATGCCTAGATACTTAAACGACTTGACTGTGTCAAGCAGGACACTTGTAATGCTGTATCCGATCATTACCGTTTTGATCTTTCTACTCGTCCGCATTAACTTATATTTTTCCACATTTAGGGCTAGCTCCCATTCATAACAACAACTGGAAATTTTGTCTAAGTCGTCTTGTATCTTCTTACAGTCATTTAATTTCGATACCTTACCGTACACCACGTCATCGTCAGCAAAGAACCACAAATTACTGTCCACTCTGTCAGCCAGATCATTTATGTATATAGACAACAACAGCGGACCTCTCACACTTCCCTGAGGCACTCCTGATTATACCCTCGTCTCCGATGAACACTCGCCGTCGAGAAAAACATACTGGGTTCCACAAATAAGGCATCTTCGAGCCACTCACATATCTGTGAACTTGTACCATACGCTCGTCCTTCGTTAACAGCCTGCAATAGGGCACCGTGTCAAATGCTTACCTGAAATCAAGAAATATTGCATCTGCCAGTTGCCCTTCATCCATAGTTCTCGGTGTACCATGTGAGAAAAGGGCAGGCTGAGTTTCGCAAGAGCGATGCTTTCTGAAACCATGCTGATTCGTGCACGTAAGCTTCTCAGTCCCAAGAAGATTTATTATGTTCAAACTGGGAACATGTTCAAGGATTCTGCAGCAATTTGGTATGTAATTTTGCGGGCCCGTTCTCTTACCTTTCTTGTATACTTCGTGTCTGTGTCGAAAAGTAATGTCGTGTATCTGTACCAGTTAGTAGCATTCTATAACAGTTACTTGGCTTGCTAGAGTAATTTCCTTCTCTGAGTGTCGAATCGTCGGTGGAGAGTCATCGAAAGATGGAAAAGTATCATAGAATGTGTCTCAGACAGCTCGTTGATACTTTTTCTGTACATTATGTGTGTAAATGACCATGCAGGTGATATTATTATTAACGAGAGATGATGCAGTAACCTACTGATAACGTCTGATAAACGCTATAAAACCGTTCAGTCAGATTCTGATACTATTATAAAGTGTTGAAAAGTTACGACTTACTTTAAATTTTCAGAAATGAACATTTTTGTATTTCACAAAACGAACGCCCACAGTATCAATGTGTCACAAGTGGTATAGGTGACGTGGTACGGATAGCTAGTTGTAACAGTTAGTAGGGATCCGAAAAGGAGCGATGACATAGGCTCAGCCGTAGGTAAAGCAGGTGACCGACATTGGTTCACAGGTAGAGCACAAGGGAATGCTGTAAGCCTACAAAACGGATTGCTTACAGCTCGTACGATCCATCCCAGAATATTGCTCATGTGTTTTGCGCCGGTACCAAGTATGACTAACGGGGGCTATCGAACGTATACAGAGAGTGGTAGCGCTAATTGTCATAGTTTTGCTTCACCTGTGAGAAAGCTTGACATAGATACTGAAGAAACTGAAGTGGCAGACACTGGAAGAAAGATACCAACTACCCCACGAAAGCCTACTAATAAAACATCACGAAACAGATTTCAATTTTGTATCTAGGAATGTACTACAATTGCCTACGCATAGGTCCCGTAGGGGTTGTAACCATGCCTTTAAACTAGTCACATCACGTACAGAGGCATTTAAACAATCACTTATCACACCCTCCGCACGTGAGTGCAACGGGAAGAAGTTCTAATAACTGTACAGTGGGAAGCATCCTCTGCATGCCCTTCAAACAGGTTTGAAGAGCAGAGAAGCAGATGTAGAAAATGAACAAGGTGACTGCAAAAATCTTTGGTATGCTTAGCTAAAATTTATAACACTGACGCAAGAAATTTCCTTGTGCTGCCTGAATTTCCATAACCTGCCGATTACTAATTTTGTAACTTAATTTTGTTTGGTGTACTGTTACCAGGTGTTTCACCTCCTTTTCTGTATTTGTGACCAATATGCATTTAACCTTGTGTAAACCAGTAGTCTGTTTTCGATTAAAGCGCAACCTTTGTTGATTACATTAGTTCGTGTAATCATTCTAGGAAGGGTGACTCAGATAGGCTTCTTACGAGAAGCAATGACGCCAGCGTATTTCAGCTGAAGTACTTTTATCCTCTCGAGGTCTGCAGTTCTGATCTTATCTTGAAGACGATTTATTTGTAACTTTTAATGTTAGGTAGATGCACTCGGTTGCGCAAAGACACGTTCGGGACAAATTTTCATTTCCTATTCGCTTTCCCTTTTCGTGCACTCAGGCTATCTGGGGAACTATAATATAATCGGTTTAATACCAATATACACGTCGGTAGAATGCAGGTAATCCGTGTAGGTCTTGACGATGTGTCCCAAGTCTCACTCAGTCTAAGGAAACTGGAGTACCTCATGTTGTTGCTAACACTTACACGCAGGACATGCATCACTCTGAATGATGCAAGTTCTGTTTGAAATACACCATGATTCGTATTCGTGCCGAGAACTGGCAATAATACTACGATTTGTGTACCGTTTTGTGCAGCTCAAGAAAGAGGAAAAAGTGTTCCGTTCGTGTCTGCGACCTATGAGAGCTAAGGGATTTCCCACTTTGGAATGTTATTCATGGCCTGATCATATCCCAAGTTTAACAGCTGACGTTTCAGAGCTACACTGTTTTTATACATTAAGTAACCTTCACATCCGGCAGCAGATAGAAACATCAAGTCACTGAACTTTGTTGATTTCGTATTTAAAATTCTTCGTTTCAAGATGAGAACTGGTAATGCAACTGTTTGCTCAGAAAAAAAATAGTAAAAAACTTTAACCCTGACAACTGTAGACATGTTGTACCGCATATACGTAATCGCTGGGATTAAATTATATTTCTCATACATACAGTATCTACAGACGCTGTGTAGTGATCTATAGGGAATTGGCGTATCTGTTATTGTGAAAATTGCAACCTAATCCTAAACTTGCATCTGAAGAACATGTTTCAAATAGTGTTCCGGAAATCTGGACTTTGGCTTTGTGTAGGGGTCAGAAAACACTGGAATACTGTTCTACTTTGTCAGGAATTTTTCATTTGAATGATCCTTCATCACTGCTCTTTAGTGCTGTGACTAACAGGAGAACGTATCTGAGTTTCATCAGTCTCCTGTTTGTCCAGAACAAAAATGGTACTTTGACGTCTCTATACTAATGTTGCGATCCCAACTCTCTTCTCTCACTCTGAAAACACGACCTTGGGTCCTATCCTCAAAAACGAAGGCCGAAGTAGACAGGACATAAAACTATGTCTGGAAATAAACAAAACTAATATAAATTAAAGTACTAGACGTATTTCGTTAAGATATTTCTCTCGAGTGTAAAATGTGGATGATAAGCTGTTGAGACCAGAACAGAATAGAAGCTTTTGAAGTGTAGATCGCATTACTAATGAGGAGATAGTAATTGGAATTTGGAAGAAAAGAAAGTTGTGGCACAGCTTAACAACAAGAAGGGAGTGGTTGATAGGAGACAGACTGAGACACCAAGCAATAATAAGTCTAGTATTGAAGGCGTATGTCGGGGGTAAACATTGTGGAGGGAGACGAAGAGGTCAATGAGGTAAGCAGGTTGAAACGGGTGTAATTTGCAGTAGTTAGTTACTCGGACATGAAGAGGCTTCCACAGGATAGAGTATCGAGAAGAGATGCATCAAAATAGTCTTAGGAGTGAAGACCGTAACAAAAACAACAACAACTCGCTGAAACATGTTACTTGGGAATACTAGGTTTCTGCGGCAACACATCAAAGCTAACTGCATATTCTTAAGGTTCATTCCGTAGCTAGGGAATAATGCTCAGAGATCAAGACTTAATTAATCGGGATCTGTTTTGACTTGAGATGTTGATTACAATTTCCGTGATAGAAGTAGACTTGTTACGGAGTAAGCATGTCCCCAAAATAAGAGACACACAACTGTTTCTCATGTTTTTATTATTTTTGCTATAAAGACTGACATCGTAGTTCATAGTACTTGTCCTCACATCCTCTACCCTTTGCTAGAGTTAACGTTGCAGTTTCCTTGTTATTCTTCACTTTACGATCGAGGAAACCATCCTTTCGGCCTTTACGACCAGTTCCTTTGTCTTTGTTTCACTGCTCGTCTTTCCTGTGGTGACTGCAAAGGAGAAATTCGGTCTCGGGATTCACTCATGTTCACCCAGACGTTTTCATTTCCGTACGTGTGTCTAAGTTGTGAAATTATCTTCACAATATACTTCTTGGTACCGTATTCGAAAGGTTATTTTACTGATTCCAATCTGTCTGAAGAAATCTAAGCGAGGGTATCAGCCGTAATCATATCTAAGGATTCATTCCATAGTTTGTCTGTAATGATTTAGAGAAACAATTGAAAACCTAAATAAGGACAGCCAAATTACAGATTAATATTGACAATGGGCGACTCAATCGTCATTTGATGTAAAGGCACAACTATCGAGAAGTATTCGATTACTTGGATGGTGAATGCTCTGAACTGTTCCATATGCGTCTCTTTATGGAAACCTTACAATTTAAGTACTTTTTTTCAAATCATGGCGGTGTGGTTTGACTGAGAGGAATGAGGGCGAACGAAACGATTTTTGGGCATGGTGCTGCCTGGCCGACTGAGAAATTAGCTCTCTTGCTTCCCTTGTGCAGATTTTGTTCGTTTGCACCACGGCAATATACTTTTTGATTTTTAAAAATTGTATTTACTCCTGTTTATTATGATACATTTGTATAAATATTTTACCTGGAACTTTAAGCAAGATCTTTTATATGGCTTTGCTGTTTGTCATGTTTCTCTATGTTATTATATCTGGAAACCTAATTGCCATTGCAACCCATCTTCTACATGCGCCATCTGGTATGGGCTGTGAATACTAGCCATGTACGTTTTTGCGTGTGGTACTGTGTGCACAGCCGGGAGCATGAGCAACTGTGGCTGCTACGTATTGACTGTCTGTGTCATCTTCACCACTTTTTAGTGGCTGTGGACGTCGGCGCATATCTGACAAGGTAATCTGCTGCTTATTTATACAGATGTACGCGCTTCTTGCGAGACTAAGGCGGTTATTTGCTTTTGAATACTTCTAGACTATTCACGAGATGATGGGTTTTATTGGAGGATGCGCGCAGCCTTTTCACAAATTTTTAACATGCGCAACTATCCGCTGTGTCTTTCATGTGGTTCCAGGCACGCTTTTCAGTGTATTTAACAATTTATATGTCTGCAAGTCGTTTTTTATAAATTTTTAAAATTTGGTTTGAGTGTGTTTTCGGCTTTTTGTGCATTCGCTAGTTTAGGCTTCTGAACATTTTATCGGCCATACTACCACAAAATTTTCTCTTGTCTCATAGGACACATAACAATGGTTTGTTTTTTTTTTTTCAAATTATAACCGCGGTCGTATATTGCTGGGAGACTTGTATGCTCGGCATTCTACGTGGTTAACACCATGTTTTACCAGTAAGTTGTTATTGTTTTTCTTGGTCATCTTGCTAAATTGAGGTCATGTCATTTATATGATACGTTGTATTTTTTATCGTACGGCAATCTGGTGATGCCTTGTGTAAGGAGAAACGTCACTGGACGTTAAATAAAATAAAAAAAGGCCAGCTTTGCACCACGTCAATTTGTTCCACTATAATTCAATCGTTTTTGGCGGAAGGATTAGTTGGACACTGAAAATCGTATATAACTGTTTTGGAATTAAATTTTTCATTTTATTTTGGGGCCGAAAGCAAAGCGTAAATCAACTTCCGTACCATCGGATATTAAGTGTGCAGTATAAAACTGTCTGTAACTTTTTTTGTAGTCAAGCAACTGTCAATTACCCGTTGGTTGCACTACTTTATTTTTCTAGAGCCTGACTCAGTAATATTTATGAAAAAATCTGCATTGTGCACTGTCTGTTCTTGAGTGTTGATTCTCATTGTCTTCATGTTGCAAATGTGTGCTAATCTGACCACTTCGCAAGAAGAGATGTTTTCTGGAGCATCTCTACAGTTTACTCTGTTTCACCTCTATTATGGCGGCGAACTCTGTTTGAGTGTGTCGCTCCCATTACGGTGACGTCCATCTGAATCTCTAACGCGATATTTGTAGAATGTGATTATGATGACTGTGAACTTACGATTTTTTTTTCATTTAGTTGCTGATGGGATACAAACGTTCCACTAAAGTAACACACAATACTGAGCATTGGGACATATATACCTCATATCTGTCTAGTTCCAGCATGTACGTGATAGTTTTGGAACATGGAGAAAAATACTACAGACCATGGTATTGATATATAGAAGTCTGTGAGCGATCAAACACGGTGGCGCGTGTTTACACGTGGAACAGTGCGTCTTTTTCACGAAAATCAGATCAACTCACCATCTTCTCCATCCCAGGAATGTCTGAAGTAACAATGTTTTCTGATATATCATAGACATTGTTTTGACATCTCAGTAAGTATGCTTGTTTGAACACAACTTGTATGTAATGGGCCACATATACCGTAGAAAATTTCATACAGTATAGAAAACATTAGTGTGTAGTATGTCAAAGCCATATTCGAATGTTCAGAACTTGAGTGCGATATTTCATGTTTTTTTACTGTCAGGTAAACATACGTGTTTCGGTAATGATTTGTTATACTTTGTTCTGTAATTGAATCTACGATAAAATAATTCTAAACATAATAATTTAAATCTGAAAATCTTAGATTCAAATGAAACATGGCTCTAATTTGGTTCCTAGGCCACAAGTGTCCCACATCGCCGATTTTCAAAATCGATCTGCAAACTTTTTTGGTGACAGTGTAAAATACCTTTTATTACTGAAATATATTTAAAATAAATCTTAACCACCAAAGGATTAATCACAGAATTAGTACAAATTGCTCCTTCGTCGTCAGTCACGTTAGACTCTTCGACGATACTGAACTGAGCGCAGTAGTTTGTGTACTATTAACTAGTCATTCTAGAGCCTTTCCGGTTCCCACAACATGATTTTTATATTCATTGTAATTTGTCTCGCACATACGCTTCCGAGTGTGCTCTCACCCCAGTTTCTCCTCAGTTCGTCTGCGACCTTCGCTACCTTCCCATTCCTTCAGACTGTGACCTTCGTAGCTGCCACGTTGGCTTTCCTTGAGTGAGGTGTCTCCATTTACTTGTCACACGAACACCATTCATGGGTTCACAGTAGCAACATATGTTTCGCACGTTGTAGTGTGACGAGCAAAATGCTTTCTGAAGGATTTCTTTCTTTCACGGTTCTACACTGAGATGATAAAAGTCACGCTATACCACCTAATATAGTGTCGGACCTCTTTTTTTCCAGGCGTAATACAGCACCTCCACGTGGCATGGTCTCAATAAGTCGTTGGAAGTCAGATGCAGAAATACTGAGCCATGCTGCCTCTATAGCCGTCCATAATTGCGAAAATGTTGCCGGTACAGCATTTCGTCCACGAACTGACCACTCGATTATATCCTATGGGATGATGTTCTACGGGTTTCATTTCGCTCTATTTAGGTGGCCAAATCATGCGCCCGAATTGTCCAGATTTTTCTTCAACAAATCGCGAACAGCCAGCAGGAGGGGCCGAGCGGTTCTAGGCGCTACAGTCTGGAACCGCGAGACCTCTACGGTCGCAGGTTCGAATCCTGCCTCGGGCATGGATGTGTGTGATGTCCTTAGGTTAGTTAGGTTTAAGTAGTTCTATGTTGTAGGGGACCGATGACCTCAGAAGTTAAGTCCCATAGTGCTCAGAGCCTTTTGAACCAAATCGCGAACAACTGTGGCCCACTGACAAGGGGCAATTTCATCCATAGAAGTTCCGTCGTTGTTTGGGATCATGAAGTCTGCGAATGTCTGCAAATGAAGTAGAAGAACATAACCATTTCCAGTCAACGATCGGTTCAGTTGGACCAGAGGACCCAGTCCATCCATGCATACACAGCCCACACCATTATGGAGCCACCACAAGCTCGCCAAGTGCCCTGTTGATAACAAGGGTCAATGGCTTCGCTGGGTCTGCGCCAGACTGGAACCCTACTATCAACTCTTACGAACTGGTACCGGGACTCATCTGAGCAGGCTACAGTTTTCCAGTCGTCTGGGTACCAACTGATATGGTCACGAGCCCAGGAGAGGCGCTGGAGGCGATGCCTTGTTGTTAGCAAAGGCACTCGTGTCGCCTGCCTGCTGCCAAGACCCAATAATGCCAGATTTCGCTGCACTGTCTAACAGGTACGTTCGTCGTACGTCCCACATTGATTTCTACGATTATTTCAGCCAAAGTTGCTTGTCTATTAGCAATGACAATTCTTCATAAATGCCGCTGCTCTCGGTCGTTAAATGAAGTACGTCGGCCACTGCGTTGTCCGTAACGACAGGTAATACCAGAAATTTGGTATCCTCGGCATACTCTTGACTCTGTGTTTCTCGGGATATTGAATTTCCTAACGATTTCAGAAACAGAATGTCCTATGCGTCTAGCTGCAACTACTCTTCCGTGTTTGTTGTTGTGGTCTTCAGTCCTGAGACTGGTTAGATGCAGCTCTCCATGCTACTCTACCCTGTGCAAGCTGCTTCGTCTCCCAGTAACTACTGCAACCTACTCCTTTTGAATCTGCTTAGTGTATTCATCTCTTGGTCTCCCTCGACGATTTTTACCCTCCATGCTCCCCTCCAACACCAAATTGGTGATCACTTGATGCCTCAGAACATGTCCTACCAACCGGTCCCTTCTTCTAGTCAAGTTGTGCCACAAACTTCTCTTCTCCCCAATCCTATTCAATACCTCCTCATTAGTTATGTGATCTACCCATCTAATCTTCAGCATTCTTCTGTAGCACCACATTTCTAAAGCTTCTATTCTCTTCTTGTCCAAACTATTTATCGCCCACGTTTCACTTCCATATATGGCTACACTCCATACAAATACTTTTAGAAATGACTTCCTGACACTTAAATCTATACTTGATGCTAACAAATTTCTCTTTTTCAGAAACGCTTTCCTTGCCATTGCCAGTCTACATTTATATCCTCTCTACTTCGACTATCATCAGTTATTTTGCTCCGCAAATAGCAAAACTCCTTTACTACGTTAAGTGTCTCATTTCCTAATTTAATTTCCTCAGTATCACCCGACTTAATTCGACTACATTCCATTAGCCTCGTTTCGCTTTTGTTGATGTTCATCTTATACCCTCCTTTCATGACACAGTCCATTCCGTTCAACTGCTCCTCCAAGTCCTTTGCTGTCTCTGACAGAATTACAATGTCGTCGGCGAACCTCAAAGTTTTTATTTCTTCTCCATGGATTTTAATACCTACTCCAAATTTTTATTCCGCGTTTAAAGACAGTTAATTCCCGACGTGCAGCCGTAATCACGTCGGAAAAATTTGCACGTGAATCACCTGCGTACAAATGACAGCCCCGCCAAAGCACTTTCCTTTTATACCTTATTTACGTGTTAGTACCGCCATCAGTGTAAGTGCATATCGCTATTCTATGACTTAGAATGTAATCGAAGGTGGTACGAGTTTAGAGCCTAATTCAGCTATTAATTTACACACTAAAAATTTAAAAAAAAATGTGTTTTCCTCAAAATGTGAGCTGGCACTTGAAGTCTCCGAGAACATGATAGCCTTACAACCTCATGGACATCATTTTCTTGTAGTTATCAGATACTACTCAGTAACCAACATGGAGCTGCTGGACAGCCGTGGCCCGCAGCAGTAGATAGCAGAGCATCGGTGAAACATGTCAACTCAATTTCAGGCAGACCGCCGTTTCCCTGGAGACGGCCGAGTACACGTAATGGAAAATTTATCGTCGCCGTCGTCCTGTGGCAACGACGCCCCACGCTCCACAGTGGGGACCTGCATATCATGAGCTCCACCACGAGCCTGTAACGTACTCCCCCCTTACATCAACTCATTCACTTCCTGCACTTCTTTGTACTTCCGATGCGGCGGGCTATTCATGAGATGGCAGTCCAAATACAAATTACATAGAAGCTGGAAGATTAATGTCCATGCTGCGACCTCCGCACAAAAGAGAGTATAGTATATGCAGCTTTATCTGACGATGTTGAGTTAAAGCAACATAGGAAGCTCTTTGTAATTACGATATTTCAGTAACGCCGTCCGCATTGAAACAATATCCGATATGGTTATGGCACTGTACTGATCACGAGCGATTCACAAGATGGTTAAAAACTTCTGTGTAAAATGGGTGCTTACAACACGAACTAGAGTCTATATATCACAACCTACGATATTTGCAAATGTCGCACTGCCTTTCGAGTGCTCACATATAACGTAATAACGAAATTCATGTGAATCGGCAGCTGCCTGTCTAAAGATATCAGATATACAATAAAATACCGGAATGTAACATGATGGTAATACATCCATGAAATTTAGGAGAGTTCTCTACAATGAAGACGTGAGACTGGATCTCAGATTCCTGCTTATAAAATGCTGTGTCTCGATATTGTAGAAGGCTTGAGACATAATATTAGCAGCAATTTGGATGTGGATTGAACGTTGACACCTTGGAATCCTGACGACAGTGCAGGTAACAAATAAAATTCTGTAGTTATTAAAGGAACATGGTGAGTTCTTAATCTCAATTAACAGTAGAAAAGCCGCATGTTACGTTCTCTAAATAATAAATTTAAAATATCGGCTACTGCTGTTGACCGTAAAGGGAAACAGGAAAACCAAAGACCGATATAAAAGCCACACGGGATTAGCCGAGCGGTCTCAGGCGCTGCAGTCATAGACTGTGCGGTTGGTCCCGGAGGAGGTTCGAGTCCTCTCTCGGGCATGGGTGTGTGTGTTTGTCCTTAGGATAATTTAGGTTCAGTAGTGCGTAAGCTTAGGGACTGATGACCTTAGCAGTTAAGTCCCATAAGATTTCACACATATTTGAACCGATATAAAAGATATATAATAAGTTTCCTACTTAGCAGAAGATAAACCAACCAACGAACAGGACTGTGGATTTTCTACACATCTCCTACACGTGGAAATGAATCGATACAAGATAAATTATGAGATTGCAAACATCGAATAATGACTGCGCATCAGAAATAGACGAAGATGAAGAAGAACGACAAGAAGATCAATCGTCGATCAACATTGAACATGGCGAATACAAATGTTTTCGTTCTGAGGACTGATAGTTGCAGAGAAGAACACGTCTTTCCTATGTAGAGCTGCTAAAATAAGAATACATACAATTCTCAGAAGAGAATATAACTACAGAGCTTACCGTCGAATTATTCCACTTCAAACTTTAGGAAGCAGGGTATTTACATTCCCTTTTCATGTTACTCAATATTGTTTCCAGGCTATTTACCATCATCAGTATATTTTACAACTTATAACTGGCAATAAACAATCAGTCTTTGCATAACAGCACTGTATTTACCGATCTTAGCCACATATGGCCAACCTCGGTTTGGTAGGGGCTAAGCGTTACAGTAAGAAAAGCAATTTGCTGTGATACTTTCTTTTAACGTCAACTCATACAGATTAGAGAACGCCACAAATTGCCCTTACTGGTAGCTATCATATCTACATGTGCATCTACATCACGACTCTGCGATTCACACTTAAGTCCGTGGCAGAGGGTACTTCAAACTACCTTCGGACTGTTTCTCTACCGTTCCAGTCCGTAGCAGCATATGTGAATTATGAACACTTAAATCTCCCGGTACGAGCTCTGATTTCCCTTCATTTATTTCGATGTTCATTTCTCTCTATGTAGATTGGCGAATGTAAAGTGTTTGCGCATTCAGAGGAGAAAGCTGATGATTAAAGTGTCGTGGAAAGATCTCCTCGCAACGAAAACTGTCTTTGTTTCAATGATTGGCATCCCCAACTGCCACATCAAATCCGTTACGCTTTCTGCCTTACTTTGTGATAATACGAAAGGAGTTGCCCTTCTTTGACTTATTCCCAGTCTTCTGTCCATTCTATTTGATAAGGATCCCACACCGCATAGCAGCACTCTAGCGGAAGACGAACAAACGTACTGTACGCAATCTCTTTAGTAGATTTGTTAAATCAATCTTCTACGAGGGGCGTTCAGAAAGTAAGCTCCGATCGGTCGCGAAATGGAAACGACTATGAAAATCCGATAAAGCTTTGCACAGATGTGTTGGGTAGTGTCTCTAGTATAACCCCAGTTAGCATCACGTCGCTCTTCTCATTTCTGAGCTCGCAGTGAGTGCGTAAAGATATCTAGAAAATAGTGTCTGCCGCCAAGTACTAGGGCCTGGTGAGAAATTTCGCCTGAAGCTATGCAGCTAACATTACATAACTGTCGTGCTATTTCGTCTTCACGACAATTCTCAGCCGCATTCTGCAGGGGCAATGAAGATGCTCCTGCATCGTTTTCAAATGGAAATGTTAGATTACCCACAATACAGTCCGCAATTGTCTCCCCCTGAGTTTCATCTCTGGTCACATGAACCGCTGTCTTTGAAGACAACATTTTGACACAGACAACGAGGTGTAGGCCAGCGTGGAGAATTGG
This sequence comes from Schistocerca americana, assembly GCF_021461395.2. Lineage (NCBI taxonomy): Eukaryota > Metazoa > Arthropoda > Insecta > Orthoptera > Acrididae > Schistocerca > Schistocerca americana. The sequence goes on from NC_060121.1 coordinate 466,982,171, forward strand.
CGGAAAGCACTGGCGGCTGCCTTCTATGATGAGGCTATTGAAAAGTTGGTACAACGCTATGACAAAAGTCTAAGTCAGAACGGCGACTACGTAGAGAAGTAGCTGAAAGGTGTAGCTAATTGTTACAAGTAAAACATTTCTGATGTTCACTGTGGTTTCAATTTGGCAATCAATCGGAGCTTACTTTCTGAACAGGCCTCGTATTTATCTGCCGATAAAACATAGCCTTTGCTTTTTCTTCCCCACAACAAATATATGTTGATCGTTCCAAAGTTAGCGGATATCTTTTCGTACTCATGTGAATCACTTCACAATATTCTCCATTTAGGAAAAATTTTCGCTTTTCGCACCACATAGCTACCGTGTCTAAGTCATCATGCAGCTGGTTTAGATCTTCTGATGACGGTACTAGACGGTAAATAACAGCGTCATCTGGTAAAAGTCTGAGAGGGCTGTTCAGATTGTCTAGTAAATCATTTAAACAGATTAGCAACAACAGATAACGTATGATATTTCCTTGGGGAACGTCGGATATCACTTTTATTTCACTCGATAATTTTCCATCGATTACTACGCACTGTGACTTTCTGACAGGGAATCACGAATCCAGTCGCACATCTGAAACGATAGTCCATAGGCACGCAATTTGATTAGAAGTTTCTTGAGAGTAACACCGTCAAAGGTCTTCTGTAAATCTAGAAACATGGAATCAGTTTGAGATGTCCTACCGATAAGCACTCGTTACTTCGTTCGAATGAAGGTCTAGCTGCTTTTCACAAGACCGATGTCTTATTAATCCGTGGTATGTGTAAATAGACCGTTATCTTCGAGGTAATTCATAATGTTCGAACATAACATATGTTTGAACATCCTACTGCAAATCGTGGTCAGTGTTATGAGTCTATAATTCATCGGAATACTGATTCTTTTTTGAGCACTGGTGTGACCTACTGCAAAGCTGCGACCGTTGTCTACAAATGAAAATGTTCTAAAATAATTAGCGTTTAGTTACTGACTTTCTCATGGGCATATTTTAGAAATGAACGTGTCAATTATAACTTATTCTGATAAAATTTGTATCCATTTTTGTGGCGCTAGGCTGTTTACCTATTTGTCAGCAATGATTATCACGCTGAATGAAGTCAACGAAGTACAGTAGGCAGCGATTATTCATTTCTTAAAGCAGTTAAGTGTCTGTATTTTTTCGCTTTTTTAATGAGTGTTCGTAAATTGTTGAAACTATGCCCGTATTACGTACTTTGAAGATCATCATGAAAGGATACTCTATTTCCTCAAAACTTGAATGAAACTGTATAAATCGGTCGTGCCATTTTTCATATTCAGCATTGCGCAGAATACTCTTTTCATCTTTTTCTTGTTGTTTGTATTAAATGTTTCTGATATTCTCGCTTGAGGGGGTTTGTTGATTTTCTTTGCGCTTCAACGTGCCGAGGGAGAATGGAAACTAAAATACGCCTTTTGGCTCTGTGTTATTCGCAACAACATGGTGAGCCCTTTCCCATTTCGTTTAGAGCATCTGAACTGCAATATGCAAGTCTGATCAGTTCCAGTAGGTCGGACTATGGACGAAAGGACTTCATGACGAGCTGTCGTATTCATCCCTTATGTCACGCAGTAACTGTTAACCGAATGCTAAAAAAACATTTTTGGTTGGTTGGTTTGGGGTATAAAGGGATTAAACTACAGGTTCATCAGCCCCAAAACGTTTTTGTACGATATATCAAAGAGGAGAGACTGAATTATGCATAGTAGTAGTTCAGTCACGGTTTTCGTTCTTGAAAAGACGAGGCTCAAATCTCCATAAAGCAGGCCTAACGTTTCCAAGTGAATCTCTAAATCACTTTAGGAGAATACTGTTTCATTGCTAAGAGACGAAAATGGACTTCTATTCCGTTTATTTCCCGCCGGGTTATGGTTCACATGGCTCTAAGCACTGTGGGACTTAACATAGGAGTTCATCAGTCCCCTAGACTTAGAACTACTTAAACCTAACTAATCTAAGGACATCACACACAGCCATGCGCGAGGCAGGATTCGAACCTGCGACCATAACAGCAGCGCGGTTCCGGACTGAAGCGCCTAGATCTGCTCGGCCACAGCGGCCGGCCCCGCTGGGTTAATTTAGAGGAAAAATGAATATTAAGAATTTCTGCGCAAGTGAATGATTTTGATTATGTACTTACAGGTACTGCTTTCCAATAACCGTGACTAAAAATTCTGTGCATGTAAGGACAAAGAACACTACAAAATCAGGAATTCCTATTATTCACCTTTATAACGAATGGCTTTTTGACATCGCTAATGATTTATAATGAGACGGATGGATCGGTATCAAAGCCGGAGCGTCTTTTCAGTTTTTAGAAAAATAATAAATGAAGCCTACAGGTGTTGGCGCTTCAGAGTCAACAGCACGTCCTCAAGTTTCACAGCTCGCCCCAGGGAGTATTCGAGCTATATGCGCTGGAGTGTGTTACTGTTGTACATCACCGCTCACGTTCATATAGTAACTGGCTGAGAGGCACTGGCCAGATCTCTTTGAAGTCGGATATGTATCGGCCACACAGACGGCGTATGAGGCGTGAAGCGCACCGCGTGTTATCTGCTTACAAAGCGGAAATATATTAAACACCCACACCCCCGGGCAGGTGCTCTCATTAAAAGCGTGTGTGAGGATTTCTCTTGCGCCACAACATGAGTTTTACTTTCATAATTTTGCCTTTATAGAGAAGAAAATATGGGTACGGAGAATTTATTTTTGTTTGTGTTCACGCAGACAACAGCGTCATCCACTCGTTGAAGTGCAGATAAAAGTACGGAGTTTCACTAACCGATCCCAAATTTCAAGCTCTGAAGTTCAGACGGAGGCCTTCCTTAGTGGTTCAAGTTCTGTTGCTTTGGAGCATAGACGGAGCTCGGAGGCAGGAAATCAGACTAAGAGCAATGCTTAGAATATTTTACCGGTGAGGAGTGGGTGGCGGCTATGTATTTATGTGATCATAAATGTGGCGGTAATGCCATAATGAACTACTCTCTTCCGCAGAGTAATAAACCATTTATTGTCAGAAATAATGGAAGCTATTTATTCATGCGATATGAAGGAAATTTATTAATACTTGATCATATCATACGGTATGAGTCGTCTGGATGTTTTTTACCACACTCTTTCCGATGACAACTGCGACGAGAGGGCCAGTTTAACGCCTTCTCCGTAAACCCAGCCAAGTATCGGTAATTTCTGCGGCATTATTGACGGAAGGTGATCTATACGAAACCAATTTTTCCGCAAAAGGCGTAGCATCTCACTGTGTAATATGAGCCGCAGCTCAGAAGATCTGTGCAGAGTAATCGTTTATGCAGAATATTGTTAGTATTGTTATTTAAATGTTTTTCAACTATATCCCATGCCATATTGCGAGAGAAGATACCTGACATATTGTGTATCAGCCATGAAGTATAAGAAGTCGCCGTCAGTGTTGACTCAAAAGATATGCACCCACAACCACTGCAACATTGTGATGTCCTAGAAATGAACATAAAATGGCGTTAGGGTTTGGTCGTGAGAGAGGCGAGAAGCAAATGTGCACAACGCGTCATGAATCTTCTCTGTACTATGTTTGAAATCACGAACATTCTTCACTTTCACTGTGATGTCCACAGTAATGTAAAAACGTAAATATCACCCGGGGATTAGGCCTTAGACCCGTTCCGACTGGACTACTGCTGACTCTTGAGGCAGTGCGAGAGCGATCTGTGATATGATATGATCGTGGGACACGTGTTCAGTATGTCGCCAAACCCTCCGGATGTTATTACCACTAGATGATTCCTGATGGCGCCACTGCTTCTTTAGTCAAGCAACTCGCAATCTGTTCTTACGAAACTAACTGGACCTCGTACCAGACTTCCCCTCCTCATAAAAACCCATAAGGTGCTGGGAAAGCACCCCAGGCACCACTGCACCGAAAGCTGCGACGATAACTATTTGGCTACGAAAGTAACCATATTACAATAAACCAACAAATTAAGTTGTCACCCGAAAAGTTAGTTTTGATGTGACAGAATGAGAAATAATGAAATGAAGAGAAAGGATAAAACATTCTATAGGTGATGATAATAGCGATTGTCGCAGATGAAGTTGTACATCTTCAACAGTTCTCGCCTACAGTTCCCTCAGTTGTTGATAATCCAGTTGTAGTGTGCGACCTCTTTCGGGAGCCCTTGGCAGACAATTTCGTTCACTTGTTATGATTATTATTTCGGTTGCGAAATTTTCTTTGGTCATCATAAAATTTTATCCTAGTGCTGTTGCCAATCAATCCACGGCTGTCACTTCTTAGACTCGGTAGTCCACCTAATCTTGTCCGTTGCTTCCGCACTATGTTTTATAGCCGCAGTAAGATCTGTGCATTTTACCCTTTTTCCAAAATAAAACCTGAGATCACAGTGGTGCCGTTGTTTCGAAGCTGTTCGTCACGGGCAGAAAACTCTCATCTCCGTATAAATGTAGGTCGCAGCGTACATGTCCGTTTCTCCTCCTCTTTAGTGCCCTCTTTTCAAATATGGTCCATTAGGACTGAGCTCCCGCCTCATTTCAAATGTACGGCGCAACACCTTTCCCGAGGCACCGTCGGAATGTGTCTGTTAATGGCGCAGTTTCGTGACGAATGGTCGGAGTAAAACTCGCAGGCGGCATTACTGCTTGTGGGACATCACTGCGGAGGGCTATCCATTCCTTAACGACTCTTTTGCGTATCGCTTATGGGGCCAACGAGGGCGTAGTGGACCGCTAGTGGCGAGTGCTGTGTGGTCAGGGTGGGAGGCGATGACCGTGTGGCGGGTGGCTCTGCGTCTGAGGAGCTCCTTAACGCCAGGTAGGAAACCCATTGGCTCACTAGAGCCTCTTGGTTTTTACGTGTAGAGGAGTTCTTGCAAACCTGTCTGCTACGTATTGAGCAACAAACATCAAATTGGCATCAAGCGTACTACATGCGTGGATATACGAGGATCATTCCATAAATTATGGCTACTATGGTATCTCGCGCGAACGTGTGGCGTGACAGTAATCGCAGCAAATGCTTTCCAAACCCGCGGCAAACACCTCAGTTCGTGTTTCTCCGTCCTCATGCCTCAACTGAGGAAATCACTGTGTTAGTGGTGCTTTGTAAACAGGGCGAATGTATCCAAAGCATTTTGGCGAAAGGTCGCTCACATTAATGGCAACGCCAGTGTCAGTCATAGCCTTTAACATCGTTGGTAACGCTGTGTGTATGCACTGGGGGACCATTTTGAAGCATAGCAGTTGATTTTGCTTCATTTTTGTTCCATTTGTACACGTACTCAATAGATTTACACCGAGTTCCAATGCATGTGCGTCATTTCAATTTTAACCGTGTCCTTATGTATTGGAACGCCATCTTACGTTGCCATTCAGATACCCACTCCCATACGAGTCCAGAACACATCACGAAATTTTCATGTTGTAGCATTATCGCAAGACATACCAAAGCTGCAATGAATTACGGAATGACCCCCGTACAGATACTTTTTTCTAGCCGAAATACATAAATGTGCAGTACAACATATTAACAGTACATCTGAATATCATGTTCTGCTTATGACGTGTTCATTATTATCACCACGACGCCTACCAGCTTCTTCAACGTCGAACTCCTATGTTCTGAATTACTCGTGAGACACATATCCTCGCTTGTCTCGTTGCACGACGCAATTATCAGCATTCGCACGTCCATCACTCTACGAGGATGCTTAGGGAAAATCTTTTCCTTTAGAAATCCCAAAAGTAAAAAAGCCACACTGATTCAAATTGGTACCGTTCGGAAACCAGTTTTGTCCACATGCGAAACGATGACATTTGCTTCAGAATTTCATGTGGGAAGTTCAGCTTGGCTCCATCCTGCATAAACCACTGTTTTTCTAGTTGAAACCCTTTTGCATGAAGCTAAGGAACAAAATTATTACGTATCATGTTTAGATAACATACCCCATTCCTATTACCCCATGATTCGAGATAGCGGCCCATATGATCATTATTGGCGTGTGAAGCACCTTTTCATGAAGCACGTTAGGATTCTCAGAAGCCCAAAAGCACGCATTTTGTTCATTAACAACACCATCAAGGTGAAAATGTTCCTCATCTGAAAACCAAGTTTTGTTCAAGAACAAGCCTTGAGCTGCTGAGAATTCTTCCGGGTTGTATGGCTGTGGTCCATGGAACTCTTCAATCCCTGACGTTTCGTCCAAGACTACGTTGGACATCTTTGGAGGTAGTCCTGGTTGTGCTGAGTCTTGCCGACAACCGGGAGCATCTCCGAAGATGTCCAACGTACCCTTGGACGAAACATCGGGGATAGAATAGTTCCATGGACCACGGCCATACAACCCGGAAGAATTCTCAGCAACTGAAACATCCGGTCGTGAAAGCCTTCATTGTATAACAAGCCTTGATTCACAGCTCATTCAGCGAATGTCATTATTCGGTTTTTGTTGCCTGTCGTTAATTTCGGCAACATTGTTATTTTGCACGGATACAGATTCAAATCAGTCTTTATCGTCTAGGAATCCCAACCTGTGCTGCTGTTTTCCTGCCGGCCGATATGACCGAGCGGTTCTAGGCGCTTCAGCCTGGAACCGCGCTGCTCCTACGGTCAGAGGTTCGAATCCTGCCTTGGGCATGGATGTGTGTGATGTCCTTAGGTTAGTTAGGTTTAAGTAGTTCTGGGTTCTAGGGGACTGATGACCTCAGATGTTAAGTCCCATAGTACATAGAGCCATTTGAACCATTCTTTTGCTGTTTCTCTTGTTGATTTGTCTGGAGTCTCATTAATGGTGCTCCGAAAGCTTCGACATTCTGTGGAGAACGAAAGTTGGGAGGCCGTTCGCGCCTCCGCTGAAGTCCTAAACCATGACTGTTAAATGTTTCGTAGATTCGTAAAGTCTAAGCATTGTTTTATATGAGGGTGAACATCGAGTTTTAAAATGTGCAGGAAATCCTCTCCGTGAAAGAAAAATACTTTACGTTTAATGAGAAAAAGAAACCACAGTTTTAAAGCGCTGTTCATCATTCAGTCATCCTTCGTCAACCGTATGGGAACGATACAAGAACAGCGCACTCGGAAATAAAAGAAACTAATCTCCATGATCTACTCTCACTTCTGCCAACATAGCATACGATAACAACTGATAACCAAAAAAATAAATGTTTGATTATTTCGTGCGTCACTCTGTACATTCTGTATATAATGAGAGATTACATAGCGATTTCATCATTCCGCTAATCTCATTGGCATATTCGTGAATTATGACAACATCGTGTCATGCATCGTGTAAGGAGGAACGATGTCCACCAGCATGTGTCAGAATGTGACAGGCAGCATCGTGGTCTACCATAAAATGCGGTTTATCTTTCCGCGACATTGCTACTCGCTTTGGACGGGAGCCCACGACTGTCATATGGTACTGGCAGATTCAGGAGGAACTCATTAGCACCATTAGGGATCTCAAAGACACCACGACTAAAGTCTCGAACCGCCTGACCGCTACGGTCGCAGGTTCGAATCCTGCCTCGGGCATGGATGTGTGTGGTGTCCTTAGGTTGGTTAGGTTTAAGTAGTTCTAAGTTCTAGGGTACTGATGACCACAGATGATAAGTCCCATAGTGCTCAGAGCCATTTCAACCATCTGAACCGTTGCAGCAACATGGAGCCTGCTGCCTTTATAGCCATCCATTATTACGAAAGTGTTGCCGGTACAACATTTTGTGCACGAACTGACCTCTCGATTGTGTCCTATAAATATTCGATGGTATTCGTGTCGGGCGATAATCGCGAACAGTTGTGACCCTGTAACAGTGCGCATTGTCATCCATGAAAAATCTACCGTAAATGGCTGAAAACGGTCTTTAAGTAGACGAACATAGCCATTTCCAATCCAAAATCATTTCAGTTGGACCAGATCACAGAGTCCATTCCATGGTACACAACCCACACCATTATGGGGTCACCACCAACTTGTGCAGTGCCTTGTTGACAATATGGGTGCATTGCTTCGTGGAGGCTGCGCCACATTGGAACCCTACCATCAGTTCTTACCAAGTGAAATCGGAACTAATCTGACCAGGCTACGGTTTCTAGTCTAACTGATACAGTCACGATCCCAAGAGAGGCACTGCAGGCAGTGTGCTAACAGCAAAGGCACTCGCGTCTGTCATCTCCTGTCATAGCCCATTAACACCAGATTTCGCGAAATGTCCTAACGAATTCGTTCGTCGTACGGCCCACATTGTTTACTGCGGTTATTTCACGCAGTGATGCTTTTCTGCTAGCACTGGCAACGCCTCTGGTCTCCGTCGTTAAGTGAAGAGCGTCGGCCACTGTGTTGCCCATGGTGAGAGATAATACCTAAAATGTGGTATCCTCGGTAGACTCTTGACACTGTGGATACAGAATATTGAATTCCCTGACGATTTTCGAAATGGAATGTCTCATACGCCTAGCTTCTACTACCATTCCGAGTTCAAAGTTTGTTAATTGCAGTCGTGCAACCATGACAACTTCGGAAACCTTTCCACATGAATTAAACTCCGCCAATGGGCTGCCCTTTTATACCTTGTGTAAGCGATACTACCGCCATCGGTAGTGTATATCGCTGTACTACGACTTCTATCACCTCCGTTTATGGCCATTTATACGTCTACAGCCATGTCACGTAACTTGAGTCACGAAACGTGCTTGCTTGTAGAAAGACGAGTACCCACACCGACAGTGCGACGACATCGAGAACAGAGAAATCAGCTATGAGCTCGGTATACTAGCTTTAAATGCGCCAGCGAATCATATGACGTCGGTATACTAGCTTTAAATGCGCCAGCGAATCATATGACGTCATGTTCGAACTCGCCGTCTCCCTGTACTCGGAGACTCGATTCACGATTTTCCGCTTTTCCGCCGCTGCCCACGTAATTAAGTAACTGAAAAGTCCACAGTCGTGTGTGTGTGTGTGTGTGTGAATCTCCATTGAATGATTGTATGTGTGTGTGTGTGTGTGTGTGTGTGTGTGTGTGTGTGTGGGTGTGTGTGTGTGTGAATCTCCACTGAATGATTGTGTGCATGTGAGTATGTGTGTGTGTGCGTGTGTGTGTGTGTGTGTGTGTGTGTGTGTGTGTGTATGTATGTATGTGTGTGTGTGTGTATCAACCTCCACTGAGTGAATCTCTGATGATTACAATGACGTACACACACTCAGGACAAGTTATCGAGTCTGTGAGAGGAAAACATGGAATGAGGATGAAGTACATTCTCTAAATGACGATTAATTAATGATGAGGTATTCAACACGTAAGTTGTCCTGAGCAAAGGAATACAGAAATAGTGTGATTTTTGGTCGTTCGGACGTAACAGTGACGTTGCTATGCGTTCAGATTTCTCACAGTGGAGGTGGAATATAGATCAACAGATACTTTCTGTTTGCAGTGGGTTCAGTTTGTATATTTTTCACCTGAAGTGTGAACATGGAACTTATTCCAGACATTTCTTTTCCTCTGATCGAACATAGTTGCAATTGAATATACTGCCTCTCTTAATTTGCGTCTTACTCCCTCCACAGTATCAAACATCACAGCTTCGTTAATGGCCAGCCGGTCCCGACAGTTGGTTATTTCGCCTTGTCAATGCTACTTTACAACTTCAAGATTCTCCACTTAATTTGAACACTAATTCATCACTAGCCTTACATTCCTGCACGCTTCAGAGAGAGAGAGAGAGAGAGAGAGAGAGAGAGTCGAAGAGCACGAATCGACTGGAGCGCCACCGTCCTCGGACTAGACATACAAGCGGAACCATAGGGGGAATTAAGAAAGGCGGTATAGCAGCGCCTTGGTTTCTGAAGTATGCAACATTTGACTCGTATCTTCTCTGTTTTCGGTGTATAATCTAGAACACCGCAAGACGTCAGCGTAGCGACCATTGTTGGATTTCTTCAGACAACAACGCGCTGGACACAGAAGTGGCACCACATCGTCTTTCCAGACGAGTTCCGGTTCCGCATGCACTATCAAGACGGATGTATCCATGTGTGGCTGCTCTAAGGAGAACGATCTTCACGATATTACGTTCTTCATATCCACACGGTACAAAGAGGGTAAATAATGTTACTGTGTACAAAACACGATCAAGTATTTATCGCGTAGCAGATAATTTGGACATAGGCCGTTGTATTTCTGACTTCCTAAAGCATCTGCTGTGCCTTATCTTTTAGTCTCCAAAGGTTATCTTGCAGCTATAGAATGTAAGACTGCATGTTGGTCATGTATCCTGATCTACCTCAGTACAGGCAGCACTGGATTGTTACACTGATCGTCGCCTTCTCCGAGATATCTCACCCACTGAAGACACCTGGTCACGTATTGCTGAGAGACTAATAGGCCTGCACTTGCCAGCCACCATGGCTGACGAGCTCTGGCGTAGACCTGGTGCCCAACCAGATTAGAAACATTGATACTGCCAGGGATGATGGGTCTGTGTACTAAATTTCGCTCCATTCACACTCATAATTACGCATTCTTGCTACTTTATAAGATATACAAAATAATTGTAGTAAAAGTATAGTTCCATTTATTGCACTTTAATAGCCACCAGTGTAGATAACAGCTAGCGGTATGCTCAATTTTCAGATTTTCATATCTGCCAAAATCAGTTTTTTCTTATAGTTTTCATTTTCAATTTTTTCATAAAGCATCATTGTATCAAGTCATTTGATAGTTTATTCCATATCGTCACATGGATGAAATTTGGATAAAATTTGAGTAAATTTTGTTTCGGATGTCGTAGCACATAGTCCAACAATGTACCCTCTCCCCTGAAAGGAATTTTCTATAGACTTTTTTTAGTGTCTGATGTATCCTTTATGCTCTCAGGGTGAGTTTTAATTGTCTACTTATCCCTGAGTATTCTTCTACTGCTTAACATTTCGAAGGTTTTCAGGATTTTCTACTCTGATTTCCCCTGTGTTCACCACCTACCGTCATCCGAAACAAAATTTAAGGCGATCCGTTTCACAAACGTCTTGCTCATAGACTCCTGGACATCTTCCTGCTCCTGCGCAGTCTGCTTCCTTTTGTCTCTCGTCTTCCTGTTTATGCTGCTTATCAAGCAAAACGATTTCTGTTCTTCAACTGAGTTTAAGGGGATGCCCTAGAAATCTGCCAATTTCTTATTGATCTATAAGCAAAATACTATACTCAGATGGATCAGAAGGCGTTCCTTTATGTCGCAATCCAATAGAATCGTTATTAAATTCGGTATATGTATGTCCCACGATTTTTCCGTTATCCTGATTTCTTTTTAATTTGTATCTTAGACTAAAAATTTCACTACAACCGCTTCATACTCCCATAGTAGCACCAAATAGTCAATTTTCTTATTTTCTAATTACTGCTGAATCTTAAGAGCAGAAATCAGCTTTGTAGCCTCAGCGGCACTTCACTCGGTATGAGCGGATGGAAACAAAGTTTGTAGGATAATGACGTCACCACTATAAAGTCTAACTCATGCCGTGATAAAATCTGAAGTTGCTATGTAGCAGTGGCATTACAAGCAAAACATTCCATAGAAAATGCAGCGAAATTAATACGAGCTGAGGCCTCAGGAATTGAAAGATAGCCCGCATCTCGTGGTCGTGCGGTAGCGTTATCGCTTCCCACGCCCGGGCTCCCGGGTTCGATTCCCGGCGGGGTCAGGGATTTTCTCTGCCTCGTGATGGCTGGGTGTTGTGTGCTGTCCTTAGGTTAGTTAGGTTTAAGTAGTTCTAAGTTCTAGGGGACTGATGACCATAGATGTTAAGTCCCATAGTGCTCAGAGCCAATTGAAAGATATGCCATAGAATGATAGAGAGGAAAAGGTATTAACTACTAAAAGTTGAAGGTATAAACAATAAAGTTAAAAGAGAAATGAGAAGAGAGAAAACTAAAACGAGAGGGAGAGATATAGGAGTATGATATGACCAGAAGTGAGTTATTGTGATAGAGCAACTGGAATATACTCTTTAATGGTGCGTTTGGTACCATCATTGCAGTAGCATAGATTTTAATTATCAGTTTTTGATTATCAAGCATAGACCATTGAATGGTTCACATTCGGGATAGTATCATGCAGCACAAGGGATTTACAGAAGAACTGAAGGAATACGCTCTGCCTGCGGGCACAAACATTGACGTTTTAAGCATACTACGAAAGATTGTTAACTTTGCTCGTATGTAGTGTAAATTATGAAACAGTCTGCAACACGAAAAGCCAGTTTTACTGCAGTGGAGGCAACTGGAGGTGAGTGTCTCTGCACAAAGGAGCTCAAGTCTGATAATCAGTTAATTCACGCGACACTGCACTTTCACACAAACGGTGAATAATTATCCACTCCAGTCTTCGGCGTCAATTAGAAGTTCCTTCAGAGAGCAGTCGCGGCCAACGTTTTAAGAGAAATCCGTCACTCGAATAAATAGAATAATTTTACGCTGTCAGAAGCAATGTTCGCACCGTGCACCAGAGTCATAATGAATGAAAGGCTATAAAGAGAAACTGAGTCTTCTATCTATGTACTTCGGTATGGGATATCTAAAAAAAAATGGCTCTGAGCACTATGGGACTTAACATATGAGGTCATTAGTCCCCTAGACTTAGAACTACTTAAACCTAACTAACCTAAGGACATCACACACATCCATGCCCGATGCAGTATTCGAACCTGTGACCCTAGCAGCAGCGCGGTTCCTAACTGAAGCGCCTAGAAATGCTCGGCCACAGCGGCCGGCTATGTGCAATCTAGATCATAGCTGGATTTATTACCACTGGCCCTCAGTAGCATTGTTTTCGAAAGTGCGAACGAAAGTGCTTGCTAATATTATACAACACTTCATACCCAGTTTAGCATACGCGTCTAGTTACTGAGTGTTAGCATTAAGGTGCCTAATTTACTTACTTATTAATTTACAATCGGAAAGACTCTTCTTTGATGGCAAAGGATGCATACTATCTCGCGATCCCCTCTTCTAGTGAAGCTGTGGCATTAATTTCTTTTCTTCCCAACGTGACTCAGTAACTTCTCATTAGTTATTTGATCTATCTATATAGTCATCATTCTTCGACAAATACCTTCAGGAAAAATTTCTAAACATTTAAATTTATTTTCAATGTTTGGATGTTCTCATATTCGGAAATGCTTCTCTACTCATTCTTATCATAGTCAGTCTACATTCCCTTACTGCTTGTGCAATGTAGGTTTATAAGTTTAAGAACATCGGGGATAGGCTACCGTCTTATCCTACTTTCTTATCAACTTCCACTTCAGTTCTTCTGTAAATCGTTTCTGAGGGAACTACACACACACACACACACACACACACACACACACAATATGACACATTCGTGTATAGTATTAAACAAAAACAGAAAAATATTCCAAGAATAACACATCGGCTGGTTACACACTATGCGCTGTGCTGCCAGTCTGGCAAACAAGATATTATCTGCCCCGGAGTTTTCCAGGTTGTATGGCCCGTACCCGTGGTCTAGGGGTCGCCGACACGGTAGCTCAGCGTGTTCGGTCAGAGGGTTAGCTGCCCTCTGTAACAAAAAAACTGAGTTAATAGATCAACAACGAACTTAAAAGGGTGTCTTACGACGTCCGCCCCGATCAGATTCGATTCAACGAATAAATACGGACAAAATTATATATATATATATATATATATATATATATATATATATATATATATATATATATATATATATATATATATATATATATATAAAAGGGGTAGCGTCTTTGATTCATAATCAAAACGTCCTCGGTCCCGTGTTCGATCCCCGCCACTGCCTAAATTTTGATAAATAATCAGCAATGGCGGCCGAAGACTTCCGGCATAAGAAGTCAGCCTCATTCTGCCAACGGCCTTGTCAAATAGGGCGGAGGAGCGGATAGAGGTTCAGGGCACTCTCTTGTCCTAGGGGTGGGAAATTGCCCCTAAAGGAGGAAGAATCAGCAATGATCAACGACATGAGGATGCAGAAGGCAATGGAAACCACTGCATTAAAGACACGTAACGTGTATCCACAGGACATGTGGCCTGTATTTCAAGAAGTGTTATGATGATCTCTCCATTAGCAAAAAATTCCGGAATAGTCCCCCATTCGGATCTCCGGGAGGGGACTGCCAAGGGGGAGGTTACCATGAGAAAAAGATTGAATAATCATCGAAAGGATAACGTTCTACGAGTTGGGGCGTGTAATGTCAGAAGCTTGAACGTGGTAGGGAAATTAGAGAATCTGAAAAGGGAAATGCAAAGGCTCAATCTAGATATAGAAGGGGTCAGTGAAGTGAAGTGGAAGGAAGACAAGGATTTCTGGTCAGATGAGTATCGGGTAATATCAACCGCAGCAGAAAATGGTACAACAGGTGTAGGATTCGTTATGAATAGGAAGGTAGGGCAGAGGGTATGTTACAAAATTGTTAAGGCTTTCGTGGCCACTTGTTGACAAACTGCCTATTGGCTTCTGTCTCGGGTTCTTCGGCCGACGTTCATCTAAGGATTTTTCTGACGTTTCGCCAGCACGAGTGGCTGGCATTGTCAAAGCTTCACCCTCCATTGCCGGTGGTGAACTGGAGGCGAGCTCGCGGCCGCAGACTATATGTACCTGGCGCGCCAACGTCCGAGGGCTTCTCCGCGGTCATTTCCGGTGCGGTTCTCCTCTTGCTACCTGCGACGGTCGTTCGCTGCAGTAGGGAAGCCAGGATCCATTTACCTTAAGGCTTTCCTCTTTCTTGTTGAAACTGTTCGCGTGTTTTTGGATTTCTACAGCTTCTCTGAACAAGCGCGTGTGATAGTGCTTCTCTACAGCCAGAACTTCCGTGTCGGCGAATTTTATTACGTGGTCGGTCTCATTCAGTGCGTGCTCTGCCACGGCCGATTTCTCCACCTGCCCCAACATGCAATGTCGTTTATGCTCTTTGATCCTGGTGTTAATTGATCGTCCAGTCATTCCAACATAAACTTTTCCGCATGTGCATGGTATACGGTATATTCCCGACATTGCAAGTGGGTCTCTTTTCTCCTTCGCCGATCTAAGACACTCTTTGATCTTCCTTGTCGGTTTGAAACTCGTCTTTACGCCGTGTTCGCGTAATATACGGCCGATTCTGTCCGTAACTCTGGGAATGTATGGCAGAAAGGCCGTGCCCAACATTTCTTTTTCTGGTTCCTTACTTCGCCGAGCGTTTGGCTCTGTTACACTTCTAATGGAATTTGTGGAGTACCCATTGCTCCTCAGAACAGTTTCCAGGTGTTGCATTTCTCGTTTGAGGTGTTGAGGCTCACATATTCGTCCTGCTCTCGTTACGAGCGTACTAATCATGCCTCTTTTCTGACTCGGGTGGTGGTTTGACAGTTTGTGCAGGTATCGGTCCGTGTGTGTCGGTTTTCGATACACGCTGTGTCCAAGGTTTTCGCCGTCCCTTGTGACCAGCACATCTAGAAATGGCAGTTTCTTGCCCTTTTCTACTTCCATGGTAAATGTTATGTTGGCATGGAGGCTGTTCAAGTGTCTCAGGAATTCACCGAGCTGTTCTTCACCATGGCTCCACACCACGAAAGTATCATCGACGTACCCGTACCACACTTTAGGTTTGCAAGTCGCCGGGTCCAGTGCCTGTGCTTCGAATTGTTCCATGAAGAAGTTGGCCACTACTGGACTGAGAGGACTACCCATGGCGACGCCTTCCAGCTATTCGTAGAAATCGCCATTCCACGTGAAATAGCTCGTGGTGAGACATGCATGGAAGAGCTTTTTGATGTCTTGCGGGAACATGGAACCGATGTGCTCCAGAGCGTCACTGAGTGGCCCTTTCGTAAATAACGAAACAACATCAAAACTGACCAGGATGTCGTTTGGCGCAAGTTTCAGTTTCTTCAGCTTCTCAATGAAATGTCCTGAGTCCTTAATGTATGTGTCGGTCTTCCCCACGTGTGCCTGGAGCAGAGAGGCCAAGTGTTTCGCCAGTTTATACGTTGGTGAGCCAGGAGCGCTAACGATCGATCTCAGTGGAACGTTGTTCTTATGGATCTTGGGTAATCCATACAGCCGAGGTGGTAGGGCTTCTGTGTTGCGCAGGTTTCTCTGTATGTCCGCCGGCAGACAAGACGCCTTGATTAATCGATTCGTATTCCGAGTGATACGCTGCGTCGGATCTGCGCTTAGTTTTCGGTACGTCGTCGGATCTAATAGGTCTCGGATCTTTTGCTCATAATCTTCGGTCTTCATTACGACGGTCGCATTCCCCTTATCGGCAGGCAGTACCAATATACTCTTGTCGGCGTTGAGATTCTTAATGGCATGTACCTCTTCTTTCTTCAGGTTGCAAGCTGGTGGTTTTGCTCGGCGCAGTATCCTGGCTGTTTCAGTGCGTATTTCCTCTGCCCTTTCACAAGGAAGGGTCCGAATGGCTGCTTCGGTGTTGGCAATGATGTTCTCCATAGGTATAGTTCTCGGGATGATAGCGAAATTCCCTGAAGGACAGACACTTCCTCTTCGGTCAATCGTCGTTCAGTGAGGTTGACCACTGTGTGTGACCTCTCGGGAATCACCTTGTCGGTCTGCTTCCGGAATCTTTCAAACTTTTTCTTTTGCCGCTCGGTGCAGCGCTCGAGTTCGTTCTGCATGCTCCTGTAAGTGATGCTGTCGATCTTGTCCCAGTCGTCTCGATGCATTCTGCTACTTAGTTGATAGAAAATGTCCAGAAGTTCCTGATCCATTCTTGCCAAGTCTCCCCGTGTTGTATGTATTCGCTCACGAAGAAAAGCTCGTTCCATTCTGTCGTAGATACGATGTGCTTGGGCGGTGGTGAATAGGCGCTTGCATCTCAAGAACTTCGGTGTGGCACATTCATCTCGGCACCGTGACAGAAAGGCGAGAGAGGACATCAGTCGCGCTTTCTTCTTCCGTCGTTGGTCAAGGCGTCGGTACAATCTGCAAATCTCCTCCCCGTAGAGGCGTAATACAAAATTGTTAAGGCTTTCGTGGCCACTTGTTGACAAACTGCCTATTGGCTTCTGTCTCGGGTTCTTCGGCCGACGTTCATCTAATGATTTTTCTGACGTTTCGCCAGCACGAGTGGCTGGCATTGTCAAAGCTTCACCCTCCATTGCCGGTGGTGAACTGGAGGCGAGCTCGCGGCCGCAGACTATATGTACATGGCGCGCCAACGTCCGAGGGTTTCTCCGCGGTCATTTCCGGTGCGGTTTTCCTCTTGCTACCTGTGACGGTCGTTCGCTGCAGTACGGGAAGCCAGGATCTATTTACCTTTTAAGGCTTTCCTCTTTCTTGTTGAAACTGTTCGCGTGTTTTTGTATTTGTACAGATTCTCTGAACAAGCGCGTGTGATAGTGCTTCTCAACAGCCAGAACTTCCGTGTTGGCGAATTTTATTACGTGGTCGGTCTCATTCAGTGCGTGCTCTGCCACGGCCGATTTTTCCACCTGCCCCAACCTGCAATGTCGCTTATGCTCTTTGATCCTGGTGTTAATTGATCGTCCAGTCATTCCGACATAAACTTTTCCGCATTTTCATGGTATACGGTATATTCCCGACATTGCAAGTGGGTCTCTTTTCTCCTTCGCCGATCTAAGACACTCTTTGATCTTCCTTGTCGGTTAGAAAATCGTCTTTACGCCGTGTTTGCGCAATATACGGCCGATTCTGTCCGTCACTCTGGGAATGTATGGCAGAAAGGCCGTAGTTGCGAAGAAACCATGGGTAACAGAAGAAATACATACTTCAGTTGATTTATGAAAGGAGGAAGTACAAACATGTTCCGTAAAAATCAGGAATACAGAAATACAAGTCGCTGAGGAATGAAATAAATAGGAAGTGCAGGGAAGCTAAGACGAAATGGCTGCAGGAAAAATGTGAAGATATCGAAAAAGATATGATTGTCGGAAGGACAGACTCAGCATACAGGAAAGTCAAAACAACCTTTGGTGACATTAAAAGCAACGGTGGTAACATTAAGAGTGCAACGGGAATTCCACTGTTAAATGCAGAGGAGAGAGCAGATAGGTGGAAAGAATACATTGAAGGCCTCTAAGGGGTGAAGATTTGTCTGATGTGATAGAAAAAGAAACAGGAGTCGATTTAGAAGAGATATGGGATCCAGTATTAGAATCGGAATTTAAAAGAGCTTTGGAGGACTTACGGTCAAATAAGGCAGAAGGGATTGATAACATTCCATCAGAATTTTTAAAATCATTGGTTGAAGTGGCAACAAAACGACTATTCACGTTGGTGTGTAGAATATATGAGTCTGGCGATATACTATCTGACTTTCGGAAAAGCATCATCCACACAATTCCGAAGACGGCAAGAGCTGACAAGTGCGAGAATTATCGCACAATCAGCTTAACAGCTCATGCATTGAAGCTGCTTACAAGAATAATATACAGAAGAATGGAAAAGAAAATTGAGAATGCGCTAGGTGACGATCAGTTTGGCTTTAGGAAAAGTAAAGGGACGAGAGTGGCAATTCTGACGTTACGGCTAATAACGGAAGCAAGGCTAAAGAAAAATCAAGAAACTTTTATAGGATTTGTCGACCTGGAAAAAGCGTTCGACAATATAAAATGGTGCAAGCTGTTCGAGATTCTGAAAAAAGTAGGGGTAAGCTTAGGGAGAGACGGGTCATATACAATATGTACAACAACCAAGAGGGAATAATAAGAGTGGACGATGAAGAACAAAGTGCTCGTATTAAGAAGGGTGTAAGACAAGGCTGTAGCCATTCGCCCCTACTCTTCAATCTGTACATCGAGGAAGCAATAATGGAAATAAAAGAAAGGTTCAGGAGTGGAATTAAAATACAAGGTGAAAGGATATCAATGATTCGATTCGCTGATGACGTTTCTATCCTGAGTGAAAGTGAAGAAGAATTAAATGATCTGCTGAACGGAATGAACAGTCTAATGAGTACGCAGTATGGTTTGAGAGTAAATCGGAGAAAGACGAAGGTATTGAGAAGTGGTAGAAATGAGAACAGCGAGAAACTTAACATCAGGATTGATGGTCACGAAGTCAATTAAGTTAAGGAATTCTGCTGCCTAGGCAGTAAAATAACCAATGACGGACGGAGCAAAGAGGACATCAAAAGCAGACTCGCTATGTCAAAAAAGGCATTTCTGGCCAAGAGAAGTCTACTAATATCAAATACCGGCCTTTATTTGAGGAAGAAATTTCTGAGGATGTACGTCTGGAGTACAGCATTTTATGGTAGTGAAACATGGACTTTGGGAAAACCGCAACAGAAGAGAATCGGAGCATTTGAGATGTGGTGCTATAGACGAATGTTGAAAATTAGGTGGACTGATAAGGTAAGGAATGAGGAGGTTCTACGCAGAATCGGAGAGGAAAGGAATATGTGGAAAACACTGATAAGCAGAAGGGACAGGATGATAGGACATCTGCTAAGACATGAGGGAATGACTTCCATGGTACTAGAGGGAGCTGTAGAGGGCAAAAACTGTAGAAGAAGACAGAGATTGGAATACGTCAAGCAAATAATTGAGGACGTAGGTTGCAAGTGCTACTCTGAGATGAAGAGGTTAGCACAGGAAAGGAATTCGTGGCGGGCCGCGTCAAACCAGTCAGGAGACTGATGACCAAAAAAAAAAAAAAAAAAAAAAAAAATGGCCATGGTCCATGAAACTTCTCCGTCCCTAACGTTTCCACAGATGCGCTGGATATCTTCAGAGGTCCTCCTGGTTCCTTCGTGTCTTGCAGGTGGAGTCTGCAAGACTCAGCGATTGCAGGCCAAGCAGAGCTGTCACTGTCTGATAAAAGGCCTGATCAAAATAAGTACATCGCCTGAGTGTAGAGTAAATGTGACGAACACTGGACAATGCTGCTTGATATAGTAGACTCGTGGAACATCTCTCCAGAGACAGATATAATGCAAGGAAGAACCTGCAGTTAGAACTACGGTATATACTGATAACCTCATAACGCTCTTTCATATATAATTATCAGTGTCAAAAATTGTTTGACAAACAAATTCCCAGGTGGGAATGTGATCTCATTATCCGGTAAGTCATATAGTTGGAAAAACATGTATTGTTGATATTTTAAACCGTGGAATTCTTCCAGAGATTAACATACGTTTGCTAATACATTCATATATATTTGGGGGCAAAGGAGATATAATTTAGGCTATCCACATTGGTTTAGTTTGTCAGAGTATTTTATTCATCTTGCTAACATTATTTCTACATTTGTTGTGATCATTTGTTACATGGCACCGTATGAAGACTATTATTTCTATGCGGAAATGTTTTATCACTAACTTGTATTCATGAAGTGCAGGTTCCTTTCCGTGCCAGGAAATAAAGTACCCGGATGCTTTGTGAGTTCTACTGATGATTTTGTATTTGTTTGATTTCATGTTTGGATCTTATTTCTATTGTTTGCCCAGTGCTGGTTCTATTTTAGTTTGTATCATAGCGTGGGATGCATGTTGCACAAAACGTTCCTTGTTTTTACGTTAATGTGCAGCGACATGCAGTGTTGCTTAGATTAACTGCATACCGAAACAGTGAAGTCATCCTTCAATGTGCAATAGCTATAGTCAACAGTTCTGTTGTCTAATACGCCAGAAATTATTTGAACTGCCTCTCGTGTTAGACGCTAATAGTATGCGGTAAGCAATAGTGTTACCCAGTCTGCCCACGCTGTATACAGAATAATTAACTGCTCCATCGTGCATATTTGCTCATTCAAATCATTCTTAACCGTACGATATTACAGAGTTACTGTAATGCACGGTACCCACTATTAGAACTGCACAATTAATTATATTTGTACTCCTGTACCTGATAACTCATTAGACAAGCAGTAATGGAGTCACAATATAGCAGTGTCGCTTTAAATATCGCAGCTGCATCAAAGGTTTCTGCTTCAAAAGACAGACGGAGGTTTTACGCAAGCCAGTGATGGTAGCATGGTATATTAAATAAGCAGGTAATGACTCTTGTTTTCCTAATTAATGTATTGTAGAGGTGCAGATCACGTTGTCAGACTACTGAAATGCATTTTTCAGTTTCGTGGTGAGAGAAAAGAGTAATTAAAGTGGGATGTCATACCAATTTTACCTTAAATATCTATTGTAACGTGTTCGTTCACAGTGATTTTTTTAAACTGACGTTTGATTTCAGTCCGTAAATTCGTATAGCAGTCAATCATCAAA
Source organism: Schistocerca americana (assembly GCF_021461395.2). NCBI lineage: Eukaryota > Metazoa > Arthropoda > Insecta > Orthoptera > Acrididae > Schistocerca > Schistocerca americana. The sequence continues at coordinate 467,003,483 of NC_060121.1, forward strand.
ATGTTAAATTTTCAACTATTTCCAATTTACAGCCGACATAGAGATGTTTGGCTTTTACATCTGCATAGTACACACACGGAAAAATAATATTTGAGACCAACACTCTAGTTGTCGGGATATACAAACAAGTGACTTCTGCTTTACGAGTCAGCAGCACTAAAAGAACAGAATGCTGTCCATGAAACGTTATTAGGTGAACTTCTAATCATCAATACTGCTTACTGATACACGGTGAAAGAATATGTGGGTAGTGCAAGGAAGTAAGTAGATTAGGCAGTGCTTTGCCGGAAATCCTGCTCTTCCGCTTTCTCGGCTTCGGAATACTTCCTTCATAATGCAAAGTTCAACATGGAGATGTTAATACGTGGAGCGATTACCAGATCCTCTTACAAAGGTCAGCGAATCCTCCATGCACGTGCATGTAAAACTTTCATTGAGGTAGATCGGGTGGAACGAAGAGTTTAGCCCCGGAGCAACCTTTATAATTTATCGTTCGTGGCTGAGTAAGAAGCGACTGCTACGAGCTTGACCTCTACCGTACCCTATGCGCTTGTGACTCAGTGACATCTGACATTCAGTTCTGTTTGATGACACTGTCACCATGGCTATAAGAGTGCACAGGCAGGAGAAGCGAAAGCAGCTTTTACGAAACACGAAAGTAGACAGAGATGCCCTGACCAATCTATGTACCGCGTGATTAAAAAATAAGATATTTCAGTTACTTATTACAGACAGAGTACAAAGGATACAAACACATTGCGCATGTAACTGGATGGAAGAGGGTTCAAGTTTTGAGTTAGCAGCATAGTTATATGTTTGTAGCGACAGAAGAGAAATCATTTTGTGTGTCGGAATTTTTCGTGAAGCATATTCATTGCTCGTGTGTAACGTGAATCCGCCGTCGATTCAGCAAGAAGCCGCCTCTGGACAAACAGATTTATGACTGGCATACAAAATTCCCAGATGCTGGTTGCATATATATAAAGGGAAGAGCACTGGTCGGCAGCGCAAGTCTCATGAAAATGTCGAGCGCATGCGGGATATGTCCACATGGAGCTCTCGCACGCTCACAAGATGGACATGCCAAGAACTTCAGTTTCCTCAAACAACGGTGTGGAGTGTTCTGAAACGACGCCTGCGTATGAAGCCTTACAAGTTGCAGTTACTGCAGCAATGGCGTACTGGTGATCACAACAGAAAGTACGAATTCTGCATATCTGTTTTTCAGGATGTAGCAGACGACACTTATTTTTTTCAAACGACTTTTCTTTTCTTACGAATCGACGTTTCATCTACAGGGTGAAGTATTTGAGGCTGACTCCTGGCGTCGTCGTTGAACGTGACAGACTGAATGCGTTTAGTTCCGTTGCTGTTCTCAAACTTAATAGAACATTCTTTTCTGCCGAGGAAACTGTGGTAGGACTGCCATAAGTGGACACGCTGTAACGCTGATTGTTTTCTCAGCTTGAATAACATTCCAATGATTTAATTTTTATACATGACGGCACCCCGCCTCACTTTCGCTTTGAGTTGCGGCGTTATCTTAACAACACCATCCCACAACGTTGCACTGGAACAGGTGAACAACAAGATCTTCTTCATTGCTAAGGCCTCTCAAGTCACCAGGTCCCACTCCTTGCGGTTTATTTTCTGTGAGTGTACATAAATACATAGAAAAACAGCGTCTTTGTCCCATCGACGGCAGCGACTCTTCAAGAGCCGAGAAATCGAATGGTTGAAGCTGTCGATTAAATAGGGAGCTGTTTATTTGTTTTTCGAATGAAATGGACTCTATTTTCGATGTTTCTCGAGCACCGCATGGTGATCATGTTGAGTGTATGGTATAGCCTCTGCCCGACAGTAAAACTTTTGAAGCATCCGCTATCCAGTGACATGCGCAATGCGTTTTTATTATCCGTAGTTTGTAATGAACAACTGAAATCTGTTCTTTCTTTTTGAATCACCCTATACATCTAAAAAAAAGAGTTTGTCTTACTGTAGGACTAAACTGAGAAACTTTGAAGGAGGGTGGGTGACACGCAAGGCATATTTTTTGTTATGGAATTGTCCTTTGTTACGAGGGTAGGCCGCTAGATAGGCTACTGCGGCGTGACGTTACTTTTGTTGTAGAATTCGTCACTGAATTCTTTTAACAGAATTCCTGCGGAGTAATTTGTTTCCAGCGGTGTTTTAATTTCCTGTGGAGGTTTTCGTTTTATGACTCTTTTCTCGTTTTCTTAAGATCTAAATCATAACAATACCTCAAATCGTTTCGTTCAACCTAGCGTAATCGATTACCTTCACAAAGGTACCGTATGTTTAATATTAGTCTGCAGCATTTCGTAGCGGTCGCGTTTCCGTCGAATTTCATGAAGGTGGACTAAAATGGTTTGTTGTTCCCGATATTGTACACAAAATCGTGGTCCCTCGCTAATGCGATGAAGCATATGAAAAAAGCATTCTTAGGCATATCGAAGACTGCAGTACATCCGATTTTCTGTGGACATTTAGATGTGGGCAACATTTTTTTCAATGTATTCCGCAGAATTTGCTGAGTAAATGCAAACACTGTGCACAACAATGAAACAGGGGAAGGAAAGTGCATTCATTTATATGACTCAAAAACTAAGCTGTAACCAAATGTCTAGGAATTCGAAGTTGAAACAACTACTTACTTGACGAGCAAATACCGAACAATATCTCATCAGCTGATTTATCTTATACGATTTCTCTTTATTCTGTTGCGTTAAACAGGAAACGAACAGACTGCGCATTACACCACATCTAGAAGCTACTGATCCTTCCGGAATCATGTTTTTAACATACCAATATCATAGTGAGAAAATAATGGTTTGCAGGTTTGGTTTGAAGGCATGTAAAATAATCTGTAAATTAGAGTGGAGAATAATTTGGGGAGTAATAAACTGATGTTCACAAAAAATATTTTTCTTACATTTTTTTGAAAGCTTAAAAGATGGCTGGATTTACTAGCTATTCACAACAGGCAACAGACTCAAAAGTTTTGGAACATTTTTGAAGACGTTGAGGCAGAATGACGCAGTTGGTACCCCACTTTTCTGTAAGAGTCTTTTAATAAATAAAAGCAAATTCGCTTTTCTTGTGCTCCGATAGGAGCACTTTTCCGCTGGTTTCTGCTGCTTCGGATTGTGGATGTTTAACTGACAGTATTTACTGTACGGACAGGGACCACTAGAGAAAGAAAATGGTGAGCATCTTTTGCTGCGTGAGGCTAAAGTACTGGTTGTGATTAGCTAAAACATCTGTTCTTTCTGCGAGGCCGTTATAGAAATTTATTTTTGGTTCTATTGTGTAGTTCTGCAAGGCGTTGATTAGTGACTATTATATCTTAGTCCTCGTTGTGGAATAGGATTCCTAGTTAACAGAATATGACCGAGTTATTGCCAAGCCAACTTCTAGAAAACAATACCTTGCCAAATGGAAACTCTTGTACTACGTGGTGCGAACATCGCTGGGTTAAAAATAATTATTCATTTTAATTTGTGTTTCATTTTTAAATATCCATGTGTTATAACTTTTATGAAATATTGCTCTTTTTGAATTGTTTGTTCACTTTTAAACATTCATGTGTCAAATTTCTCCAATTGTTCTTTTTCATTCAACATTACTGAGCCGAAATGTAAAAGCTTACATTCTTCCTAGTTAAGGTTTCAAAGGGCTTCATGAGATCTCTCGGCGTGAGATCTGTAATTTATTCTTGGTGTCAGTTTTTGGCTATGGGGTTTCATTTTCTATGCTGTGAACTTATACGGGTACCTATTGTGAGCTGAATTAAGGGCTCGAGCGATGACTGCGCTAAACTTAATCTGCTCGCCTTACGTTAACACCTGATTATTAAAAAATATATTTGTTTTTTGCTTTTCGAATTTTGACTGTTAACACGGGACGTTGAGAATATATACGAGTACATATAAGTTAACGTAACTTTTTTTGTTTGAGAGATAATTGAGCCAAATTTTGTACATGTTGGAATTATGTTATTGGGCATAAACTGGATTTTTTTGGCAAACATCTTGATCAGAACGTTGTTGGTTATTTTTAGTATGCATTCCATTACGTGACAAAGATTCGCTCAGAATGTGGAAGGTCATTCTTTGTAATTCGACAACGAATCTGTGTACCAGTTTCTTAATGTCACTCTTCGAACTCTTGCAACAATTATTTAAATTAATGTGTACGATACATCATAAGAATTTAAATAAATTTTACAGTAATGCACTTTGACAATTTTCTACCTCAGTAAGTTTTGATAAGTACGTACAAAGTCTGCAGCAAATTTCACCTTTTTATCTGCAACGGTTGACCCGAAACACTCCTTATACAATGAAAATGAGAGTTTCGGGAAGTGCAGAAGGAAGATTGCGTTAGTACCTACGCCAGAAACAAATAACTTAGTGATGAGGCTGACCATACATTTGTTCTTTTTGGTCATAATGTAGCTCTGTTCTTCTAGCCTGATCCTTCATTGATATTTCAGAACTAGCAATACGCAAGTCACCAGTTTGCTTCAGTAGGTTATCAGTGAAGCAAGCTGAATCAAACCCTACTCTCATAGGGGTCCTGAATCTTTTCAGTGTTACTATCACTGAACGCCGGAAAGGGATAAGGTGGGGGAAATGAACAATAGTAGATGAGTAAAATGTTGTTCTTCGGCATCTTTTCTAAAGGAAGTTATATATATTTCGTCTGAGTTTTGTGTACAATCAACTGTGCATTTATTTAACAAAATCGTAATTAATCACATCGCAAATACATAGCCTTTTATGCTCTACAGATGTTTTCACTGTTGGTAAGAAAGAACAAAATACTGCAGACGAAGACAAAGTCGTGTAGAGAAGGGTCCATGATGCTGCTCATTGGTAGAAAGAAGATGTATTGTACATCATTTTCAGCACGAACTATACTCCGAAAATTAAGAACAATCTTTCTAACATGCTGTTGAACCATGTGGTGGCAACAACAATTTTCTACGTTTCTGATCAATTTTACATTCGTCTTTACTTATGAATTGTGTATTTTGTTAACTCATGTACTGGATGGGGGAGAACTGTGAAACGTACGAATTTTGTTAATATTGATTCGCTCACTGTTTATGGGATTTAAAACTCATATGTACAAAATTTAAAAATTATCGTCTCTACATGCATTTGAACTTGTTTATTGTATTTAAGCCTTAGTCTTATTTAGCTATTTTAACCCCCCCATACTTTATTATCAGAAAGACTCTTCTTTGATGGCAAATGATGCATACTATCTCGCGATCCCCTCTTTTAGTGAAACTGTGGCATTAATTTCTTTTCTTCCCAACGTGACTCAGTAACTTCTTCTTAGTTATTTGGTCTATCCATACAGAATAAGCTAAGGTTTTATTCTGATTTTTTGACTGAAATATTTAGTCATTCTCAGGAAATTAACTGTCCATCATGCTGCTGAGGCGAAAACTTTTTGTAAAATACACTGAGTAGCATTGAGAATAGTACACCCAAAAGTAAGACAGGTGTAAAGGCGAAATTTGCGAATCAGTACAGTGTAACTCGATTTGCAGATGATCCAAGTTTGGCCAATGCACATGACCACAGGCCCTTCATTAGCGCTGCAACCGGGCGGGAGGCCCTATTTAAACACTGTGTAGTGGACAAGTCCTACGCCTGATGATCACATCCCCACTGGAGGAGAACGATAGTAGGTGCAGAATGCCAGGTAGACGTGTTAGACGACATTTCTCACGGGCAAGTCAGTTTTGGAGGGGCCTAACCACCGGCATGAAAACGGCATGCTGGTCGACGCGCCATGTGGCTCACCTGGTCGATCGTTCGGAGGGTACTTTCAGATGATGTAGGGGGCAGTGGATACAAGATGGCACCATCGTGCGACGTGCCGGATCTGGAGCGACCAGGAAGACGAGGATGTGAGAGGATCGAAGGATCGTGCGGCAAGCGATCATGGATCCTACAGGGACTAGCTCCACAATTCAAGCGGATGTGTGGGTACCAGTGGTTCCACAAAACCCACTTCCAGACGCCTTACGGATGTGAATGTACGGTACAGGCGCCATTGTCGTGTACTACTGTTAACACCGAGATATTGGCGGCTTTTTCAACATTGGTGCCAAGCCAGAATGACGTGGGCTGACACAGAATGGAAAAACGTGATGTTTAGTGATGAATTGCGAGTCGTTTTGGGGACCGATGATAACCGCATATGGGTGTGAAAGCAGACTGGTGAACTGTACAGTTCCACTCACACAGCAGTCTCACAGGCGGCCTGATAGTCTGAGGGTCCTAGCGTACGATAGCCGGTTACCTTTAATCGTAGTTCGTGGAAAGTTAATGGCCGAGTGCTACGCTGATGACATTCTTCAGTCAAATGTGGGATCTCTCCTACAAGGCGTACCAGAGGTGCTTTTCCAACAGGCTGATGCTCTTCTACACAGAACTCGACTTTCCCGAGACTTCGTACATCATATTCTGACTCTTCCATGGCCGGCCTGCAGGACTTTGTCATCTACAGTGCAGCCGTGGGACCAACTGAAACGCCACATCTGGTTGTGTCACTCTGTGCATTTGTAGGTGGTTGTTCGAGATTTGTGAGCTAGTCTACCTCAAGACAACATCAGACGTCTAATCAACACGAAGCCGGACTGTGATGCTGTATGTACTGCAGTAGTCGGTAGTCCGACGCGCTACTGATGTTGCGCTGTATTTGTTTACATGTCTCGATTTTGGGATAAAGTGAGTCTCTAATCAGTATCATTATATACCTGGTGATCAAAAAGTGAGTATAAATTTGAAAACTTAATAAACTACGGAATAATGTAGATAGAGAGGTAAAGATTGACACATATGCTTGGAATGACATGGGGTTTTATTAGAACAAAAACAAAAGTATCGCTACACGCGTGAAAGATCTCTTGCGCGCGTAGTTTGGTGATGATCGTGTGCTCAGCTGCCACTTTCGTCATGCTTGGCCTCCCAGGTCCCCGGACCTCAGTCCGTGCGATTATTGGCTTTGGGGTTACCTGAAGTCGCAGGTGTAACGTGATCGACCGACATCTCTAGGGATGCTGAAAGACAACATCCGACACCAATCGCTCACCGTAACTCCGGACATGCTTTCCAGTGCTGTTCACAACATTATTCCTCGACTACAGCTATTGTTGAGGAATGATGGTGGACATATTGAACATTTCCTGTAAAGAACATCATCTTTGCTTTGTCTTACTTTGTTATGCTAATTATTGCTATTCTGAACAGATGAAGCGCCATCTGTCGGACATTTTTTGAACGTTTCTATTTTTTTGGTCCTAATAAAATCCAATGTCATTCCAAACACGTGTGTCAATTTGTACCTCTCTATCTACATTATTCCGTGATTTATTCGGTTTTCAAATTTATACTGACCTTTTGATCACCCGGTACAATAAATTTCATTTCGATCTGATGCTCTTCTCAGTGTGCGCTATTTTCAGTGTTCACGATTGTACGTTTCTTTTTTCTGGGTAAGTCACTCCCAGCTCCACACTACCTGTCGAATTTATAACTACCCGTGGTTGAAAATGCCTTTAGTCCTCCAACGCCTAGGTAGTGCGCCAGTGGCGGTTGGGGAGAGCAGAATCGCTGACAGCGGAGGAAGCCGCCCGCTGTTTGCACAGGGACGCCTTTCCAGGAGCGTCGCGGCGCGGCGCGGCGCGGCGCCGGAACTAATTTGTGTGCGCGGGCCCTGCGCGCTGCGGCGCCGCCGCCGGCTACGGAGCTCTTATTCCGAGCAGCGAGGCTGCCAGTCCGATACTCAGAACAGCGAGCGGTTCGTTTGCACCGGCTTCCGGCGTCGAGTGATTGGACAACGAGTCAGTCTAAATATTAGCGGTATTCCGAAACACGGCTCAGTCTTGCCAAGAGTACAAGCCGAGAGTCAGGAGAGAAAAACATTCCACCTTAGCAGTGTAGGCCTATATTCTTGCTGCGTAGAGAAGGTGGCCAGAAATACGGAAACACTGTAAGCACATTACCACGACTAAAAGGGAGCAATGTAAATAATCCAGAAATCGAATTTAGAACAACTACTAACATGAGTAGCTTAGAAGTAGATATCACTGCTGCAGCGAAGTATCTTAAATCACCTCATAAAGGAAGGCTTTCGTTATATAACACTCAGGTTCCTTTCTGAGCATACTGATACAATAGCCCCATACTTAAGGATTATGTACAAACCCTTGCTCATCGTACGTTCCGTACCTAAAGACGGGAAAGTTGCACAAGTCGCACCATAGTCCAGCAAAGTAACTAAGAGTAATCCGCTGAATTACAGACCCGTATCACTGACGTAGATTTGCAGAAGGATTTTGGAACATATGTTGTTGTTGTGGTCTGCAGTCCAGAGACTTGTTTGATGCAACTCTCCATGCTACTCTATCTCCCAGTACCTACTGCAACCTACATCCTTCCGAATCTGCTTAGTGTATTCATCTCTTGGTCTCCCTCTACGATTTTTACCCTCCACGCTGTCCTTCAATACTAAACTGGTGATCCCTTGATGCCTCAGAACATGTCCCTCCAACCGATTCCTGCTTCTAGTCAAGTTATGCCACAAATTTCTCTTCTCCTCAATTCTGTTCAATATCTCCTCTTTAGTTATGTGATCTACCCATCTAATCTTCAGCATTCTTCTGTAGCATCAAATTTAGAAAGCTTCTATTCTCTTCTTGTCCAAATTATTTATCGTCCACGCTTCACTTCCATACAAATACTTTCAGAAACGTCTTCCTGACACTTAAATCTATACTCGATGTTAACAAATTTCTGTTCTTCGGAAACGCTTTCCTTGCCATTGCCAGTCTACATTTTATACCCTCACTACTTCGACCATCATGAGTTATTTCGCTTCCCAAATAGCGAAACTCATTTACTACTTTAAGTGTCTCATTACCTAATATAATTCCCTCAGCATCACCCGACTTAATTCGAGTACATTCCATTATCCTCGTTTTGCTTTTGTTGATGATCATCTTATATCCTACTTTCAAGACACTGTCCATTCCGTTCAACTGCTCTTCCAGGTCCTTTGCTGTATCTGACAGAATTACAATGTCATCGGCGATCCTCAATTTTTTTATTTCTTCTCCATGGAACATATATAGTGTTTGAATATTACGACTTACCTTGAAGAAAACGATTTATTCACAAATAGTCAGCACGGATTCATAAAATACTGTACTTGTGAGACACAACTAGATCCTTATTCTCTCCAAGTAATGAGTGTTATCGAGAGAGGATTTCAGATTGATTCCAAATTCATAGGTTTCCAGAAGGTTTTCGACGCCGTTCTGTGGAGTATCGCCTCAGCTATGCGACTGTATTCGTGAGTTTCTGCAAAAATGGTCACAGTTAGTAGTAATCTGTTCCTGATCTACATCAACAAGATAGGAGACAGTTGTGCAACTCTCTCAGATTGTTTGTAGATGATGTTGTCATTTACCAACTACTGAAGTGGTCAGATGATCAAAACAAATTGCATAACGATTTAGACAAGATATCTGTGCGACGTCAAAAGCGGAAATTGACTATAACTAATGAAAACGTTCAATTCATCCACATGAGCGCTAAAAGAAATCCGCAAAATTTCTGTTACACGATAAATCACACGTATCTAATGGCTGTAAATCCAACTAATTACGTACGGATTGTAATTGCAAATAATTTAAGTTGCGAAGATGACATATAGATAATGTTTTGGGGAAAGCAAACCATCGTCTGTGATTTATTGGCAAAACGCTTAGAAAGTGCACCAGATCTGCTAAAGAGACTGTTTACTCCACGCTTGTCCGCCCTCTTCTGGAGTACTCCTGTGCAGTGTGCTATCCGCATCAGATAGAACTGTCGGAGTTCAGAGAAGGGCAACTCGTTTTGCATTGTCTGTCACGAAATAGGGGAGAGAGTACCACGGGCATGATACTTGACTTGGAGTGGTGGTCATTAAAACAAAGGTGTTTATCGTTGCAGCAGGATTTTCTCGTGAAATTTCAATTACCAAATTTCTCCTTCGATTGCGAATATATTCTTTTGGCGCCCATCTGCATGGTGAGAAATGACCATTGTATGAAAATAAGAATATCCGGATCTCACACAGAAATACTTAAGTTCTCGTTCTTCCGCGCGCCGTTCGAGGGTGGAACTGTAGAGAAATAACTTGACGGTGCTTAGATGAACTCTCTGCCAGACACTTGCTTATGAATTATCTGTTGACACGAAAACAGCTTCAAATCCGTTGGCATTCAAAACAGCTGCCAATAGTCTCGGGGAGCGTAAATAGGGGTCCTGTATGAATTTCTAGGGAATATTACATACCATTCTTTATGCAGAATAGTGGCAAGTTCGATAACAGTGATGGAGGTGGATAGTGATCACACAACGCTCCCTCCAAAGTAGACCATAAAATCTCAATTATATTGAAAATGGTGACCCTGATGGCCGGGGGAGATGCGACAATTCATCCTCGTGCTCACAAAACCAGATGACGATGCGAGCTGGCTGCACAGGGAGTCTGTTGTGTTGGAACACAGCAACACATTTGGGGACTAATATTGACCCATGAGATGGACATGATGAACCAGAATAGTTACGTAATCCTTGTTAGTAATACCACTTTGGAGAGTAACCATTGGGCCCAAGGAATACCACTATATGACCGCCCAAATCAACAACGAACCACCGCCATGTTGCACCTTCGGAAGCAAATACTCTGCCTCGTAGGCTTTAGACGGTGTGAACTCGACCAGAAGTTGGAAACAGTGTTAACGAGACTCATCCCACCAAATGAATATCTTGCATCACTCCACAGTACAGTTTTTATTGCTTCGGCGTCACGTTTTCCTGATAGGGGACTTGCCTCACTGATAAGTGGTTTTGTAGTTTCAGCTCTCCCTGCAGCTCCGTACTTGTGTAGCCACGTTCGTGTTGTTTTGGTGATGACGAGGTTCGTGAATGCGACAGTTTGCTCTGAATATGCCCTCTTATTTTTCGTCACAGTTGTCTTCAATGAACATCTGTCACGATCATCCAGCGCACACTTTTGTCTGTGTTGTGACTTACCGCAAAATGCTTTTCTGCTTTCCCTGCTTGCGATACACAACCTCGATACGGGACCTCTTGATGCATCAAATATATCGGCGACCTTGATTAGGGAAGCGCCCTTCATACGATCACCAACATTTTGCGCATATTCAAATTTACTTTTCTTCGACAGAAAATGACTCACAACCACACAGACCATTGTTATGAGAACAATTGACATTTGCAACGTACTAAGGTCACTGCACAGGTGTCGTTCGTGGTCTCATACTAAAGCACAACCTGAAGACTTGGTAACATCTCCAGATATCTCCCAGTAAAAATTTTTCGCTGTGTTTCCAAAATTTTATCCATCCTGTATACATCGACATAGCTAAGGTCGATTTCATAGCTACGGCTCATTTCGCCAGCCTTACATTTTGTCACATTTCTCAGATGCTTTTGCTAAGGATTTCAGCGCCAGCATTGGCTAGCATTATATAACTCTGTTAATCTTTGCAGAAGATTTCTCGTGCCATGGAGGGAAGTATATGGTTTTATTTTTGATGGCCATGTTTTCTTAGGTACCTTAACTGTTCAACAGTCATGGACAGTTCATGAAGGTTGTAAGGTATACAGGTTTTCTGTTGATTGACCATGTACGTTAATGACAGTTTTGGGTAACGTTGTAAATCGCTGGCCGAAGTGGCCGAGCGGTTATAGGCGCTGCAGTTTGGAACCGCGCGACCGCTACGATCGCAGGTTCGAATCCTGCCTCGGGCATGGGTGTGTGTGATGTCCTTAGGTTAGTAAAGTTTAAGTAGTTCTAAGTTCTAGGGGACTGATGACTTCAGAAGTTAAGTCCCATAGTGCTCAGAGCCATTTGAACCATTTGAACGTTGTAGATCCCGTAATGCTGATTGCGGTTAATGCTCGTGTCCATGGCACGGTGACAACGTCAGAAGACTACATCGAAACTTCAACAACACATACATCGAGTCGACGATTACTGCAGAGACTAGCAGCAGGATCTGAATGTAAATAAATGTGATATAATGCGCATAAATAGGCGAAGGAATGCACTTTTCTACGATTCCGCTTCTGACAACAAAACACTGGAAGCAGTAATTACCGTAACGTATCCACAAGTGACTTATCGGATCGACCACATCATGTGTGAGCTGGCAACATCAAACGAACTGTAGGAAAAGCAGATGCTGGGCTAAGGTTAAGGGAATGCAATTCTTCCACGAGAGAAGTGGCTTACAAAACACTCGTAATGCCGATTTTTGAGTGTTGTTCAGCAGACTGGTACCCTTACGAGGTTGGATTAATAGAACAGAGAGAGAAGATTCAACGCCGGCTCGAGAGCAATACGGAGATGCTCAATATGCATCTATAACAGGCACTGTGGGAGATGCGTTGTTCATCATTGAGTTGTTTACTGCTGAAATTACGAGACAGTACGCTCCATGAAAATTCGCTAACGTGTTACTTTCTCTCATATATTTCTCTCTAAATGACCATGACGTGCAAATCAGAGAAATTAGAGCTCGTTCGGAGTTTTTATCGATAGTCATTCTTCCAACGCGTCATGCGCGAATGGAACATGAAACAAACGTGGGTCTGTATACATACTACAAGTATCCGCCACCACACACCGCAAGGCGACTTGTCGAGTACAGATGCAAATGTAAATATAGTGTGCGCAAGCTGCACGGACGCCCGTGTCCCTGTTCCTACCTCAGATCTTTGTTGTTCTGTGGGCCTGTATCCAGAAACAGCTCCGTGGATGTAGTTAATGACATGCGTACACATCACCTCCCTCATTTGTGTGTGATAAAACATCACAGTAGACTAAGCAATAAGTATTAAATGAATCTACACACATTGCAAAAATGTATGAGTGTGAATGTATGTTCCACATCTGCTAAACCACTGGACCAGTTTCAACCAGACGTGGTACACTTATCCCTCACTGTAAGGCAACAGTCGATATGGGAGTAAGAAACATCTGTCTATCATAGTTCAGGAGTTATGACGTTTAAAGTTGTTACTTCTGTGTTAGTAACTGTGTTTGTAATAAATTTCGCAGCCAGTACCCACATATATCGCTAAATGCACTTACAAGAATATATCATTGTACCACCATAGTTGGATTGGATTGTTTTGGGGGAAGAGACCAAACAGCGAGGTCATCGGTCTCATCGGATTAGGGAAGGAAGTCGGCCGTGCCCTTTCAAAGGAACCATCCCAGCATTTGCCTGGAGCGATTTAGGGAAATCACGGAAAACCTAAATCAGGATGGCCGGACGCGGGATTGAACCGTCGCCCTGCCGAATGCGACTCCAGTGTGCTACCACTGCGCCACGTCACTCAGTTCACCATAGTTAAAGACATACGAAGTCGTAAACACTGATATGTCTGAAAAATTGCCGTAATATGCATGAATTTCAAATTTATTACTTCTTTTCTACTAACTCCATTCGAAACACTTTTTGCGGACAGTATCCACATTGCTACTGAGTGTACCTACAAAATTATAACATAGTATGACACAGAGATCATGAGATAGGATGTACAATATTGAGAATCGTGAAAAATTGCAGCATCATGCTTGGGGTTTAAATCTATTACTCCCTTATTACTCCTTTGCTACTAACTCTATTTGCAAAATATTTCCAGACTATAACAGCACCGCTGAATGCCCATAAACAAATACATTACTTTACGACACATAGTTCAAGAGATGACATCATAAACGACTAGATGCTTGAAAAAATGCGTCATCAAGCATGAAGTCTTAATACGTTTATTCTTTAATACTAAGGCACTTCTACAGTCAACTTACGGGAATCCCTGACATCTGGCAGCGCTTTTGACATTTTTCAAATGCGAAGAGGAAATGGCTGTAGGCGACAGCGATAACCCTGTATTAAGCTATGAAGAGGCGTTGCCATGGAAACGTTTTAATTCGCGTTGTAGCAGAATTTGTTGCTGGCTGTCAACATGCGAAGCAGCTGCGTCCAGCGTATTGACACTGTCCCGGATCATGCTTCTTAATTTGGATACAATACCTCAACATTCGTACATTTCGTATCATTCTTTGAACGATTGTTTCATAATTTCGATAGTGTTTTCACGAATACATGGAAATGAAATTTTTTGGTAATTCGAACAAATATAATTCATTTATTGTTATTATTTCTAACAGGAAATTGGCAAAATAAGTACAAGGACAATGGCGCGTTTATCAGCTACTACTATAATAATTGCGGTCCTCATCTTGCCGAAACCTTTGTGATAGCCATTAAAATTGAACTTTTCTGGATGCATACGAGCCTGCGACAATATTTAGTTATCTGAGTACTCTGTTGAGGTTGGAAACTCCATCATTTCTCTAATTATCTCCTCGGCAGGAGACTAAGGTTTTTCCTCGGACAAGATAACGGGCAATTCCTACCTAATTATTCTGAATTACTGGTCCGTCTCTAACGACGAAAATGTCTACAGGACCTCAAGCACCAACTTTCTTTCCTTACGGTTTTGTGCATGTATCAGCTTGTCTACAGCCGAAATCAGTTAAAAAGAACCTAGTATCTTAAAGGAATGAGCGCGAAAAAATTCTGAATTCGGAAAAATGATAGATAATTCTGATAATCGTCTACTTTCCATTCTCATGACAGTTTCCTGTTGAGTTAACTGTTGCTTTCTGGCCGTCCATCGTTTCCTTTTTAATGCTGTCGTATAAACTCCCGTACAGTATATCATCCAGGACCGGTAATCTCTACCTCTCTTGCCTCCTCTTGCATGCCTTACACACTTTTAAGACTGTTTTATAAGCTCGACCTTTTTTCACAATGTCCTATTCAGTTTGCTTTCACCGAGATGGTGCAGTGGTCAGCACACTGGACTGGCGTTCGGGAGGACGACGATTCAGACGTGCGTCCGCCATCCAGGTTTAGGTTTTCCGTGATTTCCCTAAATCGCTCCAGGTAAATGCGAGGCTGGTTCTTTTGAAATGGCACGGCCGATTTCCTTTCCCGTCTTTGACAGAATCCGAGCTTGTGCTCTGTCTCTAGTGACCTCGATGTCGGCGGAACGTTAAACCCAATCTTCCTTCAAGTTTGTTTTCATTGTTTATTGTCACATTCTGCAACGAACTTACTTTTTCGTTCTCCATCGCGTCCACATCTGAAAAGCTTCCACCAAGTTGTGTATTTATTTCTTTGTCCAAGTTCAAAAAACATTCAGGAAGATACTCGCCACAAAAACCTTCACCAGGGAAATCTTTGTCCATGCTGGTGCCGAAAACTATACTCTTCTTGCAAAGCTTTCATATGTTCTGATGTTTCTCCGTTGAACATTGTTTTCACCCTTTTATTTCCTTCTGCTACTATTTTCTTCATTTTGTTTGCATATATTTTACT
Source organism: Schistocerca americana (assembly GCF_021461395.2). Taxonomy (NCBI): domain Eukaryota; kingdom Metazoa; phylum Arthropoda; class Insecta; order Orthoptera; family Acrididae; genus Schistocerca; species Schistocerca americana. The sequence goes on from NC_060121.1 coordinate 467,018,997, forward strand.
TCTATTTCTCTTACCTCCATTATTTCCTACAACTTTTTTTAATCCATTGCTAGACTGCCATATAGTCTGTAAACTTTGTGTTTCTTGAGGTTTTCCTGCAGAGCGAATATTCCACATCTTTTCGGGAGTGCATCTAGCATATTATTAATTCTTGTAACAATATTTGCGTTGACAATCTTTGAGCCCTCCTCAAGGTGAGTCGGAAGATGTTAAAGCACTTTACTCTGTTTCTGCGCTAGCGTCAAAGATAACACTGTCAGTAACAAGAGCATCAGTCAAAGATAAAACTTCACCTCTAACGGGAAAAAAAGAAAAAAATCCACATTGTTTGTCAAGAATACGGTTGTTTATTACTGATCGCGTTTGTTGGAAAGCCAGGCAGTGAAGACCTTGAAAAACATTTCCTTTGAGGGCGCAGATGTGAAATGAGGGTTTCCATGATTTATTGAATTGGAAACCCTCGTCTCGGTAATACAGCTTGTCTGCTAATTGTATTTCCAAGTGTACCTTGGCCACTGAATCCCAGTAGGATGGGGCTGTGGCCAGTATAATAACTTTCCCGTATTTTATGGAATGGTCATTGGAAATACAATGTTCATCCATCGCACATATGTTGGCCTGTAGTAGGCGAATGTATCGCAAGTGTCCAATAAACGTTCTTTTACAGTGCGTATTGTTTGCCCTATGTACCTTTTACCAGACTCAAAAGGAATTTCGTATGTAGCCGGCTTTCGTAAAAGCAGATCTTCCTTCACATATCCCAGAAATGCTGCTGTCTTGTCTGATTGAAGGAGATTACATCCACTTCATTCTTCTTCATTATTCTTGTAATTTTTTAAGTAATGTTTTCCACACGTGGTAGAAAGGTCTTAGACTGTGTGTCTCTTTCTTCTTTCACTTCTTTTAATTTCTTTATTCTCCATAGTTTGCAATTTATTCTCTCACTTTCATCGACGGTTTTAAATGTGATGAGATTTTAAGTTGCTTGCTTATTCAGATCACTCTCTAAGTCTTCATTATATTTGCAAGCTTACCTATAGACAGAGTGAATACAGCACACACGTAAGTTTCGTCTCAAAAATCCTTCTCTCAAAATTTGCAGTTCTGTTTCATCCTTTGCGCCTGTATTCCTTCTAAAATCAAACTGTTCGTCGCACGTGCGGTAGTAACACCTGAATGGAAAACTGTATAGTCTAGGAACGGTACGTTTCATGATGCTGTCAAGTTTCATAAAGGCAAAAAGCTGTGAAGTTCCTTTCTGCACAAGTGGAGAAACTGGAGACTCGAGAAACTGGGGTCTGTTAATAGAAAAGGAACGTCTAGGGACTTACCTCATCGCAAAAATATAATAAACGTTGTGCTCTGACGCGGTGTTTCTCGTTTGTCGTTTGGAGCAGAGAGGGTGGCAAATAGATGTGCCGCTGGGGGCTGCATGCGGAATGAAACACCGCGGCGCTACTGCTCCCCCGTGGACGGCGGCGGGCGTGGCACGAAGAAATACACAGCTGAGCCAAAGTGGAAGAGCTTCTCGATACGGAGAACCGATACGGGCAGCCTGAATAGAGATCAGGTGCTGGGCACCACGGGTAACGAAGAGACCAGCTCTGGGATACTCTGCTCGAGTCATCAGCCCAAAAGTAATGGGAATTCCATCACCAAAGATATTGTTTCACTTGATTCGCCACTCTCCCTTCAAAAGATGTCTGCTTGTTTGTGCGGTCACTGCAAACACAAATCGATTCGCCTGATGACCATCAATTTTTTTACTTCAAATACAACTTTATAATGTGGACAGCCACAGCCACAGTTGTTGAAGTTCATGGTAAAATGAACTTGAATAAAACCGCAAACAGCTGTTAATTAATGATTTAGTCACGACCGGTTTCGCTGCGTTTAAGCAGCGTCTTTAGGTCGTTAGTAATGTGACATAGATTGGCACATCGAGACGTCCCCAAAGTTCGTAGTCACAGAATCCAACCCTAAACAAAGGGGAAGCTGTCAACAAAATATAGGCTTTTTAGTATGGGACATATTATAGCTTTTCTAGCAAAGAATATTATGCTCATTAAAACTATCGCACGTTTGAATACAGCACATTTAATTAACCCTGAGAATTAAAACTCTTCGTAAAATGAACGAACAAATCAATGTCAACTATTGATAGTGAGGAGAAAAACCCCTTGATTCAGAGAAGGAGGTGTCCTGTAGTCACTACCAGAAAAGTAGACCGCTCAGGGACGCTGCTTATGCTGCACCACGTTCCGCCCTGGTCTTGCAGTGTTGCCATGTCCGGCATCAGCTGGGCAGTCGTCACAATTATCTACTTTCACATGTTTGGTTTCGCTTCGTTATGTGAACGCGTTCCGCTGCACATGTAGTTGTGGGAGATACAGACTAATTACAATACAAAATTGTGTGTAGGAGCTCAGAAACGGGCGTTCTTCCCCTTCTAAATTACATCAGTTTTAAGTTAAGAAAATGTGATGATGGACGCAAGTTTCTTACGGGTGCGAAGAGCTATTGCCTCCTCAAGAGCTAAATTTGCGCACTAGGCATTTATCGCATTTGGAGGACAGTAGGTCTGTAATTCATCTGGTCACGGGTTACGATAAACCATACAAACAAATATACAGGGTGAGTCACCTAACATTACCGCTGGGTATATTTCGTAAACCACATTAAATACTGACGAATCGATTCCACAGACCGAACGTGAGGAGAGGAGCTAGTCTAATTGATTAATACAAACCATAAAAAATGCACGGAAGTATGTTTTTTAACACAAACCTACGTTTTTTTAAATGGAACCCCGTTAGTTTTGTTAGCACATCTGAACATATAAACAAATACGTAATCAGTGCCGTTTGTTGCATTGTAAAATGTTAATTACATCCGGAGATATTGTAACATAAAGTTGACGCTTGAGTACCACTTCTCCGCTGTTCGATCGTGTGTATCGGAGAGCACCGAATTACGTAAGGATCCAAAGGGAACGGTGATGGACCTTAGGTACAGAAGAGAATGGAACAGCACATTACGTCCACATGCTAACACATTTTTATTAGTCTTTTTCACTGACGCACATGTACATTACCATGAGGGGTGAGGTACACGTACACACGTGGTTTCCGTTTTCAATTACGGAGTGGAATAGAGTGTGTCCCGACATGTCAGGCCAATAGATGTTCAATGTGGTGGCCATCATTTGCTTCGCACAATTGCAATCTCTGGCGTAATGAAGTAATGAAGCGCCGGAGTACATCTGGTGTAATGTCGCCGCAGGCTGCCACAATACGTTGTTTCATATCCTCTGGGGTTGTAGGCACATCACGGTACACATTCTCCTTTAACGTACCCCACAGAAAGAAGTCCGGAGGTGTAAGATCAGGAGAACGGGCTGGCCAATTTATGCGTCCTCCACGTCCTATGAAACGCCCGTCGAACATCCTGTCAAGGGTCAGCCTAGTGTTAATTGCGGAACGGGCAGGTGCACCATCATGCTGATACCACATACGTCGACGCGTTTCCAGTGGGACATTTTCGAGTAACGTTGGCAGATCAATCTGTAGAAACGCGATGTATGTTGCAGCTGTTTGGGCCCCTGCAATGAAGTGAGGACCAATGAGGTGGTCGCCAATGATTCCGCACTATACATTTACAGTCCACGGTCGCTGTCGCTCTACCTGTCTGAGCCAGCGAGGATTGTCCACGGACCAGTAACGCATGTTCCGCAGATTCACTGCCCCGTGGTTTGTGAAACCCGCTTCATCGGTAAACAGGTAGAACTGCAACGCATTCTCTGTTAATGCCCATTGAAAGAATTGCACTCGATGATTAAAGTCATCACCATGTAATTGCTGATGTAGTGACACATGAAACGGGTGAAAACGGTGACGATGCAGTATGCGCATGACACTACTTTGACTCAGTCCACCGGCTCTCGCAATGTCCCGTGTACTCATGTGTGGGTTCATGGCAACAGCAGCTAACACACCAACTGCATCCGCTTCTCCTGTGACGGGCCTGTTACGGACCCGTTTGCCTGCTACGACCATACCTGTTGCATACAGTTGGCAGTAGATGTTTTGCAATGTGCGGCACGTTGGATGCTCTCTGTCCGAGTACCGTTCTGCATACACCCTGCAGGCTTCAGCTGCATTTCGTTGACACTCGCCATAGATGAGTATCATCTCCGCCTTTTCAGAGTTCGAATACACCATGGTCACAGTTCCTACAACACTACACTATCACAGACGTCTGGTAACACGGTGTACTACAGTTGGTCTGCGTGCGGAGACGAATGCAGAATAACAATAGCAGCAAGCGCCACATGCGGACACTGCGACAGCTAGACCAAACCACAACAGTGCACTACAGCCACACTCGTAAACACGGTCGTCATCGTAAACATGTCCCTGCAGATGCTGCTCGCCGACCGTGGCCCGTGTTTGTTACAACACGCAACTGAACGTCGGAGGTTTCAAGCGTCAACTTTAGGTTACAATATCTCCGGATGTAATTAACATTTTACAATGCAACAAACGGCACTGATTACGTATTTGTTTATATGTTCAGATGTGCTGACAAAACTAACGTAGTTCCATTTAAAAAAACGTAGGTTTGTGTTAAAAAACATACTTCCGTGCATTTTTGTATGGTTTGTATTAAACAATTACACTAGCTCCTCTCCTCACGTTCGGTCTGTGGAATCGGTTCGTCAGTATTTGATGTGGTTTACGAAATATATCCAGCGGTAACGTTAGGTGACTCACCCTGTATATAGCAAGACTATAAGGGAAATGGTGGCCCGAAAAATCGACAGTCTCTTTTGTATATTGAATATCGTTGTTTTAGGTGATGGATGTAGTGATGAAGAGTCTGTAAGAACTGCAGTTAATATAATCGGTCTGGGCTGCAGAGAATATTCTTGGTCGAATGAAGGCGAGTCGTCGGAAAATGAATACTAGCAGCAGCTTACAAGTCCTCGAGCGATGCTGTGCACAGAATACGAGGCATGATACGGTAGTCTCAGACATCGAATTCAATTGCATAGGTTTCTTAACAACTTTCCTTCTGGAAGTTTCTGCAACGTCCAGCAGAGCGCAAATTAGTCACCGACGCCACTTCTCGTTGCACACCTCTTATGGTATTACATTTTATCTCAGAATGCATTTATGTCTTCACCATAAAACAGTAACGTATACCAGTATGTTAGTGTTTCAGGCTGTTTTCTTTTGGGAAGTACTGCTTTATATACACTACTGGCCAATAAAAATTGCTGCACCAAGAACAAATGCAGATGATAAACGGGTATTCATCGGACAAATATATTATACTACAACTGACATGTGATTACATTTTCACGCAATTTGGGTGCATAGATTCTGAGAAATCAGTACCCAGAACAACCACCTCTGGCCGTAATAACGGCCTTGATACGCTTGGGCATTGACTCAAACAGAGCTTGCAGGGCGTGTACAGGTACAGCTGCCCATGTAGCTTCAACACGATACCACAGTTCACCAAGAGTAGTGACTGGCGTATTGTGACGAGCCAATTTCTCGGCCACCACTGACCAGACGTTTTCAATTGGTGAGAGATCTGGAGAATGTGCTGGCCAGGGCAGCAGCCGAACATTTTCTGTATCCAGAAAGGCCCGTACAGGACTGCAACATGTGGTCGTGCATTATCCTGCTGAAATGTAGGGTTTCGCAGGGATCGAATGAAGGGTAGAGCCACGGGTCGTAACACATCTGAAATGTAACGTCCGCTGTTCAAAGTGCCGTCAATGAGAACAAGAGGTGACTGAAACGTGTAACAAATGGCACCCCATACCATCACGCCGGGTGATACGCCAGTATGGCGATGACGATTACACGCTTCCAATGTGCGTTCACCGCGATGTCGACAAACATGGATGCGACCATCATGTTGCTGTAAACAGAACCTGGATTCATCCGAAAAAATGACGTTCTGCCATTCGTGCACACAGGTCCGTCGTTGAGTACACCACCGCAGGCGCTCCTGTCTGTGATGCAGCGTCAAGGGTAACCGCAGCCATGGTCTCCGAGCTGATAGTCCATGCTGCTTCAAACGTCGTCGAACTGTTTGTGCAGATGGTTGTTGTCTTGCAAACGTCCCCATCTGTTGACTCAGGGATGGAGACGTGGCTGGGCGATCCGTTACAGCCATGCGGATAAGATGCCTGTCATCTCGACTGCTAGTGATACGAGGCCGTTGGGATCCAGCACGGCGTTCCGTATTACCAACCTTAAGCTAACTATTCCATATTCTGCTAACAGTCATTGGATATCGACCAATGCGAGCAGCCATGTCGCGATACGATAAACTGCAGTCGCGATAGGCTATAATCCGACCTTTATCAAAGTCGGAAACGTTATGGTACGCACTTCTCCTCCTTACACGAGGCATCACAACAACGTTTCACGAGGTAACGCCGGTCAACTCCTGTTTGTGTATGAGAAATCGGTTGGAAACTTTCCTCAGTCAGCGCGTTGTAGGTGTCGCCACCGGCGCCAACCTTGTGTGAATGCTCTGAAAAGCTAATCGTTTGCATATCACAGCATGTTCTTCCTGTCGGTTAAATGTCGCGTCTGTAGCACGTCATCTTTGTGGAGCAGCAATTTTAATGGCCAGTAGTGTATATTATTAGACCAAAAATTGAGATATATGAATTCCTCTTCTGAATTTTTACTGACATTTGAAATTACCGCTAAGACGGTTAATCTAGCGATGTTCGTGACGATCACTACGATTGTTGACTGTCATGATTATCGATACCTATATCGGAATTGTGTTCCCATTGCTCACGCTGTGATGACATACGTCATGCACGTGATAATAAAGTGCGAGGAAATCAAGGCTCCAGAGGAGAGCACTAGGAGCGTTTATTGTGCCCCACCGCAGCACTGTGTGTGGTTCAGAGATATTCCGCGGCTCACTTCTAGCAGCCCTTTGAGTGGACAGACCCTGCAGAGCGGGCCTTAACTCGGCAACGTGGCCGGCGCGCCGCCCGCACCGCACCCCGCTTCCCGCTGCGTCCGTTTTGGAAATGACGCCTCGTGACCTGCACGCTAGGTTTCCGGCGCTTTGTAACAATTAGCGCTGCGTTTCTGTTAACAGACCGCTGCCCCATGCAATGTTTGTGACAGTAATGTCGCGCCGGGCGTCCGACACACGGCTCACGCATTATGTGGCGCAATTAGCTGTGTAATGCTGAACAGGCCACGTCTCATTAGAATTTCAAACGTAACGGCAGAGGACGCTGGCCCATCCATGTCACCGCGACTTTCCGTTCCGGCACAATCCTCGAACGTGCGGCGTTCGGCTTCCATCTGCCGTCACCGGGACACATGAAGCCGTCTGACAGATTTGAACAGCCGACCAGGTCTTACGCAGGACGGGACCTTTCTGTTTCGCCAGCATCGATCAACATGATCGCGCCACATAGCCCAAATGAAACGTGTACTAATGTTGGCATAGGCTGCAACGTCATGACGGCTCTTTGTGTAGGTAACACCTGAGGTGTTCGCGTTGGTACTCTTCCCTATTATGGACTGAGCCACTTGAGAGTTTACAATCCAAACTTTTTTCCGAATGAATTAGTTTCTGACCAATAAACCCGCAGTCCTTTAACGAATGGAGCTTCCATCTATAAAAGAGCTTCAAACGTCTGATAACTTTACAAATGAGTTAATGTGTTAAATATGTCCTTTAACGAATGGAACTTCCATATATAAAAGAGCTTCAAATGTCTGATAACTTTACAAATGAGTCAATGTGTTAAATATGTAACGTTAAAAATTTACGTGAGAAATTCAAATGGTTCAAACGGCTCTGAGCACTATGGGACTCAACATCATTGGTCATAAGTCCCCTAGAACTTAGAACTACTTAAACCTAACTAACCTAAGGACATCACACACACCCATGCCCGAGGCAGGATTCGAACCTGTGACCGTAGCAGTCCCGCGGTTCCGGACTGCAGCGCCAGAACCGCACGGCCACCGCGGCCGGCTACGTGAGAAGCACTTTAGAAATAACAGGTGATTATATCTAAACTGACGGTGTTCATGAGTGCTGCAGTGCGGGCTGTGTACATCGCAGGACGCTGAAAAATCGTGAGTATGTGCACCAAATGCTACACTTGCGGAGTAAGCTGAAAAAAAGTAATAGTTCCACTTTCTGCCACCATATGAAACTATGGCGTTGCAAGCCGTCAGAATGTGGTGTGAAAGCACATCGATTTAAGTCGGGGGATTTGGAGGACCACACATTCTGAAATAATTGCCTAGAGATGATGCGGTCATTGCTGATTATTCTCGACCCAAACCATTCACCTGCAAGTGACATGTGGTGTGGCCCCATCTTGGACGAGAGCAGTGATGTGGATACAGTTGCGCTCGTGGAAAGCTGGAATCATGTGTTGCCCAAGGAGGTCATTACAACGAGCAGATATCATTGTACACCTAACCGACGCCCGAGTTGTCAACTACTCGATGGAAAACGGAGCGCGAATGAAGGAACTTGTGAAACCACACCACAATGTCACATGAGCTGCTTGCATTGGGTGTTCCTGCAGAACATGTAGCGGAGTAGAACCTCCTATGCTTCCTAAGAATATTCCCCGGCCACATGTCATCCATGCGTGCCAAATAACGAAGTAGACTATCTATCGGCTTCATTTGGAACACATTCCGACTCTTCGGTGGATACCAGCGTAAAATGCTCCAAAACATCTTTTGAATTAAGACCAGAGAAGAGACAATTCCCACGACGGAGCTCGAGCACTGGCAGCAAAATGAAAGCCATATGCTGGACGGTCGGCTGTAGCCGTAACAACTGCATCAACAACTACCATAGGAATGGGCCATCTGCCTTTCCCTGATGCACCACCTAATCCAGCTGTTTCTTCAAATGTCTTGATCATAATCTTCAGCTAATATATTGACATGCGACCTCATCGCTGCCACTGCTGCCATTCCGATAAATCAACGCTCCCAGCAGTGCATGGTCTTTCTTCTCAATAGCCGTCGCGTATCGTACGGAAAACGTTCAACGTTCATAACCCTTTACACCGTCGTTCAACAAAAGAAATCAACACGATTCACTAAGTGAAAAACAGTATACTGAAATCAAAACTGCCAGCAGTCATGTATAGTGTCTACATTCGTGCCAAGTGTTTCTGCAGTGTCGCAGAAGGAGCATCCACCTACTCGTAGTCCCACCAGATGACCTCTCCAAACCTCAGTGGGATGTTGATAATGGTTTCTTTGTCATCTAAAAGGCACTCTTGACTAAAATCAACTTACTACGTCCAATATCAAAAGTGACTGACATCCAGTACTGTCACAGTGGGTATTTAAAACAATCCTGATTGGTAGCCTCGTAGTAGTGCCACTCTTATGCGACTGGCGCGAAATTTCAATAGGCGTCACCTTTCAGATGCAGAAACACGCCTACCAACTTTCGTTTATGTACACAAATCCTACTTGTTGCTGCGATTTATTATATCTCAGTGTATTAATCACATCCATGAAAGAACATGCTCGTCACTTTGAATCGCTGTAAATGAAGTGCACTAGGGACTGCGAGTTCCCAGACCGCTGGCGTAAGTGATGATAATGAAGTGTCGTGTATGTGCCAGTCACTTTTATGGAACCGCTGGAGTAAGATAGATCGACGTGGAGACTTCATAAAACGCGGAATTGAAATATTGTGTTTGGACGCGTCCGCAACCACAGTCGGTTTCAAATCTAGCAGAAAATATTCTTTCAGTGAATACAGATCCGTCTCAACCATTTTCATAGAGAACTTTACGAAAGGAATTGCATGCGGGGGACATTTCGAGTGGGATAACTCGCAAAGACCACAGGTCACAGCCTCACATAACATAAAGCTGCACGTCATCACTCGGCCAAACAACACACAAACATGACCACAGGTTTCTGGAGAAGTGTAGTGCGGTCCACGAAGTCGCAGTTTCGCCTCTTTTTCAAGTGTTGCGAGGTGTCTAGTGCGCAGACGGTCCAATGCCACATCTAATCTGCAGTTTGTGGTGGATTTGTGTGCCTCTGTGATGGACATAAGTTTTTTATCTCAGTATTTGAAAAATACCTAGCTAGTCAGAAACGTCATATAGACTCAGCGCGGAGGTGGTTGTGCCGCGTTTTCAGAGTGTTTTTAGGTACCGTGACTTGAGTCGACTCAGTCACTTTACCGTAAACATGAGCCAGGATATTCCACCATTTTCGTTGACCAGTTGTTCCTCTTTCGTCTAAATCTTCATGATTAGTATGTTGTGGAAACTCGCTCGACGCCAAAAATCGTTCTTCGGGCGGCACTCATGCGTTCGTCGAAATGGCACCGAATCGTGTCGCAGATCGTCCGCTAATCACCTGATATTTTTTCCATAGGAGGTGTGTCAGGAACCGTAATGAACAGCAAGTCTAACGTAGCGATTGACATCCTTCCAGTTTTAGAGCTCCATGGAATCCAATTGTCAGTCAGTCGCTTCAGCCTGATATGGTACAGTTAAGGATATTGTGGCTTCCCTTCTTCAAGGCTAGACGCGGAGTTACATGGCAGGGAAAAGCGCTACACCTGGAGTAAAGTACACCTAGGAACATATGACGTTTCCTGGTCGGTGTTTCAATCTAGTAATAGATTATAGAATCACATGAAGGAGTGATTAACGCTTGCGTTTAATACAGTTGTGTTCAGCATTGTTGTGCTAGACTTGTTCAAATGGTTCAAATAGCTCTGAGCACTACGGGACTTAACATCTGAGGTCATCAGTCCCCTAGAACTTAGAACTACTTAAACCTAACTAACCTAAGGATATCACAGACATCCATGCCCGAGACAGGATTCGAACCTGCGACCGTAGCAGTCGCGCGGTTCCGGACTGAAACGCCTAGATCCGCTCGGCCACCGCGGCTGGCGCTAGACTTGTGTTGTGTATCTTGGATTTAAAAGTTTGTATAATTTGTAATGTTGCTTTCATAATTACAAATTTGAATATCTTGAACATGTTCCTGGACTGAAACCGATTGGTAAATAAATTGAACTAAAGTCAGCATTAGTGTCTGCATTTTCTACAGTACCGGATTTAGGTTACCAAGATGTCATTTAACACGTATGAAGCCATCACTCAATGAACGAGTACTCTTTTTGCCTTGTGCTCCACAGGTGATGAGTCTACTGTAAATGTCACAGTGTATAGAAACATTAACAACGGGTAGGTACAATTGCTTTAATTTTGCAACACGCTGAGGTTACTTTCAGGACCCGATACATTACCAAGGTCTACATACACTGATGTTAAGATTTCGGAGCACGTTCGTCTAGTGAAGGGAAGGAGCACTGAGTTTTGACTAGTATCGGAGTAAGACCGACAGTGTCAAGAGGAGATCGTCAAGATGCTTTGTCGGTACCATCGCATATGAGACTAAATATTTGCTGAAAAATTCAGAAGAGGTGGGAATTTTCACGGAGGATCGGTGTAGATGCATCCATAGTTGCCACTACCGTGCACGTGGGTTTCTTCCTCGCAGTGCAGATAGTGGAACGGCGGTTCTTGTGAGTCGGCGCGCAGTATGGGCCACATAGTGTTTCTCAGGTTTGCTACAAAACAGCAGACGCATGCAATGCTTGAAATAAAGCGCAGACGTCACTCCTCCATTTGCTAGAACTTGAGTGATGCAGCTGTTGTGTTTGTGTCACAAGAAAATTTTATTAGTTTTAGAATATCGACGACGGTGACAGTTGTAATTTTCAGACTAGGTTTCTACTTCAAACGGTAATAAGTAACACTGTCATACTAGTATTGATATTCAAGTAGTCTAGTGTATTGTAATAAGAAAATACCGTTCACTCAGCCTGATTTCTGTTTTTGTGATGTCAGTCGGATGTGTTGGCCCATACCAAAAGAAGAAGTATGGGAATAATACCAAGGCTGAAGAATAAACCTGCCAGTGAGGTCAGGGAGGAGGTCTTATGAGTGCCATGCAACAAGGGGTTTCAAGTGTTTTCGAAAATGACGTGATCGAGAGTCTGCTGCGTTCCTACAATTACACTGCAAAAGAAATCCAAACCAGTTGTAGGGAAACAGCCAACTTGTATGATTCCCCATACAAGGTTTTTCAGATCGATGATGGAAGAAAATTCTGAAGAAATGCTCGTAGCACACATAAGAGATTTAGAGTCCTTGTTAGTGTCGCTAGCTGTGATCGACTTGCAAAAGTTGACTTATAAGTTGGCAGAAAATTTAAAACTGCTCCACATGTTTGGCAGCGAAATCGAATAGTCAGGTGAAGATAACTACCAAATCTGTGTGAAGAAGCACCCAGGAATGTCTTACAGAAAGCATCAGCTCACATATTTGATGTATTGTGTCTGGTTCAAGGTGAAAGGTTTCTTAATTACGTTTATTTTTATTATATTGTACTTTTCATATATAAACTGATAAATTTTTTGTGAATCACAGAAGTTCCTTTTTAATTTAAAAGCGTATATTTTATCGTACGGCCCAAATTACCTGACACTTTTCTTTACAGGTCGATTTGTAAATCTTGGAAAGCAGGGAAGCAGGAAATGTTCAACGAAAGGTTTTATGCAGTTATACCTTAGTTCAAATCAAAAAGAAAAGGTTTTTAGTAATTTGGGTTTCAGTGGCCCATACTAGGCGCTGTAATCCCTACTAATTTTGTTATACAATCCATTTACGATAAACGTAAGTGATAAATATTACTTGACATCCACTAATAAACATTTTAAATTAGAATAGCCATAAAATTCCCATGGACTCGAAGTCACAACGCTACAGTTACGAGCTATTTTGTAATTATTATTACATTTGGGACTTCGAGTTTAACTGTTATGTAGAATGGTGATTCAGCCATAGCGTACCCCGTTTTTCTAAACCATTTTCTGTGCAGTGCAATGATTGTGACAACGAATGTTCATTGCGTCACCACTGTGAACTCTAAGCTGTAAAAGCTTATAGACTTAATGGGCTGCTCCAGTAAGTGGGTACCTCGATTCGGTTTTCTAAATAAATATGGATGTATTTCAGTTGGCGGTATATTCAGAAGGCTTTTAGCTCCGCTGCATGAGCGATTCCTAGCATGTGGAAAAATGAACGTCTTAGATAAGTAAACACTTAGTTAAATATTTCGCCCGTTTCACAATTTCACAGAAATGGTATGATATTATCTGTCGATAATGGAAACAAACCAAAAGGAAGTTAACCTACTTAGGCACAGTACGTGACGTCAGTCAGACAGACGACGTAAAAGCTGATATGATTAATTTAACATCTCTAGGATCGATATGACTACTCTGGCGAGCCTTTCTGGCTGTGTTTCGAGGGAATACATTTCTACAAATGTCAAAAGAGTTTAGTGACAGTGAAGACACACAACATACTAGAGTGGTCCAAAAAGTTACTGAAATTCGCGTCTGTTAGATAAGCACTACACAGCAGCTCTTTGTTACTTGGTGGCATTAGCCTTAAAAGGCGTTCAAGAAGTAAAGCGACTTTCTTTTTGTTGTAAAGACTAAGTTCATTACAGAGGTCACAAGCTCGAGATTTTAGATTTTGAATTCAAGAGACGCGGCTAGAAAACCCGGATGTCGGGATGAAATCATGCAATCACACCAACGCGAAAGGCTTCAAGTACACAATAGAAAGAATGTGACACTTAACTTTCTGTGTTTCGAAGTCAGCAGAGAAGCTGAAAGAGCCATCTAAGGAAGACGCAGTAAACAAAACGTGTTGAAATTGGTATCCATGTTTTAAGTGGAGGAAACTGTTTCCTGAAGATCAACTACTACGAGATCAATCTTGACTTTCACGAAATGCTAGAAACTTTGTGAGGGTGCGAAAAGCCGTCTACGGAGGTCGACGTCGGATGAATGACGAAGTTCTGTACCTTCGCGTCTTGAAGCATATTTCAGCGTATTTTATCGCGGGGAGTCAACCGACAAAGAAGTTTGCCCACAAGAGACCAAAGGAAAAATTACACCTGTGTGCACTGTGGAAGGCAATATCTTTTGTACAATGAAACGAATTTTCTTTCTGAAACTGTGACTGTTGCCTTACTGTGCTGCGCGCCAGCTTTACACATGTGAAGCCAACGGGAAGCACTGTCGCCGATGAGGAAAAAATGTGGCAGTGGGTTCACATGTGAAAACAATGCTATTTATTTCTTTGATGTGAAGGGACGTGTACAAAGGTCGTACTTCATCAGGAAAAACTGATAGTCGAGCATTTTACCTGACCTGCTTTTGAAGAGATTGTGTGAAAATATGCGACACGAACGCCCAGACCTAAAGGCAAATAAATGAATGGTGCACAATGACGGAGCCTCAGCACGCGCTGCTTTGAAGTTAAGCTCTTGGCGAAAAGCAGCACTGCTGTTGTTCGTTATCAGGTGACTGCTTATTTTCGTGTATGAAAAAGAATCTTAAAAGTTGATCTAGATGAAAAACGTAAAGTTAAAATTATTGTATTTAACTGTTTGGGTAGCTGTTAGTTTTTCCACCACTCCCCCCCCCCCCCCCCACCACCCCCTCTCTCTCATCGCAACTTTGCCTTCGCTTCCCATGTAAGTGCTGTCTCTAGTCTTTCTGCTTCCCAATTAGTTTAATGCTGCCATCCACGAATCCCTCTCCTGTGCCGACCTCTTCACCTCAGAGTAGCACTTGTAACATACGACCTCAGTTATTTCCTGAACGTCTTCCTCTACAGCCTCTAGTACCATGGAAGTTACCCCCTGATGTCTTAACAGAAGTATCATACTGTCCCTTCTTCGTTCCAGGGTTTTCCACATTTTCCTTTCCTCTCTAATTCTGCGCAGAACTTCCTTCTACCTCAACTTATCAGTCCATCTGATTTTCAACATTCGCCTGTAGCACCAACTCTGAAACGCTTCGATTCTCTTCTGTTGCGGTTTTTCCCACAATCCACGTTTCACTATCATGCAATGCTGAACTCCAAACGTACATTCTCAGAATTTTCCTCCTCAAATTAAGACCTATGTTTTATACACGAAGATTTCTCTTGGCCAGGAATTTTTTTTTCCAGTGCTAGTCTGCTATTGGTGTCGTCCTTGCTCCGTCCATCATTGGTTAATGTACTGCCAACGTAGCTAAATTACTTACCTTCATGACCATCAATCTTATTGTTAAGTTTCTAGCTCTTTTCATTTCTGCTACTTCTAATTACTTTCGTCTTTCTTCGATGTAACCTCAATGCGTATTCTGTACTCAGTAGACTGTTCATTTCATTCATCAGATCTTGTAATTATTCTTCACTCTCGCTGAGGAGAACAATGCCACAAGCGAATCGCATCATTGACATCCTTTCGCCCTGAATTTTAATTCCACTCCTGAACCATTCTTTTATTTCCATCATTTATTCTTTGCTGTATGGATTAAACAGTAGGGGCGGAATACTACATCCCTGTCTTACACCGTTTTTAATCGAGCAGTTCGTTCTTGGTCGTCCACTCTTATTTTTCCTTCATGGCTCTTGTACATGTTTTATATAACCCGTGTTTCGCTATAGCTTACCCCTGTTTTTCTCACAATTTCGAACATCTTGCCCCATATGACACTGTTGAACGCATTTTCCAGGGCGACAAATCCTGTGATCAGAACTGCCTTTCTGGTGGCTTTACCTTTCCTAAGCCAAACTGATCGTCATCTAACACATCCTCAATTTTCTTTTTCATTCTTCTGGATATTATTCTTGCCAGCAACTAGGATGCATGAGGTGTTGAGCTGATTGTGCGATAATTACAGCACTTGTCAGCTCTTGCAGTCTTCGGAACTGTGGGGATAATATTTTTCCGAAAGTCAGATTGTATATCGCCAGGGTCATACATTCTACAGACAAACGTGAATAGTGGTTTTGTTGCCACTTCCCCCAATAATTTTAGAAATTGTGGTGATGTGTTATCTTCACCTTCTGCCTTATTTTATCTCAAGTCTTCCAACGGTCTCTTAAATTCTGATTCTAATACGTGGTACCCTCTCATTTCTAAATCGACTCATGTTTCTTCTTCTATCACAAGAGAAAGGACTTCCCCCTCAGAGAGGCCTTCAGTGTGCTCTTTCCACCTATCTGCTCTCTCCTCTGCATGTAACAGTGCAATTCCCATTGCACTCTTAATGTTACAACCCTTGCTTTTAATTTCACCGAAAGTTGTTTTGACTTTTCTGTACGCTGTCTCAGTCCTTCCGACAATAATTTCTTTTTTGATTTCTTCACATTTTTCGTGCACCGATTTTGTCTTAGCTTCCCTGCATTTACTATTTATTTCATTCCTCAGAGACTTGTATTTCTATATTACTCTATTTCCCTGAGCATTTTTGTACTTCCTTCATTCATCGATCAACTGAAGAATTTTTTCTGTCACCTATGGTTTTTTCGCTGCTACCTTCTTTGTACCTATGTTTTTCTTTCACACTTCTTTGATTGGTCTGTTTAGAGACGTTCATTCCTCTTCAACTGTGCTGCCTACTGAGCTATTTCTTATTGCTGTATCTATAGCCCTCGAGAATATCAAGAGTTATCTCGTCATTCCTTAGTAGTTCTGTATCCCACTTCTTTTCATATTGATTCTTTCTGACTAATCCCTTAATCTTCAGCCTACTGTTCATCACTATTACATTGTGATTTGAGCCTACGTCTGTTCGTGTGTACGCCTTACAATCCAGTATCTGATTTCGGAATCTCTTCAGCCTACTGCTCATCACTATTACATTGTGATCTGAGCCTATATCTGTTCGTGTGTACGCCTTACAATCCAGTATCTGATTTCGGAATCTCTGTCCGACCATGATGTAATCTGACTGAAATCTTAACCTGTTTCCCACCTTTTCCAAGTCCACCTCCTCCTCTTGTGTTGCTTGAACAGAGTATTCGCTATTATAAACTTAAATTTATTACATAACTCAATCATTCTCCTTTCTCATTCCTACTACCAAGCCCATATTCTCCCGCAACTCTTTCTTCTATTCCTTTCCCCTGCAACCGCTTTCCAATCTCCCATGGCTATTAGATTTTTATCTCCCTTTACGTGCTGCATTACCCGTTCAACATACATACTTTCTCTATTTCTTCAGTGTCAGCTTGCGACGTCGGCATGTGTACCTGAATAATCGTTGTCGGTTTTGGTTTTCTGTCCATTCCGATGAGAACAATCGTATCACTGAATTGTTCTCAGTATCACACTCTCTGCCCTACCTTCCTATTCATAACGAATTCTACGCCCTTTATACCGTTTTCTGCTGCTTCTGATATCAGCGTATATCATCTGACCAGAAATCCTTGTTCTCTTTCCTTCACTGAAACCCACTATATCTAGATTGAGCTTCTGCATTTCTCTTTTCAGATTTTCTAACTTCTCTACCACGTTGAAGTTCCTGACATTCCACACTTCGATTCGTAGAATGTTATCTCCTTTCGTTGGTTATTCAATCTTTTTCTCATGGTCACCTCCCCCGTGACATTTCTTTAGCGGAGATCCGAATAGGTCCTATTCCAGAACCTTTTGCCAATGGAGAGATCATCATGACACATTTTTCAATTGAAGATCTTAGTTATCAATAGCTAGTAACTACTTAACGATGAAAAGGCGAATGAATCAAAATCCATGGGGAACAAGGAGACGTAACACGCCAGTTTCTTGAAAAAAGTGAAGAACAGATAATATTGAACATTGCAATGAACAGCTGATGCACCATTATGTTAAGAGCTCATCAACCTCTATGTTACGTGGAGACTGGTGGAATATGGCTCGAACGGAGGAACTCACGAAACTGGTAATGATTTTTGGATCCTGATAAGGAAGGATACTTTCTCCAGTCACTATATCAAAAACCCTGGACGCTGTGGCAGGAGTGAAATAAATCAAGACAAAAACTGACGTTCATGGTTTACTGATCCAAAATGGAGCATCTTCCTTTTAACGAGCACGTGGCTCATTGCGAACCAGTACGAAAAAGAGTTCGAAATACAGTGTAATAAGACATCCCCTACATTGCAAAATAGATCACAACGTTCGTCACTTAAGCGCTAAAGATAAAAATGTCTTGATTGTACAAGTGAGATGTGCTGTGTTGTCGACACGTAGGGTACAACACTTAGACAGTCGTTGCAATGACAGGTTTCTTTTCTTGTCAAAGAAATACGAATCTGACCTACAAAAAACACAATGAGTGTATTGTATGTTGAATCCGGAAAGGCAATTGAACTCTCAACCTCATTTTCTGCTTGCAATATCGAGCAACAATATTCTTGTAGTCTGTATTCAACAGAAACAGAGGTGCTCCTCAGTGACGGCATTCACGTAGCAGGCATAAGAAGAAACGACACAGGGGACGTCAGCGAAGCCTTCGGGCTGACGGATGGCGTTTGTCACAGAAGAGCTATTGCTACCAATCACTGCCACAATAGCGTATCCAAGACGATTCCCAATAGAAGACGGTCATCTGCTTCGTTAGCTGTCGATCTCACACTGGACAAAAGGCACTACTGTGAAATGTAAACAGTGTTTTTTCTTCCCGCTATAGTTGACATGTTCCTGCAGCGTGACTCAGCTAGATTCCATTCAAGATCGTACTGCCTTTTGAATAGAAGTCGGATTGAATGGGGCGCATTTTATCTTGGCTCTTTACAAACAGCTATGAACGGGCTTACACTGAATACCACTACTGAACAGTAGACATGGAACTGAGCTCAGAGTTTCTGGAATACTACAACGATAAAATGTAGAACGTTGCTAGAAGTAACGGTAGCATCTGTTGCAACAATCTATGCTTCAAATACTGTGTCCGAATATGCTGGAATGAGTAGAACATCCTCTAGATTATAGCAGATACCACTATACGTAGCAAATATGTTGTTCAAACATTCGCTTTAAAGACCGTGTGAGCGCTGTACAGCTTACATACTACCCTAGATCGTCCGTCATTCGTTTGCTCGTCAGGAAAAAATAGGTTAATTACAGCATTAGAATGATGAACCAACAGATAAGTATGAAACATATTCAGAGCGGAAAATTTTTCCTATCTGAGAACATTTTCGTCGTGATAAATGACCATGTTTCTTGGCGATCAAGGCACACGGTTTTACAGTGCAAAAAATAATTTTGAAGTGACAAAGGTGGGTTTTCGGAAGCAGGGGTTGGGAAGGGAGTGAGACAGATTTGTAGCCTATCCCCGTTGTTATTCAATCTGTATATTGAGCAAGCAGCAAAGGAAAAAAAGAAAAATTCGGAGTTGGAATTAAAATCCAAAAAAATGGTTCAAATGGCTCTAAGCATTATGGGACTTAACTGCTGAGGTCAACAGTCCCCTAGAACTTAGAACTACTTAAACTTAACTAACCTAAGGACATCACACACATCCATGCCCGGGGCAGGATTCGAACCTGCGACTGTAGCGGTCGCGTGGTTCCAGACTGTAGCGCCTAGAACCGCTCGGCCGCAACGGCCGGCCCCTCTACAAGACGCAAATATTGCGACTAGCATGTCAATGGAGATGAGGTGAAATAATTAAGACATCACAGACACCCGGTTCCCGAGTGAAGAAAATCTTCAACCCGGCCGGAGTCGGACACGGTATCCCGCGAGAGGATGACAGTCTCCAACTCTACTGCGATGTTGTGCCTGAAGTCATCGAAATTCTTTACATTTCTACAATGTTAGTTTAAGGCTAAAACATTAGAGTATGTAACATCTGTGTAATTTGGCAGCTGCTCGGTTGTATGGAGGTTCGGCAGTATGCTGGATGTTCTGTACGTCCCCAGCAGGTCCCACCTGCTTTTACACTACACAACACTGTTAAAGGATCACATCTTCGAAACGCCACAATTGTCTTTCATTGCGAAGCGTAACTTTTACACGTGGCTCAAAGGTGCCTAAAACCTTCCTCTTTAGGGGTGCAAAAGCGTGGCGCCCTGCGATGTCACCCTGGGGTTCGGCGACGCTTCAGACAGCAAGGTATCGTCACATACGAGAAAAAGACTACCGCTCAGAGGTTCAAGTGACGTGTAAGAAGAGGTAATGATGTCACACAGACGCCAAATTGCACAACAACTCTCTCCAAGGCATCTGTGGATATGTCACACGATGGGAAAGTCGTCATAACCCTCGTACCCACATTTAGGCCCTCCTTTTTACGTCTCTGGGATGGAGATGAGAACCACGACGCCCACCGTTCAAGTAACGCTGTTTTCCTATGCGTGGATCAGAAAAACATTTCAGACACGCCGCCACTGAAGACCGACACGAAAAGTCATTAGGAGGTGGCATAAAAGGTGTCAGTGGAACCACCCGTTTCCTTGGGGCGTTAATTCCCACATGGCAGTGCGCAGTTTGATGGGCAACAGAATGACGTTCTTGATAACCTTAGACACTGAAGACACCCTGCGGACGAGTCTGTCCTTCTCTAATGACACCGTGATTCGGCAATCGCATTGAACGTGATAACACCCATTCGGAGTACAGTGCACCCGCAATTTTTTCTCTTATGTGCAGGGTGGAACCTTTGGAGACCGTTCAAAGCCATCGACGAGATTTGACGGTATACAAAGCAGTGAAGGGTGCTTATGCTTTTTCAGTGCTCCTGTTTCGCGCACTCTTGTGGTGTGATCACGAAGGTGTGCTACAGTGAAACATACGTGAATAAAATCAGAGAGAGTCTATTTCCGAAACACCCTTGGTGCCATCCGGCCTTCCTTTTTATGTACTATAAAGATGTACAGAGACGAAATCCCAGGCGCTTGCAGATAGGAAAAAATTTAGATTCCCCCAACCCTTTCAAAAAAATGTTTAAAATGGCTCTAAGCACTATGGGACTTAACATTTGAGGTCATTAGTCCCCTAGGCTTAGAACTTCTTAAACTTAACTAACATAAGGATATCACACATATCCATGCCCGAGGCAGGATTCGAACCTGCGGCCGTAACAGCAACGCGGTTCCGGACTGAAGCGCCTAGAACCGACCGGTCGCACAGGCGTCCCTTCCCCCAACCCTTTTCCAGATGCCTATTAGCAAGCGCGACAGCAGCAGCGTATCCCGCTGGCAGTTGCCTAGGACTCATAGGCCATTAGGTTGTCTCTTTCCACATTTTTAAGGTGTTCAGTAACGGTGAGCGGGTGCGCCGGTGGTGTTGCCAAACTGGGGGACCTCGGAAGGACCCATTCCCCTTTTTACTTACGCATGTGTCAATTTCGCGCATCCTCTCGCCTCCCTCCCCTATTCCCCCCCTTCCCCCCCCCCCCACACGCCTCACCCACCCACTAACCAAGATGATGTCACACGACGGCTCCAAATAGGAGGGCTGAAATAGCATAAACACCCATCACTGCTTCGTGTTTAAATTTCGTCGAATGGTTTTGAACGATCACACACGCCTCACCCACCCACTAACCAAGATGATGTCACACGACGGCTCCAAATAGGAGGGCTGAAATAGCATAAACACCCATCACTGCTTCGTGTTTAAATTTCGTCGAATGGTTTTGAACGATCACTAATGGTCCCACCAAGTACACCAGAGCAATAATTGCGGTCGCACCGCTGTCCAAGAGGGTGTGATGACGTTCAATGGGGTCGGCTGAACACGCTGTGCTTAGGGAAGAGCTGAATCGTCCGTGAGCTATCACCAATGTCAAAGATTGTCCTGTTGCTTATTGCCATGTGAACTTTCTTTTGACCGCGAAATGTGTGGTACTGAGCGCCTCAAGGGGAGGGGTGGTTTCATAGGAACTCCTTATGGCTCCCTCTGAGTCCTCTCCATGTCGATTCTGAGCGGCGGGATGTTTGAAATGTTTTTCTCAGCCGTTCCTTAAACAAAAAAAAAAAAAAAAAAAAAAAAAAAAGAAAACAACGCATGTGATTTCAATGCCGGGCTTCGCTGCTCTGACATCCACAGTGGAGGCGTGAAAAGAAGGGGTGGCGAGGCGACCTCCGCATAGTGTAACACGCCCACGGTGGCGTTGCATGGAATTGTGGTGAAATTTGGCACCGAAGTGATATCATTAACCCATCTCTCATAATATTCTGAGCTGTGGCCTTTTTCTTCATGCGTCTACACTTTTCTACTTGAAGTGTCGCTCAGCTCCAGCATGATGTCTCACGCTTTTACACCAGTACAGAGGAAGCTTGAAGGCACCTCTGAGCCAAATTTCGAACTGATGACTTGTAATGGGGGACACGATGTTTCGAAAGACCAATTCGTCAACTGTGTTGCACAGCGTACAGTGGTATTCCGTATTTTCTGAATCTCATCGTGCTTCTGTGGAACTTCACTGCGATCAACGGAATTCCAGCGTCCTCTGTCACCACAATTTAAATTGTTCTATACGTCTGCTACGATTCATTCCCGTGGCTCTTGTCGCACTCCTCTATACAAAAGTGCTACACGTGAAAGACTTAAACAACTTTTCTCTTTCGAATGCACGTTGAACCTATTAGAAGAGAGACGAAATTTCACAGAGTGGTGCATTAGCTTCTTTTGTTCATGTGGTAATATTCCTTCGACATCTGCCGTTGGTGGTTAACCGAGAATCTCAGTAGAAGAATTCTTCTGCACTTGCAAGTTTCAACCATTTCAGCGATCTATTAATCTCATTGCATACAACATTCTCGGTGTACTTGCTGCATTGTTGATGGTGGCAATCATCGAAATCTTGGAAATTTCATCTGACTTTGATACAGCAAATAACCGAGAACTTTTTAAGCAAGGAGGGCGCCGCAAAAAACTACGCAGCCAAATTAATCTTATTATTCATTTATTCACCACTGAAATATAGCTTTGTAACTGTTATAATTTTGCAACAAACATCCATCCTCCAGTCTCTTTCAGAAGATTCCTTTCTTCACTATAGCCCACTATCTTCCACCAATATACACTCCTGGAAATGGAAAAAAGAACACATTGACACCGGTGTGTCAGACCCACCATACTTGCTCCGGACACTGCGAGAGGGCTGTACAAGCAATGATCACACGCACGGCACAGCGGACACACCAGGAACCGCGGTGTTGGCCGTCGAATGGCGCTAGCTGCACAGCATTTGTGCACCGCCGCCGTCAGTGTCAGCCAGTTTGCCGTGGCGTACGGAGCTCCATCGCAGTCTTTAACACTGGTAGCATGCCGCGACAGCGTGGACGTGAACCGTATGTGTAGTTGACGGACTTTGAGCGAGGGCGTATAGTGGGCATGCGGGAGGCCGGGTGGACGTACCGCCGAATTGCTCAACACGTGGGGCGTGAGGTCTCCACAGTACATCGATGTTGTCGCCAGTGGTCGGCGGAAGGTGCACGTGCCCGTCGACCTGGGACCGGACCGCAGCGACGCACGGATGCACGCCAAGACCGTAGGATCCTACGCAGTGCCGTAGGGGACCGCACCGCCACTTCCCAGCAAATTAGGGACACTGTTGCTCCTGGGGTATCGGCGAGGACCATTCGCAACCGTCTCCATGAAGCTGGGCTACGGTCCCGCACACCGTTAGGCCGTCTTCCGCTCACGCCCCAACATCGTGCAGCCCGCCTCCAGTGGTGTCGCGACAGGCGTGAATGGAGGGACAAATGGAGACGTGTCGTCTTCAGCGATGAGAGTCGCTTCTGCCTTGGTGCCAATGATGGTCGTATGGGTGTTTGGCGCCGTGCAGGTGAGCGCCACAATCAGGCCTGCATACGACCGAGGCAAACAGGGCCAACACCCGGCATCATGGAGTGGGGAGCGATCTCCTACACTGGCCGTACACCACTGGTGATCGTCGAGGGGACACTGAATAGTGCACGGTACATCCAAACCGTCATCGAACCCATCGTTCTACCATTCCTAGACCGGCAAGGGAACTTGCTGTTCCAACAGGACAATGCACGTCCGCATGTATCCCGTGCCACCCAACGTGCTCTAGAAGGTGTAAGTCAACTACCCTGGCCAGCAAGATCTCCGGATCTGTCCCCCATTGAGCATGTTTGGGACTGGATGAAGCGTCGTCTCACGCGGTCTGCACGTCCAGCACGAACGCTGGTCCAACTGAGGCGCCAGGTGGAAATGGCATGGCAAGCCGTTCCACAGGACTACATCCAGCATCTCTACGATCATCTCCAGGGGAGAATAGCAGCCTGCATTGCTGCGAAAGGTGGATATACACTGTACTAGTGCCGACATTGTGCATGCTCTGTTGCCTGTGTCTAAGTGCCTGTGGTTCTGTCAGTGTGATCATGTGATGTATCTGATCCCAGGAATGTGTCAATAAAGTTTCCCCTTCCTGGGACAATGAATTCACGGTGTTCTTATTTCAATTTCCAGCAGTGTATATAGTAGTTTGAGTTTATTCATAATTGGATGTGTGTCGTGGCTGCACTCAGCTTCAAAAATAAATTGTTGACTCGGCCACACACGATATAAATGTACTACTTTAACATATTTATAAGAAATAGATGCCAGCATATACGCGCAATAATCTTCATTGCATGGAATATATTTAGACACACTAAGTCACTCAAAGCTGCTGCATTTATGTTAATGTGTAAGAAGTCAAAACGGGTAAAAACGTTTAAGAGTCAGTAGATATTTCAATGCGCTTCCCAGGTAATTTGACCTCATCTTCAAACGTAGCGCATCAATATCAGCACTTCAGAAAAAAATAAATGACTGAATGCAGATCTCGGATGCTGGTAGTCACCCCCTCACTTCCGCCAGGAAAACACGTGGATGTCATGCTAGATTTGTCTCATTCCCCCCTACGCTACCTGGACATGGGAAGTATCAGTTTAGTTTGAGAAGAACGTCATACGATACTGCAATATGTGGAAACTATGTAGAAGTCACTCTGATATCAGCTCTGAATTAAAGATCTTACAGATCAGTTAAGTTGTTAGATGGTAACCATGCGCTATATCTTTCCATCAACTTTCACATCCTCACCGCAGTAATTCAAGTATCTGGTAGAGCCGCACGTCAAGGTTTGTTTGGTTCAGATTTTAATTACATTAAACGTTAGTGACGGAAGCATTTTCTTTTCATTTCTGGGTATCACTTACGTCAATCGAACGAAAGATTGCGCAATTTTCTTAACTGTGAATGGTCACTTATATTTCATTTCTTAACATTCTTATCATCAAACATTTTAAAAATTTTCATTTATTCCAGGAAGCGTTTAGTCTTTTATTATTGTAATCTTCCTTTATAAGAATGAAAATGTCGTTTTCTGAATGTTCTTGACACCGGTGCGTGAAATACGGTCTGCAATCGAAACCTGTGTGAATTAACGTTTTTTGTTTGCACTCGAGTTCATGCACATTGCTCAGTGGCCTAAATTACTTCAGTTTAGGCAATATATTTGTGCTCCGACGTTACGTATTGCCTCACAAAGATATTTATCATCCGGGAATGTACAGTTTTCTTAAAAGACAGATTGTGCTTATTT
This sequence comes from Schistocerca americana, assembly GCF_021461395.2. NCBI lineage: Eukaryota > Metazoa > Arthropoda > Insecta > Orthoptera > Acrididae > Schistocerca > Schistocerca americana. Next base: position 467,044,482 of record NC_060121.1, read on the forward strand.
AAGGTGTAATTGCAGTTAAATGTTTCTACAGAACAGAAACTTATATCTAAATAACACCTAGTGCTTTCTCCAGTACTTACGTGAGGATGAGAATGACTTAACGAAATACCTCAGCAAACAAATCGAAAATGGTTACAACTGAAGAACACGTCGAACAATTACAGCACACTAAATACATTATATACGCAACCAGAAACTATTCTGTTAAAATACACAAACGATATCTCTGCCTGTAAACACCAACAATGCCTCTAGTATAGTTCTCGATTCATTAGAGAGTGTAGTTCCGTAATAATTTTCTGAGAAATAGAATCTGAATATTCGCCCAACAACTGCGTACGTTGTAGAGAAAAAATGGTAATAGCTTGGAAGTGCACCGTTGTGGGGATACGGCAGTGAAACTACAGGCAAACGGCGGCGGGGTTGTGGATGTGCGTACGTTTAAACTAACTTGCTCCCGCTTTTAAACTAATTAGCAGAGACACTAATTACATAAAGGCTTCGGGGAATAATCATAACTAAACAAACTTTAAACTCCTATCCGTGGTTGGTTACCATACGCACGAATTATCTGTGATGTTTACCGGGAACAACTTGACTGTTAAATGAACTATGTTAGCTGTAAAGTAATACCACGGAGATGATGTCATAGAACCCACAGGCGAATTTAATGCGAGTGTACGGCCATTATTTCTCATCTCCAGTTGGTACACGTAATTTTACTTTGCTTTATTGCACCTTTTTATATTCATTGCTTATTCAATTATAAAAAACAGTCTTCTTTCATCTGGTCTGCGAGTTCTGTACACTGGGTGACCATCAATGGACTCCCTGATTTCAGACTTAATTATTTCTAAAGCTTCGATCGATAGACGAATTCAGGAGACAGTAAGTTTATTGTGAAAGCTGCAAATATTTTATACAGAAGTTGTATAGAAGTTCTTAAATGTTTCGAATAGCTGCTGACAGAGAGCGCTACTATGACATTGCATAGTGTCTACAAATAGTGCGCCGCAGCTGAGACCAATTAATTCCACCGCTGAAACGTGAAATTTCCATTCAGAATCTAAAGCTACAAGGCTATAGCTGTACGAGCTGGGCGACAGAGGGTTGACTTTGAGAATCAGATTCACGCAATGTTCGATAATGCAGCGTTTGCTGTTGGATGCGTCTGCTTCACACATGAAGGACACTTCCACCCGAATGGAACCGTGAAAAAAAATAATTCCGGGGTTCCGAAATCACCATTTGTGTGACGCGAAACCACTGGATATTTCTAGAATTACTATTTGGGCTGCGGTATGAGGAAGAGGCATTTTTGTCTCTATTTTTAAACGAGAAAATATACTAGTGAATGTTACGTTGCAGTTTATGAAAAATTTATCGTCCCACAGCAACCGCTGGAGGATCGACCAGGCGCCGACTGGTCCAGCCCACATCCCACCGAAACGTGTTTCGCTTTCCTAATAATCACTTCGGGAAAAGAGTCATCCCGTTGGATTATTGCAGATTTACTGACGCAGGGAAGGATTAGCCTCGATATTCGCCAGATCTGACCTGTTGTAAGTACATTTTATTTGGCACATTGGAAGACACTGTCCACCGCATCCATCCCACCACCGTGGACGAGCTTGAATTGGCGACCTACGTGGGTGACGTTTCTGAGCACTGGTTACCCTCAATTTGTTCCTCAAGAAACTTCCTACAACCATCCGGAGTTTGTCGCAAAATTTCAGGGACACCCTGTATGTGACGTGTTTTCCTTGTGTTGCAAATCCTACATCAGAGACCTTGGAGGAATACAATTACTAACACTACTGACACTACGTCGATCAGCTCATAGGTAGCTGTCCGTCAGTGCCATGACTCCTCAGCCAAAGAGCGGGCTCCGGCCGCAATGTGAGTGGAGTGAGGTACACGTCCGCCCCTCTCGGTGGCGTTTTCACGGCCCCCTAATGCGGCTCGCTACTCAGCGGGTAGCCCCACGAGGCCGCCGGTCGCCACCGCACGCTACGCTAATGGTGCTTTAGCGGCCACTGGAGGATGGTGCCTGTCGCACCTAGTGCGTCATTTCCTGCCCACCGCCAGGTCGGTAAAAGCGACCCCCTGCAACACGGCCTCGCCGACCTCTGCTCGCCAGTACGTCGCAAGGCGTAAATCGGCGGACCAGCCACTGAGTTGCGGTACGGAATACATTCACATTAGTCGACACGTTGAGACGAACTTTCTAATTAAAACTACAAAGAGGTACAAAGCTTCATATGGAGAGAAAAAAATAATGAAAGAAAAGAATGGACGCGCGAAAGTAGGCGAGCGGTCTGAGGCGCTGCAGTCATGGACTGTACGGCTGGTCCCGGCGGAGGTTCGAGTCCTCCCTCGGGCATGAGTGTGTGTGTTTGTCCTTAGGATAATTTAGGTTAAGTAGTGTTTAAGCTTAGGGACTGATAACCTTAGCAGTTAAGTCCCATAGGATTTCACACACTTTTGAACATTTCTTTTGAAAAGTTTATTGGGGGACCCCAAGCAGCCACACACGTAATGCCAGTAAAAAGCTGTACTTCGTGATCTGAAAATGGCCGTATGATAGACGCATGGTACGTATTAGCTGTGTTTTTGCTTGTGATGATAACGAGCGACCATGGAAAACCTCTGTATTCATTTTGAATAACACAAAAAAAACTCTACAGCTCGATATGGCTATCTATGGCAGATCACCTTCAACAGCGTCGTATGCCTTCTCAGCCGCACAACCTCCAAGATCCGTAGACTACGTCAGATATCCATTTATTTTCACAATACCGCCGTCTCAGCAGTCCACGTTCGTATCACGCTCCCCATAATTACCGTGCGTTATCCATCTCGCTCACAGAGGTAGCTACGTCACCGGCATATACCTAACCCGTCTCATTCACCTGACAATTTATTACCCAACGGTGTCACTTGTAATTGAAGTACCTGTAGCTTCCAACATGGTTTCCTGATGCAAAGCGCAACTCCTTCCTCTTCCCATCAAGAAAAATACATGGCTGTATAAGGAACGGAACCGAGGCTTCCTCGCACCTGTGCAAGAAGTGTGTGTGTGTGTGTGTGTGTGTGTGTGTCTGTGTACCCTATCTTCGTCAACGCGGAGGGAAGTTGCGGATGCGAAGGGATTCACATGTAAAAGTCATCAAAAACGAATGATATTATTGCCAGATGGCAAATTCTGCGATCGCTGGACAGACTGATGATTTTATCGATGACGCTTTCGTAACGAAGGAGTTGCGGTTAAGACGCTTTCAACTGAATTTGGTACTTAAAAGACTTACTACTAGAAAAAAATGTACTTTAGAGTAAGAGACCCCTAGCACCCCAAGGGTTTGGTGTTTCAGTACCGGAGAATACAAGGTAACTTGTATGAATAAATCTGAAGTAGTTCGAGTAATTTGTACCTCAGCACCCAGCTCACCACTATAAATGGGGGTGGGAGTGGGAAGCAGATAACATTTGAAATTAATCGACGACTGTCATTTGTGTCGAGTCCATAGTTTTCGGCGCTGCTAGGCTGATTGGCGGCAGTGCCATCGGCATTTCACCAATGGCAGTACGCGAATCGATTGAAAGGGATTTACAAATATAATTTGCAATCACTTTGTAACTTAAATTAATATTACAATGGTTCTGTAAAAGATTTTACTTCGTAATTTGTATTTATTGTTTTACGTGTATACAGATGAACTGAAACTTAAACCATCTCATCAATTACAGCTGACCTAGAAAGTTCTGTTTCTGAGTAAGATGCACAGATGCGAAGTATGTATGTATATCGTACATCGTAGGGAAGCTAAAGAAATTATCAGCATGGACTCAAAACGCCAATCATCACTTAATATGTTCCTTTACACCAGTTCCCCTGGAGAAGAAATCCTCATTTTATCTGATTCAATTAAAATGACGTTATGTACAATTTTTTTATCAGACAGACTTCCTGAGAATTCTTTACGAGTCATTCAGCACTCTCTCCTGTGGTCAAATATCCGCTCATTTAACTTCACCGACTTAGTGACACATGACATCGAGGGGATGAGTGTGTACGGGAGTATTGCAATTCTCTATTGACGTTATAACAAGAGCTCTCTTCCTCAAAAATGTCGAACAGTCGGCGGCTTTGCTAGAACAAGCAAACGGCATAGGGGTTAGTAATCATCGCAATCATAGCTTTCGACAAGGCGCAAGTGCCTCCTCGTTGTTACCAAATGAAGAGCACTTCATGGAGCTCAGTCTCCCTGGCTGGCACGGGTGTGGTGAACCTGATCTGAGGACTGCATATCGCCGCCACTACACTGTGTTCCTAGCGACCATTTTGCGTTAAGACGGTGGAACCTTGTTTGTGATCGGGGATTTTAGGTTGTTTACCTCAAGTTGTGCAACTTGCCATTAGAGTGGACTGTTAATTGGGTGAAGCAATAATGTTCCACCATTTGAGTACCTATTGCACACCTGTTGTTGTAGTAGGATATACTATTTACATCTTTCTGGAAAAATGTTAAATCAGCGAACACTCTGCTGCACAGTGAAAGACTTATTCTGGAAGCTGTCGTATTTTGTTGGGAACGACATTGGAGATAATGGTTAACCGACATGTTGAAGGATTCTTAGAATCCATACAGCTCTTTAGACGTTCTCAGAATGAGGTCAGGAGATGTTGCTCAACCTTAGATAATTGGGCCCTACTGGAAGCGGCTGTACGGCAGGCATCATCTCGTAAGAGTGTTTTCTGAGGCCCAAATCTCCTAGAACACTTCTTGGAGACATAATAGCATCGGACAACTGCCTGAGTGTGGCTTTGTAAAATATCTTCCTGCACTTAGACGATAATTGCGCTCCCCACGCTATTTTAAATATCAAATCGGATACATCCCTTCTGACCGTTTACAAAAAAAGAACGGTGTTCCTCTCTTTGTCGTAGTTATTAATAGCGTAAAGTCCATAGTAAGTTGTCTTTGTTCTTCGTTTGTGGACAACTTCATCTGTTCCTCCTCAAGCGTTTCGTCCAGTACCCGTCAGTTTCAGCTGACAGTAACTGGGGTGGAGGAACGGGCGGAGAAAAATTATATTAATTTCTTACCTGATAAGCCTGTGTGCGTCCGTAATATCTGTCCCACTTGCTTGTAATGTTACTGAAATAGTGATTGAGGACAGGGTTTCTCGGCCTCCGCCGGCCGGTGTGGCCGTGCGTTGCTAGGCGCATCAGTCTGGAACCGCGTGACCGCTACGGAAGCAGGTTCGAAACCTGCCTCGGGCATGGATGTGTGTGATGTCCTTTGGTTAGTTAGGTTTAAGTAGTTCTAAGTTCTAGGGGACTGATGACCACAGATGTTAAGTCCCATAGTGCTCAGAGTCATTTGAACCATATTTTTTTCTCGGCCTCCAATTTTGTTTAAATCTTATTTGGTCGCCACGCCTTAGAGGCCTGACAGCGTGATCACTAAAAGAACTAGATGTTTCGTTAGTAACAGTTTACTGTGAACAGTGTGATGATGTCTGCTTCAGGTCTTCAGAGCTTTCATACGTTCCAGCTTTATAATCCGTACATAGTATGGGAGTCTCAAAAATGCGGACGTCATACATAATGGAAGAATTAGGCTGGCCACATGCGAATTTTGAACCAGCAGATTTTACAAGTGTGTTGACGCTAGTAAGCCGCCACAGGGGGTATACCTACAAGATTCTGTCCGCCTACATACATCCGCTTGCCATACCGTTGCTTCTCCATCCGGGGAACGACTTTCAGGGAATCGATAGCAAAAAAGGGGGCCATTGGGCAAACGTGCCTTTCAGAGATGGCTTCTTACGAGGGACAGAACTGTTTTAGACTACAAATTTTTACTAGAGGAACACTACACTCTTAAATTTAGGTAGATTCCAAGATTTTTGAAAGAATAAACATGTTTCGAAGCAAGGAAGCTCAGCTGTATACTCATTCTTTTTCCTTTAGGATTCATCTACCCATTGAGTATAGTGTATATGGCGCAGAGCTGCATGCAGTCGTGAAGGCATTGGAACAAATGAATCATCAGCAAAACAAGAACTTTCTCATCTGCTCAGACTCCCTTCTTCCCTTATACACATTGCAAGAAATGTGTATCGAGGAGAAAAATATCAGCTGTTGATATTGAAATCATGTTTTCTCTCAGAGCAAGGAAAACATGTATAACTGAGCCGGGGAGTATGCCATGCGCAAATCTGGGGAAAGAAGCAGGAAAATGGCACAGACGTAGACCAGTTCTTGCAGCTGTGTAGTATTGTTAACGCTCAATATATGCAACGTTTTGGTACTATGAAAGTTCTAAAATCAAATCAGACAAAATATCACGGTTTGATGAATAAACAGTTGAGGTGACAATGTAGAAACGCAGTTACAGCTTTATGGGTTAAACCAAAAGGTAACGAAGAACTTTTAACAACAATCTTGTTATATACACTCCTGGAAATGGAAAAAAGAACACATTGACACCGGTGTGTCAGACCCACCATACTTGCTCCGGACACTGCGAGAGGGCTGTACAAGCAATGATCACACGCACGGCACAGCGGACACACCAGGAACCGCGGTGTTGGCCGTCGAATGGCGCTAGCTGCGCAGCATTTGTGCACCGCCGCCGTCAGTGTCAGCCAGTTTGCCGTGGCATACGGAGCTCCATCGCAGTCTTTAACACTGGTAGCATGCCGCGACAGCGTGGACGTGAACCGTATGTGCAGTTGACGGACTTTGAGCGAGGGCGTATAGTGGGCATGCGGGAGGCCGGGTGGGCGTACCGCCGAATTGCTCAACACGTGGGGCGTGAGGTCTCCACAGTACATCGATGTTGTTGCCAGTGGTCGGCGGAAGGTGCACGTGCCCGTCGACCTGGGACCGGACCGCAGCGACGCACGGATGCACGCCAAGACCGTAGGATCCTACGCAGTGCCGTAGGGGACCGCACCGCCACTTACCAGCAAATTAGGGACACTGTTGCTCCTGGGGTATCGGCGAGGACCATTCGCAACCGTCTCCATGAAGCTGGGCTACGGTCCCGCACACCGTTAGGCCGTCTTCCGCTCACGCCCCAACATCGTGCAGCCCGCCTCCAGTGGTGTCGCGACAGGCGTGAATGGAGGGACAAATGGAGACGTGTCGTCTTCAGCGATGAGAGTCGCTTCTGCCTTGGTGCCAATGATGGTCGTATGCGTGTTTGGCGCCGTGCAGGTGAGCGCCACAATCAGGACTGCATACGACCGAGGCACACAGGGCCAACACCCGGCATCATGGTGTGGGGAGCGATCTCCTACACTGGCCGTACACCACTGGTGATCGTCGAGGGGACACTGAATAGTGCACGGTACATCCAAACCGTCATCGAACACATCGTTCTACCATTCCTAGACCGGCAAGGGAACTTGCTGTTCCAACAGGACAATGCATGTCAGCATGTATCCCGTGCCACCCAACGTGCTCTAGAAGGTGTACGTCAACTACCCTGGCCAGCAAGATCTCCGAATCTGTCCCCCATTGAGCATGTTTGGGACTGGATGAAGCGTCGTCTCACGCGGTCTGCACGTCCAGCACGAACGCTGGTCCAACTGAGGCGCCAGGTGGAAATGGCATGGCAAGCCGTTCCACAGGACTACATCCAGCATCTCTACGATCGTCTCCATGGGAGAATAGCAGGTGGATATACACTGTACTAGTGCCGACAGTGTGCATGCTCTGTTGCCTGTGTCTATGTGCCTGTGGTTCTGTCAGTGTGATCATGTGATGTATCTGACCCCAGGAATGTGTCAATAAAGTTTCCCCTTCCTGGGGCAATGAATTCACGGTGTTCTTATTTCAATTTCCAGGAGTGTAGTTGAAAAAATAATTTTTACTTTAAAATGTAGTGGATAGCTTCAAATTGTAGTGTTACAGCGCATTGAAGACAGCGAGCGACACTTTCCAACTAGGAAATTTGCAGGAAGCAAGAGCTACAGTCGCTTTCCGTAACACTGAAAACTGATACCGATTAACATCCATCTACGGCACGTACCTCATATCAGTGGGAAAGTGGATCAGAGGTTACGAGAACTGTAAAAACACCTGAAATCAGTATGCCACCTTTACACTTGTAAACGACATTTAAGAAGAACGAAAATGCTTTTTTTGTACATTTCATTGTAGATGAAGGTAAGTATACCAATGTAACACATTTTGATAATGTCAGAAAAATCAAACACACGTAGATGGCTCTTTTAGACAAGACTAGAGCCAGTTCATTAATGAATTAAAATAGAGGAAGTTTTCAGATTAGCACTCCTTTGATCAATGCAATTGCCATCAAGGTGAAGAAAAGTTTGATTCCGAACAATATATGATAGTTTTCCACTGAACGCTACGTAACATTGTAATGAAGCATATTAAATGAGTTAATAGTAACCGCAATCTCTTTTTATGAAACACAGCCACTTCCGAAGCAGTAGCACACAGCAAGAGCAAATGAGGCTACGTGGATAAGCAATAATATTTGAATTTGACACCATACAAAAAAAATTATATTTATTGTGGAACGCTCACCATACATAAGGTTAAAAGTGGAATATGTAATTTCCAGAACTGTTTTTTTCTTTGTTAGGGGTGACTATTTTCCTACCAACCTTCCTCCGGTATACGATAAATGAGAGATCCGCTCCTTTTACGCAGACGAACCACCGTTACCTTCCCCACTTCCGTTACTTCTCAGTACAACCCCTTGATTTCTTGCTAGAGAGACTTTGCCACCTACGTGCCCAACTTGAGGCCATCTGCGGTCACCCAGCGAAGACCCACATGTCTTAACAAAAGAGGCAGTCGCCCGCGCGAAGCCATTTTCGAACTTTTCTCATTTGGCGGGAAGGGATCACAGCACAGGTCAGCGAGCTGCTTTTCGGACGTGAACTGCAAAACCAGGACGGACGACCCAGCTGCAGACGGGCACTAACCACCTGTCTATGACGTACTCCTCAGCACCGATACCCTCTGTTTTAGTGCAGCCATTAAAACTCGTGTAACTGCAGCAAAGGGCTCTTGTAAGAAAATCTGCTCGGGCTTAATGGTCAACTGGCAGAAAGAAGTCGTAGATGATATAAAATGAATGGCCAAATGACACGGGAAAGATTCTCCAGTTTATAGATGTGCATGATGCCCAGTGCCCGAATGTAGCGGCTAGAGGCGACTTACGTCGCAAGTGTAGACACGATATCTGAGCTATCTATTATACACAGCTGTGTAGTGAAAGTGACAGCGCGTCGCGAATTTTAAAATGGGATGATAATCTACGCAAGATCCATGGTTCATAGCATATCTAAGATAACTCAAGACTTCCGGTTTAGGGTGAGTGCGTAGGGTGAATGTTCAGTGTTGCACAGACAATAATGTTGTTGTTGTGGTCTTCAAGCAAGGACTGGGTTAATGCCTCTCTCAAAGCTACTCTATCCATTGCAAGCCGGTTCATCCACGAATAATTACTGCAACCTAAAAGCCATTCGAAAGTGTTAATTGAACTCGTCTCTTTATCTCCCTCTGCATTTTTTACCCCTACTTTCCCCAGCAGTCCCCATGATACCAAATTAAAGGTTCCTTGATGTCTCAGATTGTGTTCTATTAACGGAGCTCTTCACTCAATTTTTGACACAGATTTCTTTTCTCCTCAGTTATATTCATTATCTCCTCATACTCCTACCTAACCTTCAGCTTTCTTATGTAGCACTCAATTTCAAAATATTACCATAACTCACTTCCACGGAGAGGTATGGAGTGATGGACGGTTTGCTGTGTTTCTGGTGACCGCTATTTTGTAAGAAAAGTGTCAGGAACGCATCTCCAGGAAGACAGTACAAAGAGAAATTAACCGCATATTACTCAGCAGATGACTAGCGGCGTTACATATAGATTTCATACCACTCGTTTTACTTTCCTTGTTTTAAAAATCTACTGTTCCAGTTTAATTTCTGAATATTTTCAGTAAATTATTTACTTATTGGGTCTCACGCAAACAACAAGCGTAATCCATGAAATGTTGAAGAAGAAGGTCTAGTTGAAATATTGAGCTTGACAGCTGTTACGAGTTTTACAGTGTTCATAAAAAGGTATAAAATTTTAAAAAGTTGAAAAACTGGGTCATGAGAAACAGCACTACGAAGGGTTTATGTAACTTACGTCTCCCTTCACAGCTGTGATCTCCAATGATGTAAAGTAGGACACAACCAAATAATGGTACCTTTAGTTATCTATTTCATGACGTATCATCAATTATTTATTCTTGTACATAGCGCAATGCTGAAATTGCGAAAGAGGAAACCACGTCCTTCCGTTTTTCTGCCTGTTTCATAACTAAATCGTAAAACCCTAGTGTTTATCAATGAAGGATAATCTTAACCATTAATACATACTTTTCGATCACACTTTCATGATCTCCTAAATAATCGTGAGCTCACACTCAGTTTTATCATATGTTTTTTTGTTGAACACATGAATCGATAGCTGCTGATCGTAATAGCTTCCCGTCTCCTGGTTTTGGGCACTTCAGCGCTGCAGTGCTGCTGAAAATCATTCAGATTTATGGCGAGTGTCAACTCAGAACACATGGCATTTTGGATGATAAATACTGAGGCGTCAATTTGCATCATTTCGGCGGCGAACGAAATAATAAGTGAAAGAACGTCTTCGGACGGCGCTTATTTCGTCGACGCCAGTATTGCTTCGACGACGCATGCACTATCGCAGTTAGTGAGACGTGTATTAAAACTTAATCCAAGCAACCACGCAAGTACATTCCATTTATTTGATGTTTTGCCGACGAGAACGTCCATTAGTCGACATGAGTGTGTAAAGCGATGTGTCCGTAATATGGTCGGAAATTGCTTTTTTTTTTAAAGTTTATTATTGGCCGCAAAAGTTTTCAAGTGATAAAAATTTCTATTACTGTGATCTACGACTTCGCTCACTGGACATGTAATCAACACTGCTGAAAACCTACTAAGTTTTCATTTATTTTTAATTTTTACTGTTAAAAAATGAGGATAGGTCCTTCGATATTCCCATCATAATCACAAAACTAGAGATGACAATGTTACTGTAATATACACCTTCAGATTCTACAGTTATCAGTTATAAAATTCAGAGCGGATGGCTATTTACAAGTTTTACAGCGACCAGACGGTCTTCATTAGATCAGACGGGCGTTAAAAGGAACCAGTCGTTAGGGGTTTAGACACATCTAGTCTTATTATCCACATTATTCTATCTGTACACTGAACGAGCAGTGAAGAAAACCAAGAATAAAAGTAGGAAAAGCATTAAGGAGCATGAAAGAGAAGTTTGGGTCTTACATTGCTCCTATGACATTGTAATTCTGAAACAACAAAGGACCTGCAAGATCAGTTAAATAAATCTCAAAATGTTTTAAAATGAGATCGAAAGATGAACATCAGCAAAAGTAGAACAAGGGCGTCTGCAGCTCGAGGTCGCGCGGTAGCGTTCTCGCTTCCCGCGCCCGGGTTCCCGGGTTCGATTCCCGGCGGGGTCAGGAATTTTCTCTGCCTCGTGATGACTGGGTGTTGTGTGATGTCCTTAGGTTGGTTAGGTTTAAGTAGTTCTAAGTTCTAGGGGACTGATGACCATAGATGTTAAGTCCCATAATGCTCAGAGCCATTTGAACCATTTTTAGAACAAGGGTAAAGTATACTGTCAAATTAAATGCGGCAATGTTGGGACAATTAGATCAGGAGAAGGTTCGCTGTTTGGGGAGCAAAATAACGGACAATGTCCAAAGTAAGTCTATAGAATTCAAGCATAACAGGAAGAGAAATGTTTCCTAAATAATACAAACAAATTTGAGTGTTGGACTGACCTCCTATGCTAGTATTTGTCTTGAATGTAGCCATGATATAGAAGCTAAACGTGGACGATAACACTAGAGATCAGAGGAGATTGGAAGTTTTTGAAGTAAGGTGTTGCAAAAGAATGTTGATGGAGAAACGATATGTGTGGTACAATATGACTATAAAAATTTAGAAAATGATTGGGCATATTCCGCGGCATCACGGAATTAGTTTGACAATGGAATGGAGGGTTTGTAGTGTGATGGAAGGAAGAGATTGGGGATTTGGCAGCCAAGGCTGGGCTGGATAAAGCTGGTTAAAGGGGACAACAAGCGCAGTAGTTATGCAAAGATGAAGGCGCTTGCACCAGAGAGCTGCATCAAATCAGTCTTCGAAATGAGAACCACAACAGCAACAACAACATGAGCTGCACTCTATTATTGTTGGTAAGAGCTACTCAATTTCAAACCAGAGACTCCTAGAACTACCCTCGGGCCTAACTTGGAATGGCGAATATAAAGACGAATGTGCTTGTGTTTACGCGCCACCTTGCGAATCACAGCGGGGAAGCAGTGTTCGAAGTTAACTCCCATCCTTTCTCCCTTGCCTGTCGTAAAGGCCCGTGTCGGCCACCAGAAGCGCTCCGCAAATGAAGAAGAGTTCGTGTGTTTGCGGAGGGCGTTACGGGCGAGCAAACACCCTCCTGCGAGTGTGTGTGCCCGCCGGTCCTCCACTGCACTGACCGGCTTCCCTCGTCGACCGCTCCTCTGCAATTCCGAAGTCGCGGTCGTTCTAAGCTTTGTACGATCCACATTCGTTATGGGACCATACTGAAGTACCGGGTGATCAAAAAATCAGTATAAATTTGAAAACTTAATAAACCACGAAATAATGTAGATAGAGAGGTAAAAATTGGTACACATGCTTGGAATGACATGGGGTTTTATTAGAACAAAAAAAGCCAAAGTTCAAAAAATGTCCTACAGATGGAGCTGGACAGCAAAACGTCAGTGACTGCGCATGACAATCGTGTATAATAGGAGCTGTAATGAGAGAGAGTATCAGATGCGCCAGCAGTCGCAGTATGTTGACGTTACCTGAAAAGGCGCTTTTAGTGAAGCTGTGTTATCAGAATGGGAATGTGCCAGTTCAGCGTTACGATCCCATCGCCACAGGAAGGGGATTGGAACGGGTAAAGGTCCGTTGACAAATGCAGCTGTGGCGAAAATGATTTCGAAGTTCGAAGCCACGGGTTGTTTAGACGATAGACCCCGTAGTGGCCGACCGGGCACAAGGCGTAATGCTGCTGAGACAGTTCAGGAAGAAATGGGGACTGTAGCGGGTTCATCTATGCATGGGGAAGTCAACGCTCGTGCAGTCGCACGTCACACCGGCATTCCATACACTACTGTTTGGTTGGCATTTAGGCGTACCCTCCGATGCTATCCGTACATAATCCATCGGCATCATGAACTCTTACCTGGCAATTTAGTGAAGCGGAGGGCATTTGCGGTGTGGCCGTTTCAAAAGATGGCGGAAGATGACGATAGGTTGAGTAACGTGTTGCGGACCGACGGAGCTCATTTCACGCTCCGAGGGTCTGTCAACGCCCACAACTGCAGAATTTGGGCTACCGAAAATCCTAGAACGGTCGTGGAAACTCCTTTGCACGACGAGAAACTCACGGTATGGGTTGGATTTATCACATGTACCGTTATCGTGCCGTTTTTCTTCGAGGAAATGCTTGATTCTGGTTTAGTAACTGCTACCGTGACGGGTGAGAGGTACGCCGATATGTTACAGAATCGCATCGCCCCTAGCCTGGCTGATAAACAACTGCTGGAAAGTACGATGTTTATGCAGGATGGCGCTCCACCCCATATTGCTAGACGCGTGAAAGATCTCTTGCGCGCGTCGTTTGGTGATGGTCGTGTGCTCAGCCGCCACTTTCGTCATGCTTGGTCTCCCAGGTCCGAAGACCTCAGTACGTGCGATTATTGGCATTGGGGTTACCTGAAGTCGACATCCCTAGGGATGTTGACAGACAACATCCGACGCCAATGCTTCACCTTAACTCCGGACACGCTTTACAGTGCTGTTCACATTATTCCTCGACTATAGCTATTGTTGAGGAGTGATGGTGGACGTATTGAGCATTTCCTGTAAAGAATATCATCTTTGCTTTGTCTTACTTTGTTATGCTAATTATTGCTATTCTGATCAGATGAAGCGCCATCTGTCAGACATTTTGTGAAATTTTGTATTATTTTGGTTCTAATAAAACCCCATGTTATTCCAAGCATGTGTGTCAATTTGTACCTCTCTGTGTACATTATTCCGTGATTTATTCAGTTTTCAAATTTATACTGAATTTTTAGGTCACCAGGTACCTCAAACACGTTTAGAAGCGACTATTTCATCATATATCCTTTATAAAGGTGAAATGTTACGTTAGGACGAACTACTTGCCTTCAACAGTATAGTAGTTGGAAGATCCAGGAGTAATTTTCAAATATGGCAGTTTACTGTGGGTTCCAGAACTGTGACTGGAGAACTATAGACGATGGAGCACTTACCAGATTGTCAACTATGTCCCGCATCTTGCTCAGAAGAAGACCTGCTTGCGACTCCAGACGCAGTTGAATATGCAAGATTTTGGTCAACAGCATTGTAGCCTGATAATTATTACTTTTGATTTCCTTTAATGATAATTATCATCTATTGTATTCGTTCGGAGCGGAGTAAAGAAAACATCATCCTTCACCCCCAGTTCTGGTAACCTCCATGAATCCCCACGTCAGTGAACTTAAGTACCCACTTCTCATACATAACTTCCATTGGTTACGCAGCATTATACGAACAGAACTAACCACAGCAATAAAATGTAACACAAAGAGTCAAAAAAATTTAAAGGTTAGTCCCAACCACCTTAAGAAATAACCAGCAACAAATAAACCAACAATTGAATTTTCATCTCCGATTCATTCCAGAGTCAAGCTGCTTCGGAAATCCATTATGCCATCATCAGATCCTCTACTGTAACAAAGTGGCTGAACTTATACTGCAAGACAAATAACATGCAAAAGCTAGTTAGTAGCCGCACCAGATTCTGTGACAAGGTCATACACCCGTAAACAATCTGAGTGCAACTTAAGAAATTTCCCAGATTCTTCAGCGAATTTCTCGCCATCCTTCACATTACCGTCCTCTACACAGGGTGTTACCCAGAGTAATGGAAAACATTTAAGGCTCTTTTCTTCCTGATGAACCACACTCGCAGACCGCCTCCGACCTATCGGTCTCATGTTAGTGTTCACTAAAACGGAAACTATTCTTACCCAACGACCCAACTTGCGACAGAAATACCTATTTGAACACCAAATTGTGGCTAAGTCACAATTACCTATGACCAGCTAATCTACTTTCTTCCCATCAACTTAGTACACGATAATCTGCCAGATTTGTTTCCTTCGACCGCGTAGGGTTATGCTGGACTGTTCTTCAGATTGCAAACGTATGCACTGCCAGTTATCTACGTTTACCTTCTAGTATACTTCGTCCACAAACGACCTACGCATGTCACAGTCAAATACATCTTCTCTCGCATCTAGCATCCTATTGCTGGACTGCCCAAAGGCTTTTTCAACTCACCTTTTCGCCCTCCACACTGCTGATATTCTCAGAACTTCACTCGACCTGCTTCCTGCAACATGCTGACGACAACCCCTACCTAGCAACCCATCTCGTCTCTCAAGTCGTTCATGTCTCCCTCCAGCGTCCCTTGAATCTTCTGGTCGATTGAGGTAATGCGCGGAAACTTTAAGTAAATACATAGATAAGCAAATCCAACATTTTCGGGTACACCACCCTACGTTCCGTCGTCCAGATTTCCATCGCTCTGTCTGCCACCGACCCATTTCGCTCACTAGCACAGTAAAATATTTGACGGAAAACATGGAATACAGAGCTTTTTACGATCTAATGAAAAGTCCGTTTCCGACCACTGAGAGCCCTATTCACTAAGACCACTAACTGGCCGCACATGATTTCTACATCTACTAGCGTTACCCTTACAGTACCATGAACTTATGCTTACTTCTCCTGCGAACTTCATTATGTCGTAGTTACACGGTCGGCCAGCATTATCCTTCAAATGACATTCGAGGGCTGCCTCGCTACATGATGCCATCAGACGGCAACCGAGGTCATCTTTCACGCGCCAGCCATGTGAGAGGAGGGAAGACGAAATGTATCCTCGCGCCGTGGACTGCACTTAGGCTCGTTCACAGTGGACGTCCTCGGCCAGGCGTCGTATACTTGTCCATTTTTTTCAATCAGATCACCGGAATCGCTACTACACTGTCACTGCCATACGAGGGCACCTTCTCACCCCGGATACCGCAACAAAGTCACCCAGGACAAGACACAGCCCCATCGTGTTGAACGACCGGTGAACGTGTAGTATTGCTGTACTCCTTTTTATTCGTCCTAGCTGAACTTAGAAACATTCTCAATGAGATCTTGGACTGTAAGTGGTCTTTATCTGAGTGTCGAGAACTATTAATCGGACTTTTTTTCTATATCAAGTGTGACAAGAACTTCTACTCTGATTTTACTTCTATGCTAAGAGTGATAAGAACTTTAATTCAAAACTTTTGTTTTATCCATTATGAGGTAACCATCAAGAAACTTAATTCGCAACTGCAGAGTTCTTCCGAGATACTTCTGTATGTCCATTACCGGGCTTTCTGAATGAAGTACCTTAGAGTTATCACAAGATAGGTTGTTATTGGACTTCGTCTGAACTAAGATTTTTAAGAGCTTTGTTTTCTCCCATGATCTATTAACAGCTATTTAGGCCGTTCGCATGAAATCCTACTTGATGTTCAGACCAGAAGAGTCATTTTTTCACATTTATTCGAAGAAGTGAAGTTGTATTCTGTTAACCCAAAAAACTTTGTTTTCATTCTATACCTGGCCCTTTACTTTTGGACCTCCTGGGCGGATGCTTTAATCTTCACCTGTTAATCCCTAATTCACTCCATACAGTGCCAATAATGATTGGATGGGCTCCTTTCCTCACTTTCACATCCGTTAAAATCTTTTGGAGGTACATACATCGTCTCACCAACCGCATTCACTTACCTTCCCTAACACCTATACTATTCCATCTCATTCAGTTCTCACGTCTACTTCTCTTCTTGAAGCAACTGCCCGACAACTGGAAAACCCAATCTCGGAATTCAGTATACTACCCACTAATTAGCAATTACACTCAAATCCCGTCTTTCACACAACTTATCTGTCTTCTTCAGCCGAATGTTCGACCAGCTTCCACTATCGAACGATGAAATTCGACCGTAGGTACAGCCTGCCTTCCAGTCCTAGTCAACAACTCTGCACCTCACACGATGCTTGGGTTTTCCGTCCCACCACCTTCCACTTAGTCTCTCAGACTTCTTGTCCTTCATGCAGTTCGTGAGGGCATTATCGTAGTTCTCATTCCACCTCAATGTTGTTCTATATGTAAAACCTTCGCCTAAAGAGTGGTTTTATATGTTTCCAGCATACTCCCGCGTTGTTGAAAACTGATACAACAGTCAGAGAAAAACACTAATTTCGTAGGGTTTAGCAGAGGCACGCGAGTCTATACAAAGTATTTGAGATATTCGCCGACAGGTAAATGCGCAAAGAAACTTTAAAAGTTTAAGTGATTTAAAATTTGCCCTATATACAAACGAATATAATTTTTATGCTTGTGGCTATGATTAGTTACGAGGCGGTAGATATATCTGAGGAATATATATAGGAATAAGGTCATTGAAAACTCAAATGTCACATCACGAAACAGTGAAAGATAAAAGTAGGAAGTTATCATCTAATATTTGCCACTGGAAGGTTGTTCGCAAAATCTAGCTGTGAACGTCCAACAAGAACGCACATCGAATAATTCGTTTGTGAGCTGTGAGCAGATAAGAGATTTTCAGTTTCAATGCCTATTGGCAAATGGCAACGTTATTGGCAGTAGAGAAATATGTAGTGTTGTGAGAGCACAAAAACTTGTTTACTTAGCTTTTTACTGAAGGCTCCCAAAATAAGACCTCAGTCACATTTCTCTTGATATTTTCGTCACGCAAGATACTACAGCCACCATGACATCTTTTACATTCAACAAGACGGTATTACCGATCCTCTTCTCAGTTAACAATGTAACGTATAAATTAATTACTGATAACAATAAAGTTATTAATAGCAATCGCAGAATCGACAAGAAAGAACATGAAAAACTTGCAAAGTATGTGGATTTGAAATTCGAATTACAGCGCCTGCGGCGTACACCATGAAAGTGGTCACAGTGCTTGTCAGCACATTCTGAACAATGTCAAATCATTTTTGTAGGCGACTGAAAACCACTGACATTTATAAAATATCCAAACTACCAAAAGGACCTTTACTAGGGTCGTTTGATCACGCATGAATTGTTTGTCGTTGCATCACGCATATGCAAACGATTTGGAAGTCTCAGAATAGTGATAAAATACGAAATCCACCCTACTGAACTCATCTGCTGTATTTACTGCCATAAATTATATAACTGACGTAATTATTACAGTAACTTACTCTGATGGGCTAAATGTCATGACCACTAATTACGTGGAGATTGAATTCCACCTGGGAGCTCTTTGGATCCGCAACGCTGTAAGTGATGAAACGGATCGCAAATGGGTAAATCCATTTGAAAAAAGCCACTTTGACAAAGGGCATATTGCTGTGGACCGGTGACAAGAATCCATCACCTCGGAAACGACGAAGATGGCCGGCTCTTCGAGTGCTGTTGTCAAGAGCATCTATGCGAAATGATTGAAGGACGATGAAACCACCATAGAACGTGAATATCCGTTCTGTAAAGGATAGGCAGCCGTCTGTGTTAGATATGACGATAGAGCACGATGATGGTACGGGAACAAGTGTTTCGCAGTACAGGATTCTGCGCAATTTGTTGAACATGGCGTTCCGCAGCAAACGACTCCTAGTGTATCCATGTTGACCTGACGAGATCGACTGTTAAAGTCGCAATGGTTACCATCGAGACTGCACCGGGCAGCAATGGAATCGTACTGCTTTTCGTGGTGGCAGTATTACACTGTGGGTGACATCGCCTGGCCTTCCAGGGCTGTCGTGGCAGAAATCGAAGGTACCATAGCACTCTCGAATAACATGAAAATTTTTGAGGACCACCTGCATCTCTTCATGGTTGATGGCTTCTCCGACGGCGATGGTGATGGCATCTTCCAGAAGGATGTCTGTCTGTATCGCGAGGACAGAATCGTGCTACACTGGTTTGGGGAACATGATGGTGAACCTACCTTGATGTCTTGACCTCCAAACTTGCCTGTCTGGAACCGACAGGAATACATCTGTGACGCTACAGGGTGCTAGTTCCAAGCTGAAAAATCATCGGCCTACTATTTTCAACGAATTGCGTGATGTTGCGTAGACTTCTGCTGCTACATGCCTACGAAAAACTAACAACGACTTGCTTAATCCACGCCACGCAGAATCTCCACTGTATTGCGTTCTAGTGGTAGACTAACACGCTATTAAGCACATGGTAATAATATTTGGCCTATTAATGTACCAGTCCTATTAGCACTCTGTAAAGGGCATTTATCGTAACAATCCTGTCCATGTGAAAATTAGTACACTTCGGAAAGTCATGGTAGAATCAAATTGTCAGGTGCATAATTACACAGGGGTAGTCACTAACTATTGCCACCTAGAATAACTCCGAAAGTATGATTGTAGCTGAAAAGTTTGTTGGACAAATATATGATGACAGTTACTGTTCTCGAAAGAACAGATACTATTGATGACCTTGCAGCCTTCTCTAGAATAAATGATAATTAGTTGAAACCCTCAGCTACCGACAGGTGTTGTTGACATACCTCTATAAGGACAGGTGAAAGTGTGTGCCCCGACCGGGACTCGAACCCAGGATCTCCCGTTTACATGGCAGATGCTCTATCCATCTGAGCCACCGAGTACGCAGATCAAGAGCACGACTACAGGGACTTATTCTTTGCACGCTTCCCGTAGAGATATGTCAACAACACCTGTCGGCAGCTGAGTATTTCAACTAATTTTCATTTATTCTAGAGAAAGGTGCACGGTCATCAATAGCATCTGTTATTTCGAGAACAGTTACTGTCTTCATATATATAGTTAAAGGCTACCCAGCCATTGACCTTCGTCTGTGCGAATGCGCACAGGTTGCCCGAACTCTTACGGGAATCGCCAAAGTGTGCGCGAGTAATGAGTGGATGGGCAAATATCTATTAGGTACACTACATATGTAGAATTGTGGTCAGTTGGAAATGTGGGTCTCACGGGAAGCGTGCAAGGGCTAAGTCCCTGCAGTCGCGCTATTCATCTGTGTCCTCGGTGGCTCAGATCGATAGAGCGTCTCCCATGTAAGTAGAAGACCCCGGGTTCGATTCGAGGTCGGGGCACACATTTTCTGCTGTCCTCATAGATGGATGTCAACAACACCTGTCGGCAGCTGAGGGTTTCAGCTAACTGCTATTTATATTGCACATGTTGCATGGGACAACGGGGACCATAATACGACGTTGGTTTTTGTTGACAGGTGGGATCACGTCAGCGGTATGAAGGTCAACTTCGATTTTTTAAATGGGACGCTATAGTTTGGTACTTATTTTCTGATAGCGGCTATCGAGACGAATTCAATGATGTGTAACAGTAAGGCCTTTGAAGGTCAACGAAGGCCAAAAAGTTGGTATGAACGTCCATTTACAGAAGGTGTTCGAAGTGATGATCAGTGGTGTCAATGCAGTGCTGCAATCTTGATATCATGGATTGAGTGGTATTCCTTATCACTTCAGCACTTATCGAAGCACATGTTCTGACAATTCCCTTCTGTATATCGCGCAAATTGTAAATATTCGTCGAATACGGCGTATTCATCTAGCGTGCCATTGACGTGTAAACTCCATTCGACGGTTTCGCAATACAACGCTAATAGGACCGGTATGACTTGTATCGACGAATCAAGCTAATGTGAATGATGTATTCCTTCGAAGAACACGTCGATATGCTTCTCATTTACGGAGAATGCCAACATAATTCAGTGAGAGCTAGAGACATATGCGCTGAAAGATATCGTCAACGGACTCACCCTATACGTCGTACATTTAAATATGTGTATGATAAATTGAGAACAACTGGGTACTTAACGCATCGGTAACATATCCGAAACTAACGAGGAAACGGAAATTAGTACTCGTGCCACTGTGGTTCGAGATCCTTGTGTTAGTTCGAGTCAGCGAGACAGCGGAAGAAAGAACCATGGGTTTGGTATATAAGAAATAAGAGAGGTAGGTGTGAGTGAATGTAGGAGAACTGAGAGAATGCTGAAAGAACTACGGGTTCCTTGTTGTACAGGAAAAGAAACATTCCATCACTTTGGGAAGCCGGGAAGCAACGCAAGAAAATAATCGCATAATGTTGATTTGAGAATAGTTTCCACAGAGTTGTGGCAAGAATAGAGAAGAAAATGGGGAACTCAGCTTACGGTGGGAAATACGCAGGTGAAGCAAAGACGTTGGATGTATAAAATACGTAGATGACATCAAATTATGATAATAGGTATTTTATATACGGGCGGTGATACTACGGAGCACACTGGCTGAGAAAGCCGTGAAAGTATTTAGACATGCGAACAGCACCTCATTTTTGCTCTTGAATCCACTCTAACCTGATCACGTACTGTTTGTTAAGCACGTATTTGACATAATGGCATAAAAATACAACCTTGCGTCTAAAAATAATCTTGCGGTCTTGAATCCTTTTATTGCATAGTGTGATATGCGAAACAAACCGTCTAACGTCATATTGTATCATATTCTCTCGTAACAAACTCTTATTCTACACCACTTCGAACAATATGATTTGCTTAATACACACATCAAAAAAAGTTTTTTATCACCCCAGTTCCTAGAACTCATGAAGATAGAGGTTGACTGTTGATATTGTATCACAGACACAGCCCCTATAACTGTTCAGAGATGTCACTAAACCCGCCCAAAGATGTAAACAACCATGCATCAACAGAGCCTGTTAGACGGAGGGGTCCGACAGCCGATCAGTTCCAGGCATTCCTCCAGGAAGGAGGTACACGGCTTGTGTTGTCTTAAGTTCAACCTAGCCTAGACACACTGTTCAACGAGTGCAGCAAGGTGGAGTTTCCCTGCTGTTTTTGGGTGGCATTATGTGGGGCCGACGTACACCGCTGGTCATGGAAGGCGGCGTAACGGCTGTACGATACGTGAATGCCATCCTCCGACCGATAGTGCAACCATATCGGCAGCATATTGGCGAGGCATTCGTCTTCATGGACGACAATTCGCACCCCCATTGTGCACATATTGTGAATGACTTCCTTCAGGATAACGACATCGCTCAACTAGTTCTCCAGACATAAACCCTATCGAACAATCCTGGGATAGATTTAAAGGGGCTGTTTAAAGACGACGTGACCCACCAACCACTCTGAGGGATCTACGCCGAATCGCAGTTGAGGAGTGGGACAATATGGACCAACAGTGCTTTGATGAACTGGTAACTGGTTTATAGTTTCCACGGGAATACAGACATGCATCATCGCAAGAGGAAGTACTACTGGGTATTAGAGGTAGCGCTGTTTACAGCAATCTGAACCACGACCTCTTAATGTCTCGCTGTATGGTGGTACAACTTGCAATGTGTGGTTTTCATTAGCAATAAAGAGGGCGGAAATCATGTTTACGTTGATCTCTGTTTCAATTTTTTGTACAGGTTCCGGAACTCTGGGATCCGTATGATGCAATATTTTTTTAAAATTTGTGTATGTAGTTATTTTTGTTAATCATTAATCTAGTAATATGGAATAGAAATTTATTTCGAGTTCCTTTATCGTTCATTACTTCTAAACAAATGCATACCAGATTAAACCACACTTTTAACTTGAACTTCATACTACTTTTTTTTTAAGTTTTGCAACATTTACAGGCTCGTTTTCCTATTGTACGAATGTTATCACAAATTTTTCTGAACGTTCCACTATTTCCTGAGGACACCGGAGACATGTAAAAAAATGTTATTTTATAGCTTCGAGACAAGTAAACTTAAGGTCTTTTAAGTGTAGGGTAAGAAAGAAAAGAACCGTTCCTTATCGTATGAAAAGACACATTCCACCACTCATAATACAGTCACGAATAGAGGAACGGTCATTCTGTGATTTATTAAAACTGAAAAAGATATAAAAATCTTTTAATTCCTAAAGGGCATTTATATAAAACAAAATTATGTGACTAGTTAGTTTCGACTGTAAATAACAACCATCTTCGTATCTGTAAACAAGCAAACAAAATGACTAGTTCCAATACCTGACTTAGAAACACCTCTTAACAAAATAAATATACAAGAGGAAAATATTTGAACAGCTTCAAAATCCTAAGGTATATTGTATTTCGCCGGTAAAAAATTGCATGACATGGTAAAAGAAACTATCATATCTAAAAATGAACCTTCATCACATTCACACCTCGAATAAAAATTTTTCTTGCTAAGTTACGTGTTTTTGTGCGGATCTGCAGTTGTACAGCCTTCGTAGTCACCGTTCAAAACAATTTATCTTACACATGTTGCTTCCTACACCAAAGGATCTCACAGCAGGATTGCTAATGGTATTTCCATTGCGTGTTCAACTCACATATTGCATAAGCGCGTTAGGTTACATTAAAAGCGAAAAAATTTTTTGTAGCTCAATACTGTAACGTCGACTGAATTATAGGTTCATTTTTACATATGATAGGTTTCCCCTATGATGTCTTGTCATTTCTTGACAGAGATTCTTTGTACCCATTCAAACGTTTTTATCTTTTACTTTGTGAAGAGGTTTCTCTAAGGCCATTTCTCGTTTTATTTCGTTCTATACAGGGTGTTACAAAAAGGTACAGCCAAACTTTCAGGAAACATTCCTCACACACAAAGAAAGAAAATATGTTATGTGGACATGTGTCCGGAAACGCTTAAACGCTTACTTTCCATGTTAGAGCTAATTTTATTACTTCTCTTCAAATCACAGTAATCATGGAATGGAAACACAAAGGAACAGAACGTACCAGCGTGACTTCAAACACTTTGTTACAGGAAAGGTTCAAAATGTCCTCCGTTCGAGAGGATGCATGCATCCACCCTCCGTCGCATGGAATCCCTGATGCGCTGATGCAGCCCTGGAGAATGGCGTATTGTATCACAGCCGTCCACAATACGAACACGAAGAGTCTCTACATTTGGTACCAGGGTTGCGTAGACAAGAGCTTTCAAATGCCCCATAAATGAAAGTCAAGAGGGTTGAAGTCAGGAGAGCGTGGAGGCCATGGAATTGGTCCGTCTCTACCAATCCATCGGTCACCGAATCTGTTGTTGAGAAGCGTACGAACACTTCGACTGAAATGTGCAGGAGCTCCATCGTGCATGAACCACATGTTGTGTCGTACTTGTAAAGGCACATGTTCTAGCAGCACAGGTAGAGTATTCCGTATGAAATCATGATAACGTGCTCCATTGAGCGTAGGTGGAAGAACATGGGGCCCAATCAAGACATCACCAACAATGCCTGCCCAAACGTTCACAGAAGATTTGTGTTGATGACGTGACTGCACAATTGCGTGCGGATTCTCGTCAGCCCACACATGTTGATTGTGAAAATTTACAATTTGATCACGTTGGAATGAAGCCTCATCCGTAAAGAGAACATTTGCACTGAAATGACTATTGACACATTGTTGGATGAACCATTCGCAGAAGTGTACCCATGGAAGCCAATCAGCTGCTGATAGTGCCTGCACACGCTGTACATGGTACGGAAACAACTGGTTCTCCCGTAGCACTCTCCATACAGTGACGTGGTCAAGTTACCTTGTACAGCAGCAACTTCTCTGACGCTGGCATTAGGGTTATCGGCAACTGCACGAAGAATTGCCTCGTCCATTGCAGGTGTCCTCGTCGTTCTAGGTCTTCCCCAGTCGCGAGTCATAGGCTGGAATGTTCCGTGCTGCCTAAGACGTCGATCAATTGCTTCGAACGTCTTCCTTTCGGGACACCTTCGTTCTGGAAATCTGTCTCGATACAAACGTACCGCGCCACGGCTATTGCCCCGTGTTAATCCATACTTCAAATGGGCATCTGCCAAATCCGCATTTGTAAACATTGCACTGACTGCAAAACCACGTTCGTGATGAACACTAACCTGTTGATGCTACGTACTGATGTGCTTGATGCTAGTACTGTAGAGCAATGAGTCGCATGTCAACACAAGCACCGAAGTCAACATTACCTTCCTTCAATTGGGCCAACTGGCGGTGAATCGAGGAAGTACAGTATATACTGACGAAACTAAAATGAGCTCTAACATGGAAAGCAAGCGTTTCCGGACACATGTCCACATAACATCTTTTCTTTGTTTGTGTGTGAGGAATGTTTGCTGAAAGTTTGTCCGTACCTTTTTGTAACACCCTGTATATAATAAACTCATAATATGGTCACACTACTTCCACTTTCACTCGGACTGTCCATGTAGCTGTCTTAGTAACGCAAGAAAATATCTTTTGTACCATCACGTCTCCTCGTTCTACATTTCCATCTCTTTTTCCGTTCATAATGTTTTTGTGTAATAAATTACCTCTATTCTGAATCCTGTGGTAAGAAAAATGAGCGATATACAAGACATAAATAGAACATAGTCCTGCGCACAACAGCTCTGGCGATATTACACGGGTGGTGGTATTTCACGTGGCTTCCGGCATCCTCTTGGTCTCTCATTTGTTCTGCTCCTCGATGACCTCTGTTTAAATACCGCGTCGGGGTTCAAAGGCGCGACGCCTGTTGACCGTCGCAGCTATTTGCCGCAACTCCGTCTGGTCGTGTGGGAAGCCTGCCTTCCAGGCGGCAGCGCTTTACGTGCCCACGTAGTGGCTGCCAGCAATGACTAAAGCGGAACGGCTACCTCTACATCCGTTGCTAACACAGGACGCCGTTGATAATGTCAGAGCTCATGACGTCAAAATTCCTTGTGAGGTTTACGAAGTTCCAGCATGCTGGCGTAGCTTAGATCAGCCGCTTCTGTTAATGAGTAGAACGAGAAACCAGTCCAAGCTGCAAATTTTTACTTTTTATTCATTCTATGAAATGTTTCACAACGAGATCCATTTTCAAAGCATCACAACATAGTCGAAAATGGCATTTCCGAAGATGTCAAAAATGTGCAATGAACATTTACAGTGCCGACAGGTAACTCAAATGACAATCGTACCCAGAAAAGTGAATTATGAGATCGCGATCCTCTATGTTTATATGAGTCAATGCTCCACGTGACCTCTGTCTTCTTAGCAATGCGTTTTCTAAATAATATCACTTCAACAGTAATGAGAAGCCAGTTTCAAAACCACCCTGTCATTCTGAACTCAGCATGTAGTTGTATGAAAATAACATGCTAGTAAAATGTCACTTTAGAAGACCTATGCGGGGTGTTTCAAAATTACTTTTAGAGACTTTGGGGACAGCTGCCTTACGCAAAAGAAGAAAATAAATTCATATAAACGTACGTCCGAAAAGCTTTCGAGTTGTTAATAAAAGTTGACACTCAATACATCCCAGCAGCATCACCTGTCTATACAACTGTTTGGCTCGTTGTATCGTATATGGCGCTGTACTGCCGCCAGAGACGTTTACAATCGCTATTCGCCTTTCTTCATCGTGTCAATTGCGTGCGTGTACTACAGGTAGTGAGTTCACTGTAAGTGCTCCATTCAGACATGACAAAATATTACGTTCGTGAACCGGCAGACATTAGTTTTATGATTCAGATAAGAAGAAACATGTGGTTAATGCATAATGGAGCTCCAGCACATTTCAGTCTCACTGTTTGGTATACTATAGCTTGTATTCTACAATGACAGACTGATCGGAAGAGGGGGACCAGTTTCGTGACTTGCACGTTTCCTCGACGTCAGTCCTTTGGATTTTGTATTAGTGCAGTAGACCACTCGGATGAGGAACCTCCTCATCGAAGCACCTTGGTAGTCTGCTAAACCATTGTAAACCGTCAGAAAGTATTTGAAAGGATGCGACAGTCCGTGATTCGACGAGTATATGCACATTTAGAAACAATAGGGGACATTTCGAACATTTAGAGTGGGTTTATGTGTTGATGAGCTCCAGTCACCTAAATTGTAAAGGATTTTTCGGACATATGTTTATATGTGTAAGGAACCTGTAGCCAAAGTTTATAAAAGTGATGTACTTGGTTGTAAGAAGTATCGCTATGAACATTAGCGATAAATACAAACCGCACACACACACACCTATCATGCTAATAATTTCCCATAAATAAGACAAATTGTGGCGTCTCATCAAAGGTAACGGAGTGTTCTGCACAGAAAGAAAGGACCTCACATTTTGATTCTCAGTGTGACAGCTGCAATTGCCTATGTTTACCGTTACACAACATTTTATTTCCGAGCAGGTCACACGCAAACCCTGTAAATACGGGCTGTAGCAAAATTCCGCAGACAAAACTGCGGAGGTTTTCGGCGATGTACTCTAGATATTTTAGTATATGTGTCCCGTGATCTCCTGTAGCCTTTTACATACTAACGGTGTGATTATTATTTACTGGGTTTATTACAACATTTACAAGTGTTTCTGTGAAAACACCTTAAAAATTGAAAAAAGCATATAATACGTATTCGCACAAAACACAGGGTAATGCAGCAAGCACCACTTTTCATTGATTTTGGCACCAAAATCTTTGGTCATTTGCCACATAGTATTAAAAGTCTGACAGATAGCCAACCAACATTTAAAAACAAATTAAAAGAATTTCTGAATGACAACTTCTTCTACTCAGTAGATGAATTTTTAGATATTCCACGTAGTAACTGTAAAAAAAATAAACTTAATTATATTGTGTAAAGGAAACTTACGTTAAACTGACACACTCTACATCATTACGAAAAGTCGTATTCATGGTCTATGGAACAAGCATTAATGTAATGTAAAAAGATGCAAAGGTAATGTAACGTGATTTTCTTCGCTGTGAGATCGCACTTGGGCATACTGATGTGAAAGGTCTTAGAGATTTTTAAATAAGCGAAACTCTGTTAACACTCTACACCTTCATTGTCAGTGTTTAAATTTTTATTTCTTAATCCTGGCGAACAACACTTTTCTCCCAACAAGAGACCAATTTGTTGATGCCGTCACTGTAGAATGTTTGACTTTATTTGACGGAGCCACAACTTCATATCTGCTTACACCGCTCCATCAATATCAAAATGATATTCTCGAAGGCGTTGTTTAAGTTTTGAAAACAAATTAAAATCGGATGGGGTCTAGTTTCGACTGTATGGAGCATGGTCGATGACAGTCAATCCAAGGCGTCGAATTGTTCTAGATGTCGCAGCGCTCGTGTGTGGTCCGACACTTCCATGCTGAAAAAAGAGTTCTTCGTGTGTGGGCGAACTCTTTCTGCGCTAGAAACTCGATAACACCAAGCTGTTTTTCACGTACCGACATAGTTACGTTACACAAGCCATTTTACATGCTACAGTTCGGAGTCCTCTATCGGCAGAGGGTTGCAACTTGCATCAGCGAGGCAGGAAAGTCGACCGAGCAATATGCACGACATGCAAAACCTCAAGCAATTTTGAGGACAGAATAAATGATCTGGAGGCATTACTTTTCCGCACGCCCTGCAGTTACGTCGCTCTTCTATGCCCCACAGTAAGCCCATCAGTAACACTATCCGTGTCAGTGTCACTGTACAGCTAACACTCCAGGAGAAACTAACCTGAGACATAAACGGGCAGTTCTGAATATAAGCGACCGCGAATCAATGGAACAAGTTTGTCCAAATATGTCACACAGCGCATACCGTCACCATATGGACATTTTCATTGCAGTACTGATAGAAAGTTAAATGGTGGAAGAAATCAAAGAGAACACTATCACTCTGTAACGAGCAACCTCACACCTTATACCAAAATAGTTCGAAAATATTCGTGAACATCATTCGAAATTTTGACAATGGAATACGTTTTCAAAAAATGGCTCTGAGCACTATGGGACTTAACTTCTGTGGTCATCAGTCCCCTAGAACTTAGAACTACTTAAACCTAACTAACCTAAGGACATCACACACATCCATGCCCGAGGCCGGATTCGAACCTGCGACCGTAGCAGTCGCGCGGCTCCGGACTGAGCGCCTTAACCGACCACCACGGGCGGCGGAATACGTGTTCACCCTGCATAATGCTCAAAACGGAATTAAATATGTAAGCATGTTACTTGTATCACCTTCATGGCTTTCAGTGTGACTGTCTCTTAAGCATACGAGAAACAGACAACATGAATAGTGTCCTATCGTATATTGTACCCTTTGTACACTCCGCACATCACTACACCTATAATATGCAGCTTACTATACACGATTTCCATCTTAACGTTTGAATCACATTCATTATACAGAAGTCTTATTGTACAATGCTGAACACGTTCTTTTGGAGTTATTACAAGAAAAGGTTTCACAATATTATCCTTTTAGTGCACACACATAAGATCGACTACTAGCACACTGTACTAAGATTTCGTAGAATCCTATCTGTAGAAACTATTCTGATCTGAATTTTATTTCTTTTTATCTTACGTGGATGCATGTGGGAAAACGAATCCATTTAGTATATTGTTGCCTGAAACCTGGAAAGATCACCTTGCTTTCCATTTGATTTTATTAACTACAAAAACGCTGCATAATAAAAGGTTCCGTTACATAATAGATGCTTCATGAACAACGCTTGCATACAGATGTACTTTTATTTCCGTAATACAGCTCTCTCTCTCTCTCTCTCTCTCTCCCTGAGAAGTTAAGTGGACCTTAAATGCTATACATGAGTTTAATCAAATCTAGTTGCTTCCGAATTTAGTAATGCAATTAACTTTTTCCAGCCAAATTCATCAACCTACACAGAAAGAAAACCTATAGACTTTGAATTACTATTCTTGGTAACCTTATTCTCAAAATTCCATTCCTCACAACGGCACTGAAAACCAGATTTTTCTATGTGTATCAGTTAATCAGTTTAAACGTGGATTAAGTATAATGTGAACATTAATACAACGTACTCCTAAAATTCCACTACGTAGCTATATTCACGGAAGAAATTTTATTTTTTATTTGTAGTACGGTGGATATGTCCGTGATAACAGCGATTTATTGCGAATTTAGTTCACTGAACACGAAATTAACTGACACATTGAAGATACTATCACACGATGCACCCAAGGTTGGTACTGATATGTTGTGCACACGAGCCATTCGCAGTTACTTATATCGATGAATATATGTCGCTGCAAATGACAAATACGCTTTTTCAAGTGGAATGTGTCGAGAGAGCATGCATTTTGTATACATCTGAAGTTTCCAGACACATCTCTTCCCACCCACTTTCGTGCACTTGTGAGACAGTCGCCGTCGCTTGTATGTTTATTTTCGATGTACTGCGAATGGTGGTGTGTAATTCCACAACGCACGCTCCAATACTGCATTGTTATGAGGTCCTCGTTCGCAGCCCCTGCTGCTGCCGCCATCCATTAGTTTAATACTGTTATTGAAACCCGGTTTGTGGATTGCGGTACCGTCACGTGATTTAATTGTTCGACAATGCCAATTATCGGCGAACATGGAAACGAGCGAGCTATTTATCGCGATGACCTGTAACGAACGCTGAGCACGTTGCTCCGGGTTAAGTTTGTTCCACCGTCAACGTTTTTTGGCTGTTCGTGCGAATCGGATACACTTCGCGCAGTATATGCTCCACAATTGCTGTTACGATCCATGACGTGGAAATCGCATATTGCCAGAATTACATTGTAATTCACGATTTTAAAGAGCACCATTAAAAGCATCCCTTCTAGGACAACGAAGAGAGATTGGGAGGCGTTTCACAATATCTAACTTGTCAATGCACTCGTAAAAAGTTTCCAAAATTTGGAAAAACTTTTTCTTGTGTCATTTACGTGACTTACATCAACATATGTAGGGGAACTCGGGGCGTAACGGGATACTTAATGTTTAACAATTTCTATAAAATAAGGGAACACAAGTAAACAGTTCTTAAAGTGATAAAAAACACGTTGTAGTGTTACCTAATGTACCTTATTTTAAAATCAATTAAAACAATACATTTTGCATTTTTTACAATTTCTCAAAGAAAGCCTTGCATATTTCCCATCCCGCCCCACCCACTGGGCAGAATTGGATAAGGGTATTTTTTGTTAAATTATTGCATAAACGTTGAATTTGAATTACGAATATCGTATTAAACTATGACAAAATGTTGTATAACAGGAAATTCAGGCTAAGGAATGTCTAATTTAAACAATTAAAAAGTCATTCTTCAAAGTAAAAAAATATTTTAATGTCATTCTGAAAAATGTACAATGCTTAAAAACCACCAAACCACTAACTACTAGCCCTTTCGACAATAGTCACAAATCAGTATTTGCTCTTCATCTTCACTGTCTATGCCAGCACATGAATTGTGTGCGCACTTTGGCATGCGACCCAGCCCTCATTAGAAACGGAGTACAAGTCTCCACAGTAGAGACACTCAGCATCCTCTCTCTCTCTGATTCTCTCTTTTCCATCATCTTCTTCGTTTTATTTTTCTTAAGGTCTTTGATGTCTTCTGTTTTGGTTTTTTTGGGTGTACAGTTTGATATTTTTGCCTTAAGTAGCATTGCACCTGACGTTTATGTCCTGACATTGTTTATATTTGTGCACCCTCCTCCATTCTGTAGGCCTACTTTACGTGCGACGGCATTCTGCAGTTCCTTCTTATAAGGAGAATCTGTTAATACGGCGGTTTTTCCTCTTCGTCTTGTAGTCCGCCGAGTATTTTGACAGATTAGTGGGATTGGAATGACAGCCTCGGGAGATATCTGGATAGCTGAGTTGTTCGGCGAACATAGCTGGTTGGGAGAGTCTGGCATCCACGAACATCCACGCTGGGACACAATCCCATTCTGCCACGTCCCGTTCCGCCCCAAGAGCACTTTTGAGGTTAACAACTTTTATGGAGTGTAATAACTGACGTATTTAAACGCATTAAATATCTAAAGTATAACAAATGCCATGCACTTTAAGGGAATCTGTCATTTTATGGTATACAATTAACAATTAACAGCTTACCTGGCGTTGAAATTCACAAAACGTTAGAACAACGCAAGCGGTAACGTTACGGACAACAATTCACGTAGATCTCGCACTTCAAACTACATCAGAATGGCTGCCATCGCTTCCCTTCCATTCGGAGAAATAGTTACATGCCCATACAACAGGTTGTAACACAGTCCAGTCTAGAAAAGAGCAATTTCCCATTGTGCCCCGCTATACCGTTCTGCCCCGAGTTCCCCTAAGCCGCTCGACAGATTCGATTGAAAGAAAAATAAAAGACCTTAGGTAAGTATGCCTGTAAGGAGTCGGTTTCAATCCAGAATGTGAAAGACGAACATGATAAATGATTAGACAAGCATTGTTACAACCCAGTAAGGAAAGCTGAGCATATCCCTAGTTCATGAGATAAAACGAAAATTATGTCTGCAAATGGACAACCCTTGTACTGGGCATCCACCTTCAGAGGTTATTTTGGAAAATGACGAAAGGTAGGAGTAAAAAACTGAATGGATTGATTTAGGTTGATTTATGGAAACAATGCACAAATAGGGACAACATGGTATGACCTTAATTTGAACTGTCCTTCTACTGGGTCTTGACCACGACACAGTCACTCAGTTGCCTAAGAAAAAAAAGTTAATTTTCTAATGTTAATTTTTTAATTTAATTGTGGGTGTACTAACAAACTATGGATTTATTTGTTTGTGTTATTTATTTGGTCCAAGTAATTACAATCGGCTGCATTTACAATCACATTTCAAGTGTTTAAAATTAATTTTATTATTCTTGGAAGTGTGTTCCCTCTATGCAACTAACTGAAGGCAGTTTGTTTATTGCCATATTCGTTTCGCTTTATCATACACACACAGCAACAGTTGGCAACACTACACACCGAAAACAGAACACAAAATATAAAATATAAGTGATGTATGCGACGTGTTGAATCAAATATGGGTGAAAGAACGCCGGAAATCTCCCGACTGGAGCATGAATACTAATCAACACATCTCTAGGACCACACATACGAGCTAACAGCGCTGGAAATCTTAAGTAACACCGAATGATTGTTTCACATCAAGAAATGTTTACCACAAAAGTTGATTCTAACCTAAAGAAAAGAGAAAAACACGACAAATTGTGACATTATAACATATGGTACTACCGCACAATACGTTTACTCTATGTATAAAAAGAAACATGTGTTACAGGCCACTGACGATGCTTCACAAATAAAAAGAATCGAAACGCGTATGGCAATAAACAAACTACCTTCAATTAGTTGCACGGACGGAACATACCTTCACGAATTTTGAAACGGGGAGAATGAATTTTTGAAGGCAACTTTAATCGGAATACCTCTACTGACTGACACAATAAGCTAAAAATAAAATAAAAACTGTAGAACGTATAATTAAAAAACGAGTTTCAATAATATCACAATAGATAAATTGTTAGACCAATTGGTTCACTGATTTTTTCAACATACACATCTCAAAAAAAGTTTTGCATCACCCCAGTTCCCAGAACTCCTGAAGATAGACGTTGACTGTGGGTATTGTATTACAGACACAGTCCCTTTGACTGTTCAGAGATGTCACTAAACACGCCTAAAGATGTAAACAACCATACAAGAGCAACGCATATTAGACAGAGGGGTCCAACAGCTGATCAGTTCCAGTCATTCCACCAGGATGGAGGTACAGATCTCGTGTTGTTTGTAATTCAACCATTCCTAGACGGTCAATACCGCGGTTCGATCGCGTCGGCATTGTTAACTTGTGCCAGGAAGAGCTCTCAACAAGGGAAGCGTCTAGGTGTTTCGGAGTGAACCAAAGTGATGTTGTTTGGACATGTGGGAGATACAGAGTGGCAGGAACAGTCGATGACATTCCTCGCTCAGGCTGCCCAAGCGCTACTACTGCAGTGGATGACCGCTACCTACGGATTATGACTCGGAGGAACTGCGACAGCAACCCCATCAAGTTGAATAATGCTTTTCGTGCAGCCACAGGACGTCGCATTACCACTCAAACAGTGCGCAACAGGCTGCATGATGCGCAACTTCACTCCCGACGTCCATGGTGAGGTCCATCTTTGCAACCACGGCACTACGCAGCGCGGTAAAGATGGGTTCAACATGCCGAATGGACCGCTCGGGATTGGCTTCACGTTCTCTTCACCGATGAGTGTCGTTTATGCCTTCAACCAGACAATCGTCGGAGACGTGTTTGGAGGCTACCGGTCAGGCTGAACGCCTTAGGCACACTGTCCAGCAAGTGCAGCAAGGTGGAGGTTCCCTGCTGTTTTGGGGTGGCATTATGCGGGGCCAACGTACGCCGCTGGTGGTCATAGACGGCGTCATAATGGCTGTACGATACGTGAATGCCATCTTCCGACCGATAGTGCAACCATATTGGCAGCTTATTGGCGAGGAATTCGTCTTCATTGACGACAATTCGCACCCCCATCGTGCACATCTTGTGAATAACTTTCTTCAGGATAACGACATCGCTCGACTAGAGTGGTCAGCATGTTCTCCGGACATTAACCCTATCGAACATGTCTAGGATAGACTAAAAAGAGCTGCTTATGGACGACGTGACCCCACTCTGAGGGATCTACGACGAATCATCGTTGAGGAGTGGGACAATCGGGACCAACAGCGTCATCATAAACTGGTAGATAGTATGTCACGACGAATACAGACATGCATCATCGCAAGAGGAAGTACTACTGGATATTAGAGGTATCGTTGTGTTCAGCAATCGCGATCACCACCTCTGAAGGTCTCGCTGTATGGTGGTACAACTTGCAATGTGTGGTTTCCATTAGAAAAAAAAAGGAGCGGAAATGATGTTTTTCTGTACATGTTCCGGAACTCCCGGAACCAAGGTGATGCAAACATTTTTTTGAAGTGTGTATAAATACACGAATTTTGTTTGACATTAATTGAAATGTTGTGAAGTACGAGCAAGTCACTCAGTAACAACAAGAAGTGATTGAGTGCGTCTTACTGAAAACTGCCCATTCATGAATGCAGAAACCTACTGAGCGGAGAATTTTTCCATAGATCCAAATGATCGTTAAATATTTTGAACGTGTGATAAAAAATATTTCTTTCCTAAAGAAAGTACTTGCTAATGTCCCTTACACAGATACTAAGTGAAATTATCCTCGTGGACTTCGAATGGATGAGAAAATTTGAAGTAAATTTAAGACATAACAACAAACTTGTCACAAAACACTTGAGTGCCAAATGAAGTGGCCTCATTTATGATACCATCACTATTGTGAAATTGAGCAAACAAGCGCCAACCGGGAAAACAGTAAATGATGTTTTGGTGAATGTAATTGACTGGTTTTCCTCAAATGTGCTTACCTTAAACTTTGAAGGAACAAGGCTCATCTAGTTCGGTACTCTCAAGAATGTTCCAGTTCGTGGACCTAAAATGCTAACATTAAAGGATAATCAGCGTAGAAATTTCTATTTTCTTAGACACTACCAACGCGAGGCAGCAGCAGGGTTCTACATTTACCGATCCAGTGTGATTCCCACGAACAGTACAAAGGTCACTGACCACATTATACTTACAAACTATACTCGTAGACTTCTCAGCCTTTATTTACAGGAATGATTTTTAATAAAAGCTCACTTAAAAACTCCTCATTTAATAAACTGAAGATAACCGCACCCTATAAACACGAGAGACTGGACAGGAAATGGTTGGGAGGTGTAGTCTGTCTACAAAAGGATAAATAAGCACCAGCCGTGGTGCGGACACCTTTCTTTTCCCGAAAAAAAAACGGTACAGCAGCCGCTTAAGACGACTAAGAACCAATCTACCTCTTAGCAGTGTAAAACAGTATGCAGAGATTTACGAGCGTTTGGTCCATAAGCTCTTCTTGCTTCGTGTTATTAGGAACTCATATCCGTATTCCATGTAGTGATAATGCTCTTCGTGGAAAGTAGACTCGCCCCGGACATATCTGTGCACCGTGATTCATGAGGCGTGATGCGGAGGGTCGCCGTAACTTCGTGAAACACTCTGTAGCTGCTCGTTGGTACGTAGTGAGTTACATGTAGTGGGGAATTCCATTTCGCTCTCGAGTTTGTAGATCTAAGAATGTCCACAGTCCGATGACCTACCTTCCCTCGTACTTCTACACTTCACTTCCGCAAACTCCCCTGTGTTACATCCCTAGTACAGAGTTAATTTCGTAATGTGGCTCTGCAGCGCTTAGGTGTGGTACGCACATTTAATATTTGTTCTTAATTCACTTCATTTAACAATAAACATTAATTTTGTACCGTTAAAACAATATTTTAATCAATGCGATTTTTCCTTCCCCTGTAACTTGGAAGCTAATTAGTCCAGAGCAGAAACGAATAGGACATTTTTATAACACATTTAACGTAGGATGAGATTTTCACTCTGCAGCGGAGTGTGCGCTGATATGAAACTACCTGGCAGATTAAAACTGTGTGCCCGACCGAGACTCGAACTCGGGAGGTAGGAGACGAGATACTGGCAGAAGTAAAGCTGTGAGGACGGGGCGTGAGTCGTGCTTCGGTAGCTCAGATGGTAGAGCACTTGCCCGCGAAAGGCAAAGGTCCCAAGTTCGAGTATCGGTCGGGCACACAGTTTTAATCTGCCAGGAAATTTCACATTTAACGTAGTTTAATTTTGCACCGGGAACCATTTTCACTAGAAAGTTACCTTTGAACGCCCATCTACTCAAAGCCCATACTCGTCAGGTGAGGATTTTTAGCATATTGTTCTTGACACTCCCCCCCTACCACTACACGAATATTTGTGAATACACTATTTCCTTCCCCTATTCGATCTTTCTTGGTCTCCATTTGCAGCGCCAGGGGTTAATCCGCTACCGCCGTTTCTGTAGTAAGTTTTGTTACGTTATGACAAACTGTATTGGAAGTCTGCAGTATAGTAGCATCCAGCGGCGGCCGACTTGTGGCCTGCCGATAGGGTTATCAGCCTCCTGCCCTTCTGGCCGATCGTCGGAATGCTTTTGTGTGTCATTTGTAGAGTCCACTTATTCGCACCACATAAGAAAGTAAATAACCATGTCAAATATTATCTGTTTTATTTCAAAAGTGGTACAGGACATTTTGTTATTCAAACGAGGAGATTCTGCTACCTACAATACTTGCGGGGATATGAAAAACCCATTAAAAAGTACTTCACCGAAACTTAAGAAAGTAAATTCAGATAAGAGCCATAACAGTTTATATTTCTTTTTTATTTGAAAACAGTAATAGCACTCTGTGAGCCGATTTATTTTATAAAGATTTTCAATTCTGAACTTTCGATAATTTTTCTTTCGTAACGAAAATAACAGTTTAAAAGTTAATATTTATATTTTGTGTTAGGGTGAGAGTAAATTAGAGAGAATGTGAGCGCTTATGGGAGACATATGTCAAATTTCAAATTTATATTGTAATATACCTTGTGTAACTAGCCAGCCGGGTGTCACCAAAATTGTACATGCCCCTAACTGGCGGATGACGTATGTCTGTGGGTGTTTGCCTATGTAATAAAGCAGCTAGAAAGTCTGTAACGATATAATAGTTTTCTAAAGTTATCTCAAGATTAATTTTCGTTTAGTTTCAATTAATAAACATTATACTAACAAACCGCTTGTCGAGCTGACGACAATGAATCTAATGTAGTGATTGGTTCAGAATAGTTTTGGCGCGAGTGAGATCTAGAAGGTATGATCGGATTGGCTGGTCTTTCAGAACAGGCAGTCGAAATTCAGTGTTGTCCCTCGCATTTCGAGATACTTAGGTTGCATGAGTAGCTGGAGGGTACAGTCGTGGACTAGCTTTTCTGACGCGAAGGTCACTTTAAATGTGTCCATCCGTAAAATGTGTAAGACGAAGAAATGTTCGGTCCTCCGCATTCAGATGTATTTGAAATGGTAGCTTTTGTTGCTTCGAACATTTTGTAAAAGGTTGAGAGTCGTGGGATATTTTGTTCGGGAGATATACGCGTGTGACTTCTTGGACTTAGAAAATTCCGCGTGGTGATGTTCTGTGCTCTACTACAGAATATATCCGGGGAGCAAGCTTTGTGAAGAAATCCACTGAATGAGTTACGTAAGAAATCAACGTTATGTGTAGAAAGTGACTATATATTCGCGTGATTATTTTCGGAATGGACTTAGGAGAATTCTGGCCGCTTTACGTGTGACATAAACTGAGAACTTACAATAGCAGTTTTGCATATTAAATGTGGGCTGATGACACATGTTTAAGCAAAGAAATTAAAACCTGCTTTTACCAGATTTCCGTAACTTTCAATGAAGATCAGGACTCTGTTTTTCCACCCGAAAATTTATTGTGAATATTTACTGGAACAATCGTGACGAGACTTGCGCGGCCTCAGTAATTGTAGATATTAGGTGCTGTTTTCATCAACGCTGCTTTTCATCACCTTGTAAGTATCTACGTTGCAGAGTGAAGAGACACTGAGCAGACGTCGATCTGAGGTTGGTGAATATAAATTTGCAGCTTACTTCAGTGACAGTGGACTAAGAGACAGTTCCGTCGCACATTGACTCAGATACTGGCTAAGATTATTTTTTCGGTTGTTGATAAGGCTGGAAACAGTCAATAAACGAGAGTTTTGCTATTTGGGTAGCAAAATAACTGATGATGGTTGAAGTGGAGAGGATATAAAATGTAGACTGGCAATGGCAAGTAAAGCGTTTCTGAAGAAGAAAAATTTGTTAACATCGAGTATAGATTTAAATGTCAGGAAGTCGTTTCTGAAAGTATTTGTATGGAGTGTAGCCATGTATGGAAGTGAAACGTGGATGATAAATAGTTTAGACAAGAAGAGAATAGAAGCCTTCGAAATGTGCTGCTACAGAAGAGTGCTGAACATTAGATGGGTAGATCACATAACTAATGAGGAGGTATTGAATAGAATTGGGGAGAAGAGGAGCTTGTGGCACAACTTGACTAGAAGAAGGGATCGGTTGGTAGGAAATGTTCTCAGACTTCGAGGGATCACCAATTTAGTATTGGAGGGCAGCGTGGAGGGTAAAAATCGTAGAGGGAGACCATGAGATGAATACACTAAGCAGATTCAGAAGGATGTAGGCTGCAGCAGGTACTGGGAGATGAAGAAGCTTGCACGGGATAGAGTAGCATGGAGAGCTGCAGCAAACCAGTCTCAGGGCTGAAGACCACAACAACAACAACATGTGACCATTAGCTGACAGATATTTTAAAGTCATAATTAAAGAGCTCGCGGACGCTACCCGACAAAAAACATCGCAATTATGAAAAGATGAGACATGACTTTTTGATGTTTCGCTGGGAACAGTCGCGATATTGCGATCCATGTTCCTGGGCAAGCTGGTGGCGGCAGGCAGGTGCTCGATGGCGGCGCGCCATTGCCGCGGCGTGGCGCGGCCCGAGCGCCAAATGAGATGTTGACAGTGGCGGCGCGCCGGCGCTCATTACGGGGGCGCGGCTCGGCCGGCAGCAAGCAGTGTGCCACAGGTAGCACGGGGCGGGCGCGCGCGCGGCCGCGTCACGGCAGGCCGACCACAGGCCAGCTCCGTCTCTCCACCGACACTCTCCTCATCAGAAGCAACGACACTTGCCGATATTTTCAGTGTGTGCACCTAATACACCGATGTGGCAAAAGTCAAGGGATACCTCCTAATATCATTTCGAACCTCCTTTTGTCAGTGCAGCAGCTACACGTAGCCGACCGGTGTGGCGAGCGGTTCTAGGCGCTTCGGTCTGGAACCGCGCGAACGCTACGGTCGCAGGTTCAAATCCTGCCTCGGGCATGGATGTATGTGGTGTCCTTAGGTTAGTTAGGTTTAAGTAGTTCTAAGTTCTAGGGGACTGGTGACCTCAGATGTTAAGTCCCATAGTGCTCAGAGCCATTTGAACCATTTGAAGCTCGACGTAACATGCGTTAAACAAGTCGTTGGAAGTCCCCTGCGTAAGTTCTGTTACACTTGAGGCACACCCGACTTTACTGTCGTTTCTGTGGAACTCTCCAATATAGTGTGTTAATTCCTATTAGTTAAATGTAGGGATGGGGAAACTGACGAGTTAAAACCGATACCGGTATTTTAATTCTGTGTAACCGGTACATTTCGGTATCTGTTTGGGCTCGGTTAAAACAGGTGTTCTTTATTTTTTTACTAGTAACCGACTTAAAAAAAAAAACAGAAATATCGATTAGCCGCATCAGCAGCGCTAAAACTATGGTTTTAATTGTTAGCTTTTTTTTTAAAAAAAAAAGACAGAAACGAGCAACAAAAACATCACATAAGAAATGGCACAGCATTGCTGAGATAATAATGCCCGTGTGACGTGGCTTAAGATAGGATAGTACGTGCCGTGTGGGAGACCTGGTTCCGCCTAGCCTACACGGTAGTTTCTCGATATCGCCGCTAGACATCCGTTTCATTACACAATAGCACCAAACCCATTCAGGAAATATTTGTAAGAAGTGACGTAACAGTGAGGTACAATAGTTCATTTTCTTTAAGGGATTAAAGATTTGTCTGCCATATTTATGAAATAATACACTGAATCGCCGAAGAAACTTTATAGGCCTGCGTATTGAAATAGACAGATATGAATACAGGCAGAATACGGTGCTGCGGTCTGTAACGCGTATGTAAGACAGCAAGTGTGTGGCGCAGTTGTTAGATCGGTTACTGATGCTACAGTGGCAGCTTATCAAGATTTAAGTGACAGTGAACGTGGTGTTATAGTCGGTGAACGAGCGATGGGACACAGCATCTCCGAGGTAGCGATGAAGTAGGGATTTTCCCCGTACGACCGTTTCACGGGAGTACCCTGAATATCAGGAATCCGGTAAATAACAATGTCCGACATCACTGCGGCCGGAAAAAGATCCTGCAAGAACGGGACCAACGGCGACTGAAGAGAATCGTACAATTTGACAGAAGTGTAACCCTTCCGCAAAGTTCTGCAGATTTCAGTGCTGGGCCATCACCTAAGTGTCAGTGTGGGAACCATTCAACGAAACATCATCAATTTGAGCTTTCGGAGCCGAAGACGCACTCGTGTACCCTTGATGACTACATGACACAAAGCTTTACACCTCTCCTGGGCCTGTCAACACTAACATTGGACAGCTGATGACAGGAAAACATGTTACCTGGTCGGACGAGTCTCGTTCCAAATTGAATCCAGTGGATAGACGTGTACGGGTATGACGGGCATGGAGACAAACTCATGAACCCATGGACCCTGCATGTCAGCAGGGAACTTTTCAAGCTGTTGGAGGCTCTGTAATGGTGTGGGGCGTGTGCAGCGAGAGTTATATGGGGCCCCTGACACGTCTGGATACGACTCTGACAGGTGACATGTACGAAGGCATCCTGTCTGATCACCTGCATCCATTCATGCCCATTGTGCATTCCTATGGACTTGGTTGATTCCTGCAGGACAATGCGACACCCAAAACGTCTAGAATTGCTACAGACTGACTGCAGGAACACTCTCCTGAGTTTAAACACTTCTCTGGCCACCTGACTCCCAGACATGAACATTATTGAGCATATCTGGGATGACTTGCAACGTGCTGCTCAGATGAGATATCCGGGCCCCTCGTACTCTTACGCATTTACGGACAGCCCTGCAAGATTCATGATGGTGTCAGTTCGCTCCAGCTCTACTCCAGACATCAGTTGAGTCCATGCCACGTCGTGTTGCTGCATTTCTGCGTACTCGCGGGGCCCTTCAAGATATTAGACAGGTGTACCAGTTTCTTTGGCTCTTCAGTGTAAAATAGAAAGGAAATTACAGTAGCAGAAATAAATTACAAATTTAAGAACAGTTTGTTGTTAGTACACAATAAAAACAGAAAGTAGCTGATATACAGCCTATGATTTCAAAATATGCGTCAACTGCTTGTAGCTCTTGAAAACAGACAGAGTAACAAAAACAGAGTTCAGCAAGATCTGTTTTCACTTTTAGCACTAACTATTCATAATGCCCAAATAGTGGTATGATCCCGAAGTAGAACATGATTCTTGAGCAGAGTTTCAAAAAATTACAAACAGTAGGGCAATACTGCTGATTTTTTGTAGTATTCAACCAGTTATCACTTTTCGAAAGAAGCAGCGAACGGTAGACGCACGAAGTTCTCTTTTATCTGCCCCTTTAAATTAATATTTTGATTCTATGTATCTTGGAAGTGGGAGAGTCAAAACCATCCAGTCTTTGTTAAATTTCAACGTTTATTAGAGGCAACTGGTTTTTTCAGAGACTGTGTATTCTGAGCTATTTTATCTGCCATGTTAAAACGGCGTGGTAACAAACGATATAACCGAAAACTGGTTGTTTCTGGGATAGCCGCCATCCCTTGTTAAATGTTACTCGGATCAGTCGCATACATTTGAATTTTTGAAAATGCGTAACATGGCCTTAATTTGGTTAGTAACTCATGGTGTGTTACCGTATGGAGCCCGTTCCTGGAATCTGGGCAGACACATTCACATGCATATATTGTTTGCAGAGCCCCGTCTATGAATAAAGCAAGCTGAGTTCCAAATGTGTGCCGATTGTTTGGGAAACGCTTGTTTTCTTCAGGGAATGGTATAATGCTTGAACTTAGAATAGCCTCTAGAATTCTACAACTAATGGATATAAGCAGTATTGGTCCGTAATTCTGTGCATCCGACGTTTTCCAGTCACGCGGGAATATTCTCTACGCAGGAGACTCTCGAAAAACTCTCCATAAATGTAAGCAAGGACAGGAGGTAATTCCACAGGGTACTGAATCCGAAATATGGCAGGAGTTCCGCCAAGGCCTGCTGCCTTGTTCACGTGTGCTGAATGCACTACATTTTCCAAGGGGTACACGCGTCGAAAGGTATGCCATAATCTTCCAGTCTGAATCTGAAATACCTGTTATTATACAGGGTAGTCCGGAACAGACGGGATAGCTTGTAAAGGCTTTGCAGGATAACTAGTACTGAAAAATAATTAAGAGAAACATTCGATACTCTACACCGATTCCGAGTTAATCAGCGTTCAGTTTAATCTAACAGGCTGCTGTGCACGTAAATTCAAACAATCTGTAAGAGACGGTTTCCTGAAACCGAAAAAAAGTATAAAAATAGGACAGGAGATGATAGAAAGGACAGAACTCGAACCAAAGGCTGAGCAGCCTAGGGTGCTATCATCCATGCTATGAGAACAACTGACACTAACTGTATTTGGCGGGCCACTTGAAGTTTTGCGCGCAACGGCCTGATAGGCTAACATCAATGTTAATTAGCTCAGAAACGGTGCAACGCGTCGATTTTTTTCTTGACGATTATTTACCAGTACAGCCTACTGTAAAACGCCCTTGCAAGCTTTTTGGACTATTTCTGACCACCCTGTGTAGCTAGTTATCGACAATTCCTATGTACAGCTATCAGACGCTGCCAAAAGTCGAAAGAGTGCGGCTGATAACAGATTTAACGGACCTTTATGTATGCTATCTTTTCCCAGCTGGGATTCGCAGTGATATCGCTGGATATAATACTAGTCACGTACCATTAAACGTGCACATTCGTCGATGT
Source organism: Schistocerca americana (assembly GCF_021461395.2). Classification (NCBI taxonomy): domain Eukaryota; kingdom Metazoa; phylum Arthropoda; class Insecta; order Orthoptera; family Acrididae; genus Schistocerca; species Schistocerca americana. The sequence continues at coordinate 467,088,229 of NC_060121.1, forward strand.
GGAACACTTTAGATTGTTTACAAGTGGTCCTTAGCGGTCATGTGAAATTCCTCCGCTGACATATATTATAGCTGCGAAGTGGTACGGCTGTACCAGTCGGTTATATAGAAACATATGTTTCATGGACGTGGAGACGTGACAGAATGCCAGAAAGGAGGTGTCACGTACGGAGATGCCCGTGAAAACACCGTGAACGAAGTTATCCGCTTTATTGCCGACCGTCCAGCGTGTTTACAAGGAATAATGTACCACTCGCTGCCCTGTAATACGGTGTAACTTCATTCCTCACGGCTACTGATTCAGCGTATAGATGAACCCCATCCTCTGCTTTGGACAGCTATTGTCTTCTCCATTAAATTATATTGTCCATTTGAATAAAGACTGTAGTCGGAGGGATACAAATACGTATTAGAATATACGAGGGGCGTTCAAAGAGGAATTGAATACATTTTTACCTCGCCCAGTTTTCAGTTGCAAAAATGAGGAATCTGTTGTGGGACATTGTGGATTATCCCAGCTTTAGGAGCTGTGGTTTCATAGAGTTCCGATAGGTGGCAGCGCTATATGTAACCTTCAAAGTGGCGTCTGTAACAGAGGTGCGTTCCAAGGAGAGAGCTGTCACTGAGTTTCTTTTGGCGGAAAATCTGAGAGAGGGTCGCAGGTGTTGACAGGCGCTTGAGCATGTCTACAATGACATGACAGGGATACAAAAGGTCTCCCAAAGAGACTGCTTACACCACGCTTGTCCGCCCTATTCTGGAGTATTGCTGTGCGGTGTGGGATCCGCATCAAGTGGGACTGACGGATGACATCGAAATGATACAAAGAAGTGCAGCTCGTTTTGTATTATCGCGAAATAGGGGAGATAGTGTAACAGACATGACACGTGAACTGGAATGTCAATCATTAAAACAAAGGCGTTTTTCGTTGCGACGGGATCTTCTCATGAAATTTCAGTCACCAATTTTCTGCCCCTATTGTGAAAACATTCTGTTGGCACCCACCTACATTGGGAGAAATGATCATCACGATAAACTAAAAGAAATCAGGGCTCGCACAGAAAAATTTAAATGCTCGTTTTTCCCGCGTGCCGTTCGGGAGTGGAACGGTAGAGAGACAGCTTGAAGGTGGTTCATTGAACCTACTGTCAGGCACTTTATTGTGAATAGCAGAGTAATCATGCAGATGTAGATGTAGATGCAATGAATAAAAGCACGTTAAGTCGTAGGGCGAGTCGTCTGTCATCATCGCAACAAGGTTGCGCGAACCTGCCCGATAGCCCGCGCGCCGGCCGGCCGCACACTGCTGTAACACAGGAGACGTTGTAACTTGCGGATACTCTCCTCAAGGTGACCGACGGATCACAATCAAACTGGATGTCTCTGTTGGCAGTGCTGACCAACTCGTCCACCAGTTGGGGCGCTCAAAGATGCCTTCCCGTTGGGTTCCTCGCCGCCTAACAGAAGACCATAAACAGCAACGAAGGAAAAGCTGTGGGGAAATGCTCGCTCGTTACGGAGCTGATCATGACAATTTTTTTTGTCGAACGTCGTCACAGGCAATACAGGTTATCCAGAATGTAATGCTGAATTCACCCCCAAATGTCACGAGAAGTGTACCCGACGGTACAAACCTAGAATAGTCATTGACTGTCACTAGAGAGAGCCATCAAGGATATTTCATCCTTTAAAAATGTGAGTGTGAAGTGTAAACATTAGGCTACAAGCAGAGATAGAACAAGACCAAGCAGACTTCATGTACTGACGAATAAGGACCGATGAACATTGCAGAGGGCAGTAGTGAATTCAGCGGAAGGCATCATTCACTAGGTCCAAAGTGTAGTGCAGGTAGAACGATTATTGTGCGTAGAGAGTTGAAAACAAACTGCGGTACAATGGTTGAGAAGCTCATCCTATACCGTCCATTGCTGTAGTCAATGGTGAATGTCCGTTGAGATGTTAGAAAATGGGACACCACGCGACAGAGGATGACCGGAGATGAGTGATTTAGAGTCAAGAACCCGACAGAAGCATTTAGGTTTGGCGAATTGCCGAAGGCAGGTATCTGCCTAATACACTCCTGGAAATTGAAATAAGAACACCGTGAATTCATTGTCCTAGGAAGGGGAAACTTTATTGACACATTCCTGGGGTCAGATACATCACATGATCACACTGACAGAACCACAGGCACATATACACAGGCAACAGAGCATGCACAATGTCGGCACTAGTACAGTGTATATCCACCTTTCGCAGCAATGCAGGCTGCTATTCTCCCATGGAGACGATCGTAGAGATGCTGGATGTAGTCCTGTGGAACGGCTTGCCATGCCATTTCCACCTGCCGCCTCAGTTGGACCAGCGTTCGTGCTGGACGTGCAGACCGCGTGAGACGACGCTTCATCCAGTCCCAAACATGCTCAATGGGGGACCGATCCGGAGATCTTGCTGGCCAGGGTAGCTGACTTACACCTTCTAGAGCACGTTGGGTGGCACGGGATACATGCGGACGTGCATTGTCCTGTTGGAACGGCAAGTTCCCTTGCCGGCCTAGGAATGGTAGAACGATGGGTTCGATGACGGTGTGGATGTACCGTGCACTATTCAGTGTCCCCTCGACGATCACCAGTGGTGTACGGCCAGTGTAGGAGATCGCTCCCCACTCCATGATGCCGGGTGTTGGCCCTGTGTGCCTCGGTCGTATGCAGTCCTGATTGTGGCGCTCATCTGCACGGCGCCAAACACGCATACGACCATCATTGGCACCAAGGCAGAAGCGACTCTCATCGCTGACGACGACACGTCTCCATTCGTCCCTCCATTCACGCCTGTCGCGACACCACTGGAGGCGGGCTGCACGATGTTGGGGCGTGAGCGGAAGACGGCCTAACGGTGTGCGGGACCGTAGCCCAGCTTCATGGAGACGGTTGCGAATGGTCCTCGCCGATACCCCAGGAGCAACAGTGTCCCTAATTTGCTGGGAAGTGGCGGTGCGGTCCCCTACGGCACTGCGTAGGATCCTACGGTCTTGGCGTGCATCCGTGCGTCGCTGCGGTCCGGTGTCCCAGGTCGACGGGCACGTGCACCTTCCGCCGACCACTGGCGACAACATCGATGTACTGTGGAGACCTCACGCCCCACGTGTTGAGCAATTCGGCGGTACGTCCACCCGGCCTCCCGCATGCCCACTATACGCCCTCGCTCAAAGTCCGTCTACTGCACATACGGTTCACGTCCACGCTGTCGCGGCATGCTACCAGTGTTAAAGACTGCGATGGAGCGCCGTATGCCACGGCAAACTGGCTGACACTGACGGCGGCGGTACACAAATGCTGCGCAGCTAGCGCCATTCGACAGCCAACACCGCGGTTCCTGGTGTGTCCGCTGTGCCGTGCGTGTGATCATTGCTTGTACAGCCCTCTCGCAGTGTCCGGAGCAAGTACGGTGGGTCTGACACACCGGTGTCAATGTGTTCTTTTTTCCATTTCCAGGAGTGTATGTCACGGCAGACTGCCTACACTCTTCGGCCACCTGCGCAACAGATCCGTCAGGCGGGTGACTGACCGAGTTGGGGTGAGTCTGTCGCCCGTCAAGCGGAAACCAAGTCAGGCCGGCAGCCGCCAGAAGGCAGCAGGTAAGGATCTAGAAGTGGTAACGTATAGGGGGTTGGGGTTGGGTTGTTTGGGAGAAGAGACCAAACTGCGAGGTCATCGGTCTCATCGGATTAGGGAAGGATTGAGAGGGAAGTCGGCCGTGCCCTTTCGAAGGAACCATTCCGGTATTTGCCTGGAGCGATTTAGGGAAATCACGGAAAACCTAAATCAGGATGACCGGACGCGAGTATCGTATACAAACTAGTTTATTACGCAAAGACGATTGAAAATACTGTGCCGAGTATTCTGCCGCATACAGACCACAGAAAGCAGTCTTCACTAACTCACTGGGTCCGGCGTCGAGAACATCTCTTCCACGATCAGGATCTTATTATGGTGCCTCCAGGAACACGAGTCGCAGTCCACCATGAGCTACGCCGCCGACTCGTCCTGCCGGGGGGATTGCAAGACTTCAGACCGTAACGACTCGACGTATGGCCTAAGTTGCCGTCGCAACTGTTTGGATTTGTAGTTAATACTGGTTGTTAATTTTGGCTTCACCGAACTCTAATTTCTCTCACACACTGTGGACCTTGACAATCTGTGACTCGTGTTGAACTCCATGCACTGTAATTGACCTAGTTGCCATTATAAGGGATTACGTGGACAGCCGTCAGCAGAATTTTAGTTGGTGTAAGTACTTTTTAATACCGATTATCCGCCAGACTTAATACGTTCTTATTAGAAATGGTCTTCTGCCAAGAGATATCATGTTGTCTGGTCATTTATCCAGAAATAACATGTTATTGTTTTAATTCGGCGCTCATCCCACTTACTTTTTCTTAATTACTCCTTCATCCATCGGGTCACTACCACTAGAAAGGGACTTGTGTCACTTGCAGAAAGTAAATTTTGGTTCTTTTACATCATGAAGCTCGTTCTTGTGCGGTGAACGCTGATATAACACTGGCACGATGTGTAGTGAAGTACAGAGGTGGTATTACGGCAGGGGGAGTGCTTTACGTAGTTAGTGTGCGATCTTCTTATTGCACTTGTGAAAACGTCAAATGCTGAGGATATAAAAACATTTCGCTACATTTTGTACTGTGTACAGTAGAGGAACGGTTCGGAGACGATGATGAAACATCTATGAGGCAATGGTTTGTGGAGACTGTCATTCCAGTGAACGATTGGACTGCCCAGTGTCTAGTCCTGAACCCAGCGGAAGACCTATCGGATGACTTAGAATGTCGTCTTCGCTCGAGATCCCCACGTGTTATATCAGTACATTCTCTGGTTTCGTCTCTTGAGGAAGAATGGGCTGCCATCCCTCCACAGTCATTCGCAAGGGCACACACCATATTAATATCCACTAACAGGCATCCGGATGGTTTTGATCAGATAGTGTACGTCTCGCATAGCGAACAAGGCGCTAAAATTAGAAATTTTTTTGGTCATTCCTAGGGATACAGACAGTTTTCCTCCTGCATGCCAGTGGCAAACGATACAGGAATGCCATGTTGCCTAAACCAAACACCATATAGAGTTCGTAGATTACAAATATAGAGAAAATAAGACTTTTTAAAAGTAACTCCACTTTCCTCATTAAATCGGAAACTATCCAGACAATTATATTTACCGAACTACTGAGTGTGAGACTCAAGAACTGTTTATTTTGCTCATCTGGCTCATAAGTAAACATAATACAATAATCCGCTCGTTATCTGCAGTTACTCATACTCCAAATCTTGCCACACTGCATTATTTTTCAGATCAAGTCGTTGCACCATACAAAAGTGGAGATGATACAATCCCAGCACGTGGTCACATAAATAGAAGCTTGATCTGTAACAGTCCGTTTTTGTTTTCGAGAACCTAGACAAGAATAAATAAATAACTAAACATTAAGGATATGATATTCTAGACTTCATTAATTAAATGTACCTTTTGCGACTGAATTCTTTCGCAGCAATTCCCAATAGCAAACTATGGAAAAAGATCCGTGAGTACCGCTAGACTATTTCTGTCAACGTTGATTACTGCAGTCGAGTCGCAATGGCTACACTGCCAATTCAGGTCATCACGTAATCCCTTCACATTCAACACGAATCCGCCGTGCCATTTACGTAACATAGCAATGCATTACCATAACCACAAGATATTTGATGCATATCTGAAACGGTGGTTCTCACTATTTCACGTTATGTCACTAGAGAATTTTCGAACACTAATAGACGTAATGCAATGACAGACTCACCTCCTGGCTACATTCAGACTTTTCCCATCATTAAAATTAAGATAGAATGATCCTCTGACGATAGCTGGACTCACAGAAAGGCAGAACTTCAGAGGGTATTTTTTTGTTTGCTACTTAATCATGGCTAGATACTACAATTAACGGCGCAGAGGAGTGCCAAGAGAACACTTAGTGTGCTAAATAACATCGAGCTCATTCAAGTATCAAACCGTCGACTTGAACTGATAAAGATTTATGTTTGAGGGCTACTTTTTTTGTAGTTGACCAAATGTAGCATTCGAAAGGCTCTAGTAATCTCCACATAACTCTTACTGTAGCAATCAAATTCCTGAATCTGTTGGCTATATAGATTAGGCGGTGAATTTATATTAATACGTGAATAGATGTAAAACACAGTGTAGGGCTATAAACCGGAAGATGCCGAATGAAACGAGTTTTGGTGTGAAGAGGAAAATGCGTGAGACTTTGAACGACTACATAGTATTATCGAGACGTCTCTCATAAACCTCCACAATAGTACAGGCCATTAGTGGTACCAAGGTTAGTGTCCAGACGTACATGGAGGAGACAGGAAGTAAGCTGAGGGTAGGAATGCAAAAGCAGAAAGATGAGAAATGTAGAGACTACTTTGTGTGGCGTTGAGAAACAGCTGAAATCATTAAAACTTGACAAAGATCCAGGGCCTGATCAATTCTATACCACTATTGTAATGGAAATCCACCGTATATCCATGCCCAGTGGTTGGAACAAAGCGCAGGTCACACCTATACACATAAAGAAAAGAGCAAATGAGCCACAAAACAACCATCTAATATCATTGACTTCTCATTTGTTGTAGAATTTTAGAACATAACCTGAGTTCACACGAAATGAAGCATCTCGAACAGAATTACCTCCATGCCAGCCAGAATCCTTAAAGTTATGGATCGAGGTAGTCAGGCAGGTGCATCATTTCTCGATTCCCATAAAAAATTCGACTCGGTACAACATCTACACTTACTATCAAAGGTATGAAGTTTGTGACTGGATTGAGAATTTCTGGCTAGGGAGGACGCAGCGGGTTACCTTGGATTAAGAGTCGTCGATATATGTAGACGTAACTTTGGTGTGTCCCAGGTGCTGTGACCCTTTCTGTCCATGATCTATATTTAGCCCTTTCAGACACTGTTAGGTAACGTAAGATTTTTAGCAGGTGATACAGTTATCTATAAAGAAGTACTGTCGCTAAATATCTTCACAAAGGTTCAGTCTGCTTATGAGGTGCCACATGGGCACCTTGGGGCGATCCAAAGTTTGGCAATATATAAAAATCAAACGAAGCAAAGAGGACGCAAAATGTGGACTAACACAGCCAAAAAGACATTCCTGACTAATTCAGGTCTACTAGTCTCAAACACAGGTATGAATGTGGTGAAGAAAGTTCTGGAAATCTACATTTGGAACACAACATTATATGGTACATCAAAATCTGGGTAAAAGAGAATTGAAGCACTTGTGATGTGATACTACAGAAGAAGAAAATTAGGTGGAGCGGTAAGGTAAGAAATGACGAGCTTCTTCGCAAATTCGGCGCGAACAGCAACATTTGGGAATACTGAAAAATAAGATGGGTAGGATGATAAAACGTGTGTTAACATATGAGCGAATAACTTCCACGGTATTTGAGGAAGTTGTAGACGGTAAAAGCTGTATAGGAAGAAAAAGATTGGAATAAATGTAGCAAACTATCGAGGACGTAGGATGCAAGAGCTACTGTGAGATGAAGAGGTTGCACAGGAAAGGAATTCGTGGCGGCGGGCTGCATCAAACCAATTGGAAAGCAGATGATCAATCAGAAGACAGGAAGGAGAGAGAGGGAGAGAGGCAGAGAGAGAGAGAGAGAGAGAGAGAGAGAGAGAGAGAGAGTTATTGAGATACCAGTTTCGATCGTAAAAATCAACCTCAGATTGATCTGCCCCTTTGAAGTGGACAAAATGAGGTTGTAAATTTTACTAGCAACTTTTGTCAACTTTAAGGAGACAGTTCAATGTGAACACGATCGTTGCTTTCGAAACATGTAATTAAAAAAAAAAGAAGTGTGTGAGTTGTTAAGGGACCAAACAACTGAAGTCATCTGCCCCTCGACTTACACGCTACCTAAACTAACTTAAAGTAACTTATGCTAAGAACAACACACACTCCCATGCCCGAGGGCCGGCCGCTGTGGCCGTGCGGTTCTAGGCGCTACAGTCTGGAACCGCGCGACCGCTACGGTTACAGGTTCGAATCCTGCTTCGGGCATGGATGTGTGTGGTGTCTTTAAGATAGTTAGGTTTAAGTAGTTCTAAGTTCTAGGGGACTGATGACCTCAGATGTGCTCAGAACCATTTGAAGCACTTTTGCCCGAGGGAGGACTCCCGCCTCCGGCGGGAGGGGCTGCGCAATCCGTGACATGGAGCTGCAAACTGCGCGGCCACTCCGTGCGGCCTAATTCAAAGAAAGAAAGTCTTTCGATCGTAGTGTGACTTGTTTTGTTTCATATCAGTCGCATCTTGATAGGATGTCGAAGTGGTGCATAACTGGCAACTTCCTTTAAGTGTTTGGAAATGCTACACTGTGTACTTCTCTAATGACTGCTGTACCAGCGAGTTACAACTGGAATCTCTCAACTAACACAGGGTGCTCGTAAATTCTCGTTACTATCTTCTAAGACTTATAGAGGGGACTGAATACAGAACCGTACTGTTTTCATGCTACAACCATTTCAAAATATGTTGGTAGCGCAGCCACTTTTACAAGTAGTTCATTAAGCGTGACTAGTGCATCACTTGTTTTTAATTCCACCCATTTATAACCACAGAAACAAAAAGAAAACTTAATGAGTTTTAACGAACACTGTCGTTTACAGTTAAGCTACTCTCCTTGGAGCACTACAATCAGGCTTGCTGACGTTGAAGCGTCGCTGTGCAGAAGGAACGTGTCGGTGTATTCTGTACAGAACCATATTGCTGCAAGACTCACAAACACGTGCATAAGGCTCGAACGTGTTCACAGAGGTGTGGTAGACGTCAGCCGATCCGACGTAAGTAACCACCCCCCCCCCCCCCCCCCCATCATGACTACCCTGTTACACACATCTACCTAGCAATTTTTTTTAAACGCTGTAGCAAGTATTCAAAATGTTATGCAGCCACTCCCCTCTACAAGTCCTAGAAGTATGTGACTGGAATTTCCGAACGGTCTGTAAAACTTCCTGGATGTGTCACTTTGTAGGAATATGAAATTGAACGATCACATGGACTGAGATGTTGGTGAAGCAGGCCTCAGACCTGTTCATTGGTAGAATTTGAAACACGTATGTATTCAGTGGCAGCGATGGCGAGGCATGACAGAATCTCTGACCAGAGAGATATTTATCGTTGCTAGTCTGCGCTTGACTGCGCGAGAGTTCAGTTGCGAGAGTGCGGTTGTTGTACGTAGCGAGTCGCGAGAGCATGTAGTTGCGAGAAGGTAGTTGTACGTTGCGAGTTGGACTCAGTTACGAGTCGGAGTTGTGTGTGAGGAGTCGGCGGGCGTCGACATGGGTCTCTGGTCAAGGTTCGGGACGAGGTATATTGTTAAATAAGGTAATAAAGCAGCATTGCGCTCAGCCAATAACATCTGTTAATTGTAATTAATTTGTTCAAGAAATGCCCCAATAATAATTTTGTTTTCAAAGCAATCTTTTTAAGAAAAGAATCCTTCCAATTGAAACAATATTTCCTATGCTTTTCCTTTCAGAATCAGATTAATTACTGCACAGGGCCTAAGGTCAGCGCAGCTGCCCTTATAAAATTTATCAGGTTCACCATAACGTTAATTTTGTGGGGACTCAACATTTTTGCACATTTTTATTATCATTGAGTTTTATTACTGTGGGAAGCTAACATTTGGCACTATTTGCAATTCTATTCATTTCTTTTCATTTTCAAATTTTTGTGAGAAGGTTACATTTGGCTTTATTCCCATTAACATTTAATTATTGTTGTTATACAAAAATTTCACGGGGAGGTTACACTTAGCACGATGTCCAATTCACATTTAAATATTGTCTTTTCAAATTTTTGCGGGGAGGTTACAAATTCTAAGGAAATGCTGTTAGTCTGCAAAGAAGATTGCTTAGAATTCCGTCGTGCGACTCATCCTAGAACGTTGCTCATATGTGTGGGACTCGTACCAAATAGGAGGCACTGAACATACATGGAAAAGGGCAACCCGGATGGTTACAGGTTTGCTTGACCGATGGGAGAGTGTCACAGAAATGGTTAAGATACTGAACTAGCTGACATTATCTAGGAATATATATATGACAAATCCACACGTATCTATCTCGTGGGGGATCCTGAGGACAAGAGTCGATTAATTTCAGCGTTACAATGGCTTTTACAAATGAAAATACTCCCGCACTTAATACGAGGACGGAAGGGGAAGAAATCGTAATAACTGGTAATAATAGGAAGTACTCACTGCCACGCATTTTTTTTCATAATAGGGATGCCGCCTAATTTCAAACGTTTATTCATAAAAAGCCTTTTTTCAACTAACGAGGCCGAATGCCGCTATTTTAAGTGTACTAATCATGCATGTCACATACGCAGTTCTTAATAAAGATCTCTCAAGAGTCTTTTACAATGAAAATTCGCTTTTGAATGAGAAGCCAGTGACTCGCAATGATAATCAGGTATTAAGGGCAAAGAGTCAGCCTGCACAGGAATAAAGCGGCTGCGGTCCGTTCATCCACTACGGGAAGCCGTACCCATGCTCTGGACAGCCCTACCTGCCTACTGCCTGGCCACTTAAAAAACGGCGGCGGCTCTTCCAGACAAGGCCGCTGCACGGGGCATTCACCGGCAGTGACGTGATTAAGAGCAAAGAATGACGTTAAAGCACGTGCCCGTTGTAAGTATTGTACTAGTTGCCCCTAAATCTTTAAAGCTCTCGCTTTTTGGTGACATTAAGAATGTCAATACTTAACATTTTCTGTTACGTTTCTGGATTTCGCATTTGTTAATGCTTTTTATTTCCACTCCCTGAAGATGGGACGAGGTGTTCTGGTAATGATGCATTGGGGAGTCATAGACTCTTCTACCAAATAACGTATGGAATGGCTGTGGGGCAAAGGGAATCTCAATTGGGAATAATAGGAGCTCAAAACTTCGCCTTACAGTCAAGGGAAACCTCCGGAAAACCTTGTACACAACCATGGAAAATATTGTTAATTTAAATGTGTGAGGATATGTTCCTGACAAAAAAATATGTAGTCCACTGTATGTGAAAGCGAATTTTTTTATGTGCTTACGTATCAAAGTGGATGATTTGCTTGATACATGGATTGTACCCACACCGACGAATAATATATTGATTTAGGATTTTTCTGTAAGGTTGTATCAAATAATTGCTTTGGGCGACATACAGTGAGAGCTGAAGTCTCAGTTAAGAAGAGCAATTCTTATACACGGTTTTCAGTTTAGCCTGCAGGATAGATCACATTTGATGGCCCAGATGTTATAAGTTGCACAGAAAAATACTCAGATTCAGCAAATTTTTAAACTACGCGAAATATAGCGACAGACTGCTGTATGTAAACGAAAAGATCTGTAAAATATGGACAAGAGCGTTTAAAAAGGCAGTTACTGATTTCGACCAGTCTACTGTGAAACAAGACCACATGATTTTAGAGTGCTGTGTGCAAATGAAATGCCACTAGTATACGTTGCCAAAAGCATTTCAAAATGCAGCTATCGATTTCGACCAGCCAGTGATCGTTTTCAGAATGGCTAAATCAGGGCTCGCCACGGCATGCCAAATTTGACACGTACAGCGTGTGCGGGACGGGGGCGGACCAAAGCACGGCCTGTCACCAGGGTTTGCTCAGCCCTTCTCGGATATATAGCGTGAGCAAAATGACATGGCCGCTAAATGGGCAGTCGGCTGAGGAAGCGTGGGGAGAGCGACACTGATTGAGGGGGGGGGGGGGGGGTGGCAGATCGTTCAGAGCGCTGTAGGGGTAATGCTGATCGCTGAAGGGAAATTCCGTTCCAAACCGAAGCCTACACTCAAATTTTTTTTGTAAATCTGACATGATAACCATTCAAAAAGATCTACTGTCACCCTCTCCTTTTGTTAGTACCTAAAAAGAATTCCGCCGAAAATGTAGAAACTTATTTTCGCCTGGCTTGTTAACTTCCAGAAGAGCATCATGAGGGGCAAAGTTTCAATAAGACCTACACAATTCTCCGGCTGCCATGTCAAAATTTGCTTCCATTGCCAAAACACAGCTCAGTTTACACTGACTCACCTCCCTAATATGTTCTGCAGCAACAATTGCGAGAGAATTCTGACACGGTGGTTTATTACGTTTATTAACTGAGGAAAAGTAAAGACATCAGATTACGAAAAAGCACATCCTCGATACAAAAATCGTGCAATGTCTTCACATATGTTGTTTAAAACCAACAGCAATTATGGCATCACTAGCTGTCAATGGCCCTTAGAAATTACATTGGAATAACACGGTAGATAATAAGTTTTACATTATAACGATATGGTAAAATACTCTCCTCTTTGCGTAGTATCATTTGCCGAAATTTCATTTCGATATCTGAAACTGTTTATGAAATATGAGAAATGTTGTGCATATTTCCCTCTTTCTTTATCGCTGGCGATTCGCGATGGCATATGAGTGTGCTGTATCTTATTGATTTTCTCGAGACTGCTGGCGGCTAGATACCTCTACCGAAGTCTAAAGAAGAATTCAACATGGTAGCTAAATTTCGTACACATCAACATATTACGTAATATGCACGAAACGCAGAATCATAGCGACCTCTATTTTTCATTGCACACTTCTCCGATTTTTGTGCTGTGTCTTATTTTCGCGTAAATATCACAATATCTATGAGCATCAACGAAATTATGGGTACAACATCATGAACTTGACATATAAATCTGTAAGTAAAGCAATAATGAAATGTTTTTACCGAATAGTTTCTGTACAAATGGTTCAAATGGCTCTGAGCACTATGGGACTCAACTTCTGTGGTCATCAGTCCCCTAGAACTTAGAACTACATAAACCTAACTAACCTAAGGACATCACACACATCCATGCCCGAGGCAGGATTCGAACCTACGACCGTAGCGGCCTCGCGGTTCCAGATTGTAGCGCCTAGAAACGCACGGCCACTCTGGGCGGCAATAGTTTCTGTATAATCGTTTGAGGAAGATTGCAGGTCGCTCGCCTCGATTCTGTCACCGTTGACTGGCCGAAAGTCTGATAACACTTACAAGCCTCCCCTTCCGAACAAATGAATGAATTCGCCAAGCGCTTTGGACGAAAACTGGTTTTACTCCACATCGATCACCGTATCCTGCGCGAGCCTACATGGTGCAGCGTGACGTTTCACGTAGTTGTGCGATACGGCAATGTCTCTTACCGGCGTAAGTGCGGTATTTTTCGAAGTGCGAGCGTTCATATTTCTCGCTGTTTGCTTGTGGTTTAAAGGAAGTGAAAAATAACAGTGATTGTTAGAATGGTACATCTACTCAAAAAGGGGAAGTGTAGCGCCGCACTTTCACGACCATTTTTAAAAGTGTGTGGGAATCACAGTACCTTTTCGAAGAGATGGATGGATATTCTCAGTGTTTGTTATGCAGTCGGGGTAACGGCCTTGCAACAGAGGATGAACCGGTTCCCGTCAGATCACCGAAGTTAAGCGATGTCGGGCGTGGCCGGCGTTTGGATGGGTGACCATCCGAGCCGCGATGCGATGTTGCCATTTTTCGAGGTGCGCTCAGTCTCGTGACACCAATTGAGGAGCTACTCGACCAAATAGTAGCGGCTCCGGTCAAAGAAAACCATCATAACGACCGGGAGAGCGGTGTGCTGACCACACGCCCCTCCTACCCGCATCCTCTGCTGAGGATGAGACGGCGGTCGGATGGTCCCGATGGGCCACTTGTGGCCTGAAGATGGAGTGCTTTATTATGCAGTCGCGTAATCGCTGGGCACCGCAGCTACACAGGGAATTTCAGGATTTAGTTGGCGATGAAAGAAAAAACAAGTTGGCGGACCTAAAAAGGTGTAGTGTTGCACAGCGAACCGATCTCAGGGCGTGTAACGTATGAAAATCATTGTGTTTGTGCTGTTTGTATTAGTACGTATATGCTTATAGAAATCCACTGTGTTTACTGTCCGTTCTAATGTTTCTTACTATCAGCCTCTAAACAATAGTAGCGGCCCGTCATAAAAAGCAAGCTATAAATTGCGATCAAATAAGCCAAGCCTTTCAGCGATGGCGACTCCATTAAAGAGTGCATTGTTGAGGTGCGAGATGAGGCAGCGGAGCTGGTGACGCCATTGGAAGTATAAAAGTATTCGGAAATTAGTTTGTCGCGACAAACAATAACACGGCGCATAGCTGTCATGGTAGCGGAAGTCTACAGGCAGCTAACTGCCAATGCCAGCAACTTCATTGCGTTCTCAATTGTTTTGGACGAGTCTATCGATATTTCGGACACTACACTATTTGCGATTTATGTTCATGGAATTGACCGCAATTTGCACGTGTCAGAAGAGCTGTTAGATGTGGTGCCAATGAAAGACACAACGAGTGGAATCGACTTGCTGAAACCGGTCGAAGAGTCAGTAGAAGGCTTTGGACTGAATTGGAACATGTTAGTCTCAGTTACCAAGGGCGATGCGCCAGCGCTGCGAGGGGCACAAAATGGAGTCGTAGAGTTGTTGCACGAAACATACTACGATCAACAGACAATTTGTACAGAATTCATTGTTTCATGCATCAAGAAGCACTTCGCGCTAGCCGGCCGGTGTGGCCGAGCGGTTCTAGGCGCTTCAGTTTGGAACCGCGCGACCGCTACGGTCGCAGGTTCGAATCCTGCCTCGGGCATGGATGTGTGTGATGTCCTTAGGTTAGTTAGGTTTAAGTAGTTATAAGTTCTAGCGGACTGATGACCTCAGATGTTAAGTCCCATAGTGCTCACAGCCATTTGAACTTCGCGCTAAATTTGCAGGAATGGAGCACGTCATGAAACTGGTGGTCCGAATAGTAAATTATCTAAAGTGACGTGGGTTATTACATTATCAGTGTGAACAGTTTTTGATGGAACTGCAGGAGCAATATGGAGACGTGATTTGCTCCAGCGAAGTACATTGGCTAAGTGGAGGGGCATCCTTGGAACGATTTTTCGAGTTAAGACCTGCTACTGTTTAATTTATGAAAGAAAGAAAAAGGAGACTTGAATGCTCACTTGAATACCCACAATGAGGCGTTACAATGTGAGAAGGAATTAATATATGTTTAAATGGGAAATCTGGATCCATTCAAAATGAAAATTAGTTTGCGGAAGGGACTACTTCTAAAAACATCGCCGCCCATTTGCCCAAGCTCCCTGGTATTAAAGAAAATACGCAGTTTTAACAGTATATTTCGGTGTCGGAAGAAATGCAGGAACAGTTTTCAAATCGTTTTCAGGACACCGACAAACTCGTATGTGTTTGTGAGACGTTTTCAAGACCAGTTGAAAGCGCCTCCGTTCATTTACAAATGGAAAAGCTCGATCTACAGTGTAATTGCCGTTTAAAAGACAGATTCTATTACGTTAAAACAGTCCAGGAGCTCTACTACGAAGGTTACCCCGCGAAGTTTGCACGTCTCCGTAACGAGGCGGCAAAAAATGATGAACTTATTTGCCAAAGATTGTTTTCAATAAGTCACGATTACATGGCATCCTCAGTGGTGACAGTCAGATAAACTACCTCCGCTTGTCAGTGTTCCGAAAGTTTGTACCAGATATCAACTTTACTATGTCTTCAGCGAACCAAAAGTAATCAGGTAATCATGAAAATTGTGTTTTGTGTGTGACTTATTATGTTGAAAATTGTAGCCAAGGCGCTGTCGGTAGAGAAGTGCTAGGCAATACCCCCACCCCCCTTCACTTGTAGTTATGATAATTTATTCCATTTCTAACGGTACGCGATAGAGACTATTTTTTGTCGTTTTTTCTGTTTCTCAAATGAAATGTAAGAATTTTACATGGAACAACATGGCTCGCAAGCACTGCACTACTGGGCGGTTAACTGTTCAATGTCTCTGTCAATGAATGGCCACGTGCTATGTTGGCGAGCAAATTGTTTAGTGCGCACCATTCCCCAGTGGCCCTGGTGGAGCAATTTCAAAACTTCGCGCCGTAGAGACGTGGGAATGACCACACGAGTCTGTCCAGATTGGGAGCGAAGCAACAACACATTACGTTGCACCGTGAGGTCGTGGCGTTGGGCAAAATAACGTCGCACGACGGGATTTGCAATGTCCTTCGGTGAAAGTGGACATGCAGCGCGAACAACACGTAAAACTTCCTTCAAGTCAGTGTCCGAAGCCGTGGCCTGTGAAAGTTTCCTAAAGTCCAGGGGGATAAAAACTATGCACCACTTCACTGTCTTGGGAATCAATGTGAAAACGCGCAATGTCTGATTCATCGAAAGCACTGTCATGGGCTATGGGCAATCGGGACAACACATCCGCAATACAATGTCGGGATGTGGGGCGATACAATATGCCATATTGATAGTTTGACAACAACAAATCCCACCGTTGCAACTTCTGCGCTGTAAGGGTGGAGGGGGGGGGGCGGCTTTGCAGGGTGGAATAACGACTGTAACGGCTTGTGGTCTGTAACTAAAAGATGCAGATGCAAACCCTATTTAACTTATAATTTTTTTATTGTCTCTTGTACCAACAGTCAGTAACAGTACGATACCACTCGTCATGCCACACAGCGTAAGTTTTTCGAATTTCATAATAGAGCGTAATATGAAACTAAGCCGTATGCAAGCCAGTCTGTGTTCTGCGTGCGACTGCTCTGCCGTCAATGCGACGCGTTGGCAGTTCCCGCTCAGACAGCGTTTCGTGCTGGCGGGGGAAACGTTCACGCAGACGAGACAGCGCGGCCTGCTTGCCAAAGCGCCCCCAGCGTATCAAAGCGCCCCCGCTTGCTGAGTTTCTGGTCGGATCTGGTCAATATGCTCGCCTTGAAACGTAAATAAATTGATGTAATACCAAAACTGAACTCCGTGGCTCTGTAACGGCTGACCACAGCGTCACCTTCTGCCTATGCCTGCCCTGTTTGGCAGGATTCAAAGGACGTGTAATTACCAAACTGATTTGTTGACAGAAACTTTCATCAAATCAAATGTTCAAATGTGTGTGAAATCTTATAGGACTTAACTGCTAAGGTCTTCAGTCCCTGAGCTTACACACTACTTAACCTAAATTATCCTGACGACAAACACACACACCCATGCCCGAGGGAGGATTCGAACTTCCGCCGGGACCAGCGGCACAGTCCATGACTGCAGCGCCTAAGACGGCTCGGCTAATACCGCGCGGCAAAAACTTTCATCGGTGAATGTATGTACTCAGACGATGTCGTTGCTTTTCCTACCTGTTTAAAGAGACGCCTGTAATATGTACGGGTGTGAACACAACACATAATATTAATTACTTTCTTTTGCGAAATTAATACTTTAAGCGTGAATGTGCAGTTACCCCAGAATATAAACCGTAATACATCAGTGAATGAAAATAATGATTTTAGCTTACTGATTTCTTCGCCCTAGTTACTTTTGTGTAAAAAAATTGTGACGTACTGGTACTTCAATTTTATAGGTGATAATTGGGCAAACCCTCGTAATCTCCGTAACGAAAACGTACCTGCGCAGCAGAGAACATAGTACCTTTAAAAATGAATGAAGCGTTATGGTTAGTATTGAAGTCATAAAACATGAAACACTGGCTCCACTGAATGAGGGAAGGAATACGTCGTAGACTTATGAAGCTAACCATTCCAGAGTGATTCTGGCTACTTTAGCTAATCATCATCATCATCATCATCATTTAAGACTGATTATGCCTTTCAGCGTTCAGTCTGGAGCATAGCCCCCCTTATAAAATTCCTCCATGATCCCCTATTCAGTGCTAACATTGGTGCCTCTTCTGATGTTAAACCTATTACTTCAAAATCATTCTTAACCGAATCCAGGTACCTTCTCCTTGCTCTAACCCGACTCCTCCTACCCTCTACTGCTGAATCCATGAGTCTTTTTGGGTAACCTTGTTTCTCCCATGCGTGTAACATGACCCCACCATCTAAGCCTGTTCGCCCTGACTGCTACATCTATAGAGTTCATTCCCAGTTTTTCTTCGATTTCCTCTTTGTGGACACCCTCCTGCCATTGTTCCCATCTACTAGTACCTGCAATCATCCTAGCTACTTTCATATCCGTAACCTCAACCTTGTTGATAAGGTAACCTAAATCCACCCAGCTTTCGCTCCCATACAACAAAGTAGGTCGAAAGATTGAACAGTGCACAGATAACTTAGTCTTGGTACTGACTTTCTTCTTGCAGAAGAGAGTAGATCGTAGCTGAGCGCTCACTGCATTAGCTTTGCTACACCTCGCTTCCAGTTCTTTCACTATGTTGCCACCCTGTGAGAATATGCATCCTAAGTACTTGAAACCGTCCACCTGTTCTAACTTTGTTCCTCCTATTTGGCACTCAGTCCGTTTATATTTTTTTCCCACTGACATTACTTTCGTTTTGGAGATGCTAATCTTCATACCATAGTCCTTACATTTCTGATCTAGCTCTAAAATATTACTTTGCAAACTTTCAATCGAATCTGCCATCACAACTAAGTCATCCGCATATGCCAGACTGCTTATTTTGTGTTCACCTATCTTAATCTCACCCTGCCAGTCTATTGTATTGAACATATGATCCATAAATAATATGAACAACAGTGGAGACAGGTTGCAGCCTTGTCTTACCCCTGAAACTATTCTGAACCATGAACTCAATTTACCGTCAACTCTAACTGCTGCCTGACTATCCATGTAAAGACCTTTAATTGCTTGCAAACGTTTGCCTCCTATTCCATAATCTCGTAGAACAGACAATAACTTCCTCCTAGGAACCCGGTCATATGCCTTTTCTAGATCTATAAAGCATAGATACAATTCCCTGTTCCACTCATAACACTTCTCCATTATTTACCGTCAGCTAAAGATCTGGTCCTTACAACCTCTAAGAGGCCTACACCCACACTGATTTTCATCCAATTTGTCCTCAACTAATACTCGCACTTTCCGTTCAACAATACCTGAGAAGATTTTACCCACAACGCTGATTAAAGAGATACCTCTGTAGTTTTTACAATCTTTTCTGTTTCCATGTTTAAAGATTGGTGTGATTACTGTTTTTGTCCAGTCCGATGGAACCTGACCCGACTCCCAGGCCATTTCAATTATCCTGTGTAGCCATTTAAGACCTGACATTCCACTGTATTTGATGAGTTCCGACTTAATTTCATCCACCCCAGCTGCTTTATTGCACTGCAATCTATTGACCATTTTCTCCACTTCCTCAAAAGTGATCCTATTTCCATCATCATTCCTATCCCATTCTACCTCGAAATCTGAAACATTACTGATCGTATTTTCACCTGCATTGAGCAACTCTTCAAAATATTCCCTCCATCTGCCCAAGGCATCCACAGGATTCACCAGCAGTTTTCCTGACCTGTCCAAAATACTTGTCATTTCCCTCTTACCTCCCTTTCGAAGACTGCTAATTACACTCCAGAATGGTTTTCCAGCAGCTTGATCCAATATCTCCAACCTGTTTCCAAAGTCTTCCCAAGATTTCTTCTTAGATGCTGAAATTATCTGTTTGGCTTTGTTTCTTTCTTCAACATAACTTTCTCTGTCTACCTGAGTTCTAGTATGTAGCCATTTTTGATACGCCTTCTTTTTCCTTTTACAGGCTGCCTTGACTGTGTCATTCCACCAAGCTGTTTGCTTCATCCTACTTTTACACACTACTGTTCCAAGACGTTCTTTAGCCACTTCTAGTAGTGTGTCCCTGTACCTTGTCCATTCCTTTTCCAATGAGTATAATTGACTACATTCAACTAACTGGTACCTTTCTGAGATCGCTGTTATGTACTTGTGCCTGATTTCCTTATCCTGAAGTTTCTCCACTCTTATCCTCCTACACATGGACCTGACCTCCTGCACTTTTGGCCTCACAGTCCCAATTTCACTGCAGATTAAATAATGATCAGTGTCATCAAAGAATCCCCTGAATACACGTGTGTCCCTCACAGCCTTCCTGAATTCCTGATTTGTTATTGTATAGTCAATGACAGATCTGGTTCCCCTGCTTCCCCAAGTATACCGGTGAATGTTCTTATGTTTAAAAAAGGAGTTAGTGATTACTAAGCCCATACTGGCACAGAAATCCAGGAGTTGTTTCCCGTTCCTGTTGGCCTCCATATCCTCTCCAAATTTACCCATAACCTCTTCATACCCTTCTGTTCGATTTCCAATCCTGGCGTTAAAATCACCCATGAGCAGAACACTGTCCTTGTCCTTTACTCTAACAACTACATCACTGAGTGCCTCATAAAAACTATCCATCTTATCTTGATCTGTCCCTTCACAATGCGAATATACTGATACAATCCTAATTTTCTTGCTAGACACTGTCAAATCTATCCACATCGGTCGTTCGTTTACATATCTTATTGCCACTACGCTGGGTTCCATTTCTTCCCTGATGTAAAGCCCTACATCCTATTGTGCTATTCCTGCTTTGGCTCCTGACAGGTAGACCTTGTAATCTCCCACTTCCTCTTCTTTCTCACCCCTTACCCGAATGTCACTAACAGCTAAAACGTCCTGCCCCATCTTACTTGCAGCCTCTGCCAGCTCTACCTTCTTCCCAGAGTAGCCCCCATTGATATTAATAGCTCCCCATCTCATTACCATTTGTTTGCCAAGTCGTATCTTAGGAGTCCCTGGTTTGTCAATTAGAGGTGGGCCTCTGTCACCTCCAAAGGTCCGAGGCATTTTGCTCTGATTGTTGCCAGAATCATATTTAAAGTACCAGGGAAGCAGGTTGCTAGCCTTACTTGCCCCGAGTCCCATTGGGTTTTACCCCTAACGGCTGAGGGACTAACCGGTGGATTTGGTAGTCTTTGCCGTATGAGCAAAAAGGTGACCACGACTCAGAATATGTCCGAGATGCCCAGCCTTATTCCAAAGTAACTGGTATGCCGACTGTCGGGACCACTTACTTGGCCACTCATACGTTGCCCGTGGTTCATGAACTAGGACATGCCTACAGGAACTCACACCATGAACCACTACTTTAGGTAAATGATAGGAAAACTTTACAAAGTTTTAAGCTCGCTCCTCGCGCAATCGACACCCGTTTCCTTAGCCACAGAATCGCCTCGCTTCATAATTCCTTAGATATGTTCGTGCAGCCATCATAACGGTCGTTGCTTCCCTGTTACCTGCCGAAACGTCACGATCCCTAGCAAGCCCTGAGTCTACAGGAAAGCGTCATGTCAGCCCAGCGGCACGTCACGTGGCCGTGTTATCTGCGCGTGTTGGCAGCGGTCAGGCGTGTGGCGAACACAATGACATTGTTTCATCTCACCGGCCCGCCGCTGTTGACTGTGTCAGTCCGCGCTCTAAAACCGCTGTCTAAATACTACGCCCGCGGACTCGCACACAGCGAATAACATTGCCCGCTGCCTGCCGAGCGACGCAGCGCCTCGCCGCCGGCGAGTTGCGCACACGGCTCCCTCCGCGAGGAGCGAACAAATGAATAACCGGCAGCGGCGGCGCCTCAGCCGCTGTCAGCTCCAGGACACGCTGCGTTGGACGTTACGTGGACATCCGCGGAAAGGTGGCAGCCCTGTTTCCGACGCCGGCTCGAGGGACACGCCCTGTCACTTCGGCGCCCGACTGACACGCGTGTTTACATCACCTGCTGCCAATACAGCCGCGCTACCTGACAAACCCACGGGCGCCTTCACAAAGCCACTCCCCTTCCACACGGTCGGTGCACTCTCGCCTTCAGCAGATATGCTTGACACCGAGACCACATTGTTTTGTTGTGTGTTTTATGTTGACTGAATACAAGTTGTCTCACTGATTTCGACAACTTCGAATAACTTTTTGTGCAGAAGCAAAAGAAAAAAAAAGTATCAAGCAAGTGTTGTTTATCTCCGAGGGGAACATAAAGTAGCATGAATGCCTATCGTGTAACACTGTTCGTTACGAAGATATGAACAACAGTAAGTCCTAAATAGTATCCACTCGTTTTATTCGGTAATCCACTTCCTTTCTCCTTCAAAAACGTAACAGTGCCTCCCTCCAACTAAATTCCAGGCCTCACCTTACGTGTTATCCTGCCTTTCATACGCGATTAGCATATCAGACTTCCATTTCTTCACTTTGCTTCCCGAATCGTTCTGTATTTACCGTGAATTACTCGCAATTCTGCAGATACAACCCATGAGTGGTTAGGTCGTAGTAACTAGTAACGCACAAGGGCGATAGTGCTGGATTTTGGTATCAAGCCCACTTCTGTTGACGTTCAAGTTTCTCTGCTTACATCTTCGATCTGCACACGATATCTCCTCACGCTCCGCAGAGTGACATCTGAGTCAACCCTCGTTTTTCTGCGAACTTGGGTGGCGAACGGTGGACCGGAGATTACCTGATGGCCACATCTAGTAATTGGAGACGTGTTCAGACGAGGTTTCAGGACAATAGCATCCGGTTCCACACGGGTGGTAAGGCTGACACCAATTCCTCTGTAGAAGTCATCAACGAGCGGTTTTATCCGTCCACAGGGAAATAGCCTGCTATGTTTCATCTCGTGGCGCACTCTCGCTAAAAAAGGATACTGCCACGAGTGCAGTTCGAAAACCTCCCCAGCCATCCATTTGTGGGAACAAGGCTGGTAGCCTTCCTAAAGTTTGCACAAGCAGCAGTGGGGATCCTCGCCCGGCCACTTTCGGCTAGTGAACTGTTTACGTTAGCTGTAGGTGTTGTTGTGGTCTTCAGTCCAGAGACTGGTTTGATGCAGCTCTCCATGCTACTCTAACCTGTGCAAGCTTTTTGAACTCCAAGCACCTACTGCAAACTACATCGTTCTGTATCTGCTTAATCTATTCATCTCTTGGTCTCCCTCTACGATTTTGACATTCCATGCTGCCCTCCAATTCTAAATTTGTGATCCCTTGAAGCCTTAGAACATGTCCTACCAACCGATCCATTCTCCTAGTCAAGTTGTACCACAAATTCCTCTTCTCTCCAATTCTATTCAGTACCACCTCATTTTAATCTCCAGAATTCTTCCGTAGAACCACAGTTCGAAAGCTTCTATTCTGTTCTGTCTAAACTATTTATCGTCCACGTTTCACTTCCACACAATGCTACACTCCATACAAATACTTTCAGAAAAGACTTCCTGACACAAATCTACACTCGATGTTAGCAAATTTCTCTTCTTCAGAAACGCTTTCCTTGCCATTGCCAGTCAACATTTTATATCCTCTCTACTTCGACCATCATCAGTTATTTTGCTCCCCAAATAGCAAAACTCATCTACTACTTTAAGTGTCTCATTTCCTAATCTAATTACCACAGCATCACCTTATTTAATTCGACTACATTCCATTATCCTCGTTTCGCTTTTGTTCATGTTCATCTTATACCCTTTCATCTAATACCCTCCTTTCAAGACTCTGTCGAACTGCTCTTCCAGATCCTTTGCTGTCTCTGACACAATTACAATGTCATCGGCAAACCTCAACGTTTTTATTTTTTATCCATGGATTTTAATTCCTACCCCAAATTTATCTGTTGTTTCCTTTACTGCTTGCTGAATATACATATTGAATAACATAGGAGATAGGCGACAACCCTGCCTCACTCCCTTCCCAACCACTGCTTTCCTTTCATGCCCCTCGACTCTTATAACTGCCATCTGGTTTCTGTACAAATTGTAAATAGTTTTTTTCTCCCTGTATTTGACCCCTGTAAATCTCAGAACTTGTCGGCTTCCACCAGTTCTTCCATTCCTCTGTAAAGAATTCGTGTTAATATTTTGCAGCCGTGACTTTTAAACTGATAGTTTGGCAATTTTGACACCTGTCAGCACCTGCTTTCTTTGGAACTGGAATTACTATATTCTTCTTGAAGTCTGAGGGTATTTCGCCTTTCTCATACATCTTGCTAGCCAGATTGAAGAGTATTGTCAAGTCTGGACCTCCCAAGGCTATCAGTTGCTCTCATGGAATGTTGTCTACTCCCGGGGTCTCGTTTGGACTTAGGTCTTTCAGTGATCTGTAAAACTCTTCACGCAGCATCATATCTCTCATTTCATCTTCATCTAAGTCCTCTTCCATCTCCATAATATTGCCCTCAAGTAAATAGATCTTATATAAACCCTCTATATACTGCTTCCACCTTTCTGCTTTCTCTTCTTTGCTTAGGCCGTTTTGCCGATTGGTTGCGTAGGATTTTTTGCAAGTGCTGTTACGAGGTGAGGGGGAAGGGTTTGCGCGCCAGGGGAGGGGAGTCAAGTTGGTGGTTAAGAGATGGTTGGACTTCGACCTTCTGCAAAGTCATCTTTAGTGACTTAGAAATTATTCAGTCGCGTTGTTATCAACAAGATGATATTTTCATTTTCCTGCAATCAATAAGTTACAAATGGCAGCACCATCCACTAGCAGCTATCTCGCCTCAGCTGGCTACGCCGCTACCTACGGGTACGATTACGTGGCCGTGGTATACTGCGAATTGCGATGTGCGCATTCAGTTTCGAGTTGAGTGGTAGGGTGGAGAAACAGAGACTTAACCGCACATTTCAACTGAGTTAGTGTTTCTGAGGCACTACTCGAGTTTCTTGAAGTATGCATTTTCATTTTTATAAGGCAACTTTTCTTTTTTTGGGGATTTTCAGTCGTTAAAAACTCATCAACCAATTATCTGTTTCCAGCTGTATGCATCACGACTACTCCAATGACTTTGCAGCTCTCTGATTCCAGATTCTACTCTACTTGTGCACGGTGTTGAGGTCAACCTAATTAAATTTTTTTGCTACCAAGATTTAAATTATTATTTGCGTGTCCGTAAATTGTTTTGTGGCCACCAGTACAATCGAATTGTGTAGTATAATGCTGGTGGCAACCACTTGTAATTAATTACTCAAAATATATCTCGTTAAAGAAGGCCATGTTTTAATAGCTCCTCCTTCGAATCTGTTCATGAAGTTGCCTAATTCACCTAGATTCTTTTTGAACAAAAATGGAAATGTTACCTGATCCTATGGTCTCATTTAGCAGTTATTAGATTACCGTAAATATTCATTTCCAGAATTCTATAGCAATAAAGTAGTGGATGAAGCCACTCGATAGTTTCAAAGTATTTCATTTCAGCGTTTCTTCTGAGTAACAGTCGGTACATTTGTGTAATTCACATACTTCGTGGGGGGATATGTTACCGTCTCTCAGGATTAGGTATGATAAATTA